>NW_026694467.1:0-610478 GCF_021218885.2 Marmota monax | reverse complement strand
CCGCCCGCGCCTGCGAGGGAGACTTTGCAACTATACAAGACCAATATAAATATATAGGGGGAAAATTCAATAGCACAACAGTTTCACCAAGTAGAAAGGAACACGAATAGTATGAAGAGACAAGGAAAGAAAGGACCACAAGCAACTCAACGTTAGAAGAGGTAATAGCTGCAGCAGATGGAATGTCAGATAAAGAATTCAGGATATACATGCTTCAGATGATCTGGAGTCTCAAGGAAGACATCAGACAGCAAAATCAGACAATGAAAGATCACTTCAACAATGAATTACATAAACAAATCCAAGAAGCAAAAGATCAACTATACAGGGAGATAGAGGTTATAAAAAACAAACAAACAGAAATCCTAGAAATGCAGGAAGCAATAAACCAACTTAAAAACTCAATTGAGAATACTACCAGCAGAGTAGAACACTTAGAAGATAGAACATCAGACAATGAAGATAAAGTATTTCAACTTGAAAAGAACATAGACAGCTCAGCAAGACTGTTAAGAAACCATGAGCAGAACATCCAAGAAATATGGGATAACATCAAGAGACCAAATTTAAGAGTCATTGGGATACAGGAAGGGACAGAGTTTCAAACCAAAGGAATGAGCAATCTATTCAATGAAATAATACGAGAAAACTTCCCAGACTTGAAGAATGAGACAGAATCCCAAATCCTAGAAGCCTACAGGACACCGAATGTGCAAAATCATAAGAGACCCACACCTAGACACATTATAATGAAGATTCCCAACATACAGAATAAGGAGAGAATTCTAAAAGCTACAAGAGAAAGGAAGCAGATCACATTTAGGGGTAAGCCAATCAGGATAACAGCTGATCTTTCAACACAGACTCTGAAAGCTAGAAGATCCTGGAATAACATATTTCAAACACTGAAAGAAAATGGGTTCCAACCAAGAATTGTGTTTCCAGCGAAATTAAGCTTCAGGATGGAAGATGAAATTAAAACCTTCCACGATAAACAAAAGTTAAAAGAATTTGCAGCTAGAAAACCATCTCTTCAAAACATCCTTGGCAAAACATTACAGGAAGAGGAAATGGAAAATAACAATGAAAACCAACAGTGGGAGGTAGGACACTAAAGGGGGGAAAATAATCAAAGAGGAAAACAAACCATGTTTAGTAACATAAATAAACAAATATGGCTGGAAGAACAACCCATATCTCAATAATAACCCTAAATGTTAATGGCTTAAACTCACCAATCAAGAGACACAGGCTAGTAGAATGGATCACAAAACAAGACCCAACAATATGCTGCCTACAGGAGACGCATTTGATAGGAAAAGACATACATAGGCTGAAGGTGAAAGGTTGGGAAAAATCATATCACTCATATGGACTTCGGAAACAAGCAGGAGTGTCCATACTCATATCAAATAAAATAGATTTCAAGCCAAAGTTAATCAAAAGGGATAAAGAGGGACACTACATACTGCTCAAGGGAACCATACACCAACAAGACATAACAATCATAAATATATATGCCCCAAACAATGGTGCAGCTATGTTCATCAAACAAACTCTTCTCAAGTTCAAGAGTCTAATAGACCACCATACAATAATCATGGGAGACTTCAACACACCTCTCTCGCCACTGGACAGATCTTCCAAACAAAAGTTGAATAAGGAAACTATAGAACTCAATAACACAATTAATAACCTAGACTTAATTGACATATATAGAATATACCACCCAACATCAAGCAGTTACACTTTTTTTCTCAGCAGCACATGGATCCTTCTCAAAAATGGATCATATATTATGTCACAGGGCAACTCTTAGACAATATAAAGGAGTAGAGATAATACCATGCATCCTATCTGATCATAATGGAATGGAACTGAAAATCAACAATAAAAGAAGGAAGGAAAAAGAATACATCATTGGAGAATGAACAATAGGTTACTGAATGATCAATGGGTTATAGAAGACATCAAGGAGGAAATTAAAAAATTCTTAGAGATTAATGAAAACACAGACACAACATATCGGAATCTATGGGACACATTGAAAGCAGTTCTAAGAGGAAAATTCATTGCATGGAGTTCATTCCTTAAAAAAAGAAAAAAAAAACAACAAATAAATGATCTCATACTTCATCTCAAAATCCTAGAAAAAGAAGAGCAAAACAACAGCAAAAGAAGTAGAAGGCAAGAAATTATTAAAATCAGAGCTGAAATTCATGAAATTGAAACAAAAGAAACAATTGAAAAAATTGACAAAACTAAAAGATGGTTCTATGAAAAAATAAATAAAATTGACAGACCCTTGGCCATGCTAACAAAGAGAAGAAGAGAGAGAACTCAAATTACTAGCATATGGGATGAAAAAGGCAGTATCACAACAGACACTTCAGAAATACAGAAGATAATCAGAAATTATTTTGAATCCTTATTCTTCAATAAAATAGAAGATAGTGAAGGCATCGATAAATTTCTTAAGTCATATGTTCTTCCCAGATTGAGTCAGGAGGATATAGACAACCTAAACAGACCAATATCAATTGAGGAAATAGAAGAAACCATCAAAAGACTACCAACTAAGAAAAGCCCAGGACCGGATGGGTATACAGCAGAGTTTTACAAAACCTTTAAAGAGGAACTAATACCAATACTTTTCAAGCTATTTCAGGAAATAGAAAAAGAGGGAGAACTTCCAAATCATTCTATGATGCCAACATCACCCTGATGCCTACACCAGACAAAGACACTTCAAAGAAATAAAACTACAGACCAATATCTCTAATGAACCTAGAGGCAAAAGTCCTCAATAAATTTGTGGCGAATCTGATACAAAAACATATCAAAAAAATTGTGCACCATGATCAAGTAGGATTCATCCCTGGTATGCAAGGCTGGTTCAATATACATAAATAAATAAATGTTATTCACCACATCAATAGACTTAAAAATAAGAACCATATGATCATCTCGATAGATGCAGAAAACACATTCGACAAAGTACAGCATCCCTTTATGTTCAAAACTCTAGAGAAACTAGGGATAACAGGAACATACCTCAATATTGTAAAAGCAATCTATGCTAAGCCTCATGCTAGCATCATTCTGAATGGAGAAAAATTGAAGGCATTCCCTCTAAAATCTGGAACAAGACAGGGAATGCCCTCTCTCACTACTTCTGTTCAACATATTTCTCGAAACACTGGCCAGAGCAATTAGAGAGATTAAAGAAATTAAAGGCATAAAAATAGGAAAAGAAGAACGTAAATTATCACTATTTGCAAATGACATGATTCTATACTTAGCAGACCCAAAAGGGTATACAAAGAAACTATTAGAGCTAATAAATGAATTCAGCAAAGTGGCAGGATATAAAATCAACAGTCATAAATCAAAGGCATTCCTGTATATCAGCGACAAATCCTCTGAAATGGAAATGAGGACAACCACTCCATTCACAATATCCTAAAAAAAAAAAAATAGTTGGGAATCAACCTAACAAAAGAGGTAAAAGACTTATACAATGAAAAGTACAGAACCCTAAAGAGAGAAATAGAAGAAGATCTTAGAAGATGGAAAAATATACCCTGTTCATGGATAGGCAGAACTAACATCATCAAAATGGTGATATTACCAAAAGTTCTCTATAGGTTTAATGCAATGCCAATCAAAATCCCAACGGCATTTCTTGTAGAAATAGAGAAAGCAATCATGAAATTCATATGGAAAAATAAACGACCCAGAATAGCAAAAACAATGCTAAGCAGGAAGTGTGAATCAGGCGGTATAGCGATACCAGACTTCAAACTATACTACAGAGCAATAGTAACAAAAACAGCATGGTACTGGTACCAAAACAGGCGGGTGGACCAATGGTACAGAATAGAGGACACAGAAACCAATCCACAAAACTACAACTACCTTATATTTGATAAAGGGGCTAAAAGCATGCAATGGAGGAAGGATAGCATCTTCAACAAATGGTGCTGGGAAAACTGGAAATCCATATGCAACAAAATGAAACTGAATCCCTTTCTCTCGCCATGCACAAAAGTTAATTCAAAATGGATCAAGGAGCTTGATATCAAATCAGAGACACGCCTCTGATAGAAGAAAAAGTTGGCTACGATCTACATACTGTGGGGTCGGGCTCCAAATTCCTCAATAGGACACCCATAGCACAAAAGTTAATAACTAGAATCAACAAATGGGACTTACTCAAACTAAAAAGTTTTTTCTCAGCAAAAGAAACAATAAGAGAGGTAAATAGAGAGCCTACATCCTGGGAACAAATCTTTACTCCTCACACTTCAGATAGAGCCCTAATATCCAGAGTATACAAAGAACTCAAAAAATTAGACAATAAGAGAACAAACAACCCAATCAACAAATGGGCCAAGGACCTGAACAGACACTTCTCAGAGGAGGACATACAATCAATCAACAAGTACATGGAAAAATGCTCACCATCTCTAGCAGTCAGAGAAATGCAAATCAAAACCACCCTAAGATACCATCTCACTCCAGTAAGATTGGCAGCCATTATGAAGTCAAACAAGAACAAGTGCTGGCGAGGATGTGGGGAAAAGGGTGCACTTGTACATTGCTGGTGGGACTGCAAATTGGTGCAGCCATTTTGGAAAGCAGTATGGAGATTTCTTGGAAAGCTGGGAATGGAGCCACCATTTGACCCAGCTATTCCCCTTCTCGGTCTATTCCCTAAAGACCTAAAAAGAGCATGCTACAGGGACACTGCTACTTCGATGTTCATAGCAGCTCAATTCACAATAGCAAGACTGTGGAACCAACCCAGATGCCCTTCAATAGACGAATGGATTAAAAAAATGTGGCATTTATACACAATGGAGTATTACTCTGCATTAAAAAATGACAAAATCATAGAATTTGCAGGGAAATGGATGGCACTAGAGCAGATTATGCTAAGTGAAGCTAGCCAATCCCTAAAAAACAAATGCCAAATGTCTTCTTTGATATAAGGAGAGTAACTAAGAACAGAGTAGGGTCGAAGAGCATGAGAAGAAGATTAACATTAAACAGGGATGAGAGGTGGGAGGGAAAGGGAGAGTGAAGGGAAATTGCATGGATATGGAAGGAGACCCTCAGAGTTATACAAAAGTATATACAAGAGGAAGTGAGGGGAAAGGGAAAAATAAAACAAGGGGGACAAATGAATGTCAGTACAGGGGGCAGAGAGAGAAGAGGGGAGGGGAGGGGAGGGGAGGGGGGATAGTAGAGGATAGGAAAGGCAGCAGAACACAATAGACACTAGTATGGCAATATGTAAATCAATTGATGTGTAACTGATGTGATTCTGCAATCTGTATATGGGGTAAAAATGGGAGCTCATAACCCACTTGAATCAAAGTGTGAAATATGATATATCAAGAACTATGTAATGTTTTGAACAGCCAACAATAAAAAATTAAAAAAAAAAGGTGTTAACAGAAAAAAAAATGGTTCACCCAACACTAGCTTATGCTAGGCACACTTGCTAGGCACTCTTGCAGGCACTGCATGTATCAGGGAAAGGCAGAAGCCTCGCTGTTCTGAGGTCATATTCTAGCCAGGGGTAGAAAAGAAGCACGTAAACACAAGCCATTAAATATTTCAAATATTTAAGAAATGCTAAGAAGAAAATAAAGTTATCAACAATAACAAAGTAAATGACAGAACACTTGGAGGTGGGGTGACTATGTTCACTAGGGAGATCAGATATGTCTGCCTGTAGGATTTGAGATTTAGTGCAGAGATCTGAATGAAATGCAGGTGTGAGCTATGCAGTGATTTGGAGAAGTCCAGGCAGAGGAAACAGAAGTACTAAAATCAAAACACATAAGGAATGAAGAAGGAGTATTTGATGGGCAGAGAAACTAGGATGGCCAGAACATGGAGAAGGGAGTGAAGAAATTAGGAGATTAAATAAGAAAGATTGGGTTGGGTGGTAGACACATCAGTTGCTTACCCTAGTCAACGTCTTTTTTCCTTACAGAACCCAGTTTAAACAAACAAAAATAAACACTTGTTTTTGTTGTAAAAGCTTTGTGACATTGCTCTCTCCAATGAGATAAAGACTTCTGGGTGCACATTCTAAGAAAGTGATTGTAGTCCTGATTACCACCTGATTACCTTCAGGTGGTATGTAGTACTTTCATTCTTTGCTTTTTCTCTTTCTTCCTGCCTAGTACCTAGATAAAGCGCCATTTTGTAAGTGGGAGGACAAAGCCACATGTTAGGGCTAGAGGAGAGAATGTGGTGTCTTAATGACTGTTGAGCAGCTGAACCAGCACTGAAGCACCAACCTCTAAATTCTTGTTTTAGGAGAAAAAAAAGTAAACCTTTTGTTTAATGATGATGAGTTTAAATCTTTGCTTGTTTTAGGCATTACAGTGTCTAAGCCACTATAGATGGTTTTTGATTCATGCAGGTGAAACTCTGTGAGTATTCAGGAGCCAGATCATGTCAAGTTTATTTGCCACTGTAAAGATTTTTGCATTTTATTCTAATTGCAACAGGAAGCCATTAAAAGGTTTAAGCAAAAGACGGATATAATCTAGTTTATTCTTGGAGAGTATTCTGGCTGCTGTATGTAAATTAGACAGCAGGGAGGCAAGATGGAGGTAGAGAGAAGTTAGAAAACTGTTGCAAGAGATGAAATTGTTTCTTTGATTTGTTTTACTTCAGGTGTTTCAAAATAGGTAAGCCTTCAAAACTTACATGTTCTAATAGTACTCTCTGGCAGGCTATTGGACAAGTTCCTGTATGTCTGGGATTGTAGGATTAGAGGCCACTTTTGAAGCAAATACTTCCAGGTCCTTGTCAGCAGTACAGGGATACTTTGGTAACTCCTCTCCTGCAGATGTTTAATTGATGAGGAGAGTTAATTAGCAGTTATGTACTTTGTCTTCTTGCCTGATCTAGCTTATCCTCACCATTGTAAATCTCCCTTCACCTCTCCCCACCTCTTGTTTCCTTTGCTAGGGATCATTAAAACATTAGCCAGAGCTGTCAGCCAAACTAATGGAAGGCCACCTGCCTTAAGGATCATTCTAATGAAAAATTAGGGACTTAGAAAATTGATTGAAATGGGTATCTTAACTGCCTGTGAATTGCTGTTAGCTTGGGAATTAAATGAGGTCTTAAGGAAAATGATAACATGTAGGCATACCACAAATTATGGATTAGTAAATTATGTTTTCTTATATATCTAGGTTGCAGGGGAAAATAAGTATCTTCTTAAGAGATAATATGATTTTCATTTTAGTGTATTACTAAGGGCCAAAAGAAGTAAGATTCTGTTGAAATATTTCACTTTACTTAAATATAAATATCTGATTTCAAGATTAAGATAATCTATATGAGCGAAACATGTTTTAAAAAAGAAATATAAGTGAAATAGTGCATAGTGCCTTATAAAGTCATAAAAGTAGAAAGGGTGGATTGTATACACGTGCTACACACTGTAGAAATAAAAAAAAATAAACGAAAACTCCAAAATGTTTATTTTAATTATAATTTGGAACAATATGTTCAATGGATGAAAAGCCTTAAGTATTTTATCCTAAACTTGTACCTCATGGTACAGAATTTTAAAGCCGAAGAACCCTGGGGTTCAAGTCCATTTGTGTAGATGTTAAGGGGTGAAGTCATTCCTGATATACCCAGGTCCCCAGGTCCTCCTCACCACCAAGGATTATTTTTCTTGAATAATGAAGAAATGCCATTTAGAGACTCCTGAACAAGGTTACAGAGTTAGTTAGAAATGGAGCCCAAATTTGGTCCCTTCTTCTCTGGTTTCAGTTTAATATTATTTTTTAATCTCTTTCCTTTAATATCATGCTAAGACCTTTATCTGAGTTTTCACTACATTAATTTATGGGATATTTTGGCCAAATCTACTATTATTTTTGTGCATAAAATCCATGAGAACATACTTCCACATAAATTTATTTTTTTTACTCTGTGGGCTAAGCAATGCTACTTCATCTTCATTTTTTTTTTCAGCATCTGCATTTGTTTTTCTCTTTATTTACTTATTCATTTATCTTCTTAATTTTAAATTTATTTATTCTAATTTGTTATACATGACAGCAGAATGCATTTCAATTCGTAGTACACATATAGAGGACAATTTTTCATGTCTCTGGTTGTATACAAAGTAAAGTCACACCATTTGTGCTTTCATACATGTGCTTAGGGTAATGATGTCCATTTTATTCCACCATCTTTCCTGCCCCCATACCCACTCCATCCACCTCCCTCCCCTCTGCCCTGTCTAAAGTTCCTCCTTTCCTCCCATCCTCACCCCCACCCCCATTCTGGATCTGTATCTACATATCAGCGAAAATATTCAGCCTTTGGTTTTTGGGGATTGGCTTACTTAGCATAATATTTTTCAACTCCATCCATTTACCATCAAATACCATGATTTTATTCTCTTTTAATGCTGAGTAATATTCCATTGTGTATATATATCACAGTTTATTTATTCATTTATTTATGTTTATCAGGCTCAATGATTTGTGATTTAGAGTTTTATGAGGATTTTGTTGACCACACTATCAGCAGTTATTTGCCTCTGAATAGATTTTTCACAAATAAAGTGATATTCATTAAACAACTATTTCAAGAAAATTAGTTACATGTGTTATTTTCTTCTGTTTGCATCCTAAAAGAACTATAGGTAATTGTTAGCCTCCCATACACAAGCGGATTTTTGTGAACCTTGGGATTCATTACATACAATAAGAAAGTTATTATATCAGAATTTTACAAATTCATGTATTTTGCCAAAATTAACCTAATGTATATATAAATTTTATTTCAATTTGTAGTGCATTTTCCTCTTTTTCTGAAGAAGAAAAATTTCTCTGTTGTTAAAAAAAATTGCTGTGTTGCTAGTGGATTCTAAAACAGTAATTGGATATGAACCTAAGCAAGATACTTTACTTCTCATGATATTCTTATGAGTAAATGGAGTAATATGGTGTGAAATGAGGAAAAATTCAGTGTATTAACAGATTATTGAACACTAGATCACTCTTAATCTGGGGTTCTCTAGTGATGGGCAGTATTCTAGATGTGATCTTTCAAGGATGTTGTGCCATCCTGGTAAGCCTTGGATGGTCCTGGTCAGTGCCTGTTTCAGTATAATTTTTAAAGCATTCCCTTTCATATATTGCATAGGTGTTCCAGTTTGGATTACAAATTGTATAGTCACCCAATTTATGAACAATATTTTTTAATCAAAACTATGGCAGAATGAAAAATATAGGTAAGATTGTCAAAAAGTAGTTGTTTAAGTATAGCGTTAGAGAAGTTAGATGTTTATTCAAAAATATTTGGGGGGTTTTCATTTACCAGAGGCTTGTACAACATTTGCCAAGACTGTTTTATGGCCAACTACACAGCAAGGGAAAGAGTGTTTCCACTGTTGGAACTATGGAATGGCATCTGGACCAGCAGTCCCAGTGCAGTGGTGGGAATGTTCCCATCTAGGGTAGTGCCCTGCCTGTGTCATGAATGGTATTGTACACTGGAAATGGGGGCGGGGTTGTGCAGCTGAGGAACTGATGTCTTAAATTTTCATTAATGTAAGTTTAAAACTGAACAGTCCTGTGGTGAGCGGCTCATGTATTGGACAGCATAGGTTGAGATTAAGAGAGATGGGGGGGTGGAGTTGGCAAACTGGGGAATTGTGTTTGAAGGTTATATGATAGATGGTATATATTTGAGGAATCATGTAATTCAGCTGAAAAAAATTAATAAACATTTAAGTTAGTGCAAAGTACTATACACACACACACACACACACACACACACATATATATATATATATACACACACACATATATATATATATATATATATATATATATACACACACACACACACACACACACACACACACACACACACACGGGAGTTTAAAATGAGTAAGGCTACCTGTGTATTATAGACCTTATCATCTACTAGAGAAACCAACAGGAATATAAGCATATAATTCATTAATTCAGGCATGGCAACACAGAGTCTCTTTTATAGGAATTCAGGGGAAGGAGAAGTCAGTGCCAACCCTTAGATTTGAAAAGACTTTGTGGAAGCGCAGGGCCTGGAAGAGTAGTCATAACGAGAGAGACTGGAATAGCATCTGGTTGGGAAAAGGCCCATATCAGAAGAGTAGAATGAAAGAAAGGATGTGTGTCCCTATGTGTCCTGCAGGAGGGTTTTTTGGATGTAGATGGAATGTAATTTTTGCTACACAAAAATCTTGGGGTTTGTTCTGTAGACACTTAAGTGAATGTTTCTGATAGGTAACAGACAGACATGACTAGTGGGAACATGAGGTTAAGGGGATTATTCTATAAATTGGGCCTATTGTGCTGACCCCAACATGGTTTCTTTTAAAAAAGTAGTTTATTTGCAGCCCTGCCTGGCTTCAGTCAATGGGATATGCTACATTCCTCAGCAAACAACCTGTTCTCTTCAGGAGAAGTGCAGGCTGGAGAGGTTTCTTCCTACTGATAAGAAGAACAGAAGTTACCCTAAAGAGGGGGACTTTAGTGACCTTTACACAGACCAAGTTCCAGAACTCAGGGAGATATGAAATATGAATCCTTCCTTAGAAGGAAACCCCCTAAATATGAAATCTTTGAAAACAAGTTCCAGTTAGAACTAGTCAGTGTGAGCCAAAGTGACCCATAATTGGCTTGGATCTTTAGAAAAGTCTCCCTTCCTTGGGGTAAGACCCTGAGCAGTGGGTCTTAGAAGTCTGATGCAATCTTGCTGTCAGTCAAGTTAAACGCAGAACCTGGGTGGTACTCTATGGAAATTTTTCACTGGAAGGCAGGACAAGCTGCATTACTCTCCTCTCTGAGAGGACCCTCTCTCTCCCTAGAGAGTGTTTCCTTTACTCCTTCTCCTATCCCTTCTAATAAACTTATGCCTGCTACTCCAAGCCACATGTCTAAAATCTTTAGAGTGATGACAAGAACAGGTAACAGGGCTGCCGCAGCTCTGGGCAGGCCCTTGTTCTGTAACATTTTTAAGTTGGAAATTGCTGTATCAGACCTGAGCGATAGTAAGTGCACATATCTTAGAGGTGAATGGAGGGGAGAAAACAACTGCTATCTATTATTATAGATAATCAGATGAAGTTCCTTTGGGATCAGCATTATCACTCTCACTTTTTCAAATGAGTAAACTTGCTTAGAGAGATTTAGCAACATGCTCAAGAATTTAGTGAGGTAGCCGTGAAGTAGAAACCATGACAGTAGGTGAAGGGTATAGGAGAGGAGTCTAATTGGGGGAACAAGTTGGCTTTCTTCATAAGTTTGAAGAACTAGTATAACAAAAGGAATGAGAGTTATTCCATGTATCACCAGAATGCTGGAATAGAGTCACAAATATATGAAGGCATATAATTTATTTATTGGATCAATAAATAAGTAATTTTCAACAATGTGGGCTTTGAATGAAACAGAAAGGGAACAGAAAACTTGTAATAGTGAGTAAGTACCTAAGGATTTGTTGCTGGGATGTTCCAGGGAAAGAGTTCACTGGTTTTCAAATTTCGAGATTTCAATTGTTGGTCAAAACAGAAAGGAAGGAGTTAGAATTGCTAACTTTTAATTTTGTCAAGAATAGTAAACCTCTGCCCCCGCTCTTATTCTGCCTTAACTCTACTATCTACTATTATCACCATTTAAAACAAGGAAGGATATAATTTAGAAATCAAGAATGGCCCACTCTCAAAAGAAGATAGTGGTCAACCTGATTTTACCTTCTCTCACTGATGTGCGCTGTGCATCTCTGAAAACTTTGGACTCCCTCTTCTCTGTAGCCTGGTGAATACTAATAAACAATGATATTTATGTTGAAACAATAGTATTTAGCTCTGATAGGCAGCTTATGTAGTCCAGCAACTGAGGTGATTATTATATCTTAAATTTAGATTGAGAAAATCATCATTGTTGGAATAGTATTATGATAAGCCCCCAGGAACTTGACAGAAGAGTTACAGAAATGAATTAGTAGTCCAGGTATAGCGTGCTATAATAATTAGTACAACAAATGTCATTTGCAAAGTCTCCAGAAATGGTAAAGAGAAATACCAGGCACAAATAGTTATTGTAGAGGGCAGAACTTCCCATTTCTTTATTATCATAAATCATGAAGCTTCATTCATTGATGCATATTTAATGACAGGATGCATTGATGCATAAATATTGATGCATATTTAATGAAACAGACATTATTAGTGTATGTATACATGTAACTACATGACCAATATGATTCTGCAACATGTACACTCAGAAAAATGAGAAGTTATATCCCTTCTATGTATGATATATCAAAGTGCATAAATACATTCTACTGTCATTTATAACTAATTAAAAAATTTTAAAAAAATTTTAAAAGAGTTAGGTCCTTTATAAAGGAAGTGCACACATTGGGATGGGAAATGTACTAAGCCACTAACCATCTTTAATCTAGCCCCTCTTCATAGATAAATGCAGAGCTAAACAAGGACTTGTTCATCATTCCAGAAGATAAAGCACAAAAGAGCAGGTGTTAGACAGAGAAAGTCAGCATGGACAAGTCTGTGTGGTGCCTTGAAGATCCTGGATTGGAGGAAGAAAGAAGAGTGCCTAATATAGTCACAAGACTATATCATAATTTGGCAGAAGCCTGTTTACATAAGCCTATTTGTTTGCAGAGCTCTTGCTGAAGATAGGACAGCTTTCGTGACAAAAGTTCCAACTTCAGAAACAGGATTTGGGGTTCTGAGCTGTTCCTCTTTCTTTCCTGGCTTTGTGAATACGGGAAAGTTGCTTCACTTCTCTGAGTTACAGTATTTTCACCTGATATAAAGCAAGAAGGACATGAAAATCAGATAGCTTATTATAGGTGGAAGCGTTTTATAAAGATAAGGGACTTTAAAATAACAGCATATCCCATACTAATTATCATCATGGGATTTAGCAGAGGGAAATTTAATGTATTTAGCATCTTTTGTAACTAGGACATTGATGTTAGTTTAGTGCCCAACTTCCCAAAGCGCTCAGGCCCAAGGAAGGTGGTAATCAGCACAGCTGCTCTCCTATTCTTTGTCATTCACACTTAAATGCACAGCAAGAGCAGAAATTCCTTTAAAATTATCCTAAGCAAATCAGGAAATCAGCCAATGCTGCACTGCAGACTATGGCTCTGTTTCCCTTTGTAAAAAGAATATCTTGCCTACTGCAGGAATTCCAGGGACATTTAATGCTTGGTTTGAGGTTTGGGCTTTTTCTTTCTTTCTTTTTTTCTTCTCATTCTTTTTATTTTAAGTGAAATCAGCTAGATGCTACAGATATTTGTGATGTGACAAAATAATGATTCACTGCACAGAACCAGAGTGTCCTGGCAGCAATTTGCAGGGGAAATAAATACAGGGGCAATCACAAGTATTATCTTCCCAGCCAGCATGATGTGATAGAAAACAAAGAATTTCACAGCAGGGAGGAAGTGTCTCTCTAGAGTGAGGGAAGTATGATCTTTTCTGCTTTCTAGATAGAAACTTTGTGGACTGACTTCCAAATTCAGATATGCACCTTTCATAGAACAGCCTATGACCTCCCTAACTTTCAAAAGGAGCTGTAATTAGAGCAAGGCAATGATTTTTGCCCACAATTTTTGATATATAAGAGAGTAGTCCTTCCAGCTAGATAAACTTTGACTGCTTCTCCTAATGCCCTTTCTTTTTATTGAACTCATTTTCTATGTTTTGATTTTGCAAAATGAGTAAGCAGAATTCAGACAATTAATATATTTGAGTAATTATGCAAACAGGTCCCCTATAAAGAAAAAAAATGCATGTTGGCTGGCATTTCTTCAATGTCACAGAGAAAGTATTGAAAACAAACAAATGTATTAATTATTATCTAGGTGCCAAGTACTGTGCCAAATACTTTTAAAATATTGACAAGAAACTAGATATTGAAATTTTTCCTTTAGAACCAGAAGTGAACTGAGTGATGAATGCTAGGACTTCAACAGGTAAACTCATTCCCTGGTCAGATGCTGGTGCCACCTCCCATGGCACCTGTACCACCTTCACTTGATGCTGACAATGTGGACTGCCATAATGAATACCATCTAAGAAGATCCTGTGTACAGCATTTGTTTTGTCAGTTTTTCATTATCGTGACCAAAACACCTGACAAGAACAACATAGAGGAGGGAAAGTTTATTTTGCTTACTGTTTCAATGGTCTTAGTGCATATATGGCTGATTCCATACCTCTGGGCCCAAGGTGAGGCAGAACATCTTGGCAGAAGGATCTTGTGAAGTTAAGCAGCTCAGCACATGACCACCAGGAAGCAGATAGCTCCACTCAGCAGGGACAAATATAAACCCCAAAGTTATGCCCCCCTTTGACCTACTTCCTTAAGCCACAATTTATGTACCTGTAATTACCACCCAAATAATGTATTGGTGGATTAATCCACTGGTTAGGTTTCACCTCTCTTGTTTTATCATTTCATTTTTAACCCTTTTAAAAAATATATTTTTAGTTGTAGATGGACACAATGCCTTTATTTATTTTACATGAGGTGCTGAGGATCGAACCTAGAACTTCTTACATGCTAGGCAAGCACTCTACCACTGAGCTATGACCTCAGCTCCTGAACCCTCTTCCATTGTCACATGAATTTTGAGGGAACACAACATATCTAAACCATAAGATTCCACCCCTGCATCCCTTTTATCCCATTTCATTACATATTTTCTCTCATCAAACTTAATTTGGGGAAATGGTCTCTATCAACTGTCATCCTAATAAGTAAGACTTACCTGCCCAAAATGCCTGTACTCCTTGACCCATCTTTCACTTATGATGGAAATCTATTGTGGGGATCCAGATATAAACAAGATTAGAGGGTTGCTGTTGTGGTTGGAATAGCTATAGGAATCATGGTAGTAGCCAAGAACTATAAAAGGAATCCTCAAGACTGTAAAACATGATAAAAATCCAATGATGGAGCCCACCCCTCATCTTATAGCTATAAAAGCTCAGAAAAAGGGATAAAGCAACCTTCAGTTGGGGAAAATTGCTTAGAAAAGACTAAGGTTTATGTTCAAGTTTAGCTATCCACCCAAACCAGTGATCTTTTCACTAGATTACAAAATTTAGTGAAGAGCTGGTGAAGGAGACAGAGAAGGTGCTGAAGAAAGGAGTAGGAAAAGTTCCAGGAGATTAGTATATTTTAAGGAAACTGAAAGGAGAGTAAATTTCAAGTCGGAATAATTTTAAACAATCTAATATTTCCGAAAATTCAATGAAGTTAGAGGCTGAAAAGTAATAATTTGATTTGGTTATTAAAAAGTCACTGGAAATCATTGAAAGGGCCATTTTAGGAAAAAAAAAATGGGACATACATTGAAACCGGTGGAAAAGGAACGATTGTGGGAAATAAAAGTAATGGGAGCCAGTCCTCAAAGAAAGAACAAAAGATGCACTGTAAGGGTTAAGAATGGAAGTGACCTAAGGAAGCTTATAGATGAAGAGGAATAATTTGATGTTAGACAAGATCATTGGAGACTGAGGTGTGGGGAAAAGTTGGAAAAGCACAGGGAAGATATAGGAATACTCTGGGGTGGATAGAAAAGAAATTAGAGGAAGTTTCTTGGATTTAACTGTCTTCTCAGTGAGGTTGGAGCTAAGGGTACTCACTGAGCAGGAGACAGGTAAGAGTGAGGATGAGACTGGAAACCTTGGAATATCTGCTGTGGATAATGTGAAAGGGCAGGAATTCTCCATGGAAATTCTCTCACCATAAGGAGATAAAAGTGAAAAGGGTGTGGAAAATTTGAAATGTAATCTGAGTTATTAACACAGAGCTTTATTTGACCAAATCTTGATAATTGCCATGTCTTTCATCAAGATTTTGTGACAACATAATCAGATGTGATAAGAATCCAGGCTGGTTAGTGCATTTTGTAATGCCATGAAGCAAGCTCTAAGATGCTCCCAGAAATACTTTGGAGAGAGCCCTTTAATCTTGCCTGACACAAGACAGAGTATGATACACACACAACACACACAGACACACACACACACACACACACAAACACTAAATTATTACTTCTTTAAGTATGGCATTGAAATAGGAAGGGTAAGTAAAGATGAAAGGCACAATTTCTGCTTCTGACAGATGTAGAGTCTTCTTGAGCAGGCAGAGTCAGCCCTCATGGGAAATAACTGGAGCAGTCAGGGTAAGTCATATGTCAACCATAGTGCTGAAGAAAATGGTATGAACCAAGTGTCTGAGGGATGAGTGTTTGCACATAATGCTGATATCATGGGCTGGCTATAATCACAGAGGCTTCCTGTTTGGATATGAACAAAGAATATTTTAGTTTCCACAATTAGTATTAATGTTCTTTTTACCTAGAACAAATAATTTAAGTGATTTTTCTATTCTCTGAAGAAATAGAGAGAGCAAAGTCTACAGTGTGACACCTCAGGAGTCAGTTTAGGTTAATTTAGTATAGATGAAGCTTGCACTTTGTAAGTAAAAATGCACTTGTTTATTACATTTACCTCTTGATAAATCAGGCATTGGTGTATTTTTAAAATTGTGGGTCCTTTCACTGTGCATGGTTAACTGGCCTATATCTTGGCAATTATTGCAGATTTTCTTTCTCTATTTCATTAGGTGATTTGATTTGTACTTTATATAATTACAGTATTTGTCTCCTCCTTTGTTCAAGGCAAAATTACAATCATTAGTTCTGCTACCTGAGGCTCCTAAATGAATATTTACTAAAATAAAAATGTAAGCCACTGAAAAGGGTATAATTGTATCTGAACCAGAAAATTTCCATTTCATATCCATCATCTTAATTTCATTGTGGCTGCTGAACTTGAAATGAAAAGGTACAAAGGCCCCAGGGGATGGAAGAACAGTAATATCATTACATCTTTATAGAAAATAAAAGTTTCTAAGAACTTGGTACAAACAAAATATTTCTCTTTCCACATAGTCTACACCTCCAACTTTGGTCATAGTCAAGATCAAAAAGTAGGGACAATGATATTGATATTAACATAAACAAGAAAAGAAGGGGGAGAAGGAACTAGGAAAGGGAAGACTATTTTGATATATCTGAGTGAGATGTATGCCATTTAAAATAAACTCTCAACTAACAAAAATCCTTAAAGTTAGTTAAATTTGCTTTAATCTTGTTACCAGTTTTGATGACTAACTTTATGAATCAAATTGGCTGAACTGTGGTGCCCAGATATTTGGTCAAATATTATTCTGGATATTTCTGTGAAGGTGAATTTCAGATGAGGTCAATATTTCTATCAGTACATTTTTGGGGGGTGCCAGAGATTGAACTGAAGGGCACTCAACCACTGAGCCACATCCCCAGCTCTATTTTGTATTATATTTAGAGTCAGGGTCTCACTGAGTTGCTTAGCATCTCACCTCTGCTGAGGCTGGCTCTGAACTTGCAATCCTCCTGCCTTAGCCTCCTGAGCCACTGGTATTATATGGCATGTACCACCATGTCTGTCTATATCAGTCAATTTTGAGTAAATCAGATTACCTTCTGCAATGTGCAAGAGCACCAGGTAATCAGAGGAGGGCCTGAAAAGAAGAAACACTGACTTCCCCTGAGCAAGAAGGAATTGTACCTGCAGACTGCCTTGAGATAGACTGTAACTTCCTACCCCCAAACCCCCACCTCTAGCCTATCATACAGATTCTGAACTTATCAGACCTCCACAATTATGTGAGCCAATTTCCTTAAAACGAATCTCTCTATATGCATATGTATATATTCTGTTTGTGCTGCTTCTCTGGAAAACCCTAATATACCAGGATAAACATATTTTTAGTAGTAGTATCTTATTATTGCTGTTACTTTAATTGGAAAATAATTCTATTTGAATTGTTTTTAGCAAAGGAATGAGAAGGGTATATTTATAATGAGCTGAAATCTGTAAATTTGCTTATAATCTCTCTCACATGGACCAAAGTCTCTGAGTGTTTCCCTGGAGCCCCCCTTTCCTTTCCTCTAAGATGGCAGATGGGTGAGAAGAACTGCAATCTCTTGCCAGTGTGTTATTGAATATGTGACAACCTCACTTATTTTTTAAATAAATCCTTGATATATTTTTAAAAAATTGTATTTGTTCTAATTAGTTATATTTGATAGTAGAATGCACTTTGACATCATACCTAAATGGAGTATAACTTCTCATTCTTCTGATTGTACATGATGGAGGATCACAATGGTCATGTAGTCATATATGTACTTCTGTAATGTTCATTTCATTCTACTATCCTTCCTAACCCCATACCTCCTCCCCTCCCTTCACTCTCCTCTGTGTAATCCAAAGTACTTCTATTCTTCTCTAGCCCCCACACCCTTATTGTGAATTAGCATCCACATATCAAAGAAGACGTTAGGCCTTTGGTATGGGGGGATTGGTTTATATCACTTAGCATGATAATCTCCAGATCCATCCATTTACCTGCAAATGACATCATTTCACTCTTCTTTAAGGCTGAGTTATATTGCATTGTGTATATATAACACATTTTCTTTATCCATTTATCTACTGAAAGTGGGAGGATGGGGGATGGAGAGAGTGTGGATAATAGGTACTGAAACACAGCTAGATAGAAATAATTAGTTCTTGTGGGATGATCATAGTTCAGAGTAACCTATTATGTATTTTTATGAATCACTACAACAGAGGAACTCAAAATTTCTAAACTACAAGACAATGATAACGAGATAAAAATATTAATTACCCTGATTTGATCAGTACATACTGAAATATCACACGACCACACAAATAAATACAATTATCATGTGTTAATCAAAAAAAAATTTTAAAAAATATTTAAGGGGAGGAAATATTAACCTCCCTAATTTGCTCAATTGTTCCACAGCTACACAGGCCATAGTTGTTTAGTGACTACTCCATGATTCTTTCCTCATTGAGAATAAAAGTTGAATCCAAAGAAGACATTACAGGAGAAGTTGGCTATTAGAGGGCGCCTTTGTGCCAGGATTGTTGAGTCCCTGACCAGCAATGCTTATAGGTAATATGCATATAGTTTTGAGGCCAGTTATGCATATAGATTCAAGATAAGCACTCATTTTTATTGCAAAGACCTTAGCCATTGGCTCTCTAATCTTTAGGTTTGTTTCTTAAACATTTTTAGCTTGTTTTTAAACCATGAAAGGTGACTATTAATAATATAGTCATGCATAAGCCAATTATTAGATTTAAATGAAACAATAATCTAAATTACATCCTAGTGCCTGGCACACTGTAAATGCTCAATTATTGCTGGTTAGTTTCATGATGGGAAGGTTTGCCTGATAAAATAAAACATAAGTTCTAATATATCCCATTAATTAATTAAGACAAAAATAGTTGATTCTTAATGGGATACATACTCAGTATAGAAACCTAACTACTTCTTAACATACTCCCCTTAATACGTTCCCCTTCTGGTAAATTAACTATTGTAATGGTCACTACCTCCTAGAATTATTGGAATGGGGTTAGATAATGTATTTAATATGCTTTGTAGAGTGCTTGGCACATAAAACAATAAAGTATCTTTTTTAAAGACAAACAAAAAGAGCATATTCCTTGTGTATAATTAAGGGTTAATTAACTAATTAATTAACCCTTAAATTAATATTAAATAATTAATTAAGGGTTCACTCATCAATCAGTTGACCAACCAATTTCTATTGATTACTTACTATGACCAAAATTGTGCAGGTGCAACATAAATCTGCACACTTAAAACTACAAGAGCTAACAAAGTGGAAGTATATGCCAAGGGATAAGGAAAGTAGCTTTCATTGTGTCTCAGAATTTTTTTCTATAAATACAAAGTGTTTCAGTTCTTTCCCAATTATTGCTCCAAAAGGGACATAATTTCTGTCTAAGGGGCTAGCAATTGAGAATTTGAAAGAATAATGACAACAGATTTGGATGTTTAAAAAGGAAAAATGTGACTTGGGTAATTTGATGGTGATTTCTTTTCAAATTTTGGGAGAAAAGAGTAACTAAAAACAGCAGAGTTTTCTAATTTGTATTTCACTTAAAATGCCACTGGGTGTTTCCTGAAATGTTAATGACAAAATTAGCTCCATGTGATGTGAAAAAGAAACCATCCAAAGGCTTAAACAGGAAGGTGCCACAAATGAAATAGTCCCCACTGTGTGTTCCAGATTGGAGCAGAGACACCAGCGAGCTAGAAGCAAAAGAAAAATGAAAGGGATTATAACTGTAAGCAGTAGTGTTTGGGAAACATTACCAACCATGTGGTAGAATGGAAAAGCTGAATGTGAAGATTTAAGAAGTGTTAATAAACAATGGCATGCTGCTACTGTTCACTCTAAAATAACACTTTGAACTTCAGAATCTTACTTTTCTCCTACATAACACACACACACACACACACACACACACACACTCGAGCGCGCGTGCGCACACACACAGAGATAACTGTTTAGGAAGTGCACATCAATTGATCTCCATTATCATTAGATCAAAGAAAACAGAAATGGATAGGCAACTTAGCTATATGTCCCCAGTGCTTCTTGAACATGAATGCACACAAAGATCATTGAGAACTCTTGTTAAACTGCAGACTGTCATGTTAGTTTATTCATTTTTCTAAAATACTAGAACTACAACAACAAAAAAATGTGAACCCTCAAGAAAATCCTCACCAAAGATTGAAACCTTTGACAAAGCCATTTAACATTTATTTCTTCTTAGAAGGTCACAGAATTCCTTCCACCTCCAATTTTAGATATCCTGTGGTACAAAGCTAGCTTAGTGGTATATCCTGAACATGAGTACAGGTAAGAATCACCTGGAGATCTTAACAGGAAGATTCTAAGTCAGTATTTCTGGAAGGGGGACAGATTCTGCATTTCTAAAACATGCCCAGGTGATATTAATGATGCTGGTTTGTGGACCACCCAGGATTACTCTCTTCAAATATTCTTTCCCTTGGCTACTTCAATTGTGTGGTTGTAGAACTAGTAATAGAGTTATAGCCATATCATTACATCCATAGCATTGTTCTTTCATGCATCATACACAGAAAAATATTGTTTTCCTTTTTAATTTTAGCTATTATTTACTTATTCATACATATTTTGATAGTATATAGTAATAATGACCAATATTTGAGTGTCTGCTATGTTTATCTCTCCCCCCCAAAACACCCCTCAGTGGTTGGGCCAACAGTGGCTAGGTATCCTGGAATCTAGTCCTGGTACTTCCTCTGGGATCTGTGTCTTCTGGGGCCACTGAAACCAACCAAGACACCCAAGGTGATGAGGGAATGAACAGAAGTACAGATGTCAACCAAACCACCTTGGAACTTTTTGGAAACCATCTGCCCTCAACCTCACAAATGCTGGTTTTGAATTGGAGAAATATTCTGAAAGCCATGAGTGCTTAGCTGAAAAATGCTTCAGAAATCATAAACTCATTTTCCCTCAATCCTGTTCTGCAGAAACTGAGGACCAGGAGAGAAATTCATTTGTCAAATACTCTATTACCAAATACTCTAATGACCCAGTGGGCTTTGTCTTCTCACTGTGGTTAATCTTAGAGCCAGCCTTTTGTGGACCTTATATCTTAAAAAGGAATCCATTTACAGAACTTAACAGAGTGTTTAAGTGCCTCCCTCAGCTCCTAACTGTAGGTTTGGCAGTACCAGATGGTGAGTGACTGGGGTTGCCAGTGGCAGCCTCTGGCCCACCTTGTGAACTAACTTCTCTGAACCTTTGCTTCCTTCAGTGTCAAAGGAAAGTTAATTACCCATAACTCATGGGCCTGTGAGGATTTAATTGGACTATTTGTTTCTTTTTGTGCTTGCTACATTGTAAGAGTTCCTTACATTTTGAATACTAGTCCCATATCCAATATATAATTTGCAAATATTTTCTCCTTTTCCATATCTTTTATTTTTCAAATTATTGATGATGTCCTTTAACACTCAAATGTACTTAAATCTGATGAAGTCCAGTTTTTTTTTTTTTCTAATTTATTGCTTGTGTTTTCAATGTCATATGTAATAATACATTGCTAAACTTGAGGTCACAAATATTTACTCTTAGGTTTTTCTATCTAAGAGTATTATGGTTTTAGTTCACCAAAAATCAAAATCTTACCTGCTTTACTCAAAGGGAGACTTTTTAAAAAGCTATTCGTTATCATCTTTCTCTTATATTCCATGTACCTATGAATAATTCTCCCCACCAAAAAACCACTTCCAAAACTCTGAAGTGTTTATTTGCATCCAGTCAATGCACTCTTTTTTCCTGAGCTACTTCCATTCTGCACAGCAGCAGCTTTGCTTTGTAGAACTGGCTGTAGAGTTACATACATACATACACATGTACATACATCAGAGTGCATATGCATGTGTGTGTGTGATTACCATGATTCAGGTATAGGAATGTGTAATTTTAAAGAAGAGAAACCAAATTAAAACAGGGATGGATATACAAGGAGAAAAATTTCTTCCCTCTCCCTGTATTTCCAGAAACATTACTAACAGATACTATGTTCAGTTACTTGAAAGATGGCATTTTCCTTACATTATTAATCTTCATGAAATCCTTATGGAAGTGACAGTTGCAACCAAGCATTTAAAAAATTCTGAAAATGCCAGCCAAAGTAGTGCTCAACATCCCATCTCTGCCATTAGGACTGTTTCGCCAGCTGCTTATTGCAATCTTTCTCAGCTTATAAGTGAATGGCTAAGTTTTAAGATGAGAGAACATTTGGGAATAATTTAAATTCAGCTCAATTTTTCTCTGGGATTTGGACAATGGTGTTCTCAATATAGATTTATAGGCAAACCCAGTAAGCAAAAGTATACAAGTTATTTTTTATGAAACAAAGGCTTGTCTTTATGCACTGAAGCCTTGCAAAGCTCAACTCCAAGGAAACATTTATCCTGAATTTTTGCTCAGCAGGAAGTACTCGTCTAACTTAATCACTCCGAACACAGTCTGCCTGGAATCCACTGAACCCTACAGAATTTAAAGGGTATGTGATGATTTGCAAGTATTCCTCGGTCCAGGGAGGTGCCTGGGAAGTAGAAACCAGAAGAGCAGCCTAGTCAAGGTGGAGGAAAGAACAGACAAGATGGAATAATTAGATCTAAACTGAAATCTCATTTGAAGGATAATTGCTCCTGGAGTTGTACAGTTGAAGTTAAAGTAGAAAGGAGGTAGAGAGGAAAAAAGAAGGAAAGCCAGTCTGTTATCAACATTAGGGTTCTAGCTACAGTGAAATTAAAAGGTAAGCAGACAGATTCAATCCCAACCTGACCTGAGGAAGCCAGCAGTTTGTCAAGAATTAGAGTTAATACTGGGATATTGTAGAGAATAGTCTGGAATAAAGAAGGGGTCTATATATGTGCCTACTCTTGCAGGTTCTTTTTCAGTAATTTTAAAGAATCCACAGGAAACCATCACTCTTGTAAGCATGGGAAGATATATGATGACCAAATCAGGAGGACTCTTCCTTTTCATTCTATATTGTGGGTCAATGGTGGCAGAGGGGAACCAAATAAGGAAAATGTACATAGTCCTATTTTTTTTAAAGAAACAGAATAAAAGGGTGCAGAAGTCTTGTGGGGCTATAACCAGAAGAATTGCATAATTCAATTTGTATTACTTAAAAATTTGATCTCACTTCTGTGTAGAAAATAGATTATAAAGGGGCCAATGAGACCAGTTAAGCATTTACTGCAAAAATCATGTGAGAATCAGTGCTGACCTGAGCTGTAATGTGTAAGTGTAATATGCATGTGTAGTGTGTAAGTATAATTGTATTGTGTAAATATAGCTGTGAAAATGGTTAGCAGGGGTTATCGGGGGTATTTTTGGAAATAGAAGCCACAGGACTTGTTTCATTAAATGTGGAGGTAAACTACAGAGAGGGAGGGAGGAGGTTGCCCAAGTTTTAAATTCCTAAGTGGGAACATGGTAATGCCATTAACTGAGATGGAAATGATGGTTCAATGTGATTCTAGTCAGCAGTATCTGCTTAAGGTTGTGCTATTCCTCAACTGGCAGTGTTAGAGATAAAAGGAAAATTAAACCATCTCAATCAAGTTCTTTTCTCTTAACCTCCCCTAAGAATTAGGAAGTAGCATTGGTAGACTCTGCCAGATGTTGAAAATGCAAATGTTTTAACTAGGCTCTGCAGCAAGTAGAGCCCAAATCAACATCTTCACCAGAAGACAGAAATCAGCTCCCAGATTCATTCATACAGGACAACCCACAAGGTTGAAAATCCATCTGTGCAGTGTGGAGGAGCAATGCCAATGTTGAGGCTTCCCACTACTATCAACTTTACCATATGAAACCAGTCATTATGACCGTGTTACATTATACTCTCCATTTCCCTTCCCCTGACTAATATAATTGCAAATGAAGCCACATTTTCATAGAATTGCTTTGACTTTCTTTTGGTCAAATAAGGCAAGTCTCAGCAACTTAAGTTAGTTTAGCATCCCTTCACAAGTTAGATGAGCACTTAATGAAAAAAACATGGAGATTTCTTTCCAATTACCAGAACATCCTTAATGATCTGGAGATTAGCTATAGATCAGAATCATAATTGAGGCAGGAAAAAAATGAGATTGCATTAGAATTCTTTCAAAATTAACCTGAGATGACTTTTTAAAAAAATGCAAGCTCAGGGTAAATCATTTAGGTTAGAAAAAAATAAGCTTCAATTATCATATAAGAGAGAACGAGGCAATTATGGGTAAATGACCTGAGTAGCAAATAGAGGGAACTCGAGGTTAAATATGAGTCAGCAATAAAGGGGTTTAAAGTTGAAGCATGAGACCCGAGAATGAATTCAAAGAGGAAACTGGTAAGTTATAAGGGTAGGGAGCTCAATTTGAACCCTGAGAATTTGAGATAGAACACATCCCAGGAGAAAGGAAAGATTCCCTATCATAATGAAGGCTGAAGTCAGAGGGCTGGTTTGACCCAACTTTGTTATTAATAAGCTTTGTCATTAATAAACCTCAGTAAGTCACTTAGCTTCTTTAAGCTCTAGGATTTTGTCCAAAATATGTGTATGATTATAATGTTGAACCTATGTTCATTGCTTTAAGAATTTTTTTGAAATAAGTAAATTCACTATAAAGCAAACTCATAATATCTACAGAAAGTATTATTGAAGAATGCAAATTAAAAAGGAATATTTTGGGATATACAACCACAGAGGCAGAACCAGATATCTAACTTGTGGAACCCACTGCAAAATGTTCCAAAAATATTAAGAATTTTAAGATTGTAGTAGTAGAGGAAAAAAAACAAGTGTGGGGATCACTATGCATGAGCCCAATGAGGTGGCACAGGTTGCACGTCTGTGAAGCTGAACTTACAGAGAGGGACATGCTAGTAGCAGTGGGGTAGAACTTATGTATTATTGCTCCAACAGTTGTCTTACAGCATGAAGTATAATTTCTCTCCTTATAGCCTACTGAAATCTGAGGGAATGGTAAGAACCAGTAAAACACTGAGAGATCTGGTTCCAATGAATAAATAAGAAAAAAGAGTATGTATGACAACTGTCTTAGATATTTGAAAGTCTGCTGTAAAGAAAAGGGACACGATATTCTTTATTATTCTAGAGAGCATAACTATGAGAAAATGTACCAAAGAATATTTTATAAAGGTCAACATATCGAAGTACCTGGAAGCAGACAGAAATGGCTAATAATGTGACATAATAATATTATTGTCACATAATCAGGTCTCAGTTATCAGAAGTTTTCAAGAGAGATAAAAGACCACCTGCCAAGGATGTTGCAAAAGGAATCTCCGCACTTAAAAGGGGTTAGTATGCTTAATCTCTAAGCTTCGTATTCTGTATTTCTACCATAGAGCCACTCTAGAGCTGAAAAATAAAAAGGTTTGGGGAGGTGAAGAGCCCACAGGAATAGAAATTCTTCTGGTATTGCCTACAGGGTAAAAGTGGGGATGGGAAATGGGCAGGCAGGAAACAGGTGTCTAGATAATATCTAATAACAACTTGTGAACATATTCAATGTACTTCTCCATCTGAATTAGAAATTTAGAGTCAAAGAAAATCAGCGCTACAAACAACATTATAAATCACCTAATCCAGACTGTTGAAAAGGAATCATAATATAAGAAAGAATAAGGCTTTTTCTCTGGAAGTGGCATAGACTAGGAAGTCATGGAAAACTCCTGGAAGCATTTCCTGTCTTGGTCTGGATGGTGTTAATTATATATATATATATATTTTTTCAACATATACCTAATATTGATATACTGTATGCATTTAGCATTTTATATGTAAAAAGTTGAAAACATCAGAACCTCTGATATAAGGGCTGGGGTCCACATATTTCACCAGTTCTCTCAGTGTTTCTTATGCACACAAGATGTTGAGAAACATTTCAAATTACAAACAGAATAAAGCCCAGGAAAGTAAATTGATTTTTCCAAAGGCCACTCCGCTAGTTAATGGAGCTCTCAAAAACAGGACTTCTAGGAATAAATGCAATAACACTCATAATAAACCATGACAGTTGGCCAAGTCTACTGACTGATCCAAGACAACACAACAGGTTAAGGGCAGATTGAGGCCAAATGAAACTGAGTATGGTCATTACTCTAAACCTTAAAGGGTGTAAAAAAGCCAAATTAAGACTATTTGACATGCATTTTCTGGGTAATTTATCAAATATTCTTGAAGGAAGAAAGCTAAAATAACAACCAGACCTTGGGAATAAAATGGATGTATGAAAAGAGTAGATTGGATTATGACTATAAAAATCCAGGGTGATGGGAAGATCACTACTAAATTAAGATAGAAGTAGTAATGCATAAAAAGAAAAATGTGCAGCTATAAAAGTTTGTAGGGAGTATTCATGGTACTTGGTAGTGATAGTAGTAAATATTTACATTTTCTAAGAATTTACTGTTTTTCAGATATATTAATTTTATCATTTGACCTTGTCTATAACTCCATGACACGGTAGTGTCATTATCCCATATTTTGTAGATGAGCAAATGAAAGTAAAGTTAGATGATAAATAATATTTCAAGGTCAGAGCTAGTAACTGGAAAATTAGATTCTTAACCCAGATTTGTTTGACTCCTGTTGTTATATTATAGAAAAAGAAGGCAAGAAGAAGTCAAAAGACAGTTTGGAAAACCAGGTGACAGGAAACTGGTATTCATGTTAAAAAACATAGAATATATTGAAGAAAGAACAGATTTTGATAGCAAATAGGATGAGTTCAATTTATTCACTTTGTGTAAGAGGGTCATTAATTTCTAATATGTTCCTACATTAGCATGTGTTACAATATTACTGAACAAAGGAGAAAGGGACAAAGCTGTGCTTTAGTAACTGATATTTTATAACCTACTTTGCAAACTTTTTGCAAATAACTAGGTTCATTAAAATGCATCTAGCAACAAAATTCTCCTGAAATGCTAATATGCCCTCTACAAAGGAATTACAGGAATTACCATATACTTTCATTTCTTTTTCACATTCTGCACTCAGGTTCCCCTTCTTTTGGGAGCACCAAGCTTCAGAAGGTGATGCTACCATATATATGCTGATTGTACATGACAAGTCAATGCAGTTGCCCAAGACTAGCAAGTTATCACAGTATTATGAGCTGCATTGTGTCTTCAAAATTTGTATGCTGAAGTCCTAGCCCCCAGTACCTCAAAATGTGATTGTATTTGGAGATAGGTAAAAAGGTAAAAGCACAATAAGGCTAGGTGGCTCTAATCTAATATGACTGATATTCTTATAATGAGAAGCTTAGGACACATACAGAAGACCACATGAAGACCCAGAGAGAAGATAGCAATCTTTAGGACAAGGAGAGAAGCATCAGAAAATATGAATTCTGCCAACACCTTGATCTTGGAGTTTCAGAACTGCAAGGCAATAAATTTCTGTTATTTAAGGTACCCAGTCTGTAGCTTGTGAGAGCCCTAGCAAAGTTATACACAGTATATTTCACATTATCATCTAGAATCCACAATGACCACTGGCTTACATTAGAAATTATTTGTGTAGCATTGCTGTGAAACTAACTTGTGCAAGCCGAATCTGAGATATTGATAATATTAGCTCCAGGCTCTTACCTGTTGAAGTGCCCAACTAGCAATCTTCCATTACTGTATTTTTATTGTCTCCATCAAGGTGGATTTTCTACAGAATGAGCACAGTTGTTGGGAAAAGGAAATACTATTCATATTCTGGTTTGGGGATATTGCCTGAGAGAGTTCTGCTGGTGCATGACTTCATTTTATCTGTCCTCCATATGAGTGACAGGGATTTTCTGTATTCCTTGCACTGACTTCCTTTGATGTCCTTTGTAAAATTATCAGAGTAGAAGACACCTCTAGTGGTTGTGAAAGCTCATCCTTTAAAAGTAGGCTTAAGCAACACAATATATGAAATTGAGAAAATAAGTTGGAATCGTGGAAAGTGTCTGATTCTATGACTTGGCCAAGGAAATAACAGAATTGTTCTGTATTTATCATATTGCAAAAAAAAATGATTTTTATGCTGTCTAGGGAAGTGCCAAAGTCATGAAGTTTAACATTAAGCAAAGTAAAGTAAAAATAGAAAGATTTCTTCTTAATAGAATCAGACATTAAGGGGGGAAATCAGCATATAGGAACAAATGGCCAATGATTCCTAAGCCAATCTCTGGGAAAGAGGCATTTCCCATTATAATGTTCTCAAAATTATAGAAGGATGAAACAATGAGGAACCAGTGAGGCTAATAATGTAAAGTTAGCAGACCCGAATTTATATTTGCACCTCCAGTGGAATTGCTATTCCTCAAACCAAAAATGCCACATTGCAGTGTTCTCTGTCAGGAAGTAGCTGCTGTCAGTAATGTTGGCTGTTCATTTCCTTGAAAATTCATATATGCTTTTATGTAATTTTTTTAGGTTACTACCATTTTGTTGATTTTATGAGCAAAAACTGTGCATATATTTCTATTGGATATACACTCAGGACTGCAACTATGGGCCTAGCACATGAATATTATCATGTGGTAGTTAACACCAGCTTTTCAAAGTGGTCAAAAATATATATTCTCACTGCATGAAATTTCCACATCCACATCTTCTTTTGCATTTCTTGGATAAACCCTATTGGCCCAGAAGATATTACTATCTTTATATATTACTCAATTTAATCAGATAATTTTAGGTTAAAGATATTTGTATCTGTGTTAATGAAGGATATGGGTCAGTAAAATTATTTTCTTGGTCTGTGTTTGACTTCTGAATCATTCAGAGTTGTACATTGGGCTTTGTTCACCTACTATGAAAGAGTTTAAGATTGACATTGCTTTTATCTAAATAATTAGTAAAATTCACTAATGATGCTATCTCAGCCTGGAATTTTCCTTGTGGATAATGTAAGTTACAAATTCTAATTCATTAAAAGTACTATTGAGACTTTTTGTCTTCTTTCTTTCATACTGGTAATTTTTGTCTTTGATGAATTTGAATTCATCTAATTTTTTAAATTTATTGCCATATAGTTTTTCATAACATTCCCTCATTGTTAAAAAAATTCTTCTGGGTGTGGTGGTGCATGCCTGGAATTCCAGAAGCTCAAGAGGCTGAGGCAAAAGAATATCAAGTTCAAAGCCAGCCTCAGCTTTGTAAGGCCCTGAGCAACTTAGTGAGACATTGTCTCAAAACTTTAAAAAGCAATTTAAAAAAATTCAGAGGGCTGGGCATGTTGCTCAGTGGTTAAATGCCCTTGGGTTCAATCCCTAGGACAAAAAAAAAAAAAAAAAAAAACTCCTAGTATCTACGGTGTTATACCCTCTTTCATTCTTGATACTGATATTTGGGGTTTTATCTGTTGTTTACTTGATCAGTCTAGCTGATTGCAGAACCAAATCTTAGTTTTATTTATTTTATCTTTTGTTTAATTTCTGTTTTCATTGATTTCTACTGTTATCATTGTCATATACTTTCTTCTTCTAAATTCTTTGTTATTTCTTAGCTCAACATAGAAAGTTAGATTATTTGTTCTAAAATGTTTCTTATTTCTAAAGTCAACATTTAAAGCTAAGTATTCCTCTCTCAGTAGTGCTATATCAGCATCCCTCAAAACTGAAATGAAGTGTTTTCATTATTGTCCAATTCAGAATATTTTTGAGTTTGCCTTGAGACTTATTTTTACTGTGAACTATTATGTAGTATGGAGTTTAATTTCTGGATAGTTGGATTTTTTTTCAGATATATTTTTGCTGTAAGTTTCTGATTTAATTTTTTATAGCCAGTGTAGATCATTTTAATCCTCTTTAATTATTGGGATATGCTTTATAGCTCAGTGTATAATTAATTGTATTTAACATGTCTTGTGACTTTGAGAAAGAGTCTACTAGTCTTGGGAGGGGTGTTCTACAGTGTTGAGTAGGTCACGTTGGCTGTTGGTACAGTTCAGCTCTTTGATAACCACAATGAGTGTTTTCTTTCCTTGCTCTCTTCTTTGTTGAGAGAGGACTGATGAAATATCTACCTGTAGTCCTGAATTTCTTTATCTTTCCTATGAACTCTATAAGTTTTGCTCCATCTATTTTGAAGTCCTTTATTTTGTGCCTGCACTTTTAATATTTGTGCATCTTCTTGATTGCTTATTTTTTAATTATGACATCTACCTTCTTATTTACAATACTCATTGTCTTAAAATCAACAGTATCTGATAACATGGCCACTCCTGGTGGCTCGTGTATAGTGTGTCATATCTTTTTCTCTTTTAAACTTTTAAACTCTTTCAATCTAAATGACATCTCTTATCCATCATATCAAATTAGCTCTTGCTTTATTATCTAGCCAATAATTTCTCCTTTATAACTGAAGTGCTTGGTCATTTATGTGTTTGTAATTCTTTTAAAACATAATTTTGATAATATTGATGGATAGAAGTGAACAATCACACTATTTTCTATTTGTTGATTATCATACTTGTTTCTTTTTATTTTATGCCTTTATAATTAATTGAACTTTTTAGCTTTCCATTTTATCTTTTCTATTTATTTTTGGCTGTTGCTTTTAATTTTTAAGTGGTTACTCTAGGGATTAAAATATACATCCTTAATTCAAAAATTCTACACTGAATTGTGGTTATGTCATTTTCTGTGAGACTGTGACTGTATGTTTATGTACTATTATTTTTTATATTTAATTTGTATAGATGTGATATCCTATTTGGCATCTTTCCCTCCAAGCTGAAAAGTATCTCTCTAGCATTTCTTCTAATATATAGTTCTACTGCTGACAAATTCTCAGCTTTTGTTTGTTTGAAAATGTCTTTATTTCATTTTCTCTTTTAGAGGATTTTTTGATAGAGATAAAATTTCAGGCTGATGGTTTTATTTTTTCTTTTATCACTTTAAAGATGTCATCCTTCTAACTTGCATCTTTTGCTGCTGAGAAGTAGTATTCTCACTGTTGTTTATACATCTTTTTTCAATGACTGCTTTTTAAGATTTCCACTTCAACTTTGCTTTTCAGCAGTTTAGAGATGAAAAACTAGATGTGGCTTCCATTGTGTTTATCCTGCTCAGATTATGTTGAGGTTTTTCAATGGGTGCATTGGTATCTTTCATTTGATTTTGAGGAAAAAGTTGACTTAAATTTCTGAAAATACTTTTCTGTCCCAATATATATCTCATCTCCTTTTGAGACTCCAGTTACACATGATATCACAGTTTCATGTTGTCCTTCAAACAACTGAAGTATTTTGTTCATTGATTTTATTCTGTTTTCTCTCTGTGTGTCAGTGTGTGTACTTCCTATTGCCATTTTTAAAGTGACTAAATTTTTATTTTGCAATATCCATGCTATTGTTAGACCATAAAGCTAACTAGTTATTCTATGTAATGTCCTTTTAAGTTCTAGAAGTTTTATCCAGCAATATCTAGTAGTTAACTACTTCTCCAATGAGATTCCCTCATCTCTTTAGTTATTGTGTCTTTTACTTTAAACTTCAGAACAGAGTTTTTGAAGTCCTATGGACAATTAAAAGAACCTAGGGACCTCAATTTGTACTAGTAGATAAGAGATTTTGTTTTATTCCATGCTAACAGCTGTTCAGCATGGAATCCAGAGCATAGGCTGATTTTTACCTACATTTGATTCTATTAACTTTTTGTTGAGATGAAATTCACATCATAGCCATCTTTAACAATCCAATGGCATTTATTACCTCTAAAATGTTGTGAAACCATCACCTTTAAATAATTCCAATGTATTTTCATCATTCCAAATAAAACCCCTTACCTATTTAGCAGTTTCACACCATTCCTCCCCACAACTGGAAATCACTGAGTTATATTCTATCTCTACAAATTTATCTATTCTGGATATTTCATATGAATAGTATGATACATATTAGACCATTTGTGTCTTTTTCTACTTCAGGCAGAAAATTTGTAAGTACATACATATATGGTAGCATGTATTAGCATGTATCAATACCACTTCATCTTAATGACTGAATGATATTCCATTATATGTGTATACCACACCTTGTTTATTTATTTACCTTTTCATGGACATTTAGACTCTACTTTTTCACTGTAGTGGATAATGTTGCTGTGACCATGTGTCTACATGTATTTGCTTGAATGCCTGTTTTCAATTCTTTGGGGTATATACATTGGGGTAGTATTGCAGGATCATATGGTAATTACATTTAATCTTTTAGGAACTGTCAAACTGCTTTCTGCAGTGGCTACATGATTTTACCTTCCCATGGCAATATACAAGGATCACAGTTTTTTTTCATACCCTTACCCACACTTGGCATTTCCCTTTTTGTTCTTTTTATTATGGCTATCCTATTTGTGGAAAGTGGAACCTCATTTTTAAAAATTTTGTTCTAATTAGTTTTACATGACAGTATAATGCATTTTGACACATTTTGTACACAAATGGAACACAACTTCTCCCTCCTCTGGCTGAATATGGTGCAGAGTCACACCAGTAGTGTAATCATACATGTATTTAGAGCAGTAATGTCAACTTAGGAACTGACTTCCTTAACAAGACTCCTAAATCACAAAAAGTAAAATCAAGAATCAATAAGTGGGATTGATTCAAAATAAAAAGTTTCTTCTCAGTAAAATAAACAGTCAGTAATGTGAAGAGAGAGCCTACAGAATTGGAGTAAATCTTTACCACACGCACATCAGATAAAAGCACTAATCTCCAAGATATACAAAGAACTCAAAAAAAAAAAAAAAACTTAACATCAAAAAACAAAACAAATAACCCAATCAATAAATGGGCTAAGAAACTGAACAGACACTCCACAGAAGAATAAATACAATTGATTAACAAACATATGAAAAAATTTTATCATCTCTAGCAACTAGAGAAATGCAAATCAAAACTACTGTGGTAACACAGCCACATCATTGTCCATTTTGATCTGCATCTCCACAGTCACTAATTATGTTGAGTGGTTTTTTTATGTAATTCTATTATTTTTCTTCTTTGTAGAAATATCTCTTCAAGATATTTGTGTTATATATATTTGTATTGTTGAGTCATGAGAATTCCTTATATATTCTGATAAAAGACAATCATCAGATCTATGATTTGCATAAGTTTAACCCCATTTTGTAGGTGAGCTTTTCACTCTCTTGATAATGTTTTCTGATACACAAAACTTTTATATTTTGATGTAATCTACTTTTTCTCTGACTACATATTTAAGAATCATTGCAAAATCCTAGGTCATGAAGATTTTCTCCTATGGTTTTTGTCATGTATATATGTATATATATACACACACACATACATACATATATCCATATCCACACACACATATATGTAGATATGGATATATGTATATATATATATATCCACAAATGCCTAATTGTTCATGTAAAAAGTGACTTTTTCAATTCATGCTGCATTATATATGTATATTATATATGTATATTATATATGTATATATACATACACACAGTGTTATATGATGCATATATAAATAAATATATGTATATATCTATATGTGTATCACTTATTAATCTTTTTAAATTTTTTTAAAAATTATTTACTTATTTGTTCTAATTTGTTATACATGACAGCAGAATGCACTTCGATTCATGGTACACAAATGGAGCACAATTTTTCATTTCTCTGGTTGTACACAAAGTAGAGTTACACCATTTGTGTCTTCATACATGTCCCTAGGGTAATGATGTTCATCTCATTCCATCATCTTTCCTATCCCGCTGATGAATCTTTAACATGGTGTGAGGTAGGGTTTATACTTTGTACTCTTGTACTTCGGTGTCGTTTTCCTAGAACAATTTGTTACACTTCTCTTTCCCATTGAATACTCTTGTTGCCCTTGTTTAAAGTTCATTGGCCATAGACATAGGATTTATTTCTGGGCTCTCAATTCAATTCCACTCATCTATTTGTTTATTCTTATGCCTGTATCACATTGTTTTGCTTAATGAAGGTTTGTAGCAAGTTTTGAAATTAGGAACAGTAAGTCCTCCAAATGTGTTATTTTTGAGTATTGTTTTGACTCTTCAGAACCCTTTGCAATTTCACAACAATATGAGGATCAACTGTCTCATTTTGGCATATAAGTCTATTAGAATCGGAATAGGGATTTTACTGAATCATTAGATGACTTTAGGGAGTATTGATATCTTAAGAATATTTATTAAATCTTCTAATTCATGAATACAAAGGGCTTTTCCTATTGTTTATTACTTTCTTTCAGCAAGATTGTATAGTTTTAATGGAATAAATCTTTCTCTACCTTGTTTAAATTTATTATTAGAAATTTAATTTTTGGACATGATTAAAAATGGGTTTGTATCAATGTTATTATCAGTTTTCTCATTACTAGTGTATACAAATAATTGACTTTTCATGTAAAACTTCACCTTGCAACTTTTTAGGGCATATATATCAGTACTGGTAAAATTTATTGTGGATTACTTGGGATTCTTTTTTATATTTGAAAATAGAGATAGCTTTCCTTCTTTTCTATTTGGAAGTTTTTATTTCTTTTTCCTTTTTAATTACTCTGTCTAGCAATTCAACGTTGAATAGCAGTGGTTAAAGTGGGCATCTTTACTTAGTTTCTGATATTAGGGGGAAAGCTTTCAAATTTTCACTATTGAATATAGTAGCTATATAATGTTTTTCAAACTTTTGCAAAGGTGGTATTCCTTCTCGTGCATTATCACTAAAGGCTCTATTCCTTCAGCTTTTGTTCAGCTAATTCTTTGACAAGATTTCCTTGAACACCAGTATTTCATCTGCACATTTACAACTCTGTAATAGCCTTAAATTTGCGGATTATACTGAGCCAAGAGAACAGCCAAATTGAAAGCTTAGGGTCTTCTCAGGCATTTTTTTTTTTTTGGAGTATGCAGCCCAGTCATATGTATGCATGTGGCTTTATAAATTCTTCATTATATAGGGTATACTCTAATTTCCCAAAGAAACTCTTCCCAGATTTTGCTCCTGAACTTTAGACTGGGCATTGTAAATCTCAACTGTCACCAACTGGCTGGTCTGGCAACTTAAAAAACACAAACACAGAAATACCTTTTTGGGGGGTCAGGGATGATGGCTCTGAGACCTCAGGTGCCAACTCCCATGCTGGAGGGCAAGGAGAGCAAGAGAGGCAAGGGGCAAGAGAGAGAGAATTCACCCTGAACCTTTCTGTTTAATGGGGAAGAGACATTCAATAGAAAGTTCCACCCAAATTAGGGTTTCAAAGGGTAGAGTGTTGCTTGGTGATGTCTTGTGGTCAGTAGATTGACTGACATCTTGGCAAGTCACACCCATCTCAGGTGCTGTGTGGGATCACAGGCAGAGGAGTGAGAGAAAAGACACACATGCGTCACACAGCCCCAAAAGCGCGTAAGGCCAGACCAGTCCCCTCATACGCTCAAATATGCATAGCTCACACACACACAGCCCATAGATGGCTTGCAACATCAACTATAGTATACCGACCAAGTGGCTTCAGGTTTTTATTTGCCTTAAAATGTTTTTGGACAGTGCAGTTGGCTTTTCTGCCTTGAGTGAATTCCAAGTTAAGCAAAGCGAAAGATAGTCCTTTGTGTCAATCTCTCAGGTGGTCCCTAAACCGCTTAGAGAAAAAAAAATGTAATTACTTACATCACTCTCTTCTAAATAATTTTAAATAAGCTATTGAATATCTCATTTATAAATCCCCTATAGTTAATACCAATGTCTGATCTATGTCCCCTAGTATGATAACAGAAGACATTCTTCACACAGCTAAAATATAACTTTATTTGGATGAATGTCTATATTGAAAATGACCTCTCCATTTCATGAAAGTATATGTCCCCAGTGATGTTAGCTAAGCAAAATTCTGTAACTAAACTAGTTCTGTGCTCATGTTCTTGCTCTTTTCCTCACAATTTAGAATTCTGTGCATTGTATATTCAACCAAATATTATGGTTGGGTGATTTTTATTCTATCATTCCCATCCCACTTCTACAGGTCTTTCAGAGAGAGAAATTCTTATATTAAAAATTAATAAGTAGGCATGTCTCCTAAAATAATGTTATTGTTGTTGTTTTTGTTGTTGTTGTTGTTGTTTTTACCTAGGTGATTCTTCCAGCATGCTCCTTTGGGGTTGGTATTGTTGTTTGTAATTTGGAGCAATAAAGCCACAGAACACGGTGAATCTAGAATTCTCATCTTGGTCCCTGTGCTCCTTTTATGATTGTCTACTTTGGTACCTTTCCAAGGATCACACTGAGACATTTTACCTGGTTTATGATGTACTTATGATTTTATTTTTTTAATGAGTTTAGCCATAGGGACCTCCCAGAGAATGAAGATCTCATTTAGGGGATAAATTGCTCCTTGCTTTCAGAACTCAAGAAAAACTTCCCTTCTGCCAGTTTTCTCCTCACTTCACCTAATTTGTTCAGCAAATCTTATGTGCAAATAGGATATCCAAATCACCATGTGGGAGGGGCAGCACACAGGCTGGGAATAACAGTCCGTGAATCAATCTAACTGCTGAAGTATTAATGTGGTCACAATCACCTAAGGTGAGAGAATTGGTTTTAGTAGCCACTATTACTAGATGTCAAGTGATTGATAATTCAACTTCCTGAAGGAGAACAAACTTGCACCGGTGTGTTTCTGCTGCATCCATAAAGCAAAGAGACGTGCCACGGAGTGGGATAGGTACACTTAAGCATGGCAGTTTAATCCACCTAAGATGCTGTAAATGCCAGCCTGACAATTGTAGCAGAAGAAATTTCGAGGGGCTGAATGTTCCCAGTGAGTACTAGAATCAAAGCTTCATGTTTTTAAAGTTCTATTGGCCTACACCCCTTTGTATCTATTCACCTAAGTGCATCCTAGAAGAAAGGTGAAAATAGCCTTATGACTACTTCCCACCCATTGATTTAAACTCTACTTTTGAAGCTTCCACATCAAAAAAAAAAATAATTTGTAAAGAAAATATCAGTCCCCAATTTATATGAAGTCTGCTACCATGTCCCAGCCCCCTCTAAATTTCAGTCTTTAAAATAATAGAAGTCCTGTGTGCTGTGAGACAAATGATCTGGAGGCATGGAGGAAAAAAAAATAAACTTCTAAATTCCTGGAGGTCAGGTGCACCAAATATATAAATGTGAAGTGCTAATGTGCTCAGGTATGAACCTATAGGAAAATGGGTAAATGTGTAAAGAGTGAATTGCCCCAAATGTGTACTCACCCCTAACCTTCAAGGGAAAGGACAGAGGCAGAGAACTCACTTGCCTGTTATACCAGCAGCCTGAACTTCTTGCTAATGCCCTCTCTCTCTCTCTCTCTCTCTCTCTCTCTCTCTCTCTCTCTCTCTTTCTTTCTTGCCTTGGTGACCCTGTAATGGATGTGGTTTATAATAGACATCATGCCTTAGGAAATAGTCATTTTGATTAAGCTATAAAGCTACCCACTTGTGAGAAGGAAATAGTCAGGCTCTTAAATCCTGTAGGGAGAACAGACCACAGGGCAAGCCAATTTAGTTTAAATAATTTAGAGATACCCAGTGAGAAGATTACCCCCTAAATATTTAAGACCCTGAAGGAACAAGTCATTCTCAGTTGCTCAATGTTTTCTCTCTGGAAGAGTTTTCATCAGAGCAATTGTGACTCAACTGTGGTTCTGCTTAAGTCCTTGAGTCTCAGAGCTTAGACCCCAGGAACCATCACAGGATTGAAAAACAAGATGGCCAATAGTCTCCTTGTCTCTTACCTTGAAAGAAATGCATCTCTTGACTTCAGATAACTGTGCATCTGATGAAATGTACTACTGTGGTGTGTAACGCCTGTAGTTATCTAGCAGACCCTCTATATGAGAGCCTAATATCTCAGGTAATACAAGTAGACTGCCATGCTGAGTGTAGTGAGGCACAAAGAATTACAAGAACACTGCCACTACTTTCAAAAGTATGTCACCAAATTAATGAATAGAAAGAAGTATAACTTGAATACAAACTACTTATGTTGTATGTAGGTAAAACCAACAAATGATATTTGAGCTGGACTTTGTGCGTTGAAATGAATGAATGCAGAATTTTTTTTTCCATGGTGAGAAGTTTCAGGGCTAAGGATTGTCACATAGCATTTCTCCTTTCCAGGGTCCTGACACATGGTGTACACTCACAGAACATCAATCAAATAAGGAAAAAAATAAAAAAAAAAAACATTTGCACAAGCATCTTGCACCTCAAATGCAAAAATTTTGGTTAAACATGCTCAATATTGATGCTAATGTGGGCTCTCTACGTGTCTTAGTCTGGTTTTTGACACAAGAATAGAATACCACAGACTGGGTAATTTAGAAACAATAGATTTTGTGGTTTGGCTTGTGAATTTGGAGGTGGGAAAGTCCAAGAACATGGTGTCTGCATCTGGTGAGGGCCTGCATGCTGTGTCATCCCATGGCAGAGAGTGGAAGGGCAAGAGAGCATGCAGAAGAAAGAAAGATCAGATTCACCACTTCAGGCTCTTTCATAATCAGCATTCATCCATTGAGGAGGGTAGAGCCCTCATGACCTAAATACTTCCCATTATGCCCCACCTGCCAACCTACTTGCATTAGAGAATAAGTTTCCAACACATGAATTTTGGAGGACACATTAAACTATAGCACGTCCCTTCAAATTAAAGAACCAGGTCTTCAGTGTAGACCTGGACTCACTTCCTATTCAGTCACATAGGAAGTGAGCAATTCTGGCAAGAACCACTCAGGAGTGTTTCCCTGTAAGAAAAGGAATATCCAACAGTATTGGATAAAGAAGTAAAAAAGAATACAAAGGCAGGTTCCTGTTTATAGGCAGAGTAGCTACATCCATAATAAAATACCACTTTTTCCCCCATAAAGAGAATGCAGTAAGGATAAATTGGAATCAAAATTCAGCAAGCTCTGTAAACTAACAGAGCAATCAAAAATAGAGGGATTTTTGTTTCCCCTCTTGCCCTGTCCACTTTCTCTTCATTAAGTTTAACCAAGAAGGTTTTTTTGTTTGATTGTTTGGTACCTGGGATTGAGGGATGCTTAACTACTGAGCCACATCTCCAGCCCTTTTTATATTTTATTTTGAGGTGTATTCTTAAGTTGCTTAGGGCCTCATTAAGTTGCTGAGGCTAGCTATGAACATGCAATCCTCCAGCCTCAGCTTCCCAAGCCACTGGGCCTGGTGTGCACCCTGTGCTAGTTGCTACCAAGAAGATTCTTGTGCTAGAGGACGAAAAGGTACTTGAGAGGTCAGAGGACAGATTTGAATCTCAATAGTTGCAGCTGACATCCTGCAACTATAATCTTAAAACCCTGAAATCTTAAAAATGTCAATCTTGCTGGGCACGGTGGTGCATGCCTATAATCCCCGCAGCTCAAGATGCTGAGGCAAGAGGATCACGAGTTCAAAGCCAGCCTCAGCAACAGTGAGGCACTAAGCAACTCAGTGAGACTCTGTCTCTAAATAAAATACAAAATAGGGATATGGCTCAGTGGTTGAGTGCCCCTAAGTTCAATTCCCGGTACCCACCCCCCAAAAAGTGAGTCTTATTAAAAAACCTGACATCTCAACCTTATGAAACAAGAAAGGGTAGCATCAGTACAGGAGAAGAAAATGCTACAGGGAGGGGTAAGTATTTTTAAGCAAGCAGCTTGGGTCAGTGGAGATGAGTGTGTGTGAGAAACTTTAAGGGACTCGAAACTTTACTATTTTTTTCATGAATTCTGACATCAAAGTCTAATGTCATTATAAGTTTTATTTGCAACCCATGTCCCTTTTTACCTGTGGAGAAAATAAATAATGTATCTGTTTGCACATACATTCTCCTTATAGAAATTTGTATGTGATCACTCAGAATACAAGAATAGTGACCTCCCAAAAGGAAAAAAAAAAGAAAAATGGGAACCCTTGGGCATGGAAAATAAAAACCAGGGAAGGACAGAGAAAGAAATCATTGTATCCTCCTAAACCCTCTAAATTAACACCCCAGAGACAGGAATGCTGATTGTAAATTTGAAATCAAGCAGGTTCAGGGACCCCAGAGTACTGACTCTCACCCCTCTCTTTGTCAGGAAAGACCAGGAGTGGGTAGCTTCCTGAACAATCTCTGAAGCTGGCATGAGCCTATTTATTGGTGGAAAAGAAACAAATAAGAGAAAAAAAAATAGGCAAGAGATATGCATCCCTCAGCTCCCTGGATTAGGGATTGGAAAATCCCTGCTTATACCCAGTTGGCTGAACTGGGAACTGCAGGCCAGTTTTTTTTTTTTTTTATTATCATTTTATTTATGCACAATAATTCTATGAAATATTGGACTTCAAGTTGCATATTTGTACATGCACATAACATAATTGATCAATTTCATTCCCTAGTACCTTCTTGTTCCCTCCTCTTTGCAGGCCAGTTTTGAGGCAGCCATTGTGGAGCCTAGCAGGAGCCAAGGGCCACGTGGAACTCATGACTCAGACATGCCGACCCTAACACCAGCAAGGAACTGAGTCAGGGCAAGTCAACTGACCGGGAAGGGGCATAGTTGTTGAATGTAACAAGAGAACAACCACATATTTCACTGACTGGATTTCCATAGCTGCTAGCAGAACACTGAATTCTTCAAAGGACAAAAAGTCATCAAACCAGGCAGACCCTGAGGTAGAACGAGTTTTGTGTGCAAACTAGTCACTCCTCCCCGCATTGTGAAAAAGACATGTAGAGTTTCCTCTGCAGGCAGACACCGTAGTGGTAGTGAAAACTGAAGGAAGTAATCCCAGGTATGTTGAGTTGTCTTACGCAGGATCTTAAGAGCCAAGTGGAACTGACTTCAGTGTCATCATATTGGTAGCTTGAAATCAGTCATAATGGGAATAATTATACCATGGGAACTGGAAAAGGCTAAAAATCAGGTCTTTTTTCCTTGAAGAGAGCAGATTGTTAAATTTTTACTAGCATATCACTGCCTAATCCTCACCTCCTCCTCCTTAACTCAAAGGTAGAAATGTGAGGAGAAGAAAGGACATATTTCCTTCTTCATAACTGGCATATCAGCAAAATCAGCAAATACCTGGAGAAACTGCTACTCAGAGGATATTTCTAAAAAACAGAAAACAGGCTCATTCTAAGTAAGATGTAGAGTATAATCCTATAAGATAAAGATGAGCTAGCTTTTGGAGAATTCTAAACATCAAGTCAAAAAGACTGACCTTTATCATTTAATCTTAAGGAAACATAAAGCTGCTAACAGAACACTGAATTCTTCAAAGGACAAAAAGTCATCTGGCTACAAACCAGGCAGACCCCGAGGTAGAACAAGTAAATTAGAAATCAAGCAGGTTAAGGGACCCCAGAGTACTGACTCCCAACTCTCTCTTTGTCAGGAAAGACCAGGAGTGGGTAGCTTCTTGAACAATCTCTGAAGCTGACATGAGCCTATTTATTGGTGAAAAAGGAATAAATAAGAGAAATGAATATGGGACTTTCACCCTTTTAGGACATAACAGATTAGGTGAAACAGTAGATAAGAAACAAAGTTTCTAGAATCCCTCAATAAGATTTCTTAAATAGTCCAAGAGTCACTTGGTGAAGGAGTGGGAGAATGTATAGAAACTGCATTAATCTGTTTTTTCAAGACTATAATAAAAATTTCTGAGGCAGGCTACTTTGTAAAGAAAAAAAAAGATTTATTTGGACTCATGGTTCTGGAGGTTCAAAGTCTAAGGTTATCATCTGGACTTCTTGCTAGTATATGGCACTGTATGACTCAAAAGGCAGAGATCATGAGTGACTCTATGTGTCTGATCTTTGTCCCTCTCCTTATAAAAGCTACCAAGATTTAGACATGAAGCGCCACCCTAATGACCCTATCTAAATCTCACCACTTTCTAGAAGCTTCTCCTCTAAATACCACAGTGGAACTAAGTTTCCATTTTTTTAAAATGTCATTAATATTGGGCTGGGGATGTGGGTCAAGCGGTAGCGCGCTCGCCTGGCATGTGTGCGGCCCCGGTTTGATCCTCAGCACCACATACAAACAAAGATGTTGTGTCTGCCAAAAACTAAAAAAATAAATAAATATTAAAAAATTCTCTCTCTCTCTCTCTCTCTCTCTCTCTCTCTCACTCTCACTCTCTCTTTAAAAAAATGTCATTAATATACAATGTTGGTAATTAAACACCTACATACTTTGGTGGGTGGATAAATGTATTCAAAGCATAGCGAGGTTAAGAAGAAAGATCAGAAATGGGTGAAGAAATGCAGACTTATAGTAATAAACATTTAAAAATTTAGCTATATCTAAATATTAGCTATATAGCCCTGTTTTTCTACTGAGATCAATTTTTTTTTTCATATTTCAGGTCAGAGGTGCATTATACCCAAAGAATCAAGCAGATGAATCTCCAACAGTTAGCTGGTGTTGTTATATGGTAGATTCCAGGTTCTGACCTATTGAGTCTGAAGCTCTAGAGATTGCTTCAGGAATCTGTGTTTTATTTATTTATTTTTTTATTAGTTGTTCAAAACATTACAAAGTTCTTGACATATCATATTTCATACATTTGATTCAAGCGGATTATGAACTCCCATTTTTACCCTATATACATATTACAGATTCACATCGGTTACACATCCACTTTTTTACCTACTGCCATACTAGTGTATGTTGTATTCTGCTGCCTTTCCTATCCTCTACTATCCCCCCTCCCCTACCCTCCCCTCCCTTCCCCTCCCCTCCCTTCCCGTCTTCTCTCCCTACCCCATCTACTGTCATTCATTTCTCTCTCTTGTTTTATTTTTCCCCTTTCCCCTCACTTCCTCTTATATGTAATTTTGTATAACAATGAGGATCTCCTTCCTTTACCATGCAATTTCCCTTCTCTCTCTCTTTCCCTCCCACCTCTCATCCCTGTTTAGTGGTGATCTTCTTCTCATGCTCTTCCTCTCTATTCTTAGTTGCTCTCCTTATATCAAAGAAGACATTTGGCATTTATTTTTTAGGGATTGGCTAGCTTCACTTAGCATAATCTGCTCTAGTGCCATCCATTTCCCTGCAAATTCCATGATTTTGTCATTTATTAGTGCAGAGTAATACTCCATTGTGTATAAATGCCACATTTTTTTTATCCATTCATCTATTGAAGGGCATCTAGGTTGGTTGCACACTCTAGCTATTGTGAATTGTGCTGCTATGAACATTGTTGTAGCAGTGTCCCTACAGCATGCTCTTTTAAGGTCTTTAGGGAATAGTCCGAGAACGGCAATAGCTGGGTCAAATGGTGGTTCCATTCCCAGCTTTCCAAGGAATCTCCATACTGCTTTCCAAATTGGCTGCACCAATTTGCAGTCCCACCAGCAATGTACAAGTGTACCCTTTTTCCCACATCCTCGCCAGCACTTGTTGTTGTTTGACTTCATAATGGCTGCCAATCCCACTGGAGTGAGATGGTATCTTAGGGTGGTTTTGATTTGCATTTCTCTGACTGCTAGAGATGGTGAGCATTTTTTCATGTACTTGTTGATTGATTGTATGTCCTCCTTTGAGAAGTGTCTGTTCAGGTCCTTGGCCCATTTGTTCATTGGGTTATTTGTTTTCTTATTGTTTAATTTTTTGAGTTCTTTGTATACTCTGGATATTAGGGCTCTATCTGAAGTGTGAGGAGTAAAAATTTGTTCCCAGGATGTAGGCTCCCTATTTACCTGTATATCAGTGACAAAACTTCTGAAATGGAAATGAGGAAAAACACCCATTCACAATATCCTCAAAAAAAATAAAATACTTGGGAATCAACCTAACAAAAGAGGTGAAAGACTTATACAATGAAAACTACAAAACCCTAAAGAGAGAAATAGAAGAAGATCTTAGAAGATGGAAAAATATACCCTGTTCATGGATGGGCAGAACTAACATCATCAAAATGGCAATATTACCAAAAGTTCTCTATAGGTTCAATGCAATGCCAATCAAAATCCCACTGACGTTTCTTGTAGAAATAGATAAAGCAATCATGAAATTCATATGGAAAAATAAAAGACCCAGAATAGCAAAAGCAACTCTAAGCAGGAAGTGTGAATCAGGCGGTATAGCGATACCAGATCTCAAATTATACTACAGAGCAATAGTAACAAAAACAGCATGGTACTGGTACCAAAACAGGCGGGTGGACCAATGGTACAGAATAGAGGACACAGAAACCAATCCACAAAACTACAACTATCTTATATTTGATAAAGGGGCTAAAAGCATGCAATGGAGGAAGGATAGCATCTTCAACAAATGGTGCTGGGAAAACTGGAAATCCATATGCAACAAAATGAAACTGAATCCCTTTCTCTCGCCATGCACAAAAGTTGACTCAAAATGGATCAAGGAGCTTGATATCAAATCAGAGACTCTGTGTCTGATAGAAGAAAAAGTTGGCTCCGATCTACAGATTGTGGGGTCGGGCTCCAAATTTCTTAATAGGACACCCATAGCACAAGAGTTAATAACAAGAATCAACAAATGGGACTTACTCAAACTAAAAAGTTTTTTTCTCAGCAAGAGAAAGGAATCTGTGTTTTAAACTGTTATTCCTGAGTACTTTTTATGCATAGCAAATCTGAGATCAGCTTTCCCAGTTTAGTCACTGTGTAGTGTAGTCTGGAACTCCAAATGTATGTGATGCCCAACTGAGATTAGCTGGAATAGGATGAAGCTATCAGGTATAACTGCATAATACATATGGTTAATGTAAATATAAAATATGGGTTTCACTTTATTAACTTTATTGGCCACAGATTGCAAGCTTAATGCTGTCTGAAAGAGATGGAGCACACTGAGTTTGACTAAGGTTCTGATACTCACTATTTTTATAACCCCCGTAAATTTCGAACCTCAATTTCCTCATGTATGAAATGGAGGGGGAAAATAGACCTCCTTAGAGGTCTAAAATGAGATGACATGCCTCATACACTATCTGTTTAAGAAACACTAGTGCCTAGTTTTCACTTCTCTCATTTTCCTTGATCTAGATCAGAATGACTGTCCTGGCAGTCATCCTCATTAGGAAGGCAGAGGCCACTCATCACTTTCCAGGGGATGTAGTTCAGGCAGCCATTTTGTCAGCTTGCCCTCAATTTCTCTTTTTCCATGCCTATTGTATTTGAAAGAAACCAATTCTCACGGCCCTTCTTCTCTTATTGCCTCACCCTCCCCTCTTCACTGGGCTTCCCACTCTTTTGCTAGGTCTCCTTTTCTTTTCCGATCCTGATACTATCTGCATGTGTGACCTGGTCCAAGGGTCCCTTCTCTCCAGAAGGACTTTTACATTCTTACAGTCAGCATCTGGATTCAGAGATGCTCTAATGTTGACATTTGTCACAAATACAAATACAGCTTTTATCTTATATCTCCACCATCGTGTGCCTGCTTCAGGCCACCAGCACTTTTCCAGTCAAAGAATTTTGTTTTCTTTACTTTTGTTTCTCCACAGTACTATTCTTGATACCATCTCCCCTTTTCCCAGGACCCATGTCTCTGCCCTGTCCCTAACCCCCTAGATCCTCTATATTGCTGAGACAGTGGCCCACATTGTGTCTCACTGTTCCTCTGGTAAGAAAAAAATTAGAGCCTGGGGGCACTGCTTTCTGCTCTACTCATTTTTTTGGGGGGTGGGGGGGGTGGTAGAATGTTCATGTTAGCTTCACAGCATCCCTCTCTATCTGGAATAATCACAATACCTTTGAAAATGTCTCCAAAAAGCATGACAAAATTTTTTGGAACACAGATTTTATTTGAAGATTTAGGAAATGAGGAGAGGTATAAGGAAAAATATAAGGAATACAAGTAAATAATTTAAATAACAGTTTAAATTTAAATGCATTTGATTATAGTTCGGTTTATGTTTATCAGTCAAAATCCAGGCAAACACAAATGGCATAACCAAATGCAGAAGCAGAGGAGACTTTAATAAAGAACAATTTACAAATGTAGAATTAATTGTGACCAACAAGAAGATAGTGACTCATCCTAAATGCAGGGGCCTATTCCTTACTCAAGACTTGAAGAAAGATAGAATGATCTGCTGCAGCTCAAAGAAAAATACCACTCAGTTGGATCTATTACATCTGACAGAGGAACTATTGAATTTTTAACCCAATAGGGAGAGAGTAAAATGGATAAGTACCCAGAACTCTCTATTGATGTGCACTCTGCTCCCCCATAGCCTCCTTGGTCAAATCTAACCCTAAGCCAGAGAGCAAGGGAAGCCTAAGAATGCTCTCCACAAAGGCTGTCTGGGGTCCAGGGAAAGCCAGGGCAAAAGGGTAGCAAGTGCATCTGGAGGAGCAATCAGAATATTCATCCCTGGGCAGAAAGCAAAAAAAAAAAAAAATGCCAATTTTGTAAGACCAAGGAATGAGACTTGAAATAAAATTTGAGACTGATAAAAATACATTTTGGTTTATCACTAGGTTCAGAAGAGAATCTCAGGTTTTCTGCTTATTGAATACCCAACAAAGGGTAGAAAAATAAGACTTAAACAAAACAAAATGGTTTTAAGCAAGCTGAATGATTTTGTAGTGGGAGTGCCATACTTTCACAGGATGCACATGAAAAGTGCCTGTTAATCCACCCTATAATGTTACTAAAGCCCAGCACCATCTGTGAAGCTGTGACCAAAGGAGTCAACTCCATCATGTTCTGTGGAATGTATTCCAGAGAACTTTTGCATCTCTACAAAATGATTTATCAGATTCATTTGGGAATCCTTAACCATTACATCCCTAGTGTGGAGTGGCTAGAATTCTAAAGTTTCTTAACCCATAAGCTGATTAAAAAAAAAGAACTTTCAAGTTCTGTAGCCAGATTATCTGGTTTCAATCTGAACTCTACCTGATTAGCTGTGTGACTTTGTCCATGCTTAATTTCTTGAAACTTTGTTTCACCATACATGACAAGGGACCTTTGCTTTGCTTTCTTCTTTGAATAGTGGTGAAAAATTAAAGAGAAAAATTTTCAAGTGGACCTTGATATAATATGCAAAAATATAATAAAAAAATGGCAGCCATCAGAATTAGCAGTGGTGGTGGTAGTAATAGCAATACAACATTAGTACTTTCATCATCTTCATTATCATAGCCCATTTAATTTAAGATAATAGAAGCCATAGTTTCCTAAGCCAACTTAAGAAAATCATCCTGACACCCTAACATGGATTAAATTCATCTGAAATTGGTATTCTGTTGAGACATAGTAGTTGGGAAATCCAGGCCTAGATTTCCTCTCCCCAGACAAGGCAATGGGTCTCAGGAGTAGAACTTCTCCAACCCAAATCGTTTGGGAGTCTTGTTAAAATGCACATTCTGACTCTCTGGGTCTGAGGTAGAGCCCAGAATTCTGCATTTTTAACAATTCCCAGATGGTGCTGATATTGTTGCATGCTGCTGCATTAGAGAGTAGATAAATAGACCCTCCACATACAACTGTTGCTCCTCCAAAATTGAACCTCTGGCTCTGGGAATGAGAGTTGCCAGGCAATGCTTTATGTGTGAAATAAACCAAAGGAATAAGAACTCTGAGCAGCTAGGACAAGAAGACGAGCACAGAAAGTAGATTCAGAGATGCTCAAAGACAAACTTCATCCAGTGCATCCCATTTCCAGATTAGCTTTGAATGTCACATGCCTCCCAATACCCACCACACGGAGCTCACATAATGTCTTCCTATGTGCAGTTTCATCACAATATAGTTTTAACAATATCTATCTCACAATCATTTGAAAAACTGTAGAAGTCATGCATTCTCTGCCTTATTCTAAAAATCATACCAATCTGAATGACTTCACAGAAAACAAGGTCATTCTCTTCAACAGGCAGGAGATAAAGCCTATTAGTATTTTCCTTGCTTCACATCATGATGGCATTTCCCACTAGCAAATGGAAAGGGTGGGTTTCCATGTGCACATGGGCAGAAATACTGACCTAGACTGCTGTGAATTTAGAGCTTTTAATAAGAATAGGAGAAAGAAATGGATGGAAAGTCATTTTTTTTCTGCCTGACCTATGAAGCAAAAGAAAGAATTATTTCGAATCAAGCACCCAGGGTAATATATACTTTTCTCTTTAAAGCCTGACAATTACTAGAGCTATTTCTGAAATGCTCCAGTAGTTAATCCATCCCTCTGCTCCAAAGATTCTAATTGGTCTAACATGCTAAGGAGTTTAACCTTGTAGTTTCTGGAAGCCAGTAGAACACCTTTACACTTGCTTCTCTGCCAAACAAGCTGGTCTCCTCACTTTCTTTAAGACCTGGAAAGGTGATATGTAGCACATGATGACAAGAAGTAAAATTTCTCGGGTTGGATAAAACAGAATCCAGATTCTCTCTTCCTAGTTATGACTTTGCACAAGTTACTTTAACTCAGAGAGTCTTCATTCCCTCCTTTGAGTAAGAATAATAATAAGGCCCCATCTTAGTGTTCCTCTGAGTATGCCAAGTTGCTAGTGAAATAGTATCCTCTGCCTCAGGCCAAAACCAGTCATTCATCAAGTCAAAAATATATCGACTGAAATGTCACTATAATGAGATGATAGAGGAGAAAAGAGACTCTCTCAGTGGAGGCTTCCCTGTGATATTTATAAGGATTTTTATTAGCTTTTATACACAGTTCCTTACCATTGCTTCACAATCCAATTTTTGTTAAACATGTTTTTTCTTTCTTTTTTTCCTTATCTGAGTTGTAGTTATCCCTAAAGACAATAATTATTCCCTTATGGCTTTTGTAATCTCCATCCATAGTAGCTATATAAAATATTATTAAATGCTTTTAAACTCTAAAATCTAGTCCCAAAAAAATATACATAGGGGTTGAAAAAAAAATCAGCAACAAAATAATTTTCTCTCAAATTGCCTCATTTTGATTTTATTTTCACAACTCTGTGGTGGAAAAGATATCTATCTTTCTTCCTTTCCTTCTTTACTGAGGATTAGCTTCCTGTAGTAGGGAATATCTTGAATGCCAAATGGAATTCCTGAATGATCTTTCAGTCTTTAAGGAATAACTATGTAGTTATCAAACGCAACAAACCCTAAGAATTCTGCATAAGGACCAAGAATTCTAAATTAATAATTTGAATAGCAGAATTAGACAGGGAAGACTTTTAAAAAGGAATTAATTTTGTACAGGGATTGTGCTAATTTGCCATAGAGTGTGACTAACCTATAACAGTTCTTGATGTGAAAATATCTGAGGACCTCACACTTCAACTCCACAAGAAGCCTTAACATGCATCTTCTTGACAGAATGACACAGCCAATTAACTTACCATTCTGCTCCATAGAATGTGACTGTACACCCTACAGTAGAAGGAAGGAATCTAGCCTTTCACTGTCTACTCTATATCAGGTAACCTATGCCACTTACATTGTGTACTTTTTAGATATTAGTTGTCCCCCAAAAGCTCATGTATGAGACAATGCAGGAAAGTTTAGAGGTGATATAATTGCATTATGCAATCCTTCACCTAATCAGTATGTTAATCCCCTGATAGGCAGATAAGCTGTTGCTGAAGACAAGGGTCTTTGGGAGTGTGCCTTTGGGTATATATGTTGTCCCTGTGAGTGGATGAGTCTTTTCCTCTGCTTCCTAGTGCCATGTCTTGAGCTGTTCTCCTTCACCACACTCTTCCACCATGAGGTCCTGCCTCATCTAAGACCCAGAGCAATGAAAACTAGCTGTGTGTGGACTGAGACCTCCGAAATCATAAGAGCCAAATAAACTTTTCCTCCTTTAAAATTTTTCTTCTCAGGTCTTTTAGTCACAGCAGTGTAAAACCTGACTTAAACACATTGTTTTAATTAATACTTACAACCCCATGATTAAAATAAATCCAATTATTTTCATTTTACACATAAAAAATGATGCAAACTCACAGATATCATAATATGCCCAAAGTTTTACTAGTTACAGATCAATATTCAAATTCAAATGTCTTAAGCTCAATAGCCTTTAATCTTTTCTCTAAATAATTGAATCAAATATGACAGGTGGTCTTTCACATAGTGGCCAGTCACTTTTATTTGCCATTCTAAGCAATGTTCTTCCTGATTTAAGAACAAATAACTTTGAACCATCTACTACTACAAATAAATAGCACTCTGGAATCAATTATCTATACCCTCTAAAACTATGATCTGTGCCTTTAAGGGAATGTTTTCCACACTTTAGAAAATACTGCTCTAAGAATTTCTGACCACATTTTTTTAAATCCCAATTCTTAATTAATTTGCATCTTACTTTTTTGGAACTATTCATTTGGCATACTTCAGTGTTCCAGAATGTAATCTTTGCTACTTTTACATCCCATCCTGACTTCTAAGGCCATGATGAAGGATTGTGTTCTTCTTTTTTAAAATAACAGTTTTATCAAGATATACCTTAGATATGATGAAATATATAATTTAATGCTATATTCACACAATTGTGCAGTTATCACCACAATCAGTTTTTAAAATATTTTCCCTTCTCCAAAAAGAAACCCACACCTTTTATTAGTGCTTCCCCATTCTCCCATCTCCTGGACCCTTAGGAAACCACAGAACAATTTTCTGACTCTACAGATTTGCCTATTCTAGATATTTAATATAAATGGAATCATTCAATGTGATCTTTTGTATCTGGTATCCTACCCCTAATTCCATGTTGCAGAATCAATCTGTACATCATTCCTTTTTGTTGCTAAATAATACTAATTGTGTGGAAATATCACGTTTTTTCCCCACTGATCCATTATTAGACATTTGAGTTCTTTCTACTTTTTGGCAATTAGAAATACAATGCTGCTGTAAATATTTGTTTAAAAATTGTTTGTGCATATTTGTTTTCATTTCTCTTTGGTATATGCCTAAAAGTGGAATTGCTATGATAATTAAGGGTTTTAACAGTACTTGGGGTTCTGTTTCAAGTAAACTTTTTGATATTAATCATTCAAAAACACAGTACCTGACTTACAATGGTTTGGCTTATGATTATTAACTTTATGATGATTTGAAAGTGATATGCATTTAGTAGAAACTATACTTTGAATTTTGAATTTTGATCTTTCTCTGAGCTAGCAATATACAGAACCATACTCTCTTGAAATACTAGAGGCAGCAAGCACAAGGGTAAATAACAGATAATCCACAGTGTACTGTGTTGCTAAACTATGATATTTAATAAGTTAGATGTGTTAAATGTATGTTCAACTTACAATATTTACAATGGGATTATCAGGTTATAACTCTGTAATAAGTAGAGGAGCATCTGTAATGATATTTTGTCTCACTCCACTCATCATAAAACTAGCCAAAGAAGTCTAAAAGTATTCATCACAGAAAGTTTCTTCCTGGGAAGAAATGATAAAATGATTAGTCAACAAAGAATGAAGAATCTGTATTCTGCCATGAGCTAGATAAATGCCTGTTTTAGTCAGCTTTTTTGCTGCTGTGACCAAAAGACCTGACAAGAACAATTTTAAAGGAGAAAACATTTATTTTGGGGATTATGGTTTTGGAGGTCTCAGTCTGTAGATGGTCCACTCCATTTCTCAGGACCTGAGTAAGGCAAACATCAAGGCAGAAAAGCGAGGTGGAAGAAAGCAGTTCAGGACATGGCCACCAGGAAGCAGAAAAAAAAGACTTTTCACCAGGGACAAATATAAAAACCTACAGTCTGCCCAATGACCCACATCTTCTAGCCATACCTCACCTGCCTACAGTTATCACTCAGGGAATCCCTATTAGAGAATTAATGCATTGATTAGGTTAAGGCTCTTATAACCACAATCTTCTCACCTGTATTGTTTCTTGCATTGTCTCACACATGAACCTTTGGGGTTCCTCATTGAAATTATAACAATGCCCATGAGTACATAACTACCTGCTATCCTCCATCATTCTTATTTGAAAAATGAAGAAATTATAATTTTCATTATCCAGCATCCTTCCTCACATTAATATTCTGTAATTCTATAAACTTATGTGAAAGCATTTTTGACAAGTTAAAGACATTTTAAAAAATGTAAGCCATTATTATCTCATCTTGCCTCCTTGCTGAGAAATGGCTATGTCCTATAGTGAAATAACATCAGCATTCAATCTTCAGGAAAAGTACATGCTAAATAGACCATTTTCTCAAAAATAAGACCATATTCTCATGCAATTCTCAGGTGCTTATGGGACCTCTCAAAGGACGGAACAATGTATTTATTTTTCTCTATGTAACTCTATTTCCTTGAACAAAGATAATACTATAAGAGGAACTCCTGTGTTTTCTCTATGTAATATATTTGCAGAACTTCCCTGGAAACAAAAATGGCTTTGGAAAAACATTGAGCTCTATCCTCTGGGGTAACTAGAGTCAGAGTGAAAATATCCCACAGAGAACTGCATTGCAGCTTACAGGAAACGAATATTATAGCAGAAAAGTTTTTTAAGTTGCAGTTAGCTATGATAAGCATGGAGGAAACATAGCAGAACATATCAGTATGATTAGACTTGGGAATTACAGGTAGTTTCTTGAATATCCCCCATTCAAGTAAGAAATGAATTGAGATGTAGTATCTACTGCTATAGAGCACCACTCCTAATGTAAAAGTTTTTTATTGTCCCTCATGATTTTGTGTGTTGACTGGACTCAGCTGGATGGTTTCAATTTGGGGTCCCTCATGAGATTGCACTCAGATAATTGAGGGAGGAATTATATGAATATTAGTCATTCAAAGTCATCCAAAATGGCTTGAACCCTTAATCTTTTGGTCACCTAGCCTCAATTTTAAAACTTTAATTTCAGACAGTATATCTCAGATGACTTTGGCACTTCAAAATTTTATATATTGATGTACATCAATACTTCCATATGATGAATCTTGAAGACAATCTTGTTAATTTGGAAGGACAAGGGTTAGAAAGCGGATCCAAAGATGTTATTGGTTGCCTAAAGCAACATGGCTGTGAGTTATGGGGAAAGGCCCATAAATTATCAAATGATTATTTTAGTTATTCTTTTCATTATACAATACTACTTCTCTGATTCTAAGAAATTGTGGTTAATTTCTAAAATTGGTTTTTAAAAAATGTTTTCCCTTTTTGTGCCAAAACTTGCTTCCAGTAATATGCAATAATTGATCAACATCTTTGTGGTTCTTTTCTTATCTCTCCTTGCGTACCTTGTGAGCATGATTTTAAGATCTGTATTTATTTATTTTGTCTAATCAAACATGAGGTTTTGGGTTCAGAGGCATATCATGACAACTTTACAGCAAGAACTAGGTTGCTTCATTGTACCTCATTCTTTCCCTCAAGTAAAGCAACAAGAGCCGGATGTCACCACCCCACATATACAAATATTTGTTTGTTTGTTTTCCCCTGACAGTATAGGTGTGTCATCCTAAAATCATGTAACTGGAAGTTTACCTAGGAACTGTTGTAGAGTTGCTATTCTCCCCTCCAGAGAAATGAATAAAATTTTGCTCTCTAATGTTTTAAAATATTCAGGATTATAAACAGAGGCCCTAGGAATTATCTGTCTTTGAAATATAAGAACCCATGCACTGGATATAAATATCTTAATATCTCTGGAAGTCTCAATCTATTCAATCACCCTTTAATATCCAGTGTTTTACTTAGTTTTCCTTGCTCAGGCTATAATTATGTAAAACATGAAAATATTTTCTCTGCAATACATGTTAGTGTGTCCCAAGGCTAAGTCTACATCCCATTGGTCGTTTCATGCTACAAAATCTGCCATGTAATTTTATACACTAAATATTATACAGAAACTACTGATTCCTTTCTCTTTTCAGCACAAATTTTCCCTTCAGCTTCATATTTCCATTCTGAATTTCTAGTTGACATTTCCATATTATATGTCTTCTGGGTACATAAAACCCAATGTGTTCCAATGCAAACCAGTCACTTCCCCTTCCTAAGCCATTCATCCTCAATTTTAGGTATTCATTTATTGAGACTACAGAGTTCAGAAAGTAAAGTGCCTGATAATCAACTAACTGTGTCTTTCCTGTTTACCATCAGTCCTTCCTTTTAGTAACTATCTCCTGAGCCTCTACTATGTTCCAAGAATGCAACAGTGAACAAAGCAATCAAATCCCCTCCTCACAGGAGTTTATATTCTAGTAGCTAGAGAAAGACAATATGAAAATGGTCACATAACAGATGGAAATACTTGCTATGAAGAAAAATAAAGAAATATGGGTATTTCTATTAGCTATATCACCAGGCAGGGTCACACTGGAAATTATCAGCTCTGACCTCTAACACAGCTTTGACTGCTAAGACAGAACTGCTGAGTCACACAGGAAATAGACCATTCAGATGTAGCAGCACTGATTCAACTTTCCTCAAAAATACAATTCTCACCCAAATATAAAGCAAGATAGAGATGATTTGTCTTAGAGGGAGCGAGGGCCTGACTCCATCTTCTCCTGTCCATCAGTTTTACTGTACATTCCAAGAGAAGGAGGAGTCCATTGCATTCTTGAATAACAGTGGAAAATAGGAAACTGAAGAGACAGAAGAACAGAGCTATTTGGAGCTTATAGTTTTTCATGCAATTCTTTTGGGGAGAAATAAGAATTATAGCCTGATTCATATTTCCAGAAAGAAATTACAAACACACACACACACACACACGCACACACACACACACACACACATGATCTCTCTTTCATTCTATCATGCACACACACACACCTGATTTAAACAATTTGATGACATATTTCCACTATTGAATAAATCTGGCTGAGGCTATGCACAAGAGCATGCCCCCAAGGCTTGCTTATCTTAATATGATAATGACATATTTATAGCAATTATCTAGGAATCAAGTAAAAACCATGAAAGCAGTGAGACAGATAAGAAACATGATAGACATAAAATGAAAATTTATCCTGTGGATAACTGATGGCGCTATAGAAAAAGCTGAGCAAATGGGATGGGAACAATAAGCAAACTGAAATAGAGGAGCTGAAGAATGAGCTTAAAATATAACTGGGAGAATTTGAGGTCACAGGGAAGTTTCAAGTAAGGACATCCTTATCTAGATCTACTCTGTTTAAAATAGTTTAATATTAAGTATAAAATACATGTGATTACATGATCAATATGATTCTGCAACATGTACACTCAGGAAAATGAGAAATTATATCCCAGCTATGTATGATATATCAAAGTGCATAAATGCATTCTACTGTCATGTAAAACTAACTAAACTAAAACAAATAACTAAAAACTAACTAAGCTAAAACAAATTAAAAAGTTGAAAAAAAGGAAAACAAAAGATAAACAGTTGTTTCCCCTTACACACAGGCCTGAATATGAAAATTCTTCTTTTACTTTCTGGCTTTAAGCAGGTGATATTTATATATAAACCTGGAAGTGACCCAGGCAGAAGTACATGTTCACTATTCTTTGGGGGTGTAAACAGAGCAAGGCAGGAGATAGATAATACAACATATTAATAGTCAGAAGCAATAGGGTCATGAGGAAAATTGCTTTCAGAGAAGTATATCATAAACCAAAGGTGGGAGGACTGAGAAATCCTCAGAAATAGGTCAATTTGTCTCTTTTTCTCTATACAATTAATAATTGATCTAAGATGGAATGAAACAATGATAAATATAGATAGATAGATAGATAGATAGATAGATAGATAGATAGTAGATAGATTAAACTGGAAAAATACAGAAGAAAATTAATCATAAAAATCAAAATTGAATTATAATGTGACAGTGTAAAATGGGTTTTAATAAGCTGCGGTCATTTTTTTTTTAATTTCTCCACCATTGCTTTTTGAAAACAAACCCTAGATAAATTACTACAGATAGTTCTGCTTGGTTTACAGAACTAAATATCATCAGTAATATTCAGATAGTTACTACATCTAATAACATTACATGCAATAATGACCACAATTAAGACTCACCAAGGTTTTGAAAGAAAGATGAGTGCCTCAAGTAGACAGTCTCATAGTTTGTCATATTTCTCCATCAAAATAAATCGTTGTTTTCAGTATACTTGCTTTGTAGTTTTTAAAACTGTTCATGTTTGGATCAACTTTCTGGGTTGAGTTTTTTTCTGTTTTTCCCTAGAATCTGAACATCAATTGTTTCTGACATTTCTCTTAAAAATGCTGACACATCTTAGAGTCTAATCTCCTTTGCTACCTCCTGAATTTGATTCTGCACAGTATGAGAAATATACATAAGACAAGAAGAAGGTTTGATCAGAAATTTTCACCACTCATGGTTCAAAATAAGAATTTTGATAAAGTATATCAATCCATCTACTTAGCTGACATGAAGCTGAAGAAAAATAACGTTGATACCTTGAAAGAAAAATTAGTTGACCACACATTGGCAATACATGGTCAAGACCTGAACTTTATTATGAAAATGATTCTTTCAAGAACAAAATACCATGAGATTTTTGCAACAGGGATTTCTGGCCAGAGAAAATTGGTACAAGAGAATTTTCACAGTAGATGTACTCTCTCACATAAAGAATAGGAATGTAGGCGAGAACAGCATGCAGACGAAACACTGTGAAAGCATTTTATTTCACAGGAATCAAATGTTTCTGTGAAGCTTCTACAGCTTCCCCTCTAAGAGTATAATTGCTAATCTTATGTGCAACAGCAGCAGAATAAACAAATACATACATCCATAAATAAATAGCTCAGATGATGGAGGAAATAGGGGAATCCAAAAAAAAAAAAAAGCATGTTAAATAAAGACTGACAGGAAATGTTAGTTTTCCAGAAAAAACCATAAGGTATATTTGTTTTTCATTTTCTACTAGATTTGATTTCTCAGAGTTGAGATATCTCTTTTCATATGGAGAATTCAACTTTAAAATTCAGAGAGAGTTTTCTTATAGTGAATTTTTTAGGAGCCTGGAATTAACAAATTTCTGATGTTTATCCACAGTGGGGATGAAGTGGGAAACATTTATTTCTACCCTCACCCGGCAATAATGAAGTGCCATTTTTCTTCGCTGGGACAGTGTCAAAAAAAGGCCTAAGAGAGGGAAAATTTTATAATCATTCAGTGTTACTTAGGTCACCTACACTGCATTGTCAATAAAGAACAGAACCACATGGCAAGTTGGAACACTTCCCTCCCTCTACCCACCAGTAATAAGAACACCATCGGCATGTCAGTAGATGAATGAATAAAGAAATTGTGGTATATATATATATATATATATATATATATATATATATATATATATCTACACATGGAATATTACTCATCATTAAAATAGAATACAATTGTGGCATTTGCAGGTAAATAGATGGGAGTTGGAGAATATTATGCTAAGTGAAGTAAGCCAATCCCAAAAACTAAAGGCCAAATGTTTTCTCTGATTAGTGGATGCTGATCTGTGTTGTGGGGGCATGGAAAGAATAGAGGATCTTTGGATTGGGCAAAGGGGAAGGTGGGGAGGAGTTATGAGGGTAGAAAAGATGGTGGAATGAGATGGACATCATTACCCTAGGAAAAGCCTTAGTTTCTATAGTTACTTAACAGTAATGACACAGGATGCTTCATGGTGAGGAGTCATATAGTTGTTCTATTTTTATCTTTTTATCTTTCTGAGGAAACTCCATAGTGATTTTACCAATTTACACTCCTATAAGTAGGGTATAATAATTCCTTTCAGCATGTGTACTGCATCCTTGCCAGCATTTATTGATATTTGTATTCTTGATGACTGCCGTTCTAATTGGAGTTAAATGGAATTGACAGTGTGCTTTGGATTTGCATTTACATGACAACTAAAGATGTTTAACATTTATTCATATAATTTTTGGTCATTTGTGCTTCTTTTAATGTGTGTTAATTTATTCATTCTTCTATTTATCTGGTGTTTAGTGTTGAGTTTTTTTGAGTTCTTTATATATTTTGGATATTATTCCTCTGTCAGAAAAATAGCTGGCAAAGATTTTCTCCCATTCTCTCATTGTCTCTTCATCCTGATAATTATTTCCTTTGCTGTGAAATATCTTTTTAATTTGATGACACCCATTTATTGATTTTTGCTCTTATTTCCTAAACTATGGAAGTCCTATTCAGGAAGACTTAGCCTGTACCCATATATTGAACTGTTTTCCCTATTTTTTTCCTATAAATTGCAAATTTCTGGTCTTATACTTAGATCTTTGATCCATTTTGAGTTGACTTTGGTTCAGAATGAGAGATAGAGATCTATTTGCATTCTTCTACATTTGGATATCCAGTATCATATGATCAGATATATTACTCCTTGGTATTAATCCAAAAGAACTAAAATAAGAATACATTAGCAATTCATGCACACTCATATTTATCACAGTACAATTAACAATAGCCAAGTTATGGAATTAGCTGAGGTATTCATCAGCAGATGAATGGATAAGGAAAATGTAGTATACACAAATAATAGAGTTTTATCCAGCCACACAGAAGAATGAAATTATGACATTTTCAGGAAAAGAGATGGAACTGGAGAACACAATTTTGAGCAGAAGTCAGAATCAGAGAGGAAAGTATCATATGCTTTCTTCCATATATGGAAACTAGAGGGAAAACACAAAGAGTGGGGATGGGATACCACGAAAGCAAAGGGGAGATCATTAGAGTAGAGAAGGGGGCCCAGAGATAGACAGGCAAGGAAGATAGGAAAGATATTTGGGAGTGAAATTTATCAAATTACATATTTTTGTATATATGATATGCCACAATGAAACTCACCATTCTGCATAAATATTATTGAAATAAAAAAAGATTAGGTTTAAGTAAAATCTAAAGTCATAACACAAATTCTGTAGGTTTCAATAATTTTTTTCTCATACAGAGAATCAAGATTTCAAACAAGATAATAAGAAAAGTTATGGTGGGGCACACCTGTAATGCCAACTAGTTGCAAATCTAAGCAAAATTATAAGTAAACACAACAGGCTTTCCTTTTCCTCTGGAACTTATAGTGTATGTTTGAGAGTTGAAACAAAAATAATAAAATTAATGTGGTTCTAATGTGGTATATATAGGAAATATTTAAGACAGTTGCATTATAAGCAGGGGAAAATAACAGAATATAAAAAGGAGTTTTGTGTACTTAATCAAACTGGTAGTGCAATAATATTAGAAGACTACAACAATTTATGTATATATATTAGAATATATGATAAATATCATATATGCATATAATAAAATGGATACAACAATTGATAAAAAGTTTATATAAAAAGACACTCAAAGACACTATAGATAGCTTTCAGTGAAGTGCTGGAATAAGGACATCCAAAAGTTATAGGCTCCATAAAATCAGCAAAATTTTCAGAATTGACTTTTTTTGGAACTCTAGAAATCAACCAAAGACTTATAGCAACCCAGGGAGCATTTGCTCAAAAAGAAAAAAAAAAAGAAAATTCTGATTCTTAGTAGGAATATTGCGTTTTATCAAGAAAAAATATAATCTCAGAACAAGAAACTCTGGTACTTTATATTGCCCTATTCCCATCACTGTGTGCTTGGTTCTGTGGTAGTTTTGAAGCCAACATTCTTATAATAATTATAGTGAAAAATGAACAACCTGGGAACAACTGAAGGGAGCAAAATAAAGTTGAGGCTTCTTCAAGGACCCCAGAATCAGAGATGTATGTTTGACAGGTCTCTTTGTTCTCTGGAAGATCTCCCTGGCAGAAGTGTCTTTATTCAACCTAAGTCAGAGCTCCCCACTGTGTGCTCAGGCTTTTCTCTGGAAGTGGTTGGCAGTTCTGGAATGCTGCAGAAAATCAAGGTATGGACCATACTCAGGGAAAACAATATACTATCCAAAAACGTAAAAGAAAATTTGTGGGGGCAAGTGCATGGAGTACTGCATACATACAGTAAGGAGTGGCAAAACCGCTCCCCTCGTGCTAGGCACCTAAGCAGTAAACTCCTTACCCCAAAGGCACAGCCTTGGGCATGAGGCCACGTTTTGCAGTCACATGGCTTGCTTCACAGTCCGTTTCTCTATTGGTCACTGCAAGGACAGCTGGCCAGAAATTGTATTTGTGGCTGCCTATAATCTGCTTAGCTACTGCCTGAGTACATACACATGGTAACCATGCAATAAAATCAGAACTGCTTCCAGCTTGGTCTCTGGAGGTCTTGAATAGCGACTCTGCAGCCACACTCTTCTCTACCCTGTTTTGTGCACCTCTTGGCTGGACTAGAGAGAGCCCACGCAAAACGAATCAAATATCCATGGGGGCTTTTGAATAACTCCAACAGGAACTTCTGGTCTCTGATCCAGTGTGTAAGGAGCTTGGAAGGTGTCACTCAGGCTTCACAAGAAGCACAGCATTGAGCAAGCTAAAAAATTAGAAAGTCTTTTATGTCCATCGGAGGGGTGAAGTCTGAACGCAAACTGCTACCTCCAAAATTTGAGAGACAGGCAAATACAGAGAATCACAGCCAAACCAGAAACTTGAAAGTCCTTTGTTGGAACCCAACAAAGGACAAGGAAACCTAACTAAAAATTGAAAAATTTCTAGATGCTAGGTATAGACAAATCTCCAGGGGGAACCACTAAGAGGAGGAGCCCCATACTTTTTTGAATTTAAAATTCAGTAGTGCTACCAGGTATAAAATGAATATTAAAGAAAAATCCCCTCATGCTTCTGACAGAAGGAAAAAACATTTTGAAACATTCCAAAGCAACCTATTCTCCTTAGCAGTATCTGTTACCAGGAGAAACTATTTTACTGAAGCCCAACATACCCGAGGAAAAAGAGATACCTAATTGTAGCTTCCTCTGAATTTCCAAATGGGGGAAGGGAAATATACAACTCCAACCCACTGTAGCCATCCTGTCCCACCTGGGGAGGTAGGAGAGAGAGAAGCACTGGTTAAGTTCACAATCCAGAGGCACAGGCTAACAGAGATGGACATGTTCTTTAATTATAATCATAAGAGGACAGACCATCTCCCTCACACACCCCACATACAAACTTTACCAATATATTGTGAGTGGTACTACTTTTACCCAGTACATCATGCCTGCCTCTCAACAACAACAAAAAGAAAAAGAAAAAAAAAAAGACAAGACAAACTGAAAGGCCAAAAACACATTTTGAAGAGACAGAGCAAACATCAGAACCAGATTCACACATGGCAGGAATGTTGAAATTATTAGATGAAGAATTCTTTTAGAAGCTATGATTGATGTGGTACAGTCTTTAGTAGAAAAAGTACACAACACACAAGAATATAGTTAGATAGTGTAAGCAGAGAGATAGGGGAATTTTAAAAAGAATCAAAAAAGAAATTCTAGATTTCAAAACCAATACAACATAAGTGAAGAAAGTCTTTGATGGGCTCAGTAGTAGAGTGTACACAATCGAAGAAAGAATCTTTGTGCTTAAGGGTGTTGTAATAGAAATCACCAAAAATGAAAACCAAAGAGAAAATAAACTGAAAAAAAAAAGGCAGGATATCCAAGAACTGTGAGAAAACAATAGGCAATGAACCATAGGCATAACTGGAATACCAAAGGAAAAAGGAATAGAAGCAATATTTAAAGATACAATGACTCAGAATTACCACAAATGAATATCAGACATCAAATCACAGATCAAGACACTCAAAGAACATGAAGAGGAAGAAATGACAAAAATTAATTAATTAATTAATTAATTAACAAACCAACAAACTTTTCCTAGGAATATTACATTTAAAATGCAGGAATTCAAAGATAAAATATTTCTCAAAGAAGCCAGAGGAGAAAACCATCTTACCTATAGCGGAATAAAGATAAGAAATAAACCTGACTTCTCCTCAGAAACCATGCAAGCAAAAAGAGAGTACTGTAAAATATTGAAAATGTTGAGAGAAAATAAAACCCACTATCGTAGAGTCCTGTAGACTGTAAAATTATCCTTAAAAATAAAAAGAAATAAAGATTTTTTTGTGTGTGAAAAACAAAAATTGAAGAAATTTGTTGCTAGTACACCTGCCTTGGAAGAAATGTTGACAATTCTTTAGAGACAAAGAAAATGATTAATGTTAGTAATTAAGATCTACATAAAGAAAGGGAAAGCATTAACGAAGACCATGTGAGCATAAAATCAGCCTATATTTCTTATTCTTAGTTGATATAATAAATATGTTTGAAAGTACAATATAAGCAATTATTTAACTATGTAGGTTTGTATGTATACTTATTCATAAATAAAATGTATGACAATAATTATATAAGGAATGGGAGGGAGGAATTGGGATTATTTTATTCTTATGAGTTACTCAGACTACCTGCAAAGTCATATGGAGTTATTTGGAGGTGGCCTTGAAATAATTATAAATGTATATTTACAAACTCTGCAACAAACTAAAAAAGAGGTATCGCTGATATGCTAAAATAAGGAGGAAATATAATTATAGAAAATGTCTAATTTAAACAACAAAAGACATAAAGAGTAGAAGACAAAAATAGGAACTGAGAACAAGGAAAACAAATAGAGTAATAAATATGATGAATATTAATTCAACCATATCAATAATCACTTTGAATACCAATGTTTACGTATACAAATTAAAAAGCAGATTGTGGCTGCAGATCGAGCTTAGTTCATAGAGCATTTGCTCAAGGCCCTGGATTCAATCCTCAGTAACACCCACCTACAAAAAAGAAAAAAAAAAGAGATTATCATAACAGATCAAAATATAACATGAATATGTTGGATACAAGAAATCCACTCTAAATGTTAAGACAAATTAAAAAAATGTATAAGTGGGTGGGAAAGATATACCATGCTATGTTAATCAAAAGAAGCCAGGAAAAACTACATTAAATTCAAAGAAAAAGGTTTACAGGGCCAGATTATGCTTAGTGAAGCTAGCCAATCCCTAAAAAACAAATACCAAATGTCTTCTTTGATATAATGAGAGCAACTAAGAACAAAGCAGGGAGGAAGAGCAGGAAGAAAAGATTAACATTAAACAGATACATGAGGTGGGATGGAAAGGGAGAGAAAGGGAAATTGCATGGTAATGGAGGGAGACCCTCATTGTTATACAAAATTACATATAAGAGGTTGTGAGGGGAATGGGGAAATAAACAAGGAGAGAAATGAATTACAGTGGATGGGGTAGCGAGAGAACATGTGAGGGGAGGGAGGGGGATAGTAGAGGATAGAAAAAATAAATAAAAGCAATCAAAAAAAAATCTTGATGGAACTAAAATAAACAATTATAAGAAGGTTTAATATACACAAGTCCGTTTCTACAGACTCCCAGCTTGATCGAGATTCAATGCAGTCCTAAATAACAGCAAGTTATTTTGTGAGTATTTAGTGGTTATTGTTTTTAAATTTAGATGGAAAGAAAAGGGACCCAGAATAATCAACACTCCATCAAAGAAGAAAAATAAATTGGAAAACTGATACCACCTAACTTAAAACTTACTATAAAAATCTATACAAACCTCAATAATGTAGTGTTAGCCTGAGGTTGAAAGAGGAAAGGATCTTAAATATATTCAATAAGGTAATATAAACCATGTGTAAAGAAGAAAATATCTTTCAAAATAAAAAAATATAAAGATATGAAAATTATGTTTTTAAAAAAGAGCCAAAAAGAAATTCTGGGATTAGAGCTACAGGTGTAGCTCAATGGTAGAGTGTTTGCTTAGCATGCAGAAGGCCCAGGGTTTGATCCTCAGGACTGCAAAAGGAAAAAGAAACCTGAAATTAAAAAAGAGCAATAACTAAAATTAAAATATTGACAATGGCAAGTATAGGCAATAATGTAGAGAAATTTAGACCTTCACACACTGTCAGTTTTTGGATCACACATTGGGGTGATCCAAAAACAGTACAATTATCATGAAAACCCTTTTGACAGTTCCCCCAAAAGTTAAACAAAATGACCACACGACCCTGAAATTCTACTCCTAGGTATATATTCAAGAGAATTAAAAACACACATCCAAGAAAAACTTATACAGAATTGATTGTAGCTGCATTTTTCATGATAGACAAAAATCTGAAAACAACCCAAATTTCTATCACCTGAGAAGTGTATAAACAAAATGTGGAATATCCAAATAATGAAATATTATTCAATCATAAAAGAAATGAAAGGCTGATTTTTACTTCCACATGGACAAGCTTTAAAAATATGCTAAATAAAATCATTCAGACCCAAATGGGCATATAGTGTATAATTTCATTTGAATCAAAATCCAGAATAAGAAAAATCATTTTAGGGGAAAGATTAAAAGTTTCCAGGAGGGCTGGAGTTGTAGCTAATCGATTCAATCCTCAGCACCACACAAAAATAATAATAATAATAATAACATAAAATAAATAAATTAAAGGTATTGTGTTCATCTACAACTAAAAATATTTTTTAAAAAGTTTTCCTTAAATATTTATGTGCCAAAGAGCAGAGTTGCAAAAGGTGTGGTACAAAACTAGAACTGAAAGAATAAATAAAGAAATTAAGAATTGTAGCTATAGACTTCAATATCCCTTTTTCAACAGTTAATGAAATAAGTATAAAGAAAATCTTTAAAGATATAGAATAACTCCACAACACCTTGAAGTGTCTAGTTGACATTTATTTGACACTTCTCTCCAGTGGCATTTATATGACACTGTAGAATATACATTATTTCCAAGTGCCCTCAGCACATATAACTAGAGCATATTATGAGTTACAAAATAAACGTTAACAAATTAAAATAATTGAAATCATATGAACTGCATTACTTGACTATAATGAACCAAACTAGAGTCAATATTAGAATGATAACAGAAAAATCTTCAAATACTTAGAAACTAAATAACTAAATGATTTATGAGTCAAAAAAGAAGACTTAACAGAAATTAAAAAAATACATTGAACTGAATTTAAATGAAAACACAACATGCTCAATTTTGAGGAAACTGCTAAAGAAATCTAAGAGGGAAATTTATAGCATTAAATGTACACATTAAAAAGATAAGAATTTTAAATTAATAACCTAAGTTCCCATCTCAAGAATCTAGGAAATAAAGAACAAAATAATCCAGGGTAAATAGAAGGAAGGCTGATATAAAGATAAAAGCAGAGACCATTGAAATTAAAAATTCTTTATAAGTGTACTGCTAAATGTTGTGCAGAACTTCACCAAAAGAAGGGAAGGGGTAAAGCTTACGATAATTTTCTGTTTGGTAATCACTTGCTTCCAAGAAACAGAAATTCAAATAAATTAAAACAAAAAGGAATATATTGGGAAAGTACAGATCAATCCAGGAGCCCTGTATCAAATATAGAGAGATTCATGGGTAATGGAAAGCCATCACCTACTCTCCTGTCACTCACATGGGCTCCACAGGCTACATCTAATTCTTTTTGAATATTTGCTCCACTCTCCAGATCGTCTTAGCACTTTTAGTTTCTCGGCTCCTTGGTAAATTTTGTCCACACTACTCATTGGCTTGCTTTGGCACCAATTCCAGCCCTGAATATATAGATTTTACATCTGAACTCCCCACATCTAACTAAAAACTCAATCTCTGCCTTCAAATGTCACAAAAGAATTTCTAGCTTAAGTCAGATTCTACTTAGTCCAGTCAGGCAGAGTCCTATGAAACAAAGTAAAAAGCATAAAATGAACACTGTGAGAAATGAAATAGTGAATGATAAGGGGTTATAAGGCACTGAAGGAACTAAAATTTGTCATCTTAGTTTCTTGTTATATCTTAAATAAAAGAACTGAATGTTGAAGAATTGTAAGACCCTGAAGGAATTAAAATATTTCACCGAGGTATCAGGATATATAGCATTGTCTCCTAAACTCTTCAACAAGTCAGAATAAGCTGAAGACCTTTAAATATTCACAAACTAGAGACAAATTAAAGAACATTCTCTGGGGAACATTCTCTGGGGGTAAGATGTAGAAGTCAGTAGTTTTTCCTTCTTAAAATTCCACAGGTGATTTCAATACACACACAATTGGAAAGCCAAAGGCATATAGAGAGAGGAGTGATTCTCAAATATTGAGGCATATTAGAATTCCCTGGGAAATATAAAAATCCCATACTCAGCCTGCATCCTGTATCAACTAAATCAGAATGTCTGGGGTGGGATCCAGACATCAGTAATTTTAAATCTCCCTTAAGTGATTCCAGTGTGTAGCAAAGTTTGGCAATAGCTATTTAAAGAGAACAGATAATAAGGGCAATGAAATAACAAGGCTAACAAACTAGATGGTGGCCAGACAAGAAATATTTTTGGAAAGAAGAAGGGAAGGGGAGGGAAGGGAAGGAGAGAGAAGGGAAGGGGAGAAAAGACCACTGAAGAATTGTACAGAAAGTGACATAGAACACAATGGGGAGTAACATTTATCTTTGACAAAGATTATCCTATCAGTAATGAGGCAAAATCTCCTAAATGTGGACCTTCATAAACTACAGGAAAATTCTTCTGGTGCTTGTAGTTTTGTTTGTTTGTTTGTTTGTTTTAACAAAAAAAGGGACTTTCAGAGCCACTGATTGAGTCAGTTTGAGTTGATGACTCTGGATCTGCATTTTTCATATGTTCTCCAGGTGAGTTTTATACATGGACAACTTAAAAAATCACTGGACTGGAAAAAGGCGAGGTTGAAGGTAATTTAATTTAAACATTCAAGGAGAAGAAAGAATAGAGGCCTATAAAATAAGACTGTCAAAATACAAGGATACAATTTGTGAGGTAGTAGGAGGTAGCATTTTGGGGGACATGGTGAGGTTAGATATTATTATTTCTAGAAAAATGTGAAAGAGAAAGATATCAAAGGTGATTTGTGTTCTGTGATTTAGTCATTGAATGGATACTAGCGCTATTTTCTTCAATCCAAGATGATCCAAGTTGGAACTCAGGGTGGAAATATGGTAGGATTAATCCAATATTTAGCACAAGGCCTAATATATAGTTGAATTTCAATAAATATTTATTAAGTGAACATTCTATCTTGGCTAAGTGATACCTACATATTACCATACATAAAGGTTAAAGTTCAAAAGCTGAGGTACAGACCAGGTAAGTATTGTAATCATTGATAATTAATAGCATACATAAAAATTGTGCCATTCAACCTTAATCTACAATGTAATGTGAGTAGACCCAGTGAGAGACACTTGAAAGAAGCAGCATGAAGATGAATAAGAATCTGTCTGATTCTGTAATCTAAAGGAGAGAGTCCTGGGGCTGACTGTGCAAACTCTCCCTAGTTCTCAATAACTCTTCCAGGCGCAGTTGGTAATTTAACTTCCTAGTTAAACTGAAGCAACCTGTGAACATTGTGGAACACCCCACTGGTCCAGCTCTGTAGAGATTTCCTCAAAACCAAGTTTGACAAGAATATACCTTCCTTTGGGAGCTGGAATTGTGGCTCGGTGGCAGAGCGCTTGCCTAGTATGTGTGAGGCACTGGGTTCGATTCTCAGCACCACGTATCAATAAATAAAATAAAGGTCGATTGACAACTAAAAAAATATTTTAAAAAAAAGAATATACCTTCCTTGAATGCTGAAGCTCATAGAACATGGAGTAATCCTTCCTTAGACATCCATATTCCAAGGAAAACAAAGGGTCTTTTTATGTCAAGTTGGGAGACAGTATAGTAGTCATCCACCTGTTTCCATAAGTGCTACTACTGTCCTATTTGTCTTCAGGAGGCCCTGTCTATCTACCATCCTGATCTGAGGGAAGAAAATATTTATAGCCGCTCTTAAGGCGATCTGCCTTCCCAAGAGTGATCAAAGTAACAAGTCTGTCATCCTTCCAGCTGGATTAAAAATACAAAAGTAACATTTGTTAAGTTGTCAATACAGCATCCTGCTCAATACGTTAGAAACAGACCATTTGATGTCTCTGCCTATGAGATCTTTTGTCCTTAGAGTAATAATAGTTTCCCTTCTCATCTCCCTTTACAGAGGAACACGAACATTATGGATTGACTTAACTGTTGGGAACCAAAAAGCCATTTAGCAAATTAAACACAATTTGAAGTTCAAAAAATAGACTCAAAGATTGTGGAGAGTACATAGGTTAGACTTTATATTATGCTAAATAAACTAAAGTTCAAGATGTGTTAAAAAAACAGAGTGGATCCTTCACCTGAGAATGAGAAAGTAAGAAAATGTTGCAAAATATCTGTGACATTCACAAGGTTATTTGTATTATTTGTTGGCAATTAACATGATTCCTTGAAGAGTTAATAGCAACCCAGGACCAAGTTGTGTTTGCGGAAATGAATGTATAATCCCACCATCAAGATCCCAAGCAGAATATTTGTATTAGTATTCTAATCTGATCTGGACTGGAGTTTTGCTTCAAATACAGAATTGTCCAGCCATAAGACCAGTTTGCAAACCAAGATTACCACTAAAAAAAATGAAGAAAAATTTTAGAGTTGTGTAGTTTCCAAGTCTATGTTATAAAATGACGCAAACCAATTTTATTTTCTTAATTATAAGATTTTTTTTTTTTTTGGTAACTGTCCAAGCCCCCACTGATTACCAGGCTTGCTACCAGGTAGCATGTTATAATGTTATAATACATTAGGTCTCAGACACACAAACTTATAGATGCCTAAAAACACTATCAAGGAAGTATAAAATAAATCACATGATATACTCATTCTTTTTCATTGAATATAGTCATAAGCATTTTTCATGAAAGATTCATTACCAGGCAAATGTAACAATATTTTGATAACAGGTCCAACTAACATTGTAATCAGATCAAATGCCACAATTTTCTGCTAAGTGGAGGGGACAATAAGCCAAATGAATTCCAGATTCATTTTGAGGCACCATCCCAAAAGCTTTTGGGGGGGTGGATTATACACCAACTGTATTGCTAACTAACCACACAACTAACTTGTCATCACTCATTTCACCAAAGCCAATATTATTTCTAATAATACGTACGCTAATTAACAAAATGTCCAGTTCAGTTCTTCTCTGAAGGGTTTCTGTTCTAGCGACTAAAAGGCTCAGGGGTCACTCCAGTTGAACTGGTCTAATTGAGCTGCACAAAATAACCACACAAGAGACACAAATACCTTTTTCTTTGGGATGACTATGGCGGCTCCTCTGACCTTAAGTGTCAGCAAGAAGAGAGAGAGAGAGCACATGCTGACCGGTTTTATTGAGGAGAAGCTATTCAAATGAGGCAAGGGGTCAGGTTTCAGGGGGCTGAGTCTATCTTCATGATGTCTGCTGTCAGCAGGTTGACTGACATCTAGGTAGGCCACACCCAAGGACACAGTAAGAGAAGGGAACACACACAAGGCACTTCCATGGAACATTCTATCCCAAACAGGGCAAGGGGTAATATTACAAAGGAACAGGTGAGCATAGCTCCACTCATGGGGCTGTAGGAAGACACGCCTGAGCAGGAAGACACAAGTCACTTGAAAACACTAGAAAAGTGGGGCAGTCTAGCAGCATGGGTGCCTGATGTCACATCACCCAGCAGGGGAGTTAACTCGGTAAAGTATGAGGTTGGTCTCCCACACTTCTCCAATTAAATGTTCACAGCATCTGCTGAGCACCTTGCTAAAATACATATTCGTTAGGTCTGTGTTGGGGACCTGGACTTCTGTATCTCTAATAAGCTCCTCAGGCATTCTATGTTCCTTGGACTCTCAACCATATTTTGGGTATCACGAGGCTAGTGTAGATTTAGGTGTCAAAATTGAATTGGCTGCTTGAGGTTTCTCTGAAATGTGGACTCCTGATTGGTATCTTGGAAATGCTCACTAAACACCTCTGCAATATGGATTTGAATTGGAAATATCAAGTTTTAATTATTTTGATGGAAAGAAGCTAATTTTCTCACACACATGTATTATACAAATTTCACTGATGTATCTAAAAAAAAAAACAAAGTTCTACCCAAATGGTCTGGCAAAAACAAATAAAATGCCCATTTGAGGATAAAGAAGAGAGAAGAGAGGAGTGTTACTACCCAGAGTAAAATTTTGTGTTAAATAGTGCCCACCTGGCTTCATTTTCTCATGAAAACCTAAGAATATCCAATACAGAGAAAAAAAAAAATTAGTCCTCTATCTCCTAGTCTAATTCCTTCAGAGATGTCCTGTATAAGCACCAGAAAGTAAGCTGTATGTTTTTTTGTTTTGTATTTGTGTTTCACTGAGGAACTATAAGGCCACTGGATGAAATTCTATAATGAACTTCATTTATTAACATTCACTGCTGTTGAAATCAATTATTCATTGACAATGTTAATCATCCATCAACATTAAGTACAATAGACTCTTTTGATTTCAGTGTTCATTGATTATATCTCTTCTATCTAATCAAATTAGATGAATTATTATCCCACCTAACTGAAGATTTATACATGATTGAACAATATAGTTTCTTGAAGTACTGTTGTTTTGGTTTGATTCTGGAGATACCAGGAAATGGTTTTGACGGATGTGCAAGTACTTGTATATGGGGTTGATGAACAAACACCCCCTGAACTATATATGCCACATAGGATATCTGGACTGTCCTAGGACTCAACTTGAGTACATGCCTTTATATACTGAGAGAAAATTTTAAAGAGGAAATGTGTCTTTTGTTAATCCCCTAGTGAACCATCCAGAATTGTGTAAGGCTGCATGTAATGACAACCTCAGGGCCATGAATAAACAAAGAAGGATTAATTTAAAAATTATTGCAGTGTTGCACGATTCCAGAATGTTTCATTCATACTATAGTCCTTAGAATTGTGCTTCAGTAGATGAACCCCTGCAATGTGGTGGTACTGAGGAAAGTAGGCTGTCAGGGCTGGTACTACTACTGACTTCCTTTCCTGCTCTGTAAACCTCAGCACCTGCTTTCCTCCTGCTTGCAAGGTAACTCCTGAAAACCCAGTCTTGTGTTCACATTTTGTATAGCAATGTAGCAGGAGGATAATATAGAGAGAGACTTCTCCTCTGAAGTCTTTGACTTTGGAGACAACATCCTAGGAACATTTTTGTTTATCTCATGGCTAAAGCTCATTTGCCTTGCCTCCTATAGCTGCAACACAGTCTAGAAAAATTAGGCTGTGTTGCTCAGAGAAAAATCAGAATTTTGTTAGTAAAGAAAAAGGGAGTAGGGATATCAGGTAGGTACCTGGTAAAATTTACTATCCCCAGTAATCTGAATTGGGCCACTTCCCTAAGAAACAGAATAGGGAGAGTCTAAAGAACATACATCTCATATACATTCCCGATGTTTTGATTTGCCATCTTATATATTTTATATATTTATTTTATTGTTCCTTCTCCATTTGAAAATAAGATTCATATAGGCAAGGATTTTTTTTTCCATTTGGTTAAATTTTAAATTTCCTAATTCTTAGAACAATGACTATAACAAGTAGGTATGATATTGATTACATGAATAAATTGTCATAACAATCAAAGAAAATCAGTGGATCTGAGGTCTAACCAAAAAGATGGTGGAAAGGGGAGAAGAGAGAAGTAAATACGTGCTGTTAAGATGGTCATATTTACTTCCTTGTGAAACTTGGGTATTTTAAAGAGAAACTAAAAAAAAAAAAAAGATCCATAGATTAGTTGCATGGCCTCACATGCAACTAAAGGGCTGTGCCAGGACTCTATACTATCAAAACTTTGGGAGGTAGACATAAAAATAATACAGTAGTCTCCCACTTATCTACAGTTTCACTTTCCACAGTGTTCAGCTATACCTGGTCAACTACAGTCCAAAAATATTGAAAGAAAAATCCAGGAAATAAATGATTCATAAGCTTTGGTGTGTGTGTGTGTGTGTGTGTGTGTGTGTGTGTGTGTATAGTTGTAGATGGACACAATATCTTTATTTATTTATTTTTATGTGTGCTGGGGATTGAACCCAGTGCCTCGTACATGCAAGGCAAGTACCCCAGCCTTGTTCATAAGTTTTTAATTACTCACCATTCTGAGAAGCATGATAAAATGTCTTTTCTGACCTGTCACTACCTAGGGAAAAACTTTTTCTTCTTCAAACATGTGCATTCTATATATGCCACCCTTCCATTAGTCACTTAATAGCCGTCTTGGTTATCAAATTGACTGTCATGGTATTTGTGTACAAGTAACCCTTATTTTACCCTTTTCCCAAAGTATAAGAGTAGTGATGCTGACAATTCAGATATAGCCAGGAGAAACCATAAAGTATTTCCTTTAAGTGAAAAGGTGAAAGTTCTTTACTTAATAAGGAAAGAACTTAACAGCATGTGGAGGCTGTTAAGATCTATGATAAATTATTGTTAATATCTCACTGTGCCTAATTATAAATTAAACTTTAGCATAGGTATGCATGTATGGGAAACAATTGAATATATTAGGTTTAGTACTATATGTTCATGGTTTCAGGCATCCATTGAGGATCTTGGAATATATTCCCCATCAAAGATAATTAGTATACAACTTTCCCTACAACAAAAAATGGCAGTTTAGAAATTACCACCAAGAGGTGCTACTAAAAGATCCTACTTTTAGTAGGATCCTACTTTGGATCCTACTTTTCCAAAGATGCCTTAAGAAACAATGAATGTTCTCTGACTAAGAAAACACTGATATTGGGATTTCTGCGTGTCCCTGCCATCCCCAAGTGACCACATTCGCAGATGGAGAAAATTCACTGATTTTCTACTTTGCATGAATAGGGTAAGTTTAGGAATTGATATCAACTGTGTACTTTCCTAAAAAGGGAGAATATCACTTTTCCACTGGCAAAAATGGTCTGGGAGGTCAGTGAAGCCGGGTAAGGAGAGGATTTGGAGGATAAAAAGAAATTTGAAACACAGGGTGAGGATTCCTTGTGTAGAAAGACTCATCAGAAAAATTTGACCCTGTTGCATAGCACAGGAAGTCGAAGCTGGAGATTGAAGAAGGGAAAAATCAGTATACCAACCTACTTACAGGTAAAGTATGCAGTCCATCATCCTAAAGAACTACCTGGTGAATGGTTGAATTCAAAATCTTCAGTAACATAAATAAACAATGTATGAATTACTCATAATCAAGGCTAGTAATTGTTTCCATCTTGGTCTGGGCATTATCTTAAATTAAACAAAAGATTTACAAGGGTAAAAAAATAAAAATAAAGATATCTAAATTCCAATAATGCACAAGCCAATTAAAGTGCTTGTAGACACATTGGTGTCTTACCTGGTATTTTAAGGATTAATATACATATGTGAATAAATTATATATTAATATTTCAAGGAGAACATATTTTAGAATAAAATTCTATGCTTCTCAAATTTCACTAAAATGGTTTAATTGTATAATTGTATTGTCCTAATAAGAATATTATCAGATAACTTTTATAAGGTTATACACTTTAAACATAGTGAATATTTTCTCAACAGATAAACAAGTTGCATGTTTTCTGTTTCTAGGTACTTAAAAAATTGACTTTTTTAAAAAGTAGCATTTTATAGTAAAGAGAGAGGTCAGAAGGCTGGGGTTGTGGCTCAGAGATAAAGTGCTCGCCTAGCGTGCGTGAGGCCCTGTGTTTGATCCTCAGCACTACATAAAAATAAAAATAAAGGTGTTGTGTCCACCTACAACTAAATATACATATATAAATATAAAAAATAAGTCAGAATTGCAGATACACATATATTGAAGATACATATATAAAATTCAGATATCAAATTGAAGAGATGGCCATTTGCAATTTGAAGCATCTTAAAAAAAATCATGTTCTGTTGAGAGCCATGGCCGAGTCTGTATGGCCCCTGGCATTTTGCCAACAGTATTGATTGACAGGCGAGGCATTACTATCCGCCTCTGCCGCTACTTTTGAGTTCTCGCACTGTTTTAGAGTTCTCGTGGGGATTTCCGGGGATTCCCCGAGAGTTCCCATTGGTTGGGGGAGTGCAGGAGGAGGGATTTCCGGGAGAGATATTTCCGGCTGGGGGTTCCTGGACAAGCAGCGTGGCGTTAGGGAGGATTCCCCGGGAGCTGTGTGGAATGTATGAATACTGCTCCTGTCCTGCAATAAACGGCTCCCACTCCTGCTGTATCAAGGTACACAAGTTGCTCATCACCCCCCGGTTAGTTTGCTGCAGCCGGACTGTGGCAATGTTCAAATCCCTAAGATACCATTTACTCATTTTGTGACCTTTGGCAATGCAATATATAATTCTAAACCCAGTTTCCTGATCAATAGACAGAAAACCTGAATATCTTTTTCCTAGTGTTATGTTACTCAGTGGAAAATTGAACAAATGAGCTTAGCTGAATTGTTTCTCAATTAAGAAACCAAATATATGAAAGTTGAGGCAAGAACATAAAACAGGGCCTTTCTGACCATCTTTTTCTATTTCAAAACAGGTGACTTCCTATATATATGATTTGATGGGCAATGAAAAACCCTCCTGCCAGGAATTATTCCTCCTTCTGGCTCTGTTAAAAGTCCCTATATCATTATTTCATTTGAATTAAGACAATAAAACCTCATTTTAAAGTTCATATGTTTGTTTTCTGTGGTAGGTAGAATATTGGTCCCTAAAGACATCCATTCTTTAATCTCCAGAATCTGAGAATGTTATCTTAGATGAAAAAAAAGGATTATGCAGATGTAATTCAATTAAGGATCTTGAGTTGGAAGATTATCCTGGATTATCCAGGTGGAGCCAGTCTAATCACATATTCCTAAAATCAGAGAATTCTTCCAGGCTGGGTCAGAAAGAAGAGAGTCAAAGCTTTGATGGACTCTACCTCCATTGCTAACTTTGATGATGGAGGAAGAGGACCAAATATGAGAATCTTTTATAAATTGAGAAGAGCATTTATCTGTTAGCCAGCAGGAAAAATAGGATCTTAATCCTATACCACAAGAACTGAATTACATTAACAATCAGAATGCATAGAAAACAAGTCATTCCCTAGAGCCTAGAGAGAATCACAACCCTAACTATTTAGCCTAGTGGAAGCTTGTCAGATTTCTGACAGAGGGAACTGTAAAATAATAAAAGACGTGTTAAGCTCTATGTAGTAGGGAATTGGGCCTCACCCCAAAAGAAGTATGTTCTTAGCCCTAACCTATTAGGTGATGATCTCTAGGTCCCTGGAATACCTTACCTGAGAAGCATTTTTGTTTGCTTTGGGACTTTGGTCCCTGCAGGTCTAACAAGGAAATAAATAACAGGGATTTTGTTGTTTTGTTGTTGTTCTTTTTAGATATACATGACAGTAGAATATATTTTTTACATATTCATAGAAACATGAAGTACATCTTATTCTAATTGGGATCCTAGTTTGGGGGTTGTACATGACGTGGAGACTCACTTTTGTATATTCATATATGTACATAGGACATTATTTTGGACAATGATGTGTCTGTTTCACCATTTAAAGGAACTGGAGACTAAATGCCATCAAATGAGGAGAATGTGAGCACCCAAGTTTTAGGCAAGCTTCCCTAGTTGACAATATGTGGTGCATGTTATGATTTAAATATGAGGTGTACCTCAAAAGCTTATGTGAGAGACAATACAAGAAAATTTAGAGGTAAAATATTTGAATTATAAGTGCCTTAACCTAATCAGTGCATTAATCCCCTGATAGGGGGATTAACTGGGTGATGATTATAAACAAGTAAGATGTGACTGGAGAAGGTGGGTCCTCAGAGGCAGGCCTTTGTCCCTGGTGAGGGGAATCTCTATCTGCTTCTTGGAGGCCATGTCTGACTTTTTTTTTTTTTCCTACACCACATTCTTCTGCCATGATGTCCTGCCTCATCTTGGGCCCAGAGCAATGGAGCTGTCCATCTATGGACTGAGACCTCTAAACTGTAAGCTCCAAAGTAAACTTTTCCTCCTCTATGTTGTTCTTGTCAGGTCTTTTGGTCAAAGCAGTGAAAAAAAAAAAAAAGCTGACTAAAACAGTGAATATTGTCACACATAGTAGTTTTGAGGAGGTAACACCATCCATGACTCCACTGGAAGTGGATGAGCAGAAGCAGAAGTTCAGACCCCTCCCTCTCAGACTCCACACCCTGGCTCTCTTCTTTTAGCTGGTTTCCTTGTAATAAAACATGAGTATAATAGCTTGATATGAGTTTTGTGAGTCAAACTTGACTAAAACAAATAATAATAATAATAATAGCCCCAAGTACTAATAGTTCACTAGGAAAGCCTCACAGTAAGAGGTAGGCTGGATGGTAAGTTAGATGTGGAAGGGTAACTGGACAAGAGCAGAGTGAAGCTGGAGACAAAGCAAGGTGCATTCCTGAGTATGGAACTGAAATGAAGGAAGTCGACACTGGGACAGGACATGCAGTGGGAGCATCCACTCTAAAGTTTAGTCAGGGAAAAGAACTGTCTATTTCATTCCCATCTTCTTGAACAATATTAAAATATTTTAAGCAATCACACAGGAAAATGCTTCTTCCAAATTCCCCATTAGTTGAACTGAATATTCACATAATATGCAAAAAAAAAAAAGATAGACCTCATATATATTAGGAAGAAGCTTCTTTTCAGTAAACTCAGTTGAGGAAGAGGGATTTCCAGATTCACTTAGGAGGGACCCGAACTATATTAACTACTTCTAGCACTAGAGATGTGGCAGCCTTGCTTCACTGGCCTCTGCTGTCATCTCTCACCCATGCCATGTCCTAATGCTCAGAGAACCTGATTCCAGCCCTTGAGTGAAGGAGCCTGCTCTGGCACAGCCAAGGTTTTATTTATGCTCTTTCCTCTACAATGATTGGCATTAGATTACAAGATCAGGTCTCAGTTTGAAACCAAGATAAACACAAAATTGGCCATTACCTGAATAGTGCAAGCCAAGTTTAGGGATAATAGCTTAACCTACCCAAAAGCAGCTTAACTCTAAAGGAGAAAAAAAGATATCTCAGAATTTGTGAGAGAAAATCCAATAAGACACCTTTGTCAGAGCCTTTATCAAAATAACACTTCATCTTTTGGTCTCCTTCCTGAGACCTAGGGGAAAACCAAATTTTTGAGTGAGCAATCAATTCAACACATCTTTTTTTGGTTTGAACATTTTAGGTTTGAGCTTTGGCCATCAAGGTTATTTTGGGAGTTGCCCTGGCTCTTTTAAGAATAGTGACTAATACAATTTCTATATGGAGTCTCACAAATTTCCCCTAAGTGTTATAGGCACATTTCAGCACCGATTACATACTGCCAGGGTTTGATCAGATTCCATCTCAGATCCCCTCATCTGGAGATTACAGAAAGTAGAGTAGTGGAAGTGGAGGTCTTGCCTTTTCATGCTTATTGGGGGAAATGTGTCAAGAAACCATTTTTTTTTAAACAAAAGCTTTTTACCCGTGGGTGAGGTCCTGGGAACTCTGACTCTCACCATCTTGAAAAATTCTCTTCCTCACCTCTCATACCTCATCACTCACTAAGACTTTGTCCTGAGAAACTGATGTGACTCTATTTTTGAAAAAAAAAAAAAAAAACAGCCTCTACCTCAGAGTAGGGCCTGTCCAAAGGGGGGGTAGGGGAGGAATGACCCAGCATTCCTAGGCACATAGCCATCCTGCTGAGTCATTTGTCTGTAAATAACAGGAAAGGACTTCAGAGACAGATACCCCTAACTGCAGTGACCAGAGAGCCTTGACTCAGCAATGCAAGACCAAAGAATGCTTAAGACCTAATTTCAGACCGTAGTAACAACCAATCAGAGTGAGACAGGGAAAATACCTGAAATGCCAGGTGACCCTCCCAGTAGTTTCTATGATTGATAACATGTTAGAAACTGTGCAGTTTAGAGGGTACAGCCCTCATGGCTTACACCAATCAGTTCAAATGTATCCACCTCTTGAATGAGTTGTTTGATTTTCCTGCGGTGTGAAATGATTTGCTGTGTGATGTTGTGAGGCATAGAGTAGCCCCCCAAAACCTATAAATCCTCACTGAACTAAGGGTCAGGACTCACTCCTTGGGACCACTGCATCAGAAATGGTTGTGAGTCCAGGCTGGAGCTTTCAATAAAGACTCTTGTGTGATTGCATTGGATTCAGCTCCTTTAGGTCTATCGGGGGTCCCATGAATCTGGCATTGCAGTCCCTGCTTCTACAATAAACTCAAAATAATCTCTCCCTTGGCAACTGTCTAATAATCCTTATAAATCAAAGACTATCACAGCTCCAATTTGTACCGCACTCTGCTGCCCTGTCAATCTTTCTGCAGTACATTCAAGATTTCTGATACATGTCACCTATCAACCTGTATGCAACTCCTTAATATGGCACATAGGGTCTTATAAGTTTTGGCCTTAACCTTTTAGTTCCTTTTTTTTTTTACTGTTCCCTAAAACACTATGCTATTGGGTCTTTCCTTGTGTTATTTGTTTTCCCAAAACTTCTACCCCCATCCTTCTTTTCTAATACCCAAATAATCTGCTTGGATCCAAATAAAATGCCAACTCAACCATGAAGTCTTCCCTGATTCTCTGTCCTGAGACTTCCTACACTTTCCCTTGTAATCTCTTGGCAAATCAGACTTCATTTTTCATTTAATGTTAATCACACTCTCCTTTATGTTAGAGTTCATTAAATTGGGAACTCGGAGAATGTAAAAATTGTCATCTGATATAACTTAATAACTGTCATTGTATGTGTAAAAACCTGGCACATAATACGAATACAATGAACATTGAATGATTCAATCTGCTCTTCTGGCTTTCCTGTTTTATCACTTGGTTGTTTATTTAGAGATGCCTTTTGGTGTGATGGTTAAGAGTTCATCCTTTGGGAGCCAAACTACCTGGATCGAAATCTCATCTCTGCCACCTACTATCTGCATGATCCTGGGTAATTTACTAATATTAACCTCATATGTCACCACAAGAATTAAGTGAGTTGGTAAGAGTAAAGCATTTTAGAGCAGTGCGAGGCACTGCGTAAACATTTGATAAAGGTTAGCAAGTTCATTTATTTAAACTTTCCACAAGCCATCATTGAAAAACAAAGGACATGGTAGAGGTTGGCACTGAGCTTTATTTAGAATGAGCCAGAGAATGAGAGATCTGGAGTGGAAAGGACCTGGAAGATTCTCAGCCCAGGAAGATAATAAGCCAGAATGAGGGAGTTCACTAAGATGGAAAGAGCAGGCAGTTCCAGAGTCCCAGATGGGCAGAAGTCAATCAAGGAAGTCAGAGAGCCTAGAAGGGGTAGCTCCATGAACAGTGTGGAGGATGCTTACTCCCAGAACTGATTTGGCTTACTGTCTGATCCACATTTTCTTTCACTTCCAGGAGTAGATGTCCTGGGAACTCAGGCAATAATGCAAGCAGAGAAAAATCAAAGGATTTCATCTGGACCCATTCCTTTGGAGGCAATGTCAAAGACAAACTTTATCTCATGCTGACAAAATTGGACTGTGTTGCATTTCACACATCCCCTAGGCTAATCCTGTTACCAACAGATCAGTGCAACCTCAATCTTCTACATCATATCTTATACTATTTTTTTAAACTTCCAAAGTTATAGGTCATCACTTTAGGCAATGCATGAACTATGAAGACTGAAATACAGAATGGCAATTCCTGCACTCTCCTTTCAGTGCCTAACTCATTTTCTCCTCATAAAACATTCAAAGCATTTAAAATTATTACTTTACGCCTGAGTCATAACGTTGTTAAAGCTTATAAAAATCATTTCCATGTTAATTCCCCTGACTCAACTTTCTTAAATATTCTTCCTCAGAAGCTGTATATAATTTAACCAGAAGAGATTTTTTTCCTTGAAACCAACAGTAATAATCAGAAAATAGATGATATATAGAAAATAAAATAATGGCAAGGTGAATACGGGATTTGGAGTTGGATGCTGTGAGCTTGGTTCACTGACTTCTTCACTATAAAATAATCACTTTTTCCCATAACCTTCCCCATACCCTCCTTTCCACATGGACTGAGTGATACCCTATGCAACCAATTGGAACTATCATTTTTAAAAAATTTTTTCTGATAGATGTCACTGACCAACTAATCCAACTAATCTAGTCATACAGAATGTAGCTCAGGATTAACATGCCAAAGGAAAAGCATTTGGTCTGTCTTCGAAATTAATTTCTGCCTCAAAAGGAGCCTTTTAAGGTGTTACATGGCATGGTGAAGTTGAGGATAATCAGGAACAATGTCCACAGCCACCAGACACACTACCTGATAAGGGGGAAATTAAATTGGGGCCTTAATTTTTTTTTTTTTTTTAGTCAGAGGTAGATATTGAACAGAAAACCAGATGGCTACCAGGTCAGGAATTACATACCATGGAATTAACACTGCAGAAAATTTAGTTTGAGAAGGTGAGATCCTTAGTTTCAGTGGTATAAGAGAAGAGAATGAGAAACCGTGGACATTTACCCAAGGAGACTCATATAGACAGTTTAACAGAAGTACTTCTACTGATGGATGGGCGTGTTTATCTGTTCAGTTGGGTTATCAATCCTTAACACAGTCAGACTACATTTTTTTGCCATGAAACAGTGGCATTTTACCCCCTGCCCCAGTACAAATACAAGAACTGATAGAGAAGCCTGCTTCATAGTACAGAGGTCTAAGGTGGATGATGACTTTATGAATTTATAGTCATATAGGATTACAGGCTTCATAAATATACTTCAATCTTTTTGAGAATGTACATATAGGACCTGAAACTGAGTTCTCAGTTGCACATAACCCCCAATGATCATTATCAGTTCAGGGATTGTGCTTGAGAATATAATGTCATGGTTGGACAGCTGGCCTTAAATGGTACATTCTGAGCAACTGAATATACCCTACTCCAGCACACCCACTTATTTTTGTATGCAGACATTAACATTCAGAATAGAAACAGAGAGAACTCTTAGGCAAGGGGGTTGTTAAGAGTCATCACGGTTGACATTGAAACTGTGACTCTAGAACCCACAAATAATAATGGAGGCAGAAATTTCAAGTATCAAGTAACCATTACCTTGAATCACGGAAATGGCTTTGATTGGTTACTTGCTTGTTATGTGTTCCCTTTATTTTGGGTTCTTTTTTTTCCAATCTTGGATGGAAAGTGTTAATGTTTTAGCTTTTTGGATACCTGTTTTTTGGTTTGGATGAGTTTAATGCAGTTATTCTCAGCCCAGCTTAGTACTTGATAAAAGTTATTGAATTAATCTCTTAGGCAATTAGAAATGGAAAATATTTATTAGATTCATTCTAGAATCTTAGCAATATAATACTTGAATCATAAATAAAACCATTATACAGTCAATTTTATTTTTAGCATAGTGTTGACTACAATATCATAACAAAAATCAAATTAGCCTTAAAATATGAGTACATAAAGAACTTTATTTTTTATATCTTTTTAAATGACAGAACATTATTTTATTGAATATCCATCTTTTAAGGAACCAACGGGATGTAAAACTTTAGGTTAAAACAAAAGGAATGGGCTTAGAGAAACCAGAGTTCTCTACAGAGTTCTGAAATACGTTCACTATGAGCTTTCTTCAGGGCAGGCTGAATATGTTCTCTACGTCCAAGTGCTTTGAAAGCAGTGTTCAGTCTCATCCCACATTCAATAATATTAAGTCCCAAAAGTATTATAAATTTTGCTTTTTTAGAACTGGTTACAATAATCAAAGTATTTTCTCTTGAATTTTCTTTGTAATCCAACTCAAGAAAGGCTAAAGGATTTTCACAGGGTAAAAGTGCTTGTAGACGAGCATCCGCAGAAGTGTTAGCTATTTCACATGTCTGTAATATACACATGTGCACACCAAGCTTCAGTGGCTTGTGCTATTTGTAGGGTGAGTTGTAGTCCAGTTTAATGCCAGTTTATTAAAAGGCATTTTAGTGGACTACACTAAAATAAGGTAAAAACTTGACCTATTTTTTGAAAACAAATTTTTTAAAAAATATTTGAAGAATTTATTTATTATGAAACAATGGTGGCCTCTGCTGAGAGCCATAGCCAAGTAGGAATGACGCATGGCAATTTCCTTGTCAGCCTACCCAATCTTGCTTAGAGGGAGGACTCTCCATTGTGGAAATGGGCTTGCCTTGGACCCAGGTCATTTGCAGTGACATTGCATGAATGTTTGAGAAAGGAGACCCTGCTCAAGGACCAGGGCGGATCCGGGTTTAGGGCGGTTCCAGGTTTAGGGTGTGGATCCTGCTGGGAATAGGGCGTATCCTGCTGTCTCCTTGAGTTCATGTTGAGTTCTCGCGGGATTCAGAGAGTATTTGGGATGCAGAGCCTGGTGGAGTGTGTGGAATTTTCCCAGAACATGCGTGTAGAGTGCCGGTGAGAGGTCGGAAATAAAGAGTTGCTGTTTGAATCTACAAGGCGGTGTGGTGGCCCAGTTATTTTGTGCCCAGCCAGACTGCAGCAGGCCTCCACTTATAAGTCTACAGGTTTGCCTTTTTAATGTAACTTTAAAAAAAATTATTAGTATACAAAGACTTGGGAAAATGCTTGATTTTCTTATAGTTTATTTGGAGATTTAAATTCCCTATTAGACAATCATGATTTTTTTTTCCCTTCATTTGGCTAATGATAGTGAAGAAGATGTTGTAGAATATAGATGCCTTATCCAGCTGCCTGGAACAAAATGTAAAAAATTAAAATTAAAAATGCTGCTTGACACAAAATCCTCCCAACTCTCAGCCCTGTCATGTCCTCCTGACCCTTACCATTGGCTTACTCTCATTTTCTCTCTTTTATCTATACCAAATACCAACTCTGCCTTTTATCCATACCAAATATCACCTGCTTTCAAGCTGTGACCTCAGCTGTCCATGCTAAAGGGTGCTACCAACTGCATTTATAGTGGAGTAGTATTAAAATGATCCACAGCCTTAAGCAAAAACAGTCTGGGTTAGAGAAGGAAATTTGACACATAGTACTAAAGAATTGTTCTGAGCACTTTGAGAAATATAAAAGGGTATGAATCAAGATATTGCTCAGCCTTATTATGATTTGAGAGAGAAACCTATTGTACTTGGAATAGTACCATTGATATATGATAATTTACTTGAAGGCAACTTGTATGTTCTTAACATAAGTTCTTCAAGGATTCAAATTAGTAGTTGTTTAGTAATGACTGTAGATACCACTGAAGATAGTATAATTTGGTTTTTTCTTTTGTTTTGTTTTTTGCTTTTTTCTCCAAACACTCTCCTCTATACAGAGCTGCCTGGCCTTTAAAATCTTGTACCATCTACTCTATGCAACTTTGTCTTTACATAAATCTATCAGATTTGTGGACAAATCACTTCAATCCTAACTCATTCAAATAAACTATCCTCGTTATTGGTCAAATTATATTGTTATACTGTATGTATGTACTAATACATAACAACAGATCCCATCTTTTGACCACAAATAATAGCATCTTTGAATGAGTCAGGTCCCTCTTAAGGATTGATGTGAAAAAAAGAATTGAAGCATGTAGGGTGAAAAATAAGAAAGTTTTGTATCAGAATTTAGTTGTTGGTTTTCATTTTTGTTTCTGTTTTCAAAGAAGAATTATGATATTATGAGATTAGACCTTTTATAATATTGTTCTGGAGCAATCTATGAACATCTGCCCATTTGACAAATAGATGCAACTATGTTTCCTCAGATTTTAGAATCAGAGCTGAGAAAGACTCATGAATTACCAGAAAGTGGCCCATGAGCAGAATGTGGCTCGCAGACATTTTGAGTGTTCCAAAGAGGGTTTAAAATTTTGAAACAATATTTTAAAATGGAGAAGTTTCACATGAAAATATGGATTTGTGTGGCATTTAACTCGGTCACAAAGAAGAATGAAATTATGGCATTTTCTGGTAAACGGACAGAACTGTAGAATATTGTAGTAAGTGAAATAAGCCAGAATCAGAAAGTCAAGGGTTGAATGTTTTCTCTCATATTCAGAAGATAAACCAAAATAAGGAAAAATCTGGGGGCATACCCCATGAAAATAGTGGGGGAGATCAGTGGAGCACAGGAATGGGATTGACAGGGAATGGGGAGGATGGATGAAAATAGGAAGGAGTTGTAGAATGAATTTGACCAAATTATGCTGTGGATGTATATGAATATACCACAGAGAATTCCACCTTTATGTGTATCTATGAAGCACCACTTAAAAAAAAATAAACAAACAGAAGGAAGACCATAAAGTAGAGGAAGAGAAACAGGGGGAAGGAGGAGGGGAAGGGAAGGAAAGAGGAAGTTCTAGGGACTGAAAGGTGCAAATTCTATTCCATGCATGTATGACTATGTAAAAATGAACCCCACTGTTATGTTTAACTATAATACACTAATAAAACCTTCAAAAAATGAAAATAAAAAAGATGAAAACATATTGACTTTTGGCTTCACCCACAAAAAGTTAAGTAAGGCACATTATCATCATATGGCTGCATAAAAATTATGAGCTAGAGTAAAGGAATGGCTATCTTTTTTGGATAATGCATGCCTTCTGCAGATTGTCACAGTTCCCACCTAGAAAGTCGTATTAGTCAGAATAAGCACTATGGAACTTGGTAACAAATAAATATGGACATTTCAGTAAGTTAATTCTATAAAGAATTATTTTGCATTCAGGTAAAATCTAGTGTGGGGCAGATATTCTCCTTCACCCAATATCTATGAAATCTGGAACATTTGCCTTCTAAGGAGAAATGGCAAAAAGATACTAGCCCTTAATTGCTTGCTTCAGAAGCTACACCTGCCACTCACAGTCCATTGACCAGTTGATGACTCCAATATATCTTCAGGAAATGTAGGTGGAGAAAATAGACTATTATAAGGGGTAAGTCATCCATATAGGAAAACCTGTACTGAACAAAACATACATTCACTTAGAGAATTGGAGTCAACAGTATAACCACCTGAATGTTTAGCAGTGAGAAATATGAAACTGGCCCTTGAGAGTGAAGCCAACTAGAGAGCTCAATTTGAGAGAAATAAGCTTCAAGGGGTTAAAGGATATATGCATATGAGTAATAGAGATGACAAGAACAAATTTTTAGATACAACTTAAATTTACAGTTAGGTGATTATTTTGATGATTGAGATAACAAGTTTTTTGTTTTTTTTTTTTTGCATTTTGTGACTAAAACATTGAACCCATCTCCATTTTTCCAAGACTTTAGGCATTTAAAATTCATCAAGGGACATAACAGAGAGGGAGTTTATGAGCCTGGGTACACACGTGACTAATTGTGAAGGTGCCACTGACTGACATGCCTTTGCAATTGCAGGTACAGACTTACCAGGACTAACAGGAGTCTTGTTTACAATTCTTACCAAAAATATGGAGAATTGCAACAGATAATTGGGCTCTTAGTAGGAAGTGTTAGTGGCCTATTCTTCATCTTGTTGATAAGGAATGGATTTCTGCCCAGGTTTGTGGGAATGGATTGAAGGCACAACACCTGAGCAGGAGATGAGATCAGCAGCAGTTTATCAGTCACATTATTCACAACCTGGGAGAGGAGGACAGTTTATGCCATGCAAGGCCACACAAAGTTGCAATAAGGGAGAAAGCAAACAACTAGTAGCCATCAGAGGCAGGCTTCATAGTATCAAGAGGTGGGGTGACTCCTGGTTCCCACAGGAAAGTAGTTGATTTGTTCATATAATTATGCAGATTGGCAGGAAACTGACCCTGATTCCTAGGGATAAGCAGGCACTGTGCTGGGATCCCAGGAAAAGGGTGGTGACTTGGCTAGGAGATCTGACTCCCAGGAGCAGAATGAAGATGGGAACATATAAGCCACTTAAGGCACTTCTGGTTTGCCCAGATGTCAAGAAAAATATAAAATTGGGCCTTAAGTGTAGGCTGTATTCCATATGAAGAAACCAGGCTATTGACAAGGAAGTAAAGTACAAATTGCAACAGGCTAAGAATGGTGCCCAGAAAGGAAAAGATTATAGCAAATGCAAAATATTTGTTTGAGAAGTTCAATGATAAATGAAAGGGGTGGGGGTAACTGGGAAGGAATGCCATTCTTTACAGGGACACAAACAGCACATCTTTCTTTTCATTTGTATAAAGAAGTCTGTGGCATGCTGTGAGTTATCATACTTAGATCTATAAAAGTGTGAGATGATTCATGTGCACAAAGGAAACATTGTCATGTAGGTGCTATGAGATCAATATCTGTAGCCACTAATTGTAATGGGAAAAGCCACCTGTGGAGAGGTGAGGAGAGGTCTGGGCAGAGGAATAAATTCAATTGGATACAGTCTCAACAAAGACCTCAGATAATCTCAGAAAACTATGGAACTGGGATATCAGTTTATATTTTCCCCAATCAATCAAAAAAAAAAAAAAAAGAGGAAAAGGCTTTGTACTCTTGTATCCAACAATTGTTGCAGAGAGGCTGTCCTCTTGTATCCATCAATCCTTTCATGTCCCCCTCCTGGCTGTCCCCAGGGAGGAAATGTAACTTTTGATAAGGCAGCTTCCTGTATCTGAGGGCTATCTCCAGCCACCAACATTATCACTCACTGGGAGAATGGGTGCTGCAGCCCTGAAGAGAGGATCTGAGTGATGCACCAGAGAATCCACTGCCAGAAATTAAATAACTTGCCTATGGTCACACAGTTATTGCTTTGGGGCACCAGTACCAAACTCAGTTCTATCAAATTCCAAATCAATGTTCACCTTAATATGCTGCAGGTAACTCAACTGTGGTTCAGGGTTGGGACAGGCCTGTACTCCTGGAAATGGATTTGCTAAGTGAATTTGCGCTGTAAGGTCAAAGCACAGACCCCTTGGAAATACATTCTGGGTAACATACACAAGGAATCATGTCACGTCTCTGGACATTGTCTCTTCTAGTTTCTTTTTTTATTGTTGTTTACTCCCTCTGAACAGATGCCTTGTATACAAAGGACTTTCTCCAGAATTTAATTGAAGGCTTATTTTGACCATCTACTTCCTAAAATAGTTTCTGTGCTCACTTGCCTTAAACCACCAGAAAATATATGTAAAGATAATTTAAGATATATTGATATTGATAAAGACATATTATTTGTGTATCATATACATAAAACATCATGTATATAACAATATGATACATATCATATAATATATACATATATACACATATATATACATATTATACATATATATATGTCATAGCAAAACTTCTATTTTTAATGTAATTTGCCTTGATATTTTTGTGAAATTTTGTTACCACATGCATGTCCTTATAAGTCAAAAGTGTTCATTAGAACACAAACAGAGAGCAGAAAACAGGGATATAGGGGAGTAAACAGATATCAGTGAATATCACTCACAATAAAGGAAGAAAATTCAGTTTGTATCCAATAAATCTTCAGGCAATAAATAGAGACAGTTGATCATGAATGTGTGAATAAGGTCTAGGACACAGAGCTGATGTGACAATATTCAGTCTCCATTTCAGTAACAATAACAACAAAAAAAAGATAAGTTTTCTGGTCAGTAATGCAATGAATATGTAGGGTGTATGTGTGATCAATAGTGTTATAACTAGTGTTCTCTTTATCTCCTCTCAGTGAAATAGTTTGGAAGGAAAAAAAAAAGAGAGAAACTACATTGAATAATGTACCTAGATTTAGACAGTGAGGCTGCCCAGTCTGTCCTAAAAAAAGGAATTTAATCCTGCCGCTTTGTCCTGACTCCGTTTAACTTTGGGATGGGGGGACATTCTAACTCCAGGTCTTCCTCACCTAAAAATGAGAGTGAAAGTTTTTTTCTCCTCCGAAGTTCAGAGCCAACTTGAAAAGCCTAAGAACTATCTCACCAACTAGAGTTTTAGAAAACATTGAACTTGTATGAAAAAAGTGGATCTCCTGTGGCTAATTATCTTAGCACTTTGTGCTTACAGACAGCTTCACCTTTGGTCCTCTACCCACAGCCCACTTTCGCAGATTATGTAACAAAGAGACAAGAAAGTCAGTTGGCTTTTCAAAGATCAGGAAAACAGATCAAGCGGTTAGATACACAACTTTCTGATTTCCAGGAAATTGAGCTCCTACTGCTAGGTTCAATTGGTCCTGAAATCCTGTTTATGTTCAAAAGCTGCGTCAATGCCTCTCTTGTATATAACAGCTTTTTCAATACTGTCACACTTTTTTGCTTATCAATTTCCTGTAAATTTCTTATAGTTACAGCTTAATTTATATTAGTCTCTAATGTTAAGTGTCCTGATAAAAATGTGCTGATAAAACCTACCATATGAAGGGTGCTGATAAAATTCATCTTCCAAAACCACAGAAGTGGAGGACAAATGCTGACCCTTGTGAATCAACCAAGGAAAATGTGACCTTGGCAGTTCCCTTGTCAGCTAACCCTGAGGAAACACCCTTTACACCTGTTGTAGGATATGAAACTCTCGAAAGCTACGGTTGCCATGACATTAAAACACAAGTCTTGGTTAAATGGGCTACCTACATATTAATAATACTACATATTATAGTGATAATATGTTGTGTGAGATTTCCTTAAACTAGTCCGGGAAGCAACCAAGTTCCAACAAAAGCCCAGAAGGCATAGCTTTCACTGATTTCCAAAATCATTAAACAGATTATCCTCTCAGTTCAAGTTCCCTGAAATCATGATTTGACTGTGAATTCATTGCCTAGTACAGTAGTCTCCCCTTATCCACAGTTTCCCTTTCCAAGGTTTCAGTTACCCAGTGTCAACTGCAGTCTGAAAATATCAAATGGGAAGTTCTAGAAAGAACAATTCATACATGTTAAGTTTAATACCGTTCTGAGCTGTGTGACAAAATCCAGTGCTGCCCTGCTTCATCTCTCATAGGACATGAATCATCCCTCTGTCCAGTGTACCAAACTCTGTATTCTACCCACGGCTAGTCATTTAATTGCTGTTTTGACTATCAGAGTGACTGTCATGGTACTGCAGTGTGTGAATTCAAGTAACCCTTACATAATAATGGCCATAAAGAGCAAGATGAGTGAACCGGCAATTCAGATATGACAAAGAGAAACTGTAAAGTGCTGCCTTAAAGTGAAAAGATAAAAGCTCTCTACTTAATAAGGAAATAAAAAAAAATGAATGCTAAGGTTGCTAAGATCTTCAGTAAGAATTAATCTTCTATCTACAAAACTGGGAAGAAGGAAAATGAAACTGGGGCTAATTTTGCTATGACAATAAATACAAAAGTTATTGTCATAGTATTGTAATAGCGTTTGGTTAAGATGAAGAAGCATTAAATCTGTGAATGGAAGACATGAGCAGAAAGCACTGAGTCTACAGGAAGGCTACAGCAAGGGGTCCCTGAAATAAGTGACACCCCACCGTTTACTGCAAATAAGGAATGGCTATACAGACTCTGAATTAGGTTTGGACTGGAAAATATAAAAATTCCTCTAGAAGCTACATATGCCAAGGACCACTGACCGAGTTGAAGAAGTTGACTAAGGAGAAAGCACACCAGTAAAGCAAGTCTTCCATTGTGACACAGCCAGAGTTTTCTGGAATAAGATAGACCTACTTTCATGAAAGTGCAAAGGAGGCACCAGTCCATAAAACATGAAAGCACAGATTAACTCTGAAACTATGTGACCAGAGTTGGGGACAGATCAACAGTGATATTAACACTGGAATGCATATGATAAAGTCAGATCAAATGCTCAAAGCAAAATACTCACACATTCCCAAAAAGTAAAACAAAAGTTGTATGCCCACATTCTGGCAGCCTATTTTGGAAACTGTGTATTATCTAATTTACAAAATGGTTCCATCAAAGTTTCATCCCAGAAATGGAAAAAAAAAATTCTTGGAAAAAAAGAGAATTGGAATTTATGTCCTACTTATAATAGACATTGCACCTCACTATCCTGAATTTGTTTGCTATTAAAATGAAAATGTTAGGTCATATGTTCACTACCAAATATAACCTTGTTACTTGAGTCCCTTGACCTGGGCGTTATCTGGTTTGCCAACGTGGCATATACCTGTCTGGTATTGGTTAGGATTCAATCAGCAATTGATGCAGATCCTAATCTGGACATGATACAGTTCTAAAAATTATTCACTATTGCTAATCTAGTAATATTCATTAAAGTTGCAATCAGTGAATTAAAACCAGAACCTGTAAATGCCTGCTGGAAGAACTTATGGAGTAAAGACAAGAATGATTTTAAATGCTTCCTGGGATTGATGAAGCAATTAGGAATGCCATTCACAAAGGAAGACAAGTTGGTGGAGATTGGATATGCAGACATGCTTGATGAAAAAGTGAAGGACATAATAAAAGTTATCAAGAAGTGTTATCAAATGAGGAACTGGAAGAACCTAATGGATTATTAACAGAGGTAGAGGAAGATGCAGAGGAAGAAACTTGAGCAGCACTAGCAAAGTATGCACTGATGAACTTTGTCAAATTGTAGACATTAGAGGACAAAATTATGGAATACAATCCTCAGTTGGAATGTGGCTTTAAAGTCACCATAAGATCAATAAAAGATTATGAATTCTGAAGCAACATTGTTATGAGTTAAAAAGAGACAACAACTTCTGAATATAATGTTCTTTCAAAATTTTTCATCAAAAGATTTCGACTAGTGAAGATACCTAAGTATGAATATCATCTGCTCCTAAAATGCAGTTATCAATATCATCATGCCTCAATGACCCAGGATTGCTTGAAGCAGACTATCCTTTTTCTGATACATCCGTTTTTCCACAGTATCTTAACACTATATCACAACGCCTAGATCATTCACTTTACTTGATTTCACTGTGTAGGTATTTTATCATCTCATATCATCACAAGAAGTATAAGTACATATTTTAAGAGAGAGAGAGTGCATACACCTAAAGTAATGTCATTATAAACATTCTATTTTACTTACTGTTAACCTCTTCTAGCCCTAATTTGTAAATTAAATTCTAAATTACATGTATAAAATTATAATATATATGTGTTCATACATATATAATATAAAATTTAATATATGTATACACACATATATATTCTATGGATTCTATATATATATATATATATTTTTTAAAATATACTGTTTTAATTTTTTTTGGTCTTAAGCTTTCACCCTATTATTTTTTAAAGTTTTTATTCTAATTTGTTATATATGATAGCAGAATGCATTACAATTCATATTACACATATAGAGCACAATTTTTTTATATCTGATTGTACACAAAGTATCTTCACACCATTCTTGTCTTCATACACGTACTTTGGATAATGATGTTCATCACATTCCACCATCATTTCTAACCCCATGCCGCCTACTTTCCCCTATTACCTCTTTACTCTATCTAGAGTTTGTTTATTCCTCCCAGGCTCCCCCTCCCTATCCCACTATGAATCAGCCTCCTTATATCAGAGAAAATATTCAGCATTTGGGGTTTTTTTTGGTATTGACTAACTTCACTTACATTATATTCTCCAACTCCATCCATTTACCTGAAAATGCCATGATTTTATTCTCTATTATTGCTGAGTAATATTCCATTGTGTATACATACCACATATTTTTATCCATTCATCTACTGCAGGGCATCTAGGTTGGTTCCATGATTTAGCTATTGTGAATTGTGCTGCTGCAAACATTGATGTGGCTGTGTCCATATAGTATGCTGTTTTTAAGTCCTTTGGGTATAGATGAAGGATTGGGATAGCTGGGTCAAATGGTAGTTCCATTCCCAGCTTTCTGAGGGATGCTGCTTTCCATATCGGCTGCACCAATTTGCAGTCCCACCAGCAATGTATGAGTGTGTCTTTTTCCCCACACCCTGCCAACACTTATTGTTTGTGTTCTTAATAACTGCCATTCTGACTGGTGGATCACTAATATTTAATCGAGAATTTTTGCACCTGTGTTCATCAGGGACATTTGTCTATAGTTTTCTTTCCTTGATATGTGTGCATACATATATTTGTAATATCTGTATATATATGTAATATAAAATTTAATATATGTATACACACATATGTATTCTATGAAATATATATATATATATTCTATAGATTCTCATGGTTGCTGAATTCTAATAGTGATTTCAAGTTAAAAATATCTATATCTCCATAGATAGATATGTGTGTATACATATATATGCAATATGTTATATATATGATTCAGTTATATGTTTTATATATGTTACATATATGATATATATATGATTTGTTTTATATATATACACACACACACACACATACATTATTCAGTACTGTTTATGGTTTTAGGCATATACTAGGGGGTCTTGGAACATATCCCATCAGATAAATAGGGACTACTGTAATTTCATCTTTTTTGTAACAAAGCGGTAATAAATCTATAGAAGAACCTACTTCAGTGGCAGTTTTCATTATAATTGATACTGTCTTTGTTAGCTATTCATTGTTGTGGCCAAAAACAACTTAGAGGAGGAAAAGGTATTTGGGCTCATGATTTCAGAGGTTCAGTCCATGGTAGGCTGATTCCATTGCTCTGGGCCAAGATGAGGCAGAACATCAAGATACAAGGGCATGGTGGAAGAAAGCTGCTCAGTTCACAGAAGCCAGGAAGCAAGGAGAGTAAGGAGCCAGGGACAAAATTTGATCTCCAAGGACATGTCACCAGCCATCTACTTCATCCAGACATGTCCCACCTGACTACACTTACCACCCAATCTATTCAAGTTCTTAAGCCATCAAATGGATTAATCTGCTGGTAAGATTACGGCTCTCATAATCTAACCATTTCACCTCTTTACATTCCTGAATTGCCACATGAGACTTTCAGGGGACCTTTCACATCTAAACCATAACACCCATTCCCATCAAATGTCCAGAAACTTCCCACGAGATGCTGAATTCTAAGAGTGATCTTCAAGTTAAACATTCTGCTTTTTATGCTTTCTCTAGTTCCCCATGCAAGAATTAAATGACAAAATATTATTAAACCTCAAGTGACATTCTGCCTTTTCTGTTTCATTTTGTGTTCCCATCTTATCAGGTAAGGATGCCCTAGAGCAGAAGAACCTGATCATGTTCCCAGAGACTCAATATATTACAGAAAGATTATTAAAACGTCTTGGAACTCTGAGGCATTGTTTTGGTGATTTCTGGGAAATTGTGACATCGTTTATGGGGACACTTTGGCTAGGCAATGTCCCTTTGCTTGTGTCTCTGTCTTAGTTAAGTGCTAGGCCTTGAATGACTACACTGTCACTCATAAGTGCCACAGTGTCAACTAGTGGCCTCAAGATGCTCAAATTGGAGGTATTTCCACCCGTTTCTGGCATAGGGGATACCTTCTTGTCTTTTTTTTTTTTTGGTCAGGAGAAGTGTATTTTCAGTTTTAGAGCAAATCTAGCAAAGCAGTCTATTTTTCCTTGGCCACAGTGGAAATGTCTAATATCTGGAGCAGAGTAATCATGGGATAGTGAAGCATGAGTTTGGTTTCCCACATTGAACAGGCTTCCTTGAGATTTGTAAACCCATTTTTAATACCATGTTCTGGTAAGAATAGGATGGCAATGGATAATTGGTTCTCCTGTCATAGGTTGAAAAGATAAGGGAAAGACTTTGGTCACTAAGAAGATGAGAGCCACAGCTTTGTAAGGAGAAACCAAGGACATGGGATCTTCAGAATCAGTCCTTGTGCAGCTGAATGATGCCAGTTTATTGCACATCCTTCCATTAAGTAGCCTTGAGGTGTAGATTGTGGTTTCTGAATAAAATATCAGTGGTTTCTTTTTCTGTTGAAAATGTTGTTCAGAAAATTTCCAGTTCTTTCTTGATATAAATTGATAAGCTCCAGTTGGTCATAGATATATAAAACTGACAGGACAAGGCATGATTTTGTCTCTATTATCAATGTTAAGGGTCTTAACTTCAAAAACTTCTTTGTCAAGTAGTGTGTGAAGTCTGAATATGGTACCTTCAATTTACTAGCAGTGGCAACTGATCAAAAATAGGAGGCTTACATCAATGTTTATAGCAGTGCAATTCACAATAGCTAGAATGTGGAACCAACCTAGATGCCCCTCATTAGATGAATGGATTAAAAAATGTGGCATTTATACACAATGGAATATTACTCAGCACTAAAAATAACAAGATCATGGCATTTGCAGGCAAATGGATGGCATTAGAGCAGATTATGCTAAGTGAAGTTAGCCAATCCCTAAAAAACAAATGCCGAATGTCTTCTCTGATATAAGGGGGGTGACTCAAAATGGGATATGGAGGAAGAGCATGAGAAGAAGACTACCACTAAATAAGGAAGAGAGGTGGTAGGGAATGGGAGGGAGAAGGGGAGTTGCACGGATGATGGAAGGAGAACCTCATTGTTATACAGAATACATATATGATGTTGTAATGAGAAAAAGAAAAAAAGTGTGTCACATTAGATTGGATAGAGAGAAAGGATGGGAGAGGAGGGGAGGAGTAGGGGGGATAGGAAGGGCAGCAGAATAGAATAGACAATATGATTGATGTATGTACATTCCATGTATTATTATATGTCAAAATACATTCTGCTGTCATGTACGACTAAAAAAATAAAAATTAAATTTAAAAAAATTATTGGCAAATAGCTGGGTACAGTGGTGCACACCTGTAATCCCAGTGGCTCAGGAGGAAAAAAAAATAGGAGGCTTGTCCCAGTTTAGAGGCCCTAAGGGACAGACACACCTAGAACAGCTGATCTCAGTATAACCTAATTGTGGTTATCTGAAGGGAAGGAGACAGAATGCAGATCTTGCCATCCTTGCAGCACACAGGGGAAGCCCAGGTACTGTAGGAGACAGAGTTCATGGTGAAAGTGTCGAAGAAAATCTGGTCCACATCATTCTCCAGCCTTCATCACAGAACCATTGACTTTACCAAAGTTTTCTCTTTTGACCTAAATAGTTGATTGATAACAATTGTATATATGTATATGGTACAGTGTGATATTTAAATACATGTTTTCAATATGTACCAATCAAATCAGGTCAGTTACTGTTTCCATTTCCTTACTTTGTATTTGGAGCCTTCATCTCCTTTAGTTTTTCATAAACATATATATTAGGTTATTATGAAGTATCGTCACTCGACTGTGCTGCAGAACACCAGAACTGACTACGTCTAACTGTGTTCTGGTACCCTTATCCAACTTCCCACTTTCCCCGCTCTGGTGGGCCTTCCTTAGCCACCCTTGCACTCTGACTATAATTTAGAGAAGTTTCCCCGAAGGCAGTGGACAGCTGTGCCTGCTCAGAGCCCTTCAGAGGGCTCATGGTGGGGGCAATGGCTTAGAGAGGAGGCTGCACCAGTTGCAGGGGCTCAGCACTGACTCAGCAGCCCCAGAGCTCCTGAATGAGGGTGCCGCCCCTCCACAGCACCAGGTGGAGGTGGAGAGGTTTAACAGCTCCTGGCTTGGTTCCCACACACAGAGTAAATGGCCTAAGTTGATACAAGATCATTGTATTGTCATGAGCAACTAATATAAATAAATAAATAAATAAATAAATAAATAAATAAATAAGTCTGGAACAGGCGGCTGAAGCAGGAATAGGAAACTTCGGCCCCAGAGCATCACATCCTGTGCACCTTATGCATCTCCTGCTCTTGTGCACCCTGTAGCTGCTGCATATGTAGCAGAGAGCTCCAGAGCCCTGCTCTCCTCTGTCTCCTCACCAAGCCGCCTGACCTCAAACACTATTTATTCAATTTAGTCTACAAGAGCTGGTAAAATAGGAAATGCTTTTTTTTTTATTTTTCCCCCTCATCGGACAGAGCAGAAGACAGAGGTATTGTGTTTCCCTGGTATTAGCAGTTTGGTTCATTTCCTTTTCTACTGCTCCATGTCTGTCTTAGGTTACATAATAATTTTTCCTTTTCTTTTCCTCTGCTGCCCAGAGAACAGAATGGCCCATTTGCTGTGAAAGTGATGCACATAATTATTCAATTTCAATAATTAAACAACAAATCCTTAACCCTTAAACATTAAGATTTATTCAAGAACTTTTGCAAATTTTGCTTTTTTTTCCCCATGTGGTTTGACATTTCTACCCCTTGTTGTTTACACTATGCAGATTTTTTGAAAATGAATTAAAATGTCTTAACTCCTTCTTATTTCGGATGAAATATATTTTAAATTTTAAGAGGCAATTTTTTTTTCTATCTCCTCTGGAAAATGTACATAGATAGAAAGAGGTAGCATGCAGTAATGTCCCACTTTAATAACTTGTCAGGATTAATAATTCAAAAATATTTTACATATCTTATTTGCCTTAAATAGTCTTCTAAATCACTTCTATAAGTCTTAGAAAGACTTAAAAATGAAGAAGAATTCTAATTTGCTTTCCTCCACTTGTCGAGTAATTTACAGTTCACCTCAACTGTTGAGAAAACAAAAGAACAATAGATGAATATCTCCATCTAGAGCCTGTTTAGGAAAAATGTAATCACTCCCAAAAATCATCTGTATTCCAACGAGGGACTGTAATGCAACAACTCATCGGTATGTCTGGGAGAAGCATCAACAACACAACTAAACTTGGATAGGGATGGACACTGTGTGAAGGGGTTTATAACCCCCAGGATGCTGGTTTAGTTTCTATTCATGTGTCCAAAGATTGCTGGGAACAAAGTAATTCAATGTTTTATAGCTCAAGTGAACCAAATGGAGCTTTAACTTCTCTCTATGCTTGATACCTTCCCTGCATAAGCCACAAATAAATACTTTGGAGTCTGTATGGTAATTTCCACCATACCAATGAGCAAAGGGTACATTGGAAAGAAAAGTGGCACTTAAACCAACCTAGCAGTTTAAGGATGTTCTCCTAGATAGGCTGATACAGGAATTAAATCATGAAAGAGTATTTTTAGTTTTAGTTATGTTTGTTTCATTTGTCTTGATGTAGCTTTTTTTAGCTTCAGTTGTGTATGTTGACACCAACATACTTATTTTCATCTTCTCCTGTGTCTTACTTTATCATTTATTCTCTACTTTCTTAATTTCTTCTTTTCTCATTTCTGTTAACACCTTCCCCACCTTCCCCTCAGTCTACCACTGATGCTAAATACTCCCACAATTCTCAATTCTTTTTTCACTTTTTTGTTTTTTCAGTCCTCGTTGAAATTGTTTACTACTTCCTTTTCGCAGAAATTCTCTCTTCCCTTGGTTCTCATGCCACTAAACTGATAGGTCTGCCAATGGTCCTTTTCTTCCATATCTCTTAAAACACTTAATATTTTTCTGCAGGACAGCTCAGACTTATAATTACAAGGCCATGATACTCTTGCCTGAGGATTCTCTCCAACCACTGAACCCACTCATACTACACATGTTATAGAGACCAAAACTACCAGGGAATTTACAATCTTTAGGAATAGCGCTTAGCCAATGACTAATAGCAATAGGTGCAAATGTATCTTAGCTCCTTCATCTCCCAGGCAAGACAACCCTGGGGCCCATATCTGCATTGGTTCTCAGAATTCCATATAGAAGTTAGCTTCAGTTGCTCCCAATTTACTTGATAACATATCCTTTATTGATTTTTTTCTTCTCTGTCTCACTTCCCTCCTTCCCTCCTTGCACTTCATAGGATCATTCACCATTAAAATTCCTTGTACTTGAACCTTGTTTTGGTTTTGCATCATAGGGAATCCAAACAAAGACAAACTTTTAATTTTATAATTACTTCTCTGCATTTTCTGTTCCATATTTTTTTTCATCTCACTGGCTCTTCTTATGTGAACTGTAAACAGTGGCAATCCCCAAGTCTTCATTCTTTGGTAGAGTTCATCCACATTCCTGTTTTAATCTACCATCTAGAGATTGGTGAATCTCAAGTTAATTTCTCTAGTTCTACTGTAATTTATAAAGATACAACTTCACCAGAATGTTTCTGTCTCATATAAAACTGTAAATTCTTTGAAGATTTGCCCATATATATTTACTTATTTCCAGATTCTAAAATAGTAACTGACATGACATAGATGTTGAGTAAATGCTACTTGAATTAATTAGAAGATGAAAGTACAGGAAAAAAACGTTAATATTATGGCTTAGAAACAAGTACTAGAATCATTCTGTGCTTATACAGTAACAAAAGAAAGTCTGTCTGGTCAATTCATTCAAAATATATTTAAATTAAAGTAAAGAAGAAAGAGGAGGAAAAATCCAAAATACCTGCTTTTTTTGAAACATGAATCAGCAGCTAATTGATTGAATTGCCTGTGTTCCAATTTATTCTTTGGGAAAATTCAACACATTGTTGTTGTTGTTGTTGTTTGGTATGGGGAACCAAATGTGCTTTTGAATCCAGAGGTATCTAACTACTGAGCCACATCCCCAGCCCTTTTTTATATTTCATTTTGAGATAGGATCTCACTAAATTGCTTCAGACCTTGCTAAGTTGCTGAGGCTGGTTTTGAACTCATGATATTTCCGCCTCAGCCTCCTGGGTTGCTGTGATTATAGACACGTGCCACTATACCCAACTAAAGTTCAACAATTTGAATATTAATAGCAGAAAATAAATATTGAATATTTTTAGTTTTTGTTACTTTTTCAGTTAATCAGTTATTCAAAAACAATCTTGCACAAGTTAAGCCAATGTGTCCAGTTGTCAGGAAATCTGTCAGCTACCTGGAACCATATTTCCTACATTTAAAACAAACGGGAGCACCAATAAGACCTCTCCTTTCCATTTAGAAAGTGGAATGCTGCCAGGTAGAGGACCTAGATTAACAGCTGACATTTAAATAGCTATTTGCTTAATGCCAATAAAATATTTCATGTACAAAAATCAAGGTTATGAGCAATAAATTAGGGACTTTTTCTGAGTCCTTTAAAGAATCATACTCTAAAACAGCAGACAGTTAGCATTTATTGCAAATTAAGCCTGACACCTTATTCCATAGGTGAAAAAGCCAGCATCCAGAGACATAAAATGACTTTATTTAGATCACAGCATAAGTGATAAACTGGGACTGAGACATGCCTCTGGTTTATATCCAAAATTTCTCTATCCCTCTTATATAAAATTAGATGAAAACTGTAAAGTCAAAGATATACAATGATTGCTTTACATACCTTGAATTTATAGGGTAAAATTTGATAATATTAGAAAAAAAAATCAGACCTGAAAGAGACCTTAAAGATTACTAAGTATAATTCTTTTTATGGATAAATGCACCCATTCTTTAATATTTGATTTATAATTATCTGATTTCTGGTCAAATGTGTAAAGATGGGTATCATCACTCATCTTCACCACAATAGAAAAGCTGAAAGAAAAAGAAATGCAAAAACATAGCCTGAAGGAACAAAATGACTCACATGGCTGAAAATTTGGAATTATCCGACCAAGAACTTGAAATAAGTCTAATGAAATGAGTGGACAATATGCAAGAAAAATGATGAGCGGAATGAGCAGACTAAGAAAGAGTCAAAAGAAAATGCAAGAAATCAGAGGAGGAAAGGCAGTTGGGGGTGGAAAGGGAGACCAGGTGCTGAAAATGGAATAAATTAAATCCCATGAATGTATGATTTTGTAAAAATATTCCCAACTATTATGTATAACTCTAATGCATCAACAAGAGGAAAAAATGAAAAGAAGACATAGCCCTAGGTAGATTACATGCCAAATGCAATAAATCAAACATGTTGAAAGAAGAAAGATAGGAAAACCACCAAGCCTATAAATAATTATTCTTGAAAATAATAACAACAATATATTAATGATTATAGCTGTAGTTTAAAACAAAATAAATGACAGCAATGTGGTAAGGAACAAGAAAGAAGAATTGGGAATTCCCCAATTACCCATCATAAGTCCCTCATGAAGTACTATAATATTTGAAAGTAGACTTACATTTCTTGTAAAGTATATCGCAGACTTAAGGGCAATAAATAAGATATTTCTAAAAGAAGTATAATCAATATACTGAGAGAAGAAAGAGAAAGGGATCATTTTAAACATTCATTAAAACCAGGGGAAGCAGAAAAAGTGAATGGCAAAAAGAAGAAATCAAGAACAAGAACAATGAATGGTAATCCAGCAAAAGACAGACTGTCAGAGTGGAGTAAAACACACACACACACACACACACACACACATACAGAGGAAGACCCAATTGCGTACTACCTAGTACTACCTACTGGAAATCCACTTTAAATCTAAAGACACAGATTGATGAAAAGTAAAGGAATATCTGAGTGGTTTCCATTTTTACTCAAAAAAAAAAAAAGAAAGAAAAGGAAAGGAATGGAGAATAATAAATCATGCTAACATTCATTTTTAAAAAAGCTGGTGTAGCTGTGTTGATTTCTGTCAATACCAACTGCTGAGCAAGGAACATAATCAAAGATAAAGAGGTATATTAGGTAGTGATAAAGAGATCAATCCACCAAAACAACATAATAATCCTTAATGTGTATTTACATAACAACAAAGTGCCCATAATATTTACAAAAGGTAAAAACTGATAAAATGGAAAGAGAAGTAGACAAGCACATAGCTGTAGTTGAAAAGTAATCCAACAGACAAAAAAAAATGAGTAAAGATAAATTTATAAGTATAATCAATTAATTGGATCTAACTGACATAGAATATTTCCTTAGGACAATAGAATACACATTCTTTTCAAACTTAGATGGAACAGTCACCACATTTTGGGCACTAACACACACCTTAACAACTGCAAAAAAAAAAAAATAGAAACCATACAAAACATGCTCTCAAATCACAGTGAAATTAAATTAGAAAACAATAACACAAAGAAAATTGGAAAAGCTCACAAATCTTGGGAGATTAAACACCACACGTCTAAATAACACATGGATCAAAGAAGAAACCTTGATGTCACTTTCCAGCAACTTAAACACTCAGACCTTTTAGCCCACCCTGGGATGCCACTTGCAGGGTTGCGCTGGACTAAAACACTCAGGGGTCACTCCAGGGGAACTAGGCTCCGCGAAATAACCACACAAGAGACAGAAATACCTTTTTCTTTGGGGGTGCTGTGACAGCTCCTCGACCTTAAGGGTCTGCAGAAAGAGAGAGAGAGAGAGAGAGCACACACACACACACACTGGCCTCTTTTATTGAGAAGCTATTTAAATGAGTCAAGGGGTCAGGTTTCAAGAGGCTGAGTCTAGCTTCATGATGTCTGCTGTAAGCAGGTTGACTGACATCTAGGTAGGCCACACCCAAGAGCACAATAAGAGAAGGGGACACACACAAGACACTTCCCTGGCACATTCTAATCCCAAACAGGGCAAGGGGTAATATTACAAAGGAACAGGTGAGCATAGCTCCACCCATGGGGATGTAGGAAGGAACACCCATGCACGAAGACAGTCCCTGGGACCCTAGAAGACCAGGGCTATCCAACAGCATGACCTCCAGATGCCACACCGCTCAGCAGGGGAGTCAGACCCAGTCACGTGCTAGTTGGCCTCCCACACCTTAAGAAAGTTTTATATATTTCAAACAAAATGAAAATTTTAAAACAACATATTTGAAATTTAAGGGATGCAGGGAAAGCAACACTTAAAAGAAAATTTCTAGCATGGAAGGCTTATATCAGGAATAAAAAAAAAAAGGAATAATATAAGTTCATCCAAGGAAACTAACAAAGAGAAGGAAAAGCAAATCAAACCCAAAGTGAGCAAGAGACAAGAAGCGATAAAAATGAGGGCAGATATCAATGAAATTGGAAATACTGTCACAAGTTTTCTTATAAGAAAGAGGGAAATGGAGTTTTGATAGATGCAGAGGAAGACAGACACAGACACACAGAAAAAAAGAAAGGATGGAGCAGAGAGCTGGGTTCAAAGCCAAAGAATGCCACAGACACAAGAATCCAGAAAGGCAGGGAGCAAGAGTTCCCCTAGAACCTTCAGAGGCAGTGCGCCCCTGCCAACACTGTGATTTTAGATTTCTGGCTTCCAGAACTGTGAGTGAATAAATTTCTGTTGTTTTTAAGCTACCAAATTTGAAGTAATTTATTACAGCAGTTATAGGACAATTAATACAATATCCAACAACTCCTTTCTTGGGCAAACTTCCAACAAAAATACTATGCAGATAGCCAAAATACTGACTAATGTCATCAAATGCTGAATTGTCAGCCTAAGTGACAAATACTAGCCCCAGCAGAATATTCTGGAAATCCTAAGTACTTTTCTCCCAATGAGTTGTGGTTTTATTCTCTTATTTTCATTTTGCTTTTTATTTAGAGGCTTTAATATATGTCTGTGCTTCTTTTCTAAAATTTATATTGACGATACTGAACTGGTTCTTGGAAATCCCATCTACTTGTTTGTGTCTAGTCAAACTGCACATCCTGTTTACAGTAGGCTTGAGTAGGAAAGAAAGGAAGAATTTATGGGAGTGCTACATCAATTGTGAAAGGCATTGTCAGCCAACTCAGATTAAATAGACTCTCATAGTCCTTTGTTTACTCTGCATTAATGTATGTGCACCTGATTCCTATATTACATATTTCCCTATTTGGATACCCTATTTGTGACAGGAGAAAAATCAGAAGACTCTGTTTTCCCTCCCTTTTTCATCATCGAAATTTCTGTACTTAGCATTTTCATGTCTTACTCTGTTCTTAGTAAAATATCCTCAAGTTTCAAGATCCAGCTCAAATATTCTAACATTCACACAGTTTCCTCTGCTTTCCAGTGAATATTAATAAGATAGCTTTAGAATAAAGTTAATTCATTGAAGTATATTTAATTCCCATCTATATAATTTACCAAGTGATTTTCAACATGGACAGGGGTGAGGGTGTGGGGGGCTATAGAGTCAACCCAAAAAACCTGATTGCACTTCATCTACCGTGCCTGCCCCTCTCGCTGAAATTCAGATTCAGTAGATTGGAATTTCAAGCTCCCCATAGAATTCAGAATCTCCCCTTCCATCCTACATCGTTACCTTCTGGAAAAGCTAAAGACACCAGTGAAATAAAAAATTGAAGCCTGTGACATTAAAGAATTTTGATGTTAAAGTATGTCCCATGTTTCTTAGGATACAGAGCCCTTTAGAAATTATTTTTAGACAGACATATAACCAAAAGTTTGTTTATAAATTCAGGGAATTCATAATCCTCTGAAAATCATCTTTGAACCCTGTGAGATCCTAAGGCCCCGAAGTTATAAGCCCTAGATTAACATATATTGTAGAAGACAGTATTACATGAAAATACTCAACACGTATTTGTTTATTTAATGAATCGGTTAACGACTATCTTATGACGATACTTGGCATACAGAAGCTCTCCATACACTTTGAGTTGATATCAAAAAAGGATACTTGTATTTTCCTTCAAGTAATGACTTGGTACCTCTGCTTATGACAAATTACACAGTAAATATATTTATAAAACCAAAACAAAATGAAAGAAAAAGGAAAAGATACAAAAAAGGAAAATCAGATCTGAGTCATTTTCTTTTTTTTTTTTTTTTTGCAGGGGGAAGCCAAATGACCAGTCTTATCATCCTGAAAAGACAAATCCTCAACTATTCTCCAATCATTACCTCCAGATTCTAAGGGAAATAAGAAGACAATACTCCAGAATTACTTCATTTACTAAAATGAGATTTTATTCTCCAAATAATATTGGACTTCCCTGGTTGGTTGGGCAAGGCCTCATAAAGCTATACAGAAGCTTTTAGCCCCAAATAAATGAGTCTAGAATTGAAATTAAAGCTATCTCCTTGGCTTTGCCTGTTTTTTCCCTCCCCTAGACCACATGGAATTCTCAATTTTCTCATCCATATCTTGGCACTCCAAAGCTGAAAAAGCATTCAGAGTAAATCCTCTGAATGGAAGACAAGACACCTCACCGGAAGACCTGAACCATAGGGCCTCTGGGATCCTTTCTGTGGAAAGCACTGTGATTGTCACTGACTTTCTAAGCCAAAAGAGAACTTGAAGCCATTTGCTACTCATCTGTAAGGAATGAAGAGAAGACCGCGTAGATAGGAATTTCAAAAAGATTACAAAGATGAACACTGAAAGGAAGGGCCAAGAACATCAACACTTCCCTTCATAACATGAGAAGTCACACCACAGCCCTATAGTCCAATAATGATCCTTAGACTTTTCCTCACCTATGTCAGTGTCCCCTACTGGTTGTATGGTGGGCAAGCAAGGACAGTGGAAAGGAACCCGGAGTCTATTGATTACCCAAAACCTGCCCAATAAAATTGATCCATAGAAGAGCAAGGACTAAAGACCAGATATTTAAATAATCAACTCACAGCTCAGTGTTATTTCTATCCCACTACAAATTTTAATCTTACTGATTTAGAAGTATGAGGTACTTGATTCTCTTGGAAATGGTAACTACTCTGGGGAAAACAATTTTCTCTTCAGTTGGATATTCCTTAGCATCATGACTCATTCCTCTGTTGTCCACAGATTTTTGTTTTCCACCTCTAAGGAGCACTTATTCAACCTTGAATTTTCCACCTATTAGAAATAAACTTCTAAAGGGCAGCATTTTAAGCTGATTCATTTTAAAATATCAGCTATTCATCTTAGAATATCATGTATTCATCTTAAAATAATTGCACATACTAGGAACTTAGTAGAAGTGTTAAATTGGAGTAGGCACACAAAGAGTGAGAAAGCTTAACAAAAATAAAGTTTTTTCCCCAGTATTGCACAAGCCTAATTAATGGGTGTAACTGATTTATTTTCAAATGAGTAGTACAGAAATATGTATTTATACAGAGTAAGTCATATACAGGTTGAAAAACTGCTTTCCAAAGTTGTTGAAATACTGCAGATATATATATATATATCAAATGTTAAATATTTGGCATCAAGATTTTGATACAATTTTTATGTTTTTCTTAAGAATATTTGATGGTGTGTATATCCTCAAGGTAGAAGGCAAAAAAAAAAAAAAAGGAAAAAGCAAATAACAAAAAAATCAACCTCTGATCCTCCCAAGAACATCTGAGCTAGAAAACAGAGATCTTCCATAGCCTTTGGATAGCAGTTCACTTTTCAACACATGCATGCCATTGGCAAAAAAAGGAAAAATCAAACAAGATAAAAGTGCATAAAGTAAAAATGAGAGGCCTCCCTCACTTTTCCTCCAGAGGAACACCACTTCCCAGAGGAACGCATGTAACCTCTCCTAGTTCTCCCTCAGGAGTTGGCCATACCTAGCACACAAACAGTCTGGTAGATCATTCTCACATTTCTATTCCAGCTTCATCAGAGATTAGATTTACCTGGGAGTTTCTCACCTCCTTCTGGCCTCAAAAGTAAGCCAAGGGTCAGCAGAGTTAGCCATTCAACTTTAAACAAGTCACTATAATGGATCAGTTAGACACTGCTGAGGGAAAACTGTACCAAACATCACTATATTCGCTAAGTGAAATTACACTTTATATGTTTAAAGAACAGAATAAACTGATGAAAGAATAGTAGCTGTTTCTGAATGACCTACTTCCCGGAGACAGACTTGGTCCATTTGGACCTCTCCTATCTCACCAGTGCTAACCTCCATAAGTATGAGAAGCAACCTCTATAGCTGATATCTGTCAAATTCCTCTGCTTGCCAGAGCGACTCTCGTAAAGCAATTTCAATGTCCAAAATAATGTCTGGTACTCTTTCTTAGGAGTGCAATGGCTATGGGAATGCATGGTGAGAAGGAGGTTGGTTGAGGTATCTTCTGAGTTTATAGACCATGGGCTCCACAAGCTGTCCTCTCTCACACAGCATTAGTTACCTCATGCAGTTTTCTGCCAGTTCCAAATTTTCTACTTGGGAAGTGTAAGGGTTTGGCAGAAATGAAGTGTGACTTCCCTCCAACTGGCCACAAGGGACAAACGACCACAAACACTGCAAATGGCCCATGAGATATTTTCTTTGACAGTTGATTTTATTCTTCTACTCCAACATGTATCTGAGTAAGCCCAGTTCTCCCACTCAGGTCTCTTATCCAACTCTCGCCTTGGCAGATATACAATATTGCTTTAGCAATGGCTATAAATTATTCCTGCACTTCTTTTTTGTCATGGGTACCCAAACAAGGCAATGTGACATATTTTTAGAGCACTTAAGCATTTCTTTATAGAATGAATAAAAATGTCACGACCCATTTGAAAAATCACTTCAGTGCCCATAATGGTTGCCCTAAAGCCCAGTGTGGCTAATCTCACATAATTGCTGACCGTGTTGTAGCATCACTGAGGTAAACATCTGTTGAGTGGAGGGGAAACCAACAACATTTTCTGAAATCAGACAGACCTGCGCATCTTCTTACTTCTCTTCTGCCCCAATTTAAAATTTAAATGACTAGAAGTCAGAGAAAGCAGACTCTTATCACCAGATGCCACTTGCCACATTCCAAGAGCCCATCTGCTCCATTAAATACCTCGATCAAGCTACTTCATAAAATGCTCCAGGAAGAGCTTTTAAATTGATCTGGGTTATCTCCAATTTGTTAAGTCAGTTTTCACAAGCAACCGTCCTTGTGAACGTTTCAGCAATAGATATGTCACAGTCATTTCCCTTTTCTTCCAGCACCGATGTGAAATTTTTCCCCTCACTGTCATTAGGCTGAGATCTATAATTTGAGATCTCATTAGAATGTGAAGTCATCTTGGAACCAGAGCGACAAAGAGGAAAGAAACTTGTAGACACCCGTATATTTACACCAGTCAGGCAGAATCTTTTTCAACAGGCTTTGTAGTCCAAGGAAAGATAGACACAATCAACAGCCTGAGGAGATGCCAAAAATAAACACCTTCATTAGTTGCCTAGTTTCACAGAACAGGCTTGAAAATTCACTGCTAGATTATCCAGATCCCGTGAGATCTGATTCCCATCTCCCGTGTTCCTTTCAAACTGCACATACCACTTTGCAGCTCTGCCAACAAGCTAAGATCAAGATGTCCTGTGCTGTGGGTGCTGGTGGGTGAGAGAAGACTTGGGTTATGAGAATTTCTGATTAATATCTTTTGGTTGAGATGCCTCTGAACAAACTTACCTGTGCCTTTCCTGATGTCCCACCAATTTCAGGCATCTTTAAGCCTTTCTCTTTCCTGTCAGTCATATCCAAAAACATGGAGAAAGCTATGCTATTTGATAATAAATTCTGATGTTTCTTTCTCTATTGTATTATAGGATGATTTTATGTATAAAATCACTCTTTGAAGATGATAGGTATGCATTCTTTAAGAAACTCTCAGTTTGTTTTTACTACATTTTTCAGAACCTTTAGTCTATCTAATTAGACCATTTAAAACCACCTCAGAGCCTTATCTTCAGCAGGTCACCCACTATTATTTATTCATTGACAAAATAACCTTTATTGGAGAAATATAAAACTGTGAACATCAGCACTGACAAGATCCAGGATTAAGTTGCTGATAAAAAAAAAAAACTTCTCTTTAGTCTTTCAGATCACTTTCACTAGGTTTAATACAAATAGAGCCCTGACATTTTAGTTTTCATCTTCACCTTGACCTTGCACTTTGACATTACCATGTTATACACAACCAATGAAAGCTTTTCCCCTTATATGCATGTGAGCTAGGGCAAAGATAACTCTGAGCAAACTGGATGTTTTAGATGCAAGCAAAAAGGAACATTTATTCTTCTCACTCACCAAGCTTATGTAGACTCATTCTTCCCCAGTTGTAGCTGAAAATATCCATTAGTCGTCCAAGAGTTTTTTTGTTGTTGTTGTTGTTGTTGTTGTTGTTGTTGTTGTTGTTGTTTTTAAGTAACATAGATGTACAGAACTAGATTAATTATAGCTATTGGTTTAGGACTCCTTGTTGTTTCATACATGTGCTTTTATATTATATTATGTTGTACCTATTAATTTCTGTTAGAAAAATATCGAGCCCTCACAATCCAGCCAGCCCCAGAACTGAAACTTTGCCAATAACTTACTTCCTTTCCTAATCCACCTCCCCTCCTTGGTTCCAACCCACCCCATTCAGAGGTTAGCATGGTCCTGCCATATACCTCTTATTCCTATGGCTTCTTTTTTATAATTTACCACCCAATGAACTTATGAACAATATATTGTTCCATTTATATTTTTTAACTTTATAAGAAAAGATAAACAAAACTATATGTGGTCCTTTGGGACTTGGTTTTCCCCATTGAAATTATGTAATTCAACTTTCTTTGTTAAAGATACCTGGATTTTATTCATTTTCACTGCTATAAAGTATGCCATTCAGAGAGACACTACAATATATTATTTGGTTAATTTTTTCTCAATAAGCACTTGTGTTGTTTAAATGTTTTTACTCTATTATGGATGATGCTGCTATGAATATTCCTATACTTATTGCCTAGTTCGTGTGTACTAAGAATAGATGATAGATGTAAAATTTAAAAACACTATCATTCTCAAGGAATCTAGTCCAATACATGCAATAAAATAACAAAATGTTATCTGATTTCAATTCCCCCTTTTTCACTTATGGCTATTTGAGGGCTATTCACCTAAGGCTACAGTGAGGAAGAGTACTGGTAGGTTTTATCCATGTTTTTTGTTTCCCTCTCTTTCTCACTTTCTGGAGGCTGCTTCAGAACCCAAGGGGAAAGAGAATAAGAATGAACATACTCATATGATGCTGGTATAATTGTAATCAATATGATCACTTTTTCCCCCTTTGTCTTTCTCTTTTTTAAAATCTGATAGAGACTCATTTGGTTTTCTCAGTTTCTTCTGCCAGAGCATGCTCACTGAGCCCTGAACACTGACAGACAGGCTTTCCCACAAATTCCCCTCCTCCTGGGTCCCTTGGACTCACTGGGATGCCATTATGGGACAGTACTTTTTAAAAAATATCAGGTCAGCTCTGGGTCTAACCTCCAGTATACATGCACTTGAGCTTTTCTTTTTTGTTCCCAAAGCACATAATCCCTTCTCTCTCTTGTCTCTTGCCTCATGCCCACTAGCCAAATCTTTTTTTCTTTTAAGCCTTTCCTAGAAGAATCAGACACAAGAGTCCCTGCCTGCTCCCACCTTGAGTGATGCATATTCAAGGCCTCTGAGGAGGTTTTGTTCATGGACTTTCACTAAACTTCATATAAGAAGTCTTCCCCTACTTTGACACTCATGAGAGGAACGAAAATAGCCTCAATGCTACAATAGCTCTTCTCATAGAGTCTTTCCCAAATCTAATCATAATTTTTCACACAGGCTAGAAGTGAATGTTTGGCTTACATAGGCAGAACTGAATTTTACAATCTTGCATGTTTTTTCATAGCTAATCCAGTTATTTATTTTAAGATACAGGGGTATCTGTCACCTGTTCTATAATTCTCAGGTACTGAGATCTCCACTGAAGTTTTAAGACCTAAAGAGTCTCCTAAAAGGATTTTTAGCAAATTCAGGAATTTGATTTCTTTCATTACCATTGGAGGAAAAAAAATCTTAAGTAATAACACAGACATTAATTCAGCGATTCAGAGTTCCCACCCTTTGGGTGAGAATTATCCAGGAGCAGAGGAGCATCTTTTGCCTGAATCTGTCCATGACTCAGGAATCAACAACATGTGGAGGATCATCTTGATGGGCTATCCAAGAGTTCTAATATCTCACCAAACAGGGAAGCAGTGAAAGGTTTGCAGAAGCAGATACAGAATTCCAGGACCTGATATTAACAAAGAGAAAAGTAAGGATAGGAATTTAAGAAGAAAATCAGCAAGAGAGATATGCCTGGAGAAAGCATTGTCATCTATGTCTGTTTTGCATCATGTCTGAGTCTAAAGAACCAAAGATGGAGTAGATAGTGCTTATATTGTAGTCCAGTTATTGCAGCCGGTCTCTTCCCTTGTATCTAATTCTTTACTTTATCTCAGTTTCAATACATTGGGTTTTGCCCTCCAAACTTGAGTTTCTGCCTTTACTGGGTGATATTTCTAGTAATTCAGGGTCTTCAGAGCTAATGCTCACTCAGTCCTCTAGTACTATCCAGACACTAGAGTTCATGGGAAATTGTGTTTATACGGTGAGATTCTTGTGATCAATTTATATGTTGTCATGATGCTGTTCTGTGCTTAACTTCTCTCTCTCATTTCTCGGTTGCTCATCTCCCAGCTTGACCACATACTCTCCCTAATTTCCTGGTCATCTTTGCCTTGTTCACTTACCATGTGACTACCAGTCTATTTGGTTGTCAAATTCCAATCATCTCACATAAACTATCCTACTGCCAGTCAAGTTTCAAATATGAGGCCTCATAAAGTATGAATTGACCTTTTATCACTAAATTCAGTAATCTGTTCTTTAACTTCACAAACATTTTTAGAGCGTATACTGTGTGCCATGCATTGTTCTAGGTACTGCAAATGTATTAGTGGAAATAAAGAGTCCTTGTTTACACAAAGATTGTGATTTTGAGAGCAATATAGTCAGCAGAGAACAAAACAAATAATAAATATAATATATCTGATAAGGTTAAATGAAATGCAAAAATATAAAAGAGACAGTGTGAAAAGGAATCCTAGAGAAGATATGACAAACTTTCATGCTACACATCATAAAGAACAATGGACTCAAGACAGCTATTTAGAAGTCTTTCTTTAGCAAAACTTTGTTTTGATGACATTTTGGAAGGGTCCTGCAAAGATCCATGTTTTAAAGGCTTGTTTGCCGGCCTGCTGTGCTACTTGAAGGTGGTGGGGCCTAGAGGAAGAAATTAGATCATTGGGGACTTGCTCTTGGAGGAGCCTCTTTCTATTTTTCATTTTGCCTCTCAGTGGCCATAGGATGGGCAGTATCTTATGTCACACCCTCCCGCCATGATGTAATATGCCACCACAGGTCCAAAGCAATGGGTCCAAGTGACTATGGACCTGTGAAACTATGCGCCAAAATAATCCTTTTATATAATTTTAAGTTGATCATCACAGGTATTTGGTCATAGTAATGGAATGTTTACTAATACCATAAGAAATTTATGGGCATGGCTGGTAGGGTGCTTACTTAATTCTAGTTCTACTTTGTCATTTATAGGTCAAAACCTGGCACATAATAGGAACTTTTTTAAAACTGTTTTTGAATTATGCCTTAAACTGTTCTCTTCAGATCAAGATAAATCTAGACTATGTGAATTGACACCTTTGTTACAATTGATTGGATTGAGTCACAAAATTCCTCAAGCCAGAGCAATAAAACTTCTCTTTGAGACTTTAGGCACACAGTTGTGATATACAGCCAAGATATAGGGTCACATAGACCTTTAGGTTATGTAGACCACCATTTAAAGGCAGCAGGTAAAGGCAAATGAGTGACCAGAGAGTTGTCCTGATTGGAGATAAAAGAAGCAAAAGTAAATTAGAGACAAGAAACCATGTGGTGAGAAATAGGGTGAAAGTGAAAGTTTGACAGTTGTCTGTTTTACTGGACTAACTGTGTTTCCTTGAGAACTGGAATTCTCATGTCTTGAAATATCACTGAACATACAGTGGTACTGCTCTACCCCTTTATTTTTGCTATCTTGAATGATTTCTGCTCTGTGTAACTGTGTTGACTCTTGATACCATCATTCACAGCCAGTTTGTCTTAACTAAGTTAAATGCTTCAGTTTCCAGGCCCTGCATTATCTTATGACAATAATGTCATCCACTTAACCTTTAAGCCACTACCCTCATTTTCCCTCTAGGGAAACTGCCCTTTCTTATGGAAATAAAGATCAGAAATTTTTTTCTGTAGAGAGCCATATTTTTAATTAAAGATTAACATGTCAGTCTGTCTATTCCAACTGATCTAGTTATTTCAGTATGAAAGCCCAATAGACAATGTATAAGCAAATAGGATTAACTGTGTTCCAGTAGAACAGGCTCAAAATCAGCTAATCTGAGTTCAGAGGCTGACTCTGCCATTAATTATCTATGTAACCTAAAGAAATTAACTAATCTATGAATGCAAACCTGGTTCTATTACCTCTTCAGTAGCTCCAGATTTGCCACATAGTATAGTTCAAACTAGCCAGCGTGGCACCAGAGACCCTAAATTATCTAGCTTCCAACCTGCCACTTTGTCTACCACTAAACACAACACTTCACAGACCACATACAATTTCTATAGTATACTTCTTTCTGTCCCATTTTCTAAAATTACCAACCAATCTAGCCTCAAAACAGTTTCTTAGTCTATGTTATCTCAAAAGCAGACTCTCCAACAAGAATTCCTATTATTAGGAAAAATTGCAGAAGATTTTAAACTGGTGTGAAAAAAAAAAAAAGACTACTGAGTGACCTGTCTAGCTTATCTTCCCAGATTTTCTCTACCTGTCAATGTCTTTGATCTATCTTACAACTCTTCAAGTTTCAGAAATTGTTACTAATGCCAATTATTCTTGTCCATACACATCTAAATTGTGTCCAGTGGAATGCAGTTGGAGAGTGTCTTGTAGAAATTGATCAGTCTTCCAGTTTTTAATCTACTTGTAAATTTATTTCACAGCACTCCTTCTGTGGCATCTTTGTGAATACTCCTTTGAATAGGGTTATTATATTTAACTACGAAAAACACCAGACACCCTTATTATATTTGAATTTCAAATGAACAATGAGTTTTAACATAAACATGATCCTATACAATGTTTGGGATATACTAATCATAGTAAAAAATGCTGAGTTGTTTATCTAAAATTCAAATTTAACTGAAAATTATATATTTAATATGAAAATCCTACTATGTTTCAGACTTGCTTCTTGCTTGGTCTCCAGAGTTCTTGATTAGTGACTCTGCAGCCACACTCTCCTGTACCCTGTTCCGTGGACCTCCTCGCTGGATGAGAGAAAGCCCAAAAGCCACCTTCTGTATGACATCTTTGCTAATTCCCATGGGTGATTTATAGTTAGCACCTTGTGAGTTCATTATCTGTTATAAGATTCCTCTAATAGACCCTTTGACATATATTGCATTTCATTTATTTGTCTCAATACATGCATCTTCTCCAAATAGAGTATAATCTCCTGAAGGACAGAGATTAGTGTTTATGCCCAATTCCTGACAGCTATCCTAGAAAGGTTCATTGAGGAATGAGTAAATGAAGGAATGAATTTGCAATGTTTGGGGGAAGAGAAAAACTAAAGATGACTTCAGCAAATGGGTATTTTCTAATCAGGACATGAAGATTAATAAAGGGTTAACCAAGATTGGGAAGTCATTTCAAGCACAGAAATTATTACAAGCAAATAAATGAAGAGAGTGGATTTATATTCAGGAAAATGTTGTTTCTTCTTTTGAATATCAAACATTTCTCTGTCCAGGAGTTTTTCCTATCCTTGCTCCTGAAGCACTTTAGAAGTCCAACTTCTAGGAAGGTCTTCAAAAAGAATGACAGAGCTGTGCTGTGATAGTCTTTACCGCAGCTTCTCCCAGAGTAAACATCACCCCAAAGCAACAGCAAATGTTTCATCTAAAGCAATTCAGCATTGAAAGGTACTAACACTGCTGTCATTTCCTTCCAAAGAGACTATAATTGCATTGTATCTCCTGTGCAATTAAAATTTTCACACCATCTTCAAAGTTGGTGGATATACAAACTACATAATTAAAGTCATTCTCTTTTGTGTCCCTTACCAGGAAAGCCTAAAAAGAAGGAGAAGAAGAAGAAGAAGAAGAAGAAGAAGAAGAAGAAGAAGAAGAAGAAGAAGAAGAAGAAGCAAAAAGAAAATCTCCCTTTTTATCCTGGCAGAATACCAGAATTCCCAACATACAAAATGGCTTGTTTTGTCAACCTAATAATGAAAGGCTAAATACCTCTGTCACTCATTCCTGGGGTTTAGTAATTTTTTATTTAAAAGCTGAGAGATGAAAAATAAAAACAGCTGTGAAGTCTGGCCAAATAAGAAATGCAGGAATCTGTGAGTAAATGAACAAGCACAGTAACTAAGATTACTGAGAACAAATACTTTGACAAATCAAGAAATGTTAATTGAGGGATTTTTTTAAAATGAGGAATTTTAAATTAATCAAAAAACAGAATACAATAGAATAGAATAAACGAAAATCAATGTATTTCTACCTGTGAAAGAGGGAATGGGGAATTTGGAGGACATTCTGACCTTAACCAAGAAATATACTAGGTCCTTTGATAGTCAAATTTGGACAGTATAATAAAGAAACCAAGACTCCAGGATCTGAAGCTCAGGGACAAAAACAGATAAACATTTTTTTAAGGAGTTAATCATCGGTCTAATTAATTTGATATAGAAATTAAGCACACATGGTCTTGAATGGGGGAAGCATTCATGTTCTGTGAGGGGATTGTGTGTTCATGCACAAACATTTGTGTTTGCTGGTTGTGGTCAAATTATAATGAGGAAGCAAATTATGAACCTGGTAAATTCATTAATTTTGGAGGTATTCTCCAGCCAGTAAACATTGTCCAGTCCAATTTTCCAAGGAATGTGGATTACAAGTGTTTGTAGTACAATTCTTTTGGGAAAGACTTGTAGTCAAAGTGACATGAGATATCCAATCCCAACTTTCTTCCCCTTGTTCTATATGACTTTGGATGACCTCCTTGTTCTTTCTAAACTTCAATTTGCTTATCTATAAAATGCAGATTCCAATAGATTATAATACCTTAAAGGATTGTGTGAGCATTAAATCAATGACTATACCAAAATTCTTTAGCAAAACATCTGGAAATTATCAGCACACAATAAAGTTTTTTTTTTCCTTTCTGCATTTCTAAAACTTAAGGGACATAAAAAATAATATTGTATGTATAAAATATGTATAAAATACAGTATTTATAGCTGTCCAATTCCTCTGTAATTGCATATTATAGATAAGCTTCTAACTTTCAACAACATGACTATTTTTAAATTTGGTCCAGATATAAAAGTTGAAACACCAAATACATATACCTTCCTACCAAAATTATATTAGGAGCTGGAGATGAGAATGCTAGAAAAAAGTATGTCTCAGATGGCCAATATATTTAGATAATTAGTCTCTTTATATAAAAGTTAAAACTTATGAATAAAATAGTATTACAGGTTAACCAAATGAAAATAAAAGCTCTTTTTGGTGAAAAAAACCTTGTATTTAAGTGCAAGCAAATTATAATGATTTTTACTTATGTTTTGACAAACTGAATTTTAAAAAGACACTCTCAGAATGGTATTTCATGCAAATGCACATAGATCCCCTTTAAAATAGCATTTGGGGATTTGGAAAAAAAAATAGTTCCAAATAGAGGAGGATACCTGTCAAGGAAATGAAAGGTGTTTCCAATTCATTCCAAGTAAGATCAATATCACTGGCCCTGGGACAACAGGGTCAACATTTCAGAGAACATGTTCTGTTCAGATTCTATTTCTGGACTTATCTTTCCATAGAAGTTCCACTGAGATGAGCTACTTTATTTCCAAATGTGATTTCCTGGATGAGGTGTGGTGAATTTATAGATACTGCTGGTGTCTTAGGATGGCTGAGGTGCCTGTCAGAATCTTAAAGTAAAATGCATTACCCAAGGGACCTAAATCCTATTTTCAAAACCCCATCACCTTTCAGTGTTATTCTCCCTCCTCTGTAGTAAAAAAAAATGTTATTTTTTTGGTAGAATAGAAGTTTCAAGCTTTACCTAATATTAAGGAATACAAGCAATAAATAAGAAAGAATAGGAGAAGGAATATGAGACATTTTGTAACTAACCAGAGTATGAACAGCATCACAAGTACTATTTTTTAAATACATTGTGTATATTTAAATTCTTCAATATTAAAGTAACACATAAATTATATAATTGAAAAAACAAACAGATAATAGATACTTAGACATTCCTAGAAAATCTAGAGACTTATAATAACAGATGCACTTTAGTTCAATATAATAAATAAGCAATTTTAATAACCTGAAATCTGAGTGCATAAATGATAATAATAGTTTATTATAAACTATAGAATTATGAACATTGATCAACTCTTTATTGCAGGAGAAAAGGTAACTAGTCACTTGCATATCTTTTACCCCACTTCTGCAAAGTGTTAAGAAAACATGCAGCATGAACAAGCCATGTGGATTTTCACTGGATCTGTTATAAAATGACAGCTACAGAATATTGAATATTATAGAAACACTAATATCCTAAGATGAAATTGAACATATATAACCTGGAAATAAGTGGATTTCAGGGAAATGATTATATTAATCACAGAAGTTAGAAAATATTTTAAATAATGCTCAGATATATGGAACAAAGGAACTTTTTACAATTTGCAATTAATGAATGAAATTAAACTAAATGAGTTGCTAGTACTCAAAACCTATTTTTAAAGACAAAAAAAAATGACAAATGAAGAAACATTAACAATTGTGTTTCATTGGCCACCCAAGTTAATTAACAGTTAAATCCACTTATTCTGAGCCATATGAAATGGCTAAGGAAATATGACACTTTGTTATAACTGAAAAAGTAACTAGGATTAATTAAAATGTGAATAATCTGTAATTTGTCTTATAATATTTTTTCAATTAGCACAAGCCCTGATGTTCTAGCATAGATGCAGCCCATCAAACCTGACTTTCACATAAATTCCTCAGCTTGTCTTCCTTTTACAATAGAGATATATTCTGACACAAGCAAAAGAAGAAGAAAGAAAAGGAGGAAGAAAGATGAAAAGAAAGAAGGAAGAATAAAAAAAAGAATAGAATAAGACAGGAGAAAAGGAAGCGAAAGATAAGAAAGAGAGAAAAGAGAAGTGAAAGAAAGAGGAGAAAGGGGAGAAAATGGAAATGAATACAAGTATGAAGAAGGGGAGGAATGATGCACAGACACTCCTGAGACTGAGGAACTGGGAAATGTTTTTCAATGTTCTTTCAGAAATTTTTCAAAATGTAGTTTTTATGCTAAATTGATCTAATTTTTTACTTTTATAACCTGAAAAGAATCTTGATTCTTCTCAGTCTGCTTTCCACTTCAGAGATGGCCAATAATCGAATCACCCTCAGCAGCTCAGTAGTCAAGTCCAGAGGGAGTATGGAGCACACACTCACTGGATACATTTCTGGTCAAACCCTGTGCCAGGCATTTTAACAAAGTCAACAAGGCAGGTCCTGCCCTCAGGGTTGCCTCAGCCCACAATTCCTGGGGCCCACTCCGCTTATGAATTTATGCACGTGGTAGCTGAGTGTTGTTCAGTTACCCACGCCTGTGTGCTCCTATATTTGCAGGTGAAACCTCCAGCCTAAAGGTTAAAATCCAGTGTGGTGAATGCTGAAACAGGGGGGAGGATAAAGCCACTCAGGAAGCAGAATTGGTTTCACAGAGAAGATGACTTTTGAGAAAGAGTCTTGGGGGCCTCCCATGCAAAAAGGAGGGGCAGATTAATATAGTAGAAAAAAAGCAGGCCTCTAGACATAAAGACAAAAAAAAAAAAAAGAACATGAAAAGTTCTGGAAGTCCACATGAAAGTCTGCATTACTGGCTGTTTCTAAAAATATTAAAAGATTTGCTACCCTGAGACAGCATGCAAATAAAGAGTAGATATACTTTGAGATGGGCACAGGTCTCCAGTTTGTTCCAATGGTTCGCACCACTGGCTTTGCTTGCCAAGTCCAGCCCATCTCCCTCATTTCCAGTAGTCAGGTAGCTTATAGGTATTTAACCATCTCATCCTGGTTTATACCATTATGTCCCAACATCCTACATAATAGGACAGCACATAATTAGTAAACATGCCAAGTCTACACTCTTCAGTCTGGATATAGTAGGTTAACATAAGTCTGAACTCAAGTTTAGCCTTCTTGCCTTTCCCCTACAATGACTGTGCTCTCTAGAGTTATCCCAGAAACAGATGCAGCTCTCACTACTTCCCAGTAGATTCCCAGGCATCCTGATTGTTTGGAGTGCATTTCCCCTATACTCACACCTTTCCTGTTCCTCTCCACATCTTCAGACATTTGGAGTTTCGCTCCTCTCCAATATTTTACATTTACACTTCCTTAAAGACTCACATCAAGGATTTATCTCTCCCATAAAGACTCTTGGATTAATCTTCACATCAACTCTATAAGGTTTTATCTGAATCATTTTACAAAGAGTAAGAAGAGGCTTAGGAGGGTTATAAAAGGTTCTTGAAGTTGTAGTTAGCAACAGATGATGTCAAGATTTGAATCCACAATATTAAAAGGCACATTCTATCATTCGATTACAAATTAGAACCACAAAAGGGCAGATCCATGCCTTTATTGCAGTTTGAACTCTTCCTTTTTTTTGTTTCTTTGTTTTCTTTTCCATTTATATCATTCATTCTTAGACTGCCTTTATTTTTTTTAAATACTAAGGACTGAATCCACCACTTAGATTTAAATTCATTTAACATTATTTGACCACCTACTTTGACCTGCTGCTCATCCAGTGAATTTTTCCATTATGCAATTCTTATTAAATTGTTAAAACACTGAGATATAAGTATTATTTGCATTACTTACATTTGGTCACTGTCTGAATTACTAGATTGAATATGAATGCAGGATCCTGACCTGAAGCTCCAAGTTCTTTCTACTACAAAACCCGCTGCTTGGTATCATCTGCGATACAGAGAGGATATTTGGTTAATACTTGTTAAATGAATGAATAGTTAAAGGAAGAACTCAATGACAATGTAATAAAAGTCACCCAAGTAAAGATCTGTAGTATGATAATACAAATTTCTTACAAATCAATCAATTACATGGTTATCATCCTGAAGGGAATGCAAAAACCGCAGAAGATTCTATGAAACAAATTAAGCAATGGCCTTTGAAATATTAAATTGTGCAAATGTACAGGGTAGAATAAAATGGAAATTATCAAGGACAAAATGGACTGTTTAGAGGGCAGTATAACTTATTTGCAGAATGTTAAATACCCTTGCTTCTGGGTCAGGATTTTAAAGTGCCCACTTCTCCCCACATAGCACCACTGCTCAGAACTGGAATTTTGAAACTGAGTATTTGCATGTTCAGCTTTTCCCACTCACTTTCACCTATCCCCATTCAGGTATTCCCTTTTGGAGTTTATATGCATTATTCTTTATTTTCCACTAAATGAGATGGGAGAGTGTAAGATAGATTATATCTTACTAGTTTCTGAATACTTTAAGACCATGTCTCCCATACCATATTCAAATAAAGTTCAGAAATGCTGAGGGGAAAAATACAAGTAAAACAGATATCTGGTACAGAACTTCTCAAACCTTTACTTTCCTGATATGTATTATGAATTGCCAAGAGGTTACAGTTTGTAGCTTTTCTCAAAATTGTAAGACTTCTTCCTCTTTGGGGAAGTTTATCCCCTAGGGATCAACTATCCTGAGTACAGAAAAAAAAATACTGTTCAAAAGATTTTGCACAGTGCCATTATTGGAGAAGGTATCCCCTAAACGTTCATTAAATGAAGAATTGCCTCCATAAAAGTCAGTCACACTTTAAAATTTAATTATGTTGTTTTACAATTTCACTAGCATTTTAGTATTGCTACTTATATTGTGATGTTTTCTTTGTTTATGCACTTGTATTTTCAGTGCTTGATCTTGGACTCTTATCTCTTTTAATAGTTGACTCCATATTTGTTGACCCCTATCAATATAGAACATTTTCTCACATTGGCTGGTATGTCTCTTAGCTTAGGTTCAGTTATTCTGTAGGAGTCAACATCCACAAAGTCTTAGTGGCTTCCATAACAAAGGTTTACTTCTTGCTTGTGATATCTGCCCTATACACGTGGTCTTTTCTTCTATTCTATATTATCTTCATTCTGGGACTCAGACTAAGAAATATCTCTGCAACCTGCCAGTCTTCAGACAAAGGTAAAGAGCTCATGGTGAACCTTCACAATGACCCTTGAAGTTTATGCACTGATGTGGCAGACATCACTTCCACTCATACTTCTTTGGACTAAGCAAGTGACATGGCTAAACCCCATGTCAGCAGGACAGGAAAATATACTCTTATCACAGGGAAAGGGCAGTAAATACTTTGAACATAAAAAAGATCCTTCCAATACCCTGGGCTTCTGCTTTCCAGGCCAGCCCAGATCTTACAAGTAGGTAACAAATTAATCCATCAAATTATTCTGAGTTAGACATTTAGCAGGCACAGTAAAGAAGGCAATTATTACAGTTTTATTTTTAAAATCCCTTTGCTAATAGACACACTCAATCTTCCAATTCACTCCCTATGATTTTTCTATTAACCAAAATTCTGAGCAATTTGCTCCTGCCTATGGACCATGAAAAGCCCATCCCTTCTTCCTCCTTCTAATGACACAGTAAATTTAGAGAATAATATATTCTGGCTTTAAGTAGTGGTAAATAAAATACTCCATTATGAATTCATCCCCTGATTCCCAGTGCCACTGATATTGATTCAAGATACAAGGAAACTAAAAATATTATTCGTCTTTGTAAAAGTAATTTTAATCATGAACATTAAATGGAACACTTTACAATTTATGCCTGTTTATTATGTACCACAATAAGGATTATGTGTTCCATAAAAAGTCAGATAAACTGTGTTGTATGCTTTATTTTATCATAGCAGTAATCTCCTTTTATACATTTACTTATTGCTTAGGGATCATGAATAATCTGCTCATAACTTAAGATAATGCTGATGTTGATGTATAGTATATGGTTAATAAAGTTGTTCATCATTAATTTGAATAAACCATGACCTCACTGATGATCATAAACCCCCACCATTTTGTTCAATTAAAAACACATTGCCACATTTTCTCTGCAAACAATTTCTTGCATAGCCAATTGTTTAATTTACAAGGTTAATAGAAAAACATATAGAAGAAAAATGAAAAATATATTCAAAACTCAAGTAGGTGAACTTAATGCAGATTTTTTTTGAAATAGGTTAATACCCTTTTGACTCTACTAGAAATTATTTTAAATAATTTGTAGTGCACAAACTAAGAAACTAGTTTTCAAAACCAAAATGAAGTAGGCTGCAAATAATTAGTAATTAAATGCACATAAAGCACTTGTTTATAGATTATATCATCTTTGTATAAATTAAAACAAGTACAAGAGTAACCAAAGAATAATTTAATTCTCATCTGTTAAGTCTGGGGTGTGCTGTCTTAAAAGGAAGAAGAAACAGCCAGAATTAGTGTCCCTAGTCCTAAACACGACCATGATGCACATTGAGAGTATGCTTTGAATGTGCCCATTATCCAAAAAATTTCTTGGATGTGCCTCCCACAAAGGTTTTAAAAGTAATAGGCAATTATATACCCTTTGGGAATCAGAATTCTTAAAACTGAAAAAGAGTGCATATTATCTAAGATTGCTATGCTACTAAATCCTGGAAATACCATTTCCTTTCATTTTATGATTGGCACATCTGGGTGAATCAAAGAATACAATGATATCCACTGGAGTATGAAATTGGCAATATTGAGTCCAACCTTCTCATTTAATACATATTGGAACTCAGATCCAGGGAGAGGAAATCCTCTGCCCTGACAGCTTAATAAGCCTGTCTTTAATATAGAAAGAGTAAGTCCCAGTACTAGTTGGGCTGACAAACCTCGATGCCAGTTCCCCTGGAATTCTCCATATGTGACTTTGTACATGTGTTCAAGACTTGATTGGTAAAGAATCCAATTGTTGTAAGGTAACCTCATTTTTTATTTACTCAGTGTTTTCAAGGTAAAGAAAAAAGCAGGTCTTGATAGAGGGAAGATATAAAATCTCTCAGGTTTTAGTGGCAAGAACAAGAGATGAAGTGTAGCTCTTTGAGGTCGTAGTGGGAGAGGTTTGAAAAGAAACTGGTGGTACCAACAGGAAAGTGAACCTATACCACATAGGCTACAGTCAGACCTACTGCTAACCTCCCTCTGAAACAATGCTCTGTGGAGTTTTTGTATCTATTCTTTATATATACCTTAGTATTTTGTGATTGTTTGGAATCTGAAATGCCCACACTAAGCTAAATTTCAGTCTGTTCTAACAATTAACTTACCTGCTAAATTGCACTGTACAGATACAAATTAATGTAGCATCAATCTGACAAAGAATGTAGACACCCAGAATCTTTAAAAATATGATGCAAAATAATATTGAAATGTATGTGATACAGGAAAACATGATTTTGAGAAAACAGGAGAAGATTAGAAAGACACAAACTTAATACTTATTTAATATATGCTATTAGCTAGACACTTGATGAATCTTGTCATGTTTTGTTGTTTTTTAATAACAAAAGCTTCCAAGTTTTAGCAATGCATATGGGATAGGAATACAAAACATATTCCCTTTTTCCTTTGAAAATGAGGTATGATTATAAGTTCTGACCAATGAAATGTAATTGGAAATGTTGTGTTACAGCTTTCTAAAAGCACAATAAAATGAAAATTAGTATATAACATTTTTGATATTGAGGTAAGTTCCTTCTATCCCTGGTTTCTTCAGTGTTTATAACATAAATGAATATTGAGTTTTGTCAGGGGATTTTTCCTGTACCGTTTGAGATGATCATGTGATTTTTTTTATCTTAATATATTTATGTTGCATATGTCGAACCAGGGGGTACTTTCACTGGACCTTGAACCCAGAGATACTTTGCTTAAGTACCTCAGCCCTGTTCATTTTTTTATTTTTTATTTTGAGACGTATCTAACTAAGTTGATCAGGATGGCCTTAAATTTGCAATCCTCCTACATCAGCCTCCTAAGTAACTGGATTATAGTTGAGCACCATCATGCCTAATGGAGCACTAATATTTTTTCTTTATTTTTTATTCTAATTTGTTTATGACAGCAGAATGCATCACAATTCATATTACACATATAGAGCACAATTTTTCATATCTCTGGTTGTATATAAAGTATCTTCACACCATTCATGTCTTCATACATGTACGTTGGATAATGATGTCCATCTCATTCCACCATCATTTCTAACCCCAGATCCCCTTCCTTTCCCTCACACACCTTTACCCTATCTAGAGTTTGTCTATTCCTCCCATGCTTCCCCTCCCTATCCCACTAGGAATAAGCCTCCTTAAATCAGAGAAACATTTGGCATTTGGTTTTTATAGGATTGGCTAACTTCACTTAGTATTATATTCTCCAACTTAATCCATTTACCTGAAAATGCCATGAGTTTATTCTCTTTTCATGCTAAATAGTATTCCATTGTATATATACACCACATTTTCATTATCCATTCATCTACTGAAGGGCATCTAGGTTGGTTCCATAGTTAGCTATTGTGAATTGTGCTAATATAAACATTGATGGCTGTGTCCTTGTAGTATGCTGTTTTTAAGTCCTTTGGATATAGACAGAGGAGTGGGATAGCTGGGTCAAATGATGGTTCCATTCCCAGCTTTCCAAGGCTTTCCATATTGGCTACACCAGTTGCAGTCCCACAAGCAATGTATGAGTGTGCCTTTTTCCCCACATCCTCACCAACACTTATTGTTGTTTGTATGCTTAATAGCTGCCATTCTGACTTGTGGATAACTAATATTTAATTTTGCACCTGTGTTCATCAGGAACATTTTTCTATAGTTTTTTTTTTCCTTGATATGTCCTTATCTGATTTTGGTATCAGGGTGATGCTGGCTTCCTAAAATGAATTTGGGAGTATTTCCTCCTTTTATATCACATGGAATAATTTGAGAAACATTGGTGTTAGTTCTTCTTTAAAGGCCTGTTAGTATTCAACTAAATTCAAATGATTCTGGGCTTTTCTTTGTTGAAAAATATTTTATTAGTGTTTCAATCCTGTCATTTTGTACTGGCCTGTTTGTTTTCTATATACTCTTGGCTCAATTTGAGTAAGTCATATTTATCTAGAAATTTGTCAATATCTTACTCAAAGCCAGCATCATACTGAATGAAGAAATATTGAAATCACTTCCTCTAAAATCAGAAACATGACAAAGATGTCCACTCTTAACATTCTTAATTAATAATAACACTTCAAACTCTAGCCAGAGCAATTAGGCAGAAAAGGGATATTAAAAAGATGAAAATCAGAAAAATGAAGGGAAATTATCTTTTTTTACAGATGACATGATCCTATACTTACAAGACCCTACTACCAGAAGACTTCTACAGCTGGTGAACAAATTTAGCAAATAGTAGGATGCAACATCAACATACGAAAAACAATAGTATTTTATAGTTTTTCTGTACACCAATAATGATCCTGCTGAGAAAGAGATAAGGAGAGTAATTTTATTCATGATAGACTAAAAAATCCCTAGAAATAAATCTAACCATAAAGTTTAAAGACCTAAACAATAAAAATCATAGAATACTGAAGAAAGAAATTGAAGAATAACTTTGATGATGTAAAGACCTTCCACATCATTCAAATGGCTGAATACTAAAAGCACATGAAGAATCAATTCAATCCCCATCAAAATACTAATGACATTCTTCACAGAACTAGGAAAACACAGTCCCAAAATTCATATGGAAGAACAAAAGACACAGGATAGACAAAGCAATTCTGAGTAATAAGAGGAATGCTGGAGATATCACAATATCTGACGTCAAAATATTCTACAGAACTAGAGTAATGAAAAACAGATGGTATTGTCATAAAAAATAGAAATGAGACCAGTGGAACAGCATAGAAGACAAAAAGACAAATCCACATAGATATAGTAATCTAATCCTTGACAAGGGTGCCAAAAACAGGGAGAAAAGAAAAGCTTTATGGCTGGGTGTGGGGGCACGCTCATATAATCCCAGAGATTTAGGAGGCTGAGAAAGGAGGATTGAAAGTTCAAGACCAACTTCAGCAACTTGTCAAGGCCCTAAGCAACCTAGTGAAACCCTGTCTCAAAATAAAAAATTAAAAGGGCTGGAGATGTGGCTCAGTGGTTAAGCGCCCCTGGGTTCAATCCCAGGTACAAAGAAAAATAGCCTTCTTAAAGACAGACTTTTTAACAAATGGTGCTGGGAAAACTGGATATTCATATGTAGACAAATGAAACTAGATTCCTATCTCTCACCCTGAACAGAAGTTATCAAAGTGGACCAATGACCAAAAATTAGACGAGAAACACTGAAACTGCTAAAAGAAAGCACAGGGTCAATACTGTAACTTATTGGCACAGGCATTGACTTCCTTAATAAGACTCCTGAAGCTCAAGAAATAGAACCAAAAATCAATAAGTGGGATGCCATCAAATTAAAAACCTTCTGCACAGCAAAGAAAACAGTAATGTGAAGAGAGAGCCTGCAGAATGGGAGAAAATTTTTGCCAGCTACTTTTCTTACAGGGAATTAATATCTAGAATATATAAAAACTCAAAAAAAATAATACCAGTAAAACAAATAACGTAATCAATAATTGAGCAAATCATGTAAACAGACATTTCTTGAAAGAAGAAACACAAATGACCAACAAATATATGAAAAAACTTGTATTTTTAGCAATCAGACAAATGCAAATCAAAGCTACACTAAGATTTTAGAAATCTTAGAAAAACAATCATCACGAATACAAAGAGCAATAATTGTTGCTGGAGGTTGGTGGGGGAAGAAGGTACATTGTGGGTGAGACGAAAAATTAGTACAATTGCCTTGGAAAGTAGTATGGAGAGTCCTTGAAAGACTATGAAAGCAACCACCATACAACCTAGCTATTCCTCTCCTTTTAGTTCTTTTTTCCATGTGATAAAAATAAGATTTCATCTCCCTTAAGCTACATAATTTAAGGTTTCTATTGTAAACTGAACATAATCCCAATTGGTATCCTCTCAGCTTACAGATACAAAATCTAAGGATGAAATAAGAAAATGCCCATTCAAGTGCAAAATCACTGGTAGAAAGATTATTTATACTATCACCATTTATAATTGAAAAATATGTATTATTTTCTTTAGAACACACAACTTTCTGGTTAACATAAAGAGTGGTTAGAATTACAATGCCATCTAATGGTAAAGAAAAAGGAACAAATTACATTCTATGAAATCTGAAAAAAAATTGTCTTATAAACTCAAAACCAACTACAGCAATATTTCTGCTGATCATTATTTTGGTTAATAAACAAATAAATGGAGGAGTGAATACTCATGCCTGAATTTTATCCTTAGTTCACCAAGTGGATGGTATATGTGTAAGCAGTAAAAGAAATAAAATCAGACCATTATCCAAGGTTTGGGTTGTGAGACCTCTCAGCTTTCTTAGTCCTTTTCTATAATACCTGTTCTAACCAACTCAGTAGAATGTGATATGTTATTCCTATAACTTATGAATGTTATCTTTCTTCAAATGTTTCCCTATATTACATTGCAAAAGTTTAATACATCTATATGTATTTTAAGCTTCTAAAACATCTTTTTCTTTTTATTTCCCACAATATACTAAAGTGACCAAATCGAAATTTAATATATGCAGATGGTATCCATATAAATAAAAGAATGGATCCTAGATTGTCAAATAGATGGACAATTGTAGGATTTTTTTAAAAAAATTATGGCATGAATTAATCTACTACAGCATGTGATATTTATTCTCCTTTGCTCATCAAGGTCAATAGTTTTGTAGGAGGATATTTTTGCAAGGCAAGAATCTTGTATTCAAAATCAACCAACCTGTATCTCTAGTCATAGGGAACTACAGCTAGAAAACCTTCTTGAGAAAACCACCCATACCCAAGCACATTTGGATAAAATGTCTGTTGGGTGTGAATAGGAAAACAAATATCATTATATACCACTAAGAGCTCTACATGGTGCTCCTCCTGAGCATGCAACTGAGGAACACATTTTATGAAAGAAGTCTGTTTGGGGAATTTGGTCATGGAACAATATGTGTGGAAGTAGGTAGAAAAATGAGGGTGTCCAGAATGAGTGCCAATCAAGCATTGTCCCTGTGCCACTTCCAAAACATTTAAAAGGATATTAGTTGCAACCATATTCTGTGTGTAGCACAGCTAAATGTTAGTACTCAAGTAAAGAAGGCCAGATAAATAAATATCAGGGAGTAGCCAGGAAGAAATTACTGCAGGAAAAAGCACGGTGCCTGTGAGAGCAAGAACCTGATGAATCATCAAGATAATTAGAACTCAAAAAAAAAATAAATAAATAAATAAGGGGAAGAGAGTAGTAAGATGAAGATGGAGAGGACCATGCAGAGGTGTGGAGTCAGAGGTGAAGGCTTTAGTCATTAATCTAAGGGCAACTATATGCCATGGAAGTGATTGAAGCAAAAGCATGATATAATAAGCTAAGCATTTTAAGATCTGGACTATGCTAATCCAATTGAAAGTATAAGACAACCGATTAAGAAGCTAATGCACTTTTTATTCACTTCTAAAAGGAAATGAAAGAGTAAGGCTGTGGTGTCAGAGGAGAGATGTGATGACAGCAGCAGAGATCAGAGGTAGGTGAAGCCAAAAGCCAAGGAATTCAGACAGACCCTGCAAGCTGGAAAAAGCAAAGGAGTAGATTTTCCCCTACATTCTGCAGTAGAACCTCATTTCTGTCAATACCTTGACTTCATGTCTGTAAGATCCATTCAGACTTCTAACATCCAGAACTGTGAAATAATAAATATGTGTTGTTTTAAGGGTAGAAAAATCATTTGTGGTGGTCTATGACAGCAGTGATGATAGTTTAGACAAGAATGCTAATAGCAATAGAAATGGAGAGAACTGGAAAAATATTTAGGAGATTAAATTGATAGAAACCCATGAAGCCAAACCTGATATATAAATGTTAAACTGCACCAGGGCTTCATTCTAGGCTAGCATCTCTATTCCCATTCTGTCCCTAGAGGATCTCATCCTATTCCAAATAGTGTCTCCAGCCCTAAACTCTTCTAAGGACTTGTTACAATCATTTTACTTCACTGGGCATTCACAAGCATACCCAGTCTGTTCAACATCCTCCACCCTTGTCATCACCAACCCATATCTTTCCCACATCAGTAAATAGCACAAACTGAAAACCTAGGAGGCACCTTTATGTCGTTTTTTTTTTCTCATTTCCCATATTCACCATATTTCTTAGTTACAGATTGATCCATCTCCAAAACATTTCTTTAGTCTTTTTATTTTCTGTGTCTTGCTTATAAATATCCAAGTCCAAGCTACCACCATCTCACTGAGTCAATTCAACAAATGCTTAAATGGAGTCATTGCTTCTGTACCACTCAATCCATTTTCCTGGCAGAACCATAGTGATAGTTTAAAAAATATAAGTCCCTTAAGTTTCTTACCATAATGAGCCCCAGAACAATCCACACGCCTTAATTGACTTATGACAAACTGTACAATTTGGACCTTGCTTCTTGTCCTCACTTTCTCTTTACCTAGAGGTCATTATGTTGTAGTTGCATTAATCTGCTTTGCTTTCCTTGAAGATGCTAAGATTTTTCTTGCTTTGGACCATTGTTTTTTTTTTTTAACTGTTTCTTCTGCCTAGAATACTCTGTACTTCTTGCTGACACTTTCTCAGCTCACAGGTCACCTTCCTGAAGAGAACTTCTCCAGCCACCACACTTAAAATTACCCTTCCCCTCTTTTACACACTATGGCATGATGGTTTCTTTTTCAAAATATTTCACAATATGTATCTGCTTGGTTTTGTTGTTGTTGTTGTTGTTATTGTTGGTTTTGGAGGGGGTTGCTCCCAGGGATTGAACCCAGGGGCACTTGACCACAGAGCCACATTTCCAGCCTCATTTTGTATTTAAATAATAGAGACAAGGTCTCACTGAGTTGCTTAGGGCCTTGCTAAGTTGCTGAGGCTGGCTTTGAACTCAGGATCCTCCTGTCTTGGCCTCCCGAGCTCCTGGGATTACTTACAAGCATGCGCCACCGTTTCCCACCATCTGCTTATTTTCTATTGTATCTTCTTCTCCCGTAAATATGCTCCAAGGTTTCAAGAAAGTTTTGTGGATTTTGTTTGTTTGTTTGTTTGTTTCCATTTTCTTTGAGAAAAATGGTACATCATCATTGCTAAGTAAACACTTGGTGGATGAAAAAGAATGGAATGAATTAGCTTCAATGTGTGAAGAGAAATGAAATTTCAAAAAATACTCTCTTAGCCTATATTTGTTCCTTGACAGATGATGATGTCAATTGCTGGGAGTTGCTTCTCCAAAGGAAGACCAGTCTTTAAGTGAAGATCAGGAATTTTGCACTTGTTGACTTTGATATGCCTCTGAGACTTTTATGTGGAGATATAAAGCTAGATAATTAGATTATTATTATTATGGGTGTGGAATGCAGAGAACCTGGACTGAACATAGAAATGTAGAAAGTATTATTACATGCAATTAGGAATTTTAAAATATGAGGATAAGGAAAGCTTTCACATGTTCTAATAGGACTTTCCTATGGTTCTCCAGCTACTTCATCTGTATATGCTCTCTTAAATATTATTGTCTGCACAACTTCTATTTCACAAAAGTATCTTGCACTATGTATTGCCCTATGCCTAGTGTCAATTTCAAATTTTGCCAAAGGGATATCTTTGAAATTATGTTCGTTTACATAGCTTTGCTCACCAAGCCATACCACACTCCACCTTCCACCCAAAACAATAAAAAAGTGTTTCCTTTTCCTTTTATCATTTGATGTTTTTGTTTTCTTCATCTCAATTTTTATTTTCTCATTATGAATAAGTGGGGTGTTTCATGGAAGGCCCCTCATTGAATTGACAAAGAAAAAGAAACTTTTCTTTTTTCCTGCAATGGTTTGATACAATACTCACCGGGAATCATGTATTTAAAACCAGAGTTTTTTGACATTAAAAAGGGAAAAATAATACCAAAACAAGAGAGGCATTCAATACACAAAAGATCTCCTACAGCCACTTTCTAATTGTTTTTGCTTTGTTTTGTTTTAAACTATATTGCCTGTGGCTTTGGATGTTACCTGGTCAGGCAAGTAATGTGGGATCAGCCCTCTGGACTCAAACACCTAGTTCAATTCAGTTAGAGAAAGTCATTTCAGGGAAGCAATTAGTTCAACTAACTGCTTGACTGCTCTGGTAAATTTGGCCAGTTGTTTGACCTTCTACAGAAAGTGGGAAGGAATTTTCTTCCCTCTATGACTCTGGCAGAGATATTGTTGTACTTTCTCTAAATCAAAGGAGGGCATAAACTTCCTAGTGCTAAAGTGACCCAAAAATGTATTGCATTAATAGATTCAAGAAAAACTATTGAATATGAATTTGTGGACTATGAGGAAGTCTCTAGTTCAGAATTTAGTGAAAATCCATTTGTTGAAGTTTGATAGTACTTTGTGATAAAGGGCACTTTGAAATGGATCTCTTAGATTTATAAAGAAATTCATTAATTTTATTTCACCTGTCAAAAGTTTTCAAGAATTCACTATTTCAGCTATGTTTTTAGCTAGTGGTTTCCACATTGTGGAGCCCTCGAATCATAAAGTCGACTTTCAGGGTGCTACAATGGAGAAAAATCTGATAATGAGATAAGACATTCATTTGTGTAGCACTATACTTTTCATAAAAAGCTTTTCATTATTTCAGTTGATTCTTAAAATAATTGTGTGATGAAGCCAGGGGTTAATATACCCATTTTTAAAAACGAAAAAATAGTAATTCAGAAATGTTAGGGAACTTTTCTATTCTTGTAGCTAATTAGGAATGGATCCAAGCCTGCAATTCCTGTCTTATTTCCTTATCTCTAAATTCAGTGGTCTTTCTACTGTGTCACACTCTTCTTGTTTGGTAATAAGCTCATGAAACCAGGAGTCACAAATGTAAATTTTTTTATGTAATCTCTACTGCAGTTTATGTGTATGTTTACACATAAAGGTATTTAAAAGATGCTACAAAGTACTTAAAATGTATTTCAAGAGAATTTAAACTACACATACTCGAATACACAAATGACTTAACCTGCCTAATCCATCTATTTTGATGCATTCTAAAAAATGATAACCTTAGACAAAAATATATCATCAAATGCAGTATTAGATAGGAATATATTATCAAATGCATTTGAAAAATGCATATTATGCAAAATTTAGAAAAATGTATCAAAGGTCATTTTGTTAGCACATGGTGGGTCTTCTATTTAAATGTCCAGACTTGAAATCGTTCAGTGATGCTCATTCAGGGTGTTTTTTTTACAAAGAAGGGAGGAAAAACACAGATATACAGAGAGGAATTAATTAATAGTAAACATTTAAGACTAGTCAGTTTGTATGTATACCAGAGAGACTATTCTATAACATTCACTTTGGTGGGGCTATCAGGAGCTCAGTTTCATTCTTCGATAAGTAAACTTCCTTGTAAGAAATCCAAGAGTTCACCCATCTTAAACAAAATCCCCTTGTAGAGTAACTTGGGCTTTAGCAAAGTTTCAGGGCATTCATTCAGAAGGACACCAGGAAGACAGAGGAGTATTTTTATAATAGGAAATGGCTCAAAACTAGCCAAAGAGGGGAGACAGATGGTTTTGAGAGAAAATATTTTTAAATAATAGGAAAAAGTAGGTCAAAAGCCAGAATCTATCTACAGTCCTCACTCTCTTTCCTTTTCCCTCTACAAATCCCAATGACCCCAATCTGCACTGGATGGTTAGCCAGTAACTTCAAGTACGGTACAGATTCATTTTCTGGGTGAGTCAGGGCATGCCAATCTGATACTCAAGGAGCTTGGAACTGTTGAATGCAGTTTTCCTTCAGTTTTGCTATCTAGTCTTGATTAGTTCTCTACAAATTGTAGCTCCACGGATGCATTTCTAGACCATAGTCCATAAACTGCTAGCTGCCCCTGTTTTTGTACTGTAAGTGAGCTAAGAACAATTTTTACATTTTTAAATTTTAAAAAATAATACAAAATCCAAATCATAGTGACCGTAAATAAAATTTTATTGGAACACAATAATGCCCATTCACTTATACATTTTCTATGCTTGCTTTTGTAAAAATGATAGAGTTGAGTAGGTGTCATAGAAATGTATAATGTCCAGCAACCTAAAACACTTATCATCTAACTCTTTACAGTTTGCTGATCTTTGCTCTATACATTTGATTCTCCTAAACCTCTAAATACCTTGCCTATCTGTTCTGGCCTTAATGGAACTTCTAATTCTGGCCTCATCACTCAGGGTTCTTTTTAGGAAAACTTGGCTTTGATACCTTCTTTTATATTCACAGCCACCAATATCCTGCTTTATAGCATAATACTTCATAGCATAATACACATACATACTTACACACATACATACAATCAGCATTTGTTTTCTGAAGGAAAAAATGATCATTCTCTGCCTCATGGCTCTTCTTAGCTTAATTAAATTATCCGCTAATGGAAATGTGTAGGTTACTTTCACATGATGTGATGGTGTGCTTGCCCATGTTTGTCACAATTGGGGTTCTCTGCCATGCTAGTGAGATGAAGCATTCCTGCAGAGTCCCAAAGCAATGCAGACAATTATTAGAGCTGAAATAGAAGGAAATAAGAGACACCTACAAGACACCTTACATCATCAAGAGAAACTTTATCTTCTTGATGCTAGGAAAGGACAATTTTCTATGGAGAATCCAAGGATTTAAAAAAAATAAATATCTTTGAAGACCATGTTCCAACTAATATACTCAAAATTTTATTGCCATTTTCATACTTAATCATCTAAATTTCCTCAAAAGTAGTCATTGTGCTTATGTTAAAGGTGAAAAACCAAAGACAAAGATAGAGTTGCATAGATACTAACTGGCAAACTTGGGGCTTGGACCTATATCTCTCTGACATCATCTGCTGCAATGATTGCAAGACTATGCCTCCCTGAGCTGTACTTTGCAATTTCTGGTTAAGACAGCAGAAGTGTTTCTTGTACATCCTAAAAGAAAACAGGGCTGAATGTGCACAGGTCACAGTGGGGTGGCCAGGAAGAAGAGCAGTGTGTTGAGTAGGAGCTGGTGTTCTAGGTCCTGTAAAAGGAAAACCTAACTGATATTATCTACCACACAGGGAAACTTAGTACAAATTGAGCCTGTCTTGGGTCTAATCCAAAAGAGGATTGTCCCTGAAGTGTCTGAAAGACTACGCACCTATCAACTACCTGTCAAAGACAGTTAAGTTCCATGGTACAATCAAATCCTTTAGGATAGATATAATAAGAGAGCATGTCAGGATCCTATAGATCATCTATTCCAGCCCATGCCTTTTACAGATATGGAAAACAGAGTCCAAAAAGGGATGATTACTGGCCTGGAGTCATAAAACTGCTTGTGGCAGGTGCTATAACCCATGGCACAGTGACAGGAGAATGGACTTTGAATGCAGACAGACCAGGTGGTGCAATACCATAGTAGCTAGCCTGATGAATGGTAGTCATCATATCTTCTAGTGTCACACTCCTGCATCTCCAGGAGTGCAGAGAGTTTTTCCCCTTCTCATTGATACCTTAGCCCAAATCAGCATTACGGGTTCTCATAGGTTTATTAGGAAAGCCTGCTCCTTACTTTCTTCTTGGAGCTTTCACCTACCATGGTCTTTCATGGGGCTTAACACCTATCCATGAGTCAGATAGCACTTCAAATTCCTTAGAAACAAATCTTCTTGTGGAAAGTCTTCCCAAAAAACACTGTGAGATCGTCATCGCCATCTCCATTTTGCAAATAGATAGTTGAAATGCCATGGTGATTAATTTGCTAAAATGTATAAGAGTCAGAATCCAAATAGTTTTATTAATATCCTGCTACTTCTTTCTCTTTCACTGCATCATCAAATTCTCATGACAAACCACCAAAAAAGTTCTGGTAGGGAGAAATGATTCTGATTTTATCAATGAGGAAATTAAAACACAGAGGGCCAAAAACCCTTGTCCAAGCCACATATCTAGTAAACTGGAGAGTTGGGGTTTAGATTCAGTTTCTTGGCAAAATTCTGAAGCTCTCTCTAGTGTTTCATTTTAATGCCCCACAGATACTTTCATATCTACTCATTGTAGTAAATAATCTTCCTTTAGGAAATGATTGCTAGGAATACAGAGGTGTGTTTCAGAAATCCCATTATCTTTTTGCATCTAAATTATGCACATATTGTTCGTGATTGAGTTGGAGATAAGTGGGGAAATTTCTGCCATGAGCCACAGAACAACAATCTGTATTGGAGTTCTTCAATTCCAAAGTTTCTCTGGAGATTTAATTTGCATCTAGGACCATAAAAATCATTCTGGCTACTCATATAATAATTCTAATACATTTGTAATAATATTTCTCTTTCATTTCCCTGTAAATAGGGTTGTATTGCTAAAATAGACCATTCTTATTTACCTTGTGAGTCATATGTGGGAAAAACACAGCAAATTTGAAAGCATCAGAGCATTTCCTTGGGGTCTTTCCCTGATGGGATTACATGATGCATCAGACTTCATGGCAAATGAGACACAGAGGGGCCACTGAAGCACCAATTCCCATTTTGGGAAGTCTGCCTCACTGGAAGACTGCAAACAAGCCATTATTTTGTCAGTTGGAACAAAAGCCCTGATTAAAAATTAAAATACATTCTGTACTGATAAATATACAGCTGCCTAATTACTTGCAAGATTTATATTTTTCTGTGTTAATTCCCTCATAATGGTTATTTCTTACTCCCCATAAACTAAAACACAATGAGTTTGACAGTGGCAAGCTTCAATAAACATTTGGCTGTCCCCTTTTATTAGATAGATAAGTTCCTCATTATTAATATTTTCAAAATCCCATTTTAAAATCCTTTGCCAGGAGACAACTGTGCCCTTTCATCATATGGTATTCAATACAGAAGAAATGCATCTTGAGACACCTATTATGGCTAATTTAAAATTTCTTATCTGCCAATTGGACCTTCTAATTTATCACCCAACTGTCATTGACATTCACGTACACACACACACATACACACACACACACAAAAAAAAAACAAAGCAACAAAAACACTAAAATAAATAACATAGAACAAAATTTTTAAAAATAGTCTCTATAAACTTACAGGAGGACAGAAGGGAAAATAAGAAGCATGATCAAAGGGAGATGACAACATAAATGAAGAAGGGAGTGATGTTAGCAAAATTGGTAGAGTGGGAAGTTCCAAGGGCCCATCCCTTCACAGAAACATTTTTAAAATCATGCAAAAAAATTTTTAGAAAAATCATGCCAAATCAACTTTGTCAGAACTTTGGAAAACAATGAAATTTTGCAGCAACCAATGAATTCTGAATCAAGAAAATGCCAACTTTAAAATGATAGGAAAGCTCTGCGGCACTCTATTTGCTCTTGCTCCACCCCTCACTGGCTCAGATCACTTATGATAGAAGACACTGAATCCTGGTTCTAAGAAAAGTACTGAAAACCTAATTTTCAAAGAAATGTATTTGTGGGTTCTAACTTGTTTCAGGGGAAAGACTGACACAAGGCATTTGTCTTTGTCTCATCTTGTCCAGAGCTCACTCAAGACAGAAAAGCAGTCTGCACTACTCAAAAACATTGAAAGTTAAATTAACAGTCTACATCTTCCTGGGCAAAAGACTGGTTGAGGCATATAATAGTCCTAAAACCTAGAAGGAGCAGCTGTGGGAGAGAGTTTCTCTAGGAAATTAGGATATTAAAATTGCCTGTGTGTATCAAAGAACACAAACATACCCATTGCAGGAAGCATTCTCAGAAAAGACTGTAGAAGATGCTGAACAGTCTAACTAAGCAAAAAAGGAGTGCCCCGGCAGAGAATCAACTGTACAATGAAAGAGCAAATTGCCCCTCTCCCTCTCCATTTCCTCTCCCTCTGTGGGCTGCTGACATTTAAGGATACTTCTGTCAAAACACTACCTGAACACAGGGTAGAAAGGGGTGGAGTCATGGATAGAACAATGCATATTTGAAAGGGAGAGAAGAACATGGAACATAGAAGACAGACTCCTTTCTTCCTTCCACCATAGCATCTGCAATTTATTCTGTACATAGCTGTCAGAATTACCTTTCCTTAAAAAAAAAAAAAATCTGAACATCACCTCCTTTCCATCAGGCTCCAATTTAGAAGCTTTCATGGTTCTGCCTCTTATCCCATTGCCCACATGGTGGCTCCTCAGTCCAGCTTGGCTTGTCTTTGCCCTCTAATCCTGAAGCTTGCTTCCTGACCTCGGCCCCTGAGCACCAGGTGCTCTGCTCCCTGAACTCCATGGATTTCTTATATCTCTGCGTCATTTACTTATGCTGGTAACTCATTTGGATGAATCTTCTTACTTAGATCAAATATCATTTTTATGACACTATTTCCAGGGGAAAAAAAAAAAGTTTAGAGCAACTCATCATAGTGTAAAGACCAGTACTTACAGTTTCTCATTTGTTCTAGAGAAGAAATTCTGGTATCCATTAAGATACTGTGAATTGAAATGTACAAAATCTAGACTCCAGGTAACTTTTAACATTTTAAAAACAGCTAGACATAAGCCATTCATTCAAACTAATATGTAACAGTCATGTACATTTGGGTCCTTTATTTAAACTCTGTGAGTCTCAAGTTTTATCATCTGGGAAATAAGTTTAATAATCTTATTGATCTTTTGTGAAAACAAAATTAAAATATCTATATAGAATCCCTCTTTCCAATAGATGTACAAAAGGTGCTTGTACACTCCCTTTCCCAATGGTGTATGAGAAGTATATGCTTATTATAATGGATAGATAACAATATTTCCCCAAATATATGTGGTGTCCATTTCAAAACATTATTACTTACAGCTTCTCATTTATTCTAGAGAAGAAATTCTGGTATCCATTAAGATACTGTGAATTGAAATGTACAAAATCTAGACTCCAGGTAACTTCAACAATAAATGTACTATGTTTATTCACAGAAGTTACAGAATAAAAGTAGAGTTTTCTATACATTGCCTGATCAGTGAAGTGAAAACCGAGGTACTTTCTCCATCTTTCCTATCTTCTATCCTCAGTGTGGACTTCATCACTTGGTTGTTTTTCTCAAAGCCACAAGATGACCATCATTGACAAATGGATACATACAGTGCTTTATCTACACCCAGTTAGAGAGATTCTCTTCATTCCACATACAAACTCTTCAAATTAGGAAGTACTCACCACTAGCTCTATAATACTATCCAGGGGAATGCCATGCATTGATTGGTTACACCTAGAAAAGCAGATTTGATAAGTTAGTCTCAGTGGCCACCATGGTGAGCATTCACTGTTTTGAAAAGGAAATGTCCTGTCTTCAATTGTGTAGGTATTTAATGCCCAGAATGGAAGCACTTGTCTTCTGACCCCTTGACTCCTTTTCTAATTACATGGGTTCTTAGATATGATATTGGTAGATTTTTTCTCTTGGCTACCAAGTTATTACAAATGTCAAATCATAAATATATATTATGTGTACATATATGTGACATGCATATGTATAATACATGTGTAGTATATGTGTATTTTATATATACCCACATATATGTTGTCCATCTGTTGTTGTATATTTTTTTCACATGAAAAGGAATCCAGAGAGAAATGAGCTATCAAGTCACAAAAAGAGATGGAAGAAACTTGAATGCTTATTAATAAATGAAAGAAGCCAATTTGAAAAGTTTACAGAGGTTATGATTCCCAATAAGTAACTTTCTGAAAAGGGAAAACCTTGGAAACAGTAAAAGGATAGTTATTTACAGGAGTTATGTGTGGGAAATATTAAACAAACAGATCACAGAGAATTTTTAGGGCATTGAAATTATTTCATATGATACTAAAATGATGGATAGGTGTCATCACACAATTGCCAAAATCCACAAAATGTACAATACCAAGAATGAACCCTAAGGAGTGAACTAGACCAAACCTATGGAACTTTAGAGATGATAGTGATATTTGAATGTAGGTTCATAGACTGCAACCAATGAACCCCTCTGGTTCAGCATGAAGATATGGAGAAGCTGTTTGTGAAGTCGGGGAGACAGGGCATAACCACAAACTCTTCATACTTTTGCTCAATTTTGCTATGAATTCAAAACTGCTCTAAAAAATAAAGACTTTTTTTAAGGAGAAATCAGACTCTAGGAATTTTTTATTTTATAGCTCAAAGACATCATCAAGGACCCCAATCCTTTTCCATCTTTCCCTCTACCATCTGCATTGACTCAGATTTGCCTGTGGCCTGGATCTCCTTCATAGAGCAAAATGGCTTCTGAACTTCAAAACATTAGACCCACAAAAGACAATAATCCAGAAAAGGGATTCTGGTTTCTATAATCTCTCAATTAACATAAGAAACCTTTAAGAAAATCTGTCCTTTGAGTCTTGGCCAGAATTAGGTCATAAGCCCTTTTAAAATAAATCGCAGGATAAGAGAGCGAAATCACCATGTTCTAATGAGAATTTACCCAGAGTCACACGAAGAAGTGGTGAGTATCTAAATATAAGTCAAGGTTCTCGTTAAGAAAATAGAAGGATTGGGGAATAAATTCTAGGGGTAAAAAACTAACAAATTTTTCTACTAGAGAAAGTTCTGCTCTGCCTGTTACCTTTGTGGGATGGCAGTGGGAAAGAGGCAGACTCTCCCAGTACTGACTGAGCTGCAACCAAATTACAGAGGGCTCAAAAGAGGAGCCTCTAGAGGAACATTTTGGTTGTTTCTGTTGTTTGTTCATCTGAATAAGTAACAGACCAAGCCACTCTCATAAACCTTTTGAAGAAAGCAGTTTTGAAAAATGGCCCACTGTATTCAAAATTTAGTGGCCTGGAAGAGACAGAGCTATATCTTGCACTGTCAGTGCCTTAGCTGGGCCTGAGCTGTTCTTTCCAGCTTTGTTGGATCCAACAGTTCACCAGGTGAGAATCTCATCAGAAACTGTCACCAATTTTTTCTGCTTTGTCCTTGTAGCCCCACACATTCAATGACTCCCTAAGTTTGGAGAATATACAATTAGTTCAGCTCTTCACTTCTCAAGCAGACCTGCTCATTCCTAGCTCAAGAGGAGCTTGAAGTCACATGACATTTAAGACACATCACCCTATCGTGGTGACATTCAGTGTGGTCACCCATCAGAAATACTTGCACAGTTCTACAAAAAAAAAAAAAAAAAAAAAGCAGATGTTCACATCTCTCATATTCTAAGAATCTCATTGAAACTAAGGTAGATCAGAAACCACAAGATTTAAGCAATCCTGATTATTATTTTTTTTAATTTATTAAGGCAAACAGCTGAATTATCGAGTGGAGTACAAACAGCATAAATTTTTAAAGCAAAACCATCATTAAAAATGTTTTTATTGTTTTCTATAAGAATTTTCTGTAGCTACTTCAGTTTAGGACTCAAACACTCTAAAGATATGCGTACATTGTAATTGATCACTACAGGAAACCAAGGGAAACATTTGAAACACTTCCTAGGCAAAGATTATACTTAACACTCCTCCTCGGGAACTATGGCAGGTGAGAAAGTGCTCTGATGACTGTGTGCAAAATTCATTATGCAGCCAGTGTCTAATAAGCCTGAACTTTCACAGTCTTAAGATGCTACAGATGTTCTTTATGGTTTAATAAAAATTCCTGCTCCAAGTTTACATTATCAAGCTGCAATATCACCACTCTTCTGTCTTCTCGACCTTTCTGCAGCTGGTTCACTGTTTTGTCCTTAAAAATCCTCACTCCACTTACTCTGGATAAGTAGGGATGCTGTGTCATGATCCACAATCAATCAACATAAATAAAACAATTCAGCACAGATGTGACCTGAATATACATTTAGATTCTGCTAATTGCGCAAAGCAGCGGCACAAAGGTTTCAAGGTCAGAGAAACCAACAGTGAATTTGCTATGCAGTAAAAACACAGAAGGGACCCTGCTGCTGCTTATTATTGTAATTGCTCATTTGCAGAGTTCCAGAGAGCTTGCCACTCTGAAGACATTCCAAAGCCCACACTAGGTCACAATTGGAGTGTATGAAAAAGTTTAGTTGATACACAACTATAGAAATGTACGTTTGGTCTAGTCTGAACCCTCCTAGAGAAAGCAAAACAGAGGAGAAAGAACAGAAATTTTAGATTCAGTTAAGTGGATTTTAAAATCTGGTGATGCATTTTTTATATCTTGTTTAACCTAGTCTATAATCCTCATCTTTGTTATATGGATAAACAACCAGCATTCTGATTCCCAACAAGAAGGAGAAAAAGCATGGATTGCTGGCTTCTCCTAACATTAATGGTGGTTGGGGGTTACTATTAAGAGAAACCATTAGAGACCTAGAAATAATAGAAACAACTGAGAAACACTGGGATTGAATTGTGCTACTGTCACCAGGTGTTAGATCATTTCCGTTACTACCCCAAACTTCCCTTGAATATGGTTTCAGTTGCCCACAATCTCCACTCCCCAGACACAAATAACTTTTGTCTGTAACCGAATTTTACAAAAATTTCATACACACAGAATCATGCGGTGTGCTGTCTTTTAAGCTTGTCTTCTTTCTTTTATCTTAATTTTTAAATGTTTATTCATGTTGTAATGTGTCTCAATATTTTGTTTCTTTTTCTTTTTAATTGCTGAATGATATTCCACTATGTAGAGGTTTTATTTATCCATTTACCATTTAATTAATATTTGGGTAATTTGGGCTACTATGAACAATTCTGCTAGAAACATTTGGATGCAAATTTTTATATAGACCTGTGTTTTCTCACTAATAGCATTACTAAATTTTATATTAACTTTAACTTGATAAGTCACGGTCAAGCTTTTTTTTCTATGTGATTGAATTTTGTATTCCCACAGTCCATTGATAAGGCTCTTGTTTTCCCACATCCTCACGGACACTTGGTATTATGCAACATTTTTTATAGCAATTCTATTGGATATAAGTGGTATCTAGAGTTGTGAAGTACATGTCCCTAATGACTGATGATGTTAAACATCCTTTTATGTGGTTATTAGTCATTGATGTGTCTTCCTGCCTTAAATTCCAAGACTTTCAGCCAGTTTTTAATTGGGCCATTTCTTTTCCTATAACTGAGTTTGAGAGGTTTTTGTGTATATAACTTGTATGTTCCTTATCATATTAATTATTTACAAATATTTTCTCTATGTAATTTCCTTTTTAAATTTTTGAAGTGTAAAACTTTTTTATGTTGGTGAAATGCAATTTACCATTTTTTAAAAAATTTTATGTCTATAGTTTTGGTATCATAGCTAAAAACCAAGATCACAAAAACTTAATGTTATATTTATTCTGTTTCTACTGTAAGTTTATACTGATAGATCTTGTATTTAGTTCAATGGTCCTTTTTCAGTTAATTTTTGTATATTGTGTGTGTGTGTATATAGGGTGTGTGTGTGTGTGTGTGTGTGTGTGTGTGAATACCAAATTGTTTCAAAACCATTTGTCAAACAGATCTAGATATAGACTTAGTTTTTATTTAAGATTCAGGATAGAGGTTCCCCCAGAAGCAAGGAACCACAGAAGAGGAAGGCAGAATATTGCATAAGAGATACAAGGTACCATCAAAATCTAGTTTCATTTTTGGTTGAGTTCAATAGTATATATGATATTATTAAAAACAAACAAATAAGCAAAAGAGAGTTTCCTTTACCAATGAAGAGAGTGTGTTAGGAGCTACATATTTTACCAAATCCAATTATTTGAACCTGAAGTCTTATTTAAAAGATGATACTAAAATAGGAATAAGATATATCATTGGTAGAGCTGTTTTAGGGATCAGAAAAATATATACAAATAAAGTGGCTGGCACCTGGTCAGTATACAACCCACTGAATCTCTTTTGATTATTACAATAATATTATTAGAAATGCAGAAGGAGAAAATGGACTCATTTCAGAATAAATATCCACATAATAATTTTCTGGATTCACATAAGTCACAAAAACTTGGGTGTCCCTCATCAATGAAACTGTTTAGCTCTGAGAGTACCTTATATACTAGTACCTCTTATTGACCGCTTGAACCAAAATATTTCTTAAAAATATGTTTTTCATCTCTATTTTGTGGCCTCACTAATGCTGGCTTAACAAATAACAAAGTTCTGATAAAAGTAATTTTGGAAAAATTTTCATCATAATCTGAAAGCTTCTCTGCCTCAAACAGCTACACTCTCAAAAGTAGCCCCTATTAGATCATGCCTTCTATTTCCTGATGATACGCAATTCCATCAATGAGTCCAAACACCAAAGTGGACAGAGAAACATATATATAAATATATATATATGCAAACAAAAGTGGTTGTGTAGAAGACCATAATCTAGAGTCACGAAGATGGCAAGAATAACATCAGGATTTCAAATTCCCTTTCATTTTGAGTCTAGCAACTGAAAAGAAAAATGTGAAAGAACAGACATTTTGCTGTGACAAAAAATGCACTAATAAAAATAATAATAATAACAAAACTAATGATAAACTGCACTGATGATAAAGACACAGATTAGTTCCTGATTTGAGTAAAAAACTAAAATTACCTGATCATTAATAATAATGAAGCACTGACAAACACTTGGATTTTTTATTTATTAATAAAAGTCAGAGCTAAGCTAGCTTATTAGAGAAACTGGGAGAATAAAAACATGCATAGTCCAGGAAAGAGAGTAACTTAGAAGAATAACATATGAAAACAAATTAATAAAATACAAGCACAATGAACACCCCCACTGACCCTACAACCCATTTTTTAAAAATTAACTTTTTTATTTATAAATGACAACGGAATGCATTACAATTGTTATTACACATATAGAACACAATTTTTCATATCTCTGGTTGTATACAAAGTATATTCACACCAATTTGTGTCCTCATACGTGTACTTTGGATAAAAATGTCTATCACATTCCACAATCATTTCTAACCTCATGCCCTCTCCCTTCCCCTCCCACCCCTCTGCCCTATGTAGAGTTTGTCTATTCTTCCCACTCTCCCCCTCCTACCCCATTATGAATCAACTTCCTTATAAAACCAGAGACCTGTGTATAATAGAAGAAAAAGTAGGCCATAATAATCTCCATCATGTGGAATTAGATCCCAACTTCCTTAATAAGACTCCTTTGGTTGGCACAAGAATTAAAATCAGGAATCAATAAATGGGATGGACTCAAATTAAAAATTTTCTTCTCGGCAAAAGAAATGATCTTTGAGGTGAATAGAGAGCCTACATCTTGGGAGAAAATCTTTACCCCTCACACATCAGATAGAGCATTAATTTCTAGGGTACATAAAGAACTAAGCGCTAAAAAAAAACAAATAACCAAATCAATAAATGGGCCAAGGACCTGAACAGACACTTTTCAGAAGATGATATACAATCACTCAACAAATAAATGAAAAAATGTTCAGCAATTAGAGAAATTCAAATCAAAACTAAGATTTTCTCTCACTCCAGTCAGAATGGCAGCTATTATGCATACAAACAACAATAAGTGTTGGAGAGGATGTAGGGGAAAAGGTACACTCATCCACTGCTGGTGGGACTGCAAATTGGTGCAGCCAATATGGAAAGAAGAATGGAGATTTCTTGGAAAATTGGGAATGGAACCACCATTTGACCCAGCTATCCCTCTCCTTGGCCTACAACCTATTTTGACCCAAAGAAGCAATGGTAGAAAAGATGGGCAAGAACAACTCCCTAACCCCCATCCCTAGTCATGTTTGTTCTGTCTTCCTCTCTTACCATATGGCCTTTTGTTTTGAGTTTTACTCCAAAACACCTCCCTATATTAATAAACACAGGTTCCCAAGAATCCAAGCCAGAAACCCACAAGACTCACTAGAATATCCCTCATGCCTGCTGGAGCATCTAATCAGTAACAAAATTCTGCTGATTCTATCACCTTTCAGTTTAATGAATTTGTTTATTTATCATCTTCATTGCTATTTTTTTCAAGTCCTATTCCTTCTTGCCTGAATCACTGTAATCCTCTCCTAGGCTTCTTGCCAATTGATTTACTCCCTTTAATCCAAAATTAGTCAGTACACTTAACAGAAACACACATCAACCTCAAAGATGACAGTATTAAAATCTGTGGCTGCCCCTTCTGACTGCTCAAACATTACTCTTTCCACACTCTTCCTTGCACCTTTAATGTCAATCTAGGCCAGCACTGGCCAACTGAAATAAAGTGTGAGTCATACTTTAAAAAAAATGAAAAGAAACAGGTGAAATGTATTTTAATGTCATGTTTAACTCAATATTTGGCAACCACAATTGAAGAACTATTCAGTAACCACTTGTGGTGGTTAGCTGCTACCAAATCAGACAGTGCAGGTCTAAGACACTTTCCTTTTCCCCAGTCCTCACTGTGTTTGCCCATCTCTAGAATTTTTCTATGGGCAGCTTCCTCTGCCTGGAATTTGTGCCCAATCCCTTCATATCCTACCCCAATATGGTCATTATTCTTTTCCTTTGTACCCTTTTTGACTCATCAACTTCAAGTGACATGTCTCTTTCATGCATTCCCCAGAACACTCTTGAGATTTTTCCTCAGCAAAGAATACATAGAATTTTTTTTTAACTTGCTTCATGTATATCTTAACATGTCCAGCAACCAGCACACTATTTGACACATGGTAGATGGTAGATGGTAGATAAAACAGACATCATGGTTGCTGCCAGACACAACTCTTGCCTTACTCAGCTGTTCTGATGGAGTCTAAGTTTAAAACATGATACTATCCTGGGGATAATACTATTAGTTCGGGATGGACATGTGATCTAAGTTGGTCCAAGCAAGCCCCAAGGAAAGCTTATCCTAGAGTTAAAGCAAAGGCTCTTGTTTTTTCCCACTGAATGTGACTAAGAAAGTGTGCTGTTCCCATTGCCACTGGCAGCCTACTTAAAAAGAGCTCTCCAAGAGAGCAATGAGAAGGAAAGAAGTTGGGACAACATTAAGTAACTGAGTGTTAAAGTCTGTAGCACATCTAGATTGAAGCATTTATGAGATAATAAATTTTCTAATTTATAAAATTTGTTTGACTTAGTTTCTTTTTTAAATTTGTTCTAATTAGTTATACATGATAGTAGAATGCATTTTGACATATCATACATTAGTGGAGTTTAACTTCTCATTCTTATGGTTGTGCATGATGCAGAATTACACTGATTATGCTACCATATGTGCATATGGGGTAATAATGTCCAATTCATTCCACTGTCTTTCCCACCCCTATACACCCTCTCCTCCCTTCACTCCCCTCTGACTAATCCAAAGTACCTCTATTCTTCCCTAGCCCCCCACCCCCTATTATAAATTAGCATCCATATATCAGAGAGAATATTCGGCCTTTGTTTCTTTGGGGTCAGCTTATTTCACTTAGCATGTTATTCTTAGCTCCATCCATTTACCAGAAAAATGCCATCATTTCATTCTTCTTTAAGGTTTATTAATATTACATTCTGTATAGACATCACATTTTCTTTATCCATCGATTTGTTGAAGGGCACCTAGGTTGGTTCCATAGTTTAGCTATTTTGAATTGAGCTGCTATGAGCATTGATGTGGCTGTATCTCTATAGTGTGCTAATTTTAAGTAATTTGGGTATAAGCCAAGGAGTGGGATAACTGGGTCAAATGGTGGTTCCATTCCAAGTTTTCTGAGCAATCTCCAATCTCCATACTGCTTTCTATAGTGGTTGCACCAATTTGCAGCCCTATCAGCAATGTATGAGTGTACCTTTTTCCCCACATCCTCACCAGCATTTATTGTTACTTGATTTGGTTTTCTACTACCTACAACCAAAAGTATATAACTGATCTTGTTAGTTTGTGTTAAATGAATGCTTAGGATGTGACAGGCATTATTTTAGATATTTTAGAGATAATATCCCCTTTTCAACATCCCTTATGGCCTTTAAATATTTAGTGACTTTTAAATCCTCTTCTCTCTATTGTTGAAAATTATTTTCAGAGTTAAGTTTCTCCTCTATTAATTGGGAGAGGGGTTGTTTTGTTTTGTGTTTTTCTTCAATTCCCTATGTAGGAAGCTTTCTTGAGACCTTTTCAGTGGAATTTTAGATTACTGCTGACCAAGAACTCTGGTATGTCCCTATGCTTTGTGCTTATTGCTATTAGAATGTCCTCATTTCATAATTGTGTAGAATTATGGAGAAGATAGAGAATTTTCTCTTCATTCTTTACATAAAATCCAAACAAAGGCCATCCCACTGTGACATAAAGGACTGCATATGACCTAATAAAACTAAACCTTTGAAATCATCTCCTTTAGGAATAAGATGGAGTGGTCTATGTGTGAGAAAATACTGAGGCTAACTTTAGGTGAGCTGTGGCACAGAAAGAGATACACCTTCCCTTTTTACTCCTCTTTCCCTGCACCCATTATTTGTAGTTAGGCTGGGGGCCTCACAACTAAGTCTGGCCACAAGAATGTGAGCAAACATGGTATGTGATATAAGCCACACAAAATTTGCTTCTTACAACAATCCCCCATTGCCGCAGTCCGGCTGCAGTAAAATAACCAGGGGGTGAGGAACAACTTGTGTAGATTGAAACAGCAGGAGTGGGAGCCGTTTATTGTAGGACAGGAGGGGTATATATACATTACACACAGCTTATCTTAATTAACATAAACTCGATATCTCCACACTTAATGGCTCGCTGGCTTTACTTCACAAACCACTCCCTTTGGCATTTTGCCAGGCGCCATCTTGACTTGTTTACAGACCCTAACATTTCTCTGGCAAAATGCCAGGTGCCATCCTGACTTGTTTACATACTCTAACACCCCATGATTTTTTATGCTCTGCTATGAAGGATTGGATTGAAAACAAAGGTATAAAAAGAGAGACGATACCAGAATCCCCAGGGCAGGAAATACTTAGAAATATTCCAATACTTAGAGATATTCTTCCATCAGATTAAAATATGAACCAGAAAGAGGTCTTATTGTATTAATTCACTAAGATTTTTAGGATGTTTTCTTAAAGCAGCTAGTGCCACTTAAATTAAAACTGTACACAATAAATGCTTTTAAATGAATGAGTTGGGTTGTATAGGGTATCGTTTCACTTAATGGACTGTTCATGGTGACTTCTACTGAAATAAAGTAAAAGATAAAATTAAATTAAACTTAAGATTGCATATTCATCTACTGTAACTGCAAGAAAGTCTATAGCATCTGTATCAAGGATTATTTACTACTAAATGCTCAACTTTCAATGCATGTCTGGCACAAAGTATGTGTTTAATAAACAATTATTTACAAGTTTTCCTAAAGGAAACTGTCAGCTAAGTCAATAATTGAAGTTCTATCGATTTTATAAAATAATAATTGATTTTTTTGCCTGTATACTTTTCTTCATTTTTATTTTCAACCTATATCTATTCATTATTATTGCATTTAATCAGAAAACATAGTTAATTTGAAGAAATCATAAATGAATGTTGGATATTTAGAAGACAACAAAACATGGTATCAAACTGAGTTAATGTAACAAAACAAATACTAGAATAAATAAGTAATCTATTCAGAAGCTTTAGCTGTAACAATGGTCGTTTTGAAAAGATTTCACCAGGGAACAGTTGAAGTAAATTCACACAATTACAAGGAAAATCAGCTTGAAGTTTCTCTTCTCTTGCTTTGTAGCAAAAATTAAATGGGCTATTTTAAGCTTCAGGAAAATTAGTTCCTATCACCTAAAATCAGAAAACATGATTTAACACTGTGATCCTTAATGTACTAGAGTAAAATACCCAGTACTTTTTAACCCAAATTAAGAATGAAGGAAGGTTTACAGTCTCTGCTTTGAGATTTGGAAAGTGGGAAATGGTAGCGAGGAGAGCTAGGAACCAGGAGATAAGGGAACCTGGTAGATTTGGCCTCTTGTACATTGATTTAGCATCTTATTCAACCATTCAGCATCTTATCCCCTGAGGAGTATTTATCTTTAAGTTTTGTGAGAAGAGAGTAAATTGCACATAGGAATTAATTAATTTAAAGCTTCAGTTATCCTACCTAATCAGATTATAAATCACTCTCTCAGATGGTATCTCTTATAATCATGACATCTCTAAGTGGCAAATTTGTAGAATAGGTTATTGATTAAACATGGGGAGAGTGAGAGACATAAAGTGGGGACTGCCTGCCAGGATTTGGCATGAACAATTGGCTAGCTAATGGTTCCATTTATCGAGGCAGTCCACACATTCTAATGTATATAGGAAACACTTAAAAAAAACTTAACTATTTCAAGTCCATGGTCCACTCCCTAAAATTTTGACTCAATATATTTTAGGGAGAGGTCCAGAAATTTGAATTTTTCCAAAAGCTCCACTCTGGTCAAGAGGATAGAAGATTACATTTGAAAGTATTTATAAATAGGAGGGAGGCAGCCTGGAAAGGAGAAGTAGATTTTGGGAAAAGACTCTAAATTTTAGCTGTAAGGAATAATCTGCTCATGATAAATCTGATTAAGTTTTATCCCATGTATCTCTAAACTCACCTTGAAGAATAATGAAAACAGAGGAGTACACAACAACTCCTAAAAGACCCTTCCCCTCCTCAACCATTACAACAGGGATAGCTCTGAATTCAGGAAGTATGCAAGATCAAATAAGTCCACCCCAAAAGGCCCTATTTTAAGTCCTAGGAAGGGAGGCAGCAGACAAATTCATCCTAAGAAGACAGCAAACAAGCAGGATGTGGTGGAGCACAACTGTAATCCCAGCTACTCAGGAGTCAGGCAGGAGGGTCAGGCCAGCCTGGCCAACATAGGAAAGCAAACAGTCTAAGCATTGTCAATATCCATTTGCGATACATACACTTTATCATTTGCTCTATGTACTTTAAGGATTTTCTGTTCATTAAACTAAAAGCACAATTTCATGCTGAGTCCACTTTCCACTGCTGTCACAGAGTACCAAAAACTTGGTAATTTGTAAACATTAGAAGTTTTCATTCTCACAGAGGATGGGAAGTCTGAGAGTCTGGCACTGGCATCTGGTGAGGGCCTTCTTGCTAATGTATTCAACAACAGAAGGTGGAAACAAACACATGTAACACAGAGGAAATTCTGCCTTTTATCAGGAACCCATTCCCCGTGGTAATGGCATTAATCCATTCACAAGGGCTGAGTTGTCACCATCTCATCATATCTCAAGAGCCCCTCTTCTTAATACTGAGTGTTGGATGGGGACATTCAAATCATAGTACAAAGAATCAAAGAATGAGAGAGTACTGTGGGGCAGATGGGAGAAGAGGGACCCACAGAGGCAAAAAAAAAAAAACACACAATGGCTGAAAAGGTCGGGCGAGCATTGGAGGAAAAGACCACCAAGAGACCGTCTCATGCAACAGCAAAGAGTTTATTGGGGGTCCAGCATGCTGGGGCTCAGATCTCACTTCAGAAGAGCAGAGAACAAAGATCCCCAAGAACCACTTGAGCAGAGTTTATATACATTCTTTAGAGAGGGCAGGGGCTTTACATACGTCATAGCCTCCTTTAGCAAATCATCATATACCGAGGGAAAATCAAATAACAACTCTAAAACATGATTAGCACATTCATTGGTGGGAACAGGTTGGGTGGGGGTGATTGGTTAGTACTAAGATATATTTAAACTGATTGGTTGAAGCCCTGAGATGTGTACGTGCTGAGCTGCAGGTTTCTGGGAAGGGGTGATTTAGTAACTAGGTGGTCAGGGGAAGATTTCGACACACATCTAACAGGCAGTTCCGGGAATTATCTTAACTGCCACAGGAATTTCAGGCTCTGAGTGCAGCTTGGAAACTTTACAAAACCTGGTCCTTTACATTTTAACTTCAATTTCTTTTATCCTTTCATTGAAACTAGCCCTGTGAAGACGGCTAGCAAATAAGGCAAGTAACGTAATATGAAGTCTGATCTGGAACTTGCAGGAAAGTGTTGAATTGAGCTCAATTAAATTGACATAGCCCCTCAGACAATAGAAATCAGCCATAGCAGAAGAAAGAACATGTTGCTATGGCATTATCACTGGTCTTAAGAGTTCTGAGAGAGGAAAGTTTATCATTTTATTTTAATATTTGAAGGTAGAATTTAAAAAAAATAAAAAAAATATCTTTTTAGAGTCCTTACAGGTGCAAAGCACTCCTTAATTTCCAGATAAGTATAACTTTGGCAATTCCCTCAATTTAAGGGAGTGCTAGAAATATATAGAAGCCTCACAGGAGGTGGAGATCCACTTCTCTCTTGGGATATGAGAAAAATTGAAGAAATTATAATGCACTATTAATAGCCACCAAGGAGAACAATTTTGAATCAAATTCAAAGAACATGCCTATAACGTCTTTATACTCCATAATTTCTTACCAGTTTCTCTTTCAATGTCTCAAATACAATTCCATTTATTTTGGCATTGGGAGCCTTCATTAACATACTCCTACTTTTACTGAATTCTAAAACTAAAAAGATGAAGTTGAATGGTATCCAATTTAAAAAAAAACATTTAGTATATTTCAGCTCACTAGCAACTTATTGGATGATTCTGTCTAGGTTTAATACATTCTTGTGCCAAAATCTTATTTTTAAATCATACATTTCAGTTATTCTTTCCCATATTAAGTAGGCTAAGTGGTGGATGATTCTCCATTTAAAAGTGACTAAGAATGTGTACATTTATTTTTTTAAAGTGCTTGTCAAGTGGCAGGTTTGAATAATAATATAAATAAATGATTGGAATTTTCACATACCCTTAAAAGACCAGGACATTGTTGTTTTAATGTATTTAAATGGAACAAAAATACTCTGATTCATTAGCAAGCAGGTTGCTGTGTAATTACTTCCAGTGTTTGGCATTCACACAGGCTTTACTTAGTACATGATACTTTTTATGAAGATGTGTAAACTCACTGGGCACGGGTCCATTTTTAAAATCTAGTTTCTCTGAAACAAAGAAGTGCCTGAGGGCTGAAAGCTATAAAAATAAAATAGCTGACTACAGAGACAGCCACCTGTGGAGTAGTGTGCATTCTGGAGAATTTTCAAGGCAGAAGACAACAGGACATCAAACTGCATGTACTCTAAGGAGCTGCAAAGTTTAAACTGTGAAATGAGGAGGCTTCAAATGAAATAGGAAGTAAATGAATTTAATGTGGAAAGGCCACTAGAGATGCCAATTAGGAAAACAGGGGTGGCCAGGGAAGATTATGGTGTGTGTTTTGGACCTGCATGGTTGATGCAGACATTGCATTCTCAGCCCTTGCTGAGGAGCACTAACCTGATGACCTACTATTTATGGAGCATATTGATGACCTTGCTTTACTACTTACCCTTAGACCATTTTCTATTCATTATAAAAAATGAGGCACTGCATGAGGCCCTCTTATAATTGCATTTAATTCACACATCCACTTAAGATGTTATAATTGAGATGAGACTCAGAGGGCTTATTTTTTTAGTTCAAACTACCAACCTAGGAAATGGAGGAAATAAGATTTGAACACAGACCTGATGGATAGCAGGAATGACATGAATACCAAGTCAAATTTTTGGCATATATTACTCCTACTCATCAAAAGAATATACCCAGAGCAAAATTTGTAATAATAGGTCAAGCTTCAAAAACGGTGTTTGTGATTATTTACAAAATTACATGACAGCACTTTTCTTTTGCATTTCAGATTGGCCACAACACACCAGTCTGACATGTGAACTTTTGTTTTATTATCAATCTTGGGTCTAACATTTGTTTATGGGATCCTAGTTGAAAAACATATACTTTTGAAAACAGAGGAAACATGGAAATCTCTGTCCCCTTTTCCTCGAGATCTTTAAAAAATTGCCACAAAGGGTAATCTGCTCATAAAAGACTGATCACACACTCTCCAATCCTTTGCCAATACTTTTTAATTATTTATTCTCTTGTTTTGCTATTGTATTCCTGCTCAACATCAACTTCTTCAAAAATGGTCATAATAATACCATTAATGATCTTAAAAATAATCATATATACTTTATTGAGCACATGCTATGAGCCAGAGTATCTGTCATCTATCATAGACCCTCTTGGAACTCAGTGAGCATTTTCTCTTGCAAGTGGACATGGATCAGTCAGTTTAAACTCAACTTAAGTGGGCATCTCTGTGTCAAGCTGAGGGTCTAAGTTCAATTATTCCCTCTGTGTTGGGCTTAGGTCTCCCACAGGTGTCTTCACCCTGTATCTCCAGGCTGAAGAGACAGTATCTACTCTAAAGAAACTCTGCTAGTGGTTATGGCAGAAACACAGGAGAGTAACCCCCAGTGTGCAAGCATATTTCCAGCCTCCACTTGTCATGTCTTCCACCAAAGTACAGTGTGTGACCAAGCTGAAGGTCAAGGGGAGAATGTCCACCTATAAATGAACAAAATGCCTATTCATGCAACAAATACAGGGAGAGATAAGGAGTTGGCAAAAATAATTAACCAGACAGCAGCTCTGTGAAGTTATTTAACATTATACTAACTTAAACGGTTTTGCAAAGTTAGAATTAATGTCCCATACTCCCGCAAAAGAAACTACACACACACACACACACACACACACACACAATGTGACAATTATTAAACAGCAACTGTAAGATAAAACTTAAGTCTGCCCAATTCCAAAGTTCTTTTGCTTTTTTATTCATAGTTGTCAAAACAAAATGTAGTTAATGAAAATATTTATATTGGACTTCACACTTATGAAACATTTCACATATATTTTCTCACATTGATGTAACTGGGATATATTTGAACATTCTTAACATCTGTTCTCACTCTTCTTTATGCATTATTTAGCCACTGCTGGTTATCTTATTAAGTCAGTAACTTAGCTCTCCCCAAAGTTAATTATACATACCAACTAGACCACTTTTCACTACAGTGATATTTAATTTTAACACAAATATAAAAATTAAGGAAATAAAATTCATTGTCAGAAAAAATCAAGTTACTCTCTGGTATAAATCTAAATCATCTTTATGTTACTACGCAAACTTAACTCAAGTTGTTTTGTTTTTGTTTAGTTTTTCAATATGTATTACGGACCTACTATGTGTCAGCCATGTCACATGCATAATCATGTATATATTACTAACTCCAGATTACTAAAGAAGAAATAGAATGTCTAGGAGGTAAAATAACAGGATTAAGATCACATTGAGACTCACACTTGTGTCGTGGTTTGGAAACAGCTAACTAATGTGTTTAACCTTTCACTCACCTACATTATCTTCTCCTATTATTCTCATGAATTGTCCACCCCTGCCCCAAGCACTGTGGTGCTCAGGTATTACCACAAACATCTATAAAAGCCAAAAGATGTCTTTTGCTCTAAGACAATTTCCTAAATAAGTGGAATTTCACACAATGAATGTAAAGGAAAAAGAACAGAGATTCAATAAATGAGATAATAGTAAGCAGAATAAAAATTATCTAGTAAAAATATTTAATATCTGGGGAGTAAGAATCTATAAAATGGAATCAGAGAGATTTAGAAATATAATAGAAAATATTTTTTCTCTGAAACAAAGGAAGAACTGAACCCTCAGAGTAAAAGAACACATTTTAAAAATAATTCAGAAAAATTGACACCAGAATACTTCTTGATTAAGCTGTTTAATTTCAAAAGCACAGAAATATTACAGTGTCTAACAAAAATTAAAATATGACTAACAATACCCTGGAGGTGGTGGAAGAAAAGATAGGGAGACATATAAGAAAACTATTTTCCTTTGCTGTCATAGCAGGGAGCCTACATGATATAAAACTGAAATCCATTATGAGAAAAAGTTCAATGGTTCTAAACTTTTAATTCTCCTCCTAATCTTTTTGTCATCAATATAGAGGAAAATTTTAGAAATGATTTTTTTTGTGATGAAGAAATATGTATCCAAAATTCAATAATTCCCTGTTTTATTTCAATTTCTTTTTCTTTTGAAAAATCAAGTAAGATTAAAATTCAAAATTATACTTAACACAATACATCATATTCTATTGCTATAAAACATGTTTCAGCTATCCAAAAATAGGCAGAAAGAGATGACAGAATACCATCCCTTTAATATTAATCTAACCAGATTTTTTTCTGCCTCATGAAATGCATGATAATATTTTTTCACTTTCTGTTTAGTTTTTGTTGAGTATGATCCTTTTTATTAAAATCAAAGAGAATTATTATTTTTTAAGACTTGTGCTTATAATTGGAAAGGGTCTCCCTCCAATTCCCCAAATAAATTTTTTTTTTATGATCATGTAGTCCATTTAATTCATCAAATATTTGACTGGACAGGTCATCTGTCCTAGGGACTGAGAGAACCAAAATGAACAACTTGGAGGAAATAAGGATATAATAAAAGCAGGGGGCAGGAAAGGAATGGTAGGGGGGATGGGGGCAGGAACAATGGTGGAATGAGATGAACATCATTCCCCTAGGTACATGTACGACTGCATGTGTGGTGTGACTCTACATCGTGTGCAACCAGAGAAATGAAAAGTCGTGCTCCGTTTGTGTACAATGAATCAAAACACATTCTGCTATCATGTATAACTAGTTAAAACAAATTTTAAAAATAAGAGTAGGTTGTGCTCCATGCTAAGAGAGAGTTATACAAAGGGTGCTCACAAGAAAAAGAAGAGCAGCTTCCCAAACCTGCAGGACTCTGAGCAGGTCTCTAACAAGGGGAAACACTTGAACTGAGCTTTGAAGAATGGCTAAGAGTTCTAAAAAAGTAAAAAGGAAAGAAGGATGATAAGGGGAAGGAAGAGTAAAATTATTCCAGGCAGATGAAAGATGAAATAGCATGGGTCAAACCATAGGGATCTGAAAAGAGTCTGCCTATTAATAACCTGTTAAAGAACCTACAGAACAAACTAATGGAATGTTGATATGGATGGATTGAGCTTCTGAGCTAAAATGTGAGTGTGTGAAATGAATGCAACCTTCTTGTTTAGAAAAACCTGGAGAGACACAGAACACTGGTATAGAAAATAAATGGAGAAGAAGGCAAAAATGTCTCTTGAGTAAGTATTAAGGAAAAGGACTATAATAGTCTCTTGTTTTTCCCAGTTGTGTACATCTGGAGTCCCTGAAAATATCACTGCTAAGCCCTGTAGTGTCCTATTCCTAAATTTGCTCAGTTAGATTAATTTTTGAGAAGACACTTTTGGCCTTTTATTTCCACCACTTTTAAACTGCATAGGTGATGAGCACAGGGGTCAGCCACAGAGCACTTGTGGCTCTGGAACCACAGCTCTGCTAAGCACCCTCTCTGCTGGACTTCTGCCTCTCCTTTCTACTTTGCTTCTCCAATATATGGTATGGAGACCTTTGGCTAAAACAAAGGTGTGACTGAGTTGCTAATGCCTTATCTAACTCTTTCCAGACAACTCAAAGGAACAGAGAAAGTAGAATCTCACCTACCATTCCATTTTGCTAGATTTTTGGTTTGCTTTTGGGTTTTTTTTTTTTTTTTCACCCTTTTCCAAATAGATCTACACTGCCAGGTGCCTGAAGCTTAGTTCTCTTGCTTCCCCTGTGGTGAAGCCCCAACCACCACGTGTACCTCCCTGGATATTCCAATTGCCAAGATCAGGGTGGTTGAGACACTTTTGATTAATTCTATGACTAGATCAGATTGTTTGAGGTTCAAGCTTCTTCTTGATTCCCATGATAAGTGTGCTTCAGAGCCAATCCCAGCAACTTAAGACATGAGCTGATAAGAAATTGTCTAGCCAAAAAAAAAAAAAAAAAAAAAACAACATGTCAAAGAAACCCATCAAGTTCAGCTTTCAGATCTGGGTTGTAGGTAAGATTAGGGTAGAAAAAACAGTGTGGTATTAGAAAAGAAATTATGGGTACCTTAGAGTTTATATGGGTTCCTTAAGATTACTAACATAGTAATGTGGTATCAGTGCATTAAGGTACTGAAACTAATATCTTTGATGTTATATTTTGCCCTGTTTCTTTTCTTTTTATTGCTTACTTCTTATTCCTGCCTTTTAGGCACATCTTCTCATCCAGTCTGAACAGCAACCAGCTTCTCTTCCTGAGATTCATGTTGACAAAACCTAGCTTCAATTTCTCTTCACAATTTTAGGTTTTGCAATTCTGTAGGGGGGATACAGATACAGATATAGAATGTAGAAATACAGATAGATACACATAGGTGACATATGTTCTTGGCAGGTGATCAGACAGAAAGAAGGAATTGTGTCTTTAGAAATACACTTTGATTACCCTCTTAGGTGAAGAAAGTGAGATCCTGAGGATTTGGTTTTCAGGATCTAAACCCACAAATGCAATAGGCAAACTATTTTATGGAACAAAACTTGAGGGAGGCTGGCAAGAAGAAGAAATACGAGAAAAGGAAGGGAGGGAGAATACAACAACATAGTGGAGGCCTGAGTAATGGACTAGACCTGAACCTTTAGGGATTAATGTTTGTCTTTCTCTTATGTCAATTCTTCTATATCATCTAAATCTTTAGCGAATTTTTCTACACACACTTATATGTTCTAAAAGTGTTTTTTGTGATTATTTATTTTGTATTACCCAGTTTTATGAAAAGTAAGAGAAAGAGATGAGTTCCATACATAGAGCAATGAGAACCCTGATAGGAACAATTCAATTGTAATACTGAGACAACCCCAAACTCAACGAATTTGGTTCAGCAACTAAAAATGACCATGAGAAATTTTTTCCTTTTCCCCCCTTTAGTCTATACCTCTATGGTCACTTTAACCTCACAAATACCCACAGCCTCATTGCAAACTTTTAGTTGTCAGCATTACTTTTCATTAGATTGGAAATTCCTAAAGAAAGAGAAATTATGAAAGGATTCATACATTCAATCTACAGTTGTCACTAAACACTATTTAATTCTAGTTGAGTCACTATATGTGGATGGCATATTAGTGAATAAATAACTAAGGCTGGGAAGTTTTAACAAAGAGAAAAGAAGAATTTCAAGAATATTGATAAACTGGCTCCATGCTTAGGGTCTCAGGTAAAGTCCCAGTGTGAAATCCTAATACCAAAGGACCATTAGCTAGGAATCAGAGAACCAAGTGATGGCAAAGATGTTGGGACAGTGAAGAGGGAGTCTATGAGGAGAATACCTGTGCCTATGTACATTGTGACCCGGAATAGAACTTGGGAACTACCTAGGGAGCAACCACACATGCAGGAGTCCTGTCCACAAAATTCTTCCTTCTAAACAGTCTGACAAACTCCAGGTATTTTTTTTTTTAGTGGAAAAGGAAAATAAAATGTGAATAAATGAAATAGATTCCTCTTCCTTTCAAAATAATAAATTACAGGTTGTGTGATTCAAACTCCTGCTTAATATGCATAGACTGTGTTTGCATGTTTCTGACAGTGTGAAGATGAAAGTCTCTGCGAGGAATCCAAATAATCTTTCCTCAGTGGGCTCCTCTGTGGTACAGCAGATGGGTGGAACTGACAGTATTTTGTGTTCTTTATTTCTTGCCCAGCCCCCTCAGCCTTGCCTTCTTAAGCTCCAAGAAATTATGAAATTAGGAAAACTATTGTCTCTGTCAACCAGAACTCACCCAAGGATCTCAAGATGTGAGTGTTTAGGGCCAGGGTTAGGAAGGGAAGGATAGCTTAAGACAATCAAACTTGGCTGAGGTCAACAATCTCCAAGAATGATTTCAAGAGTAAGGTTTGGGCATTCATTCTTTTAAAATGCAGGTCACCTGGGCTTCCCTCAATTATTATGACTCAGAATATGTAGTGTGGGAGGATCCAAGCATCCAGATCTGTAAAGGCTGCCCCAGTATCTCTGATTTGGGAATTATGCCTGGAACTTTCTCAGTCATTGACATTTGACAACAGTCTTCCTAGGAAAGAGTTTCTGGGAAAACCCCAAATCCCAATGGTGATTTTTGTTTGTTTCAAAGCTCACACAGAAATAGAATTGTCACACCTCTGTCTCAATCCAATCAAAGAGATAATTTTATAACAACCATAGGTTTCCCAGCAGTACCTCCAATAAATACCTTAACTATTCAATAAATGTATAAAATTTACTTCATAATGTGAGCAACAGTCATTTTCAAATTATCTATTTATGACCCTAATAAAAGCTCAGGAGAGCAAACCCTGAGTGAACCTAGGTGCAAATTTTAGTCATGATTCCAGTGTCCAGGGATAACAGAGGAGAAAGAAGCCCATTTGCATGTAGCTTCTTGTCTGTAAGTTCAACAAGACTAGAGTTTGTGATGGCCAGAATTGCTAATATATGATATGGCAACAACTCCTATGATTTCAATGGATTAAAAGTAAGAGCAGCTGCCAGGTACAGTGGCATATACCCGTAATCCCAGCCACTCAGAAAGCTGAGGCAGGAGGATCACAAATTCGAGGCCAGCCTCACCATTATAGCAAGTCTCTAAGCAACATAGTGATAGTGAAACCCTCTCTCAAAATAAAAAGGGCTGGGGATGTGGCTCAGTGATTAAGCACTCCTGGGTTCAGTCTCTGGAATAATAATAATTAATAATAATAATAATGTAAGAGCATTTGATTTTTTCTTATACTATATAACCTTCCAGGGTCATTAAGGATCTATTCTTTGCAGTCACTCAGAGCCCAGAATAAATGAATGATCACCATCTTGAACACTGTCAGCTTTCACCCACAAGGGAGAATTCTGGAGAATCTCACAAATATCTCCTACTCCCAATTTAGGCCAAGCTACTTGAGTGGCCCCACAGAAGAGACAGGAAATGCAATACTTATAATTCACTGGGAGGAGAAAGAATAAGGAATATTATGTAAGTGGTACTAATGACACTCAGAAGAATTATTTTTAAAAATTTCTTTTTTTAGTTGTAGATGGACAGAATCCATTTATTTTGTTCATTTATTTTTATGTGGTGCTGGGGATCAAACTCAGTGCCTCCCACATGCTAGGTAAGTGCCCTACCACTGGGCTACAACCCAGCCTTCAGAATTATCCTTTGTCATTAAAATAATGTTTTTCAGAACCTGGACCAAAAAATGTCCTTACTGCTTTATTTAATGTTTTCTCACAATTTTCTTAATTCTCTGTGTCTGACTAAGGCTTGTTGTAATAATTAAGGTAAAAGTTGCAAAACATTGTATATACAAACTACACTGGATGTTTGCAGATGCCATTTACAGATGTTGCTATTACCAAACAGGAGGAAGTAGCTTTGTATAGTAGATACCATATCGGTCTTGCACAGCAGAAGTTGGGTTCATCATGGAACAGAATGTTTGGGAAAAAATGAGATATATAAATAGACTATAATGGGAATGTCTCAAGATAATTTCCACAAGAGATCTCTAGGAAGTAAATAACCAACAAACTTTTGGATGGTGACCAAGAAGTTGGCCACTTAATTTCCCTCTCTGGTGCAAATGCTGTCCTGATGCACTGTAGTTTTCTATTCTGAAATTCCATGGTTGTCTTCTAAGTTCATCTTTCCTTTCCACTTTCCTTAGACTTTTTCTTCCACTGAGTTTTTGCAACTACTGCATCAATGAGACAGTGACTGAACCTCCTCATGGTGTTTGTTCATTTGTATTGGGTTCTTGTTCCTCCTTTAAGAAGAGAATGACTCCTCAGGGTATACTCAAAGGCTTAAAATCAGCATACTACAGTAATGCAACCACATCAATGTTGAAAGCAGCTCAATTCACAATAGCTAAGCTATGGAACCAATGTAGGTGCCCTTCAACAGATGAGTGGATAAAGAAAATGTCCATGGACTATTATTCAGCCATAAAGAAGAATGAAATTATGGCATTTGCCAATAAATGAATGGAACTGTAGACTATTATGCTAAGTGAAATAAGCCAATCCCCAAATACCAAAGGCCAAATGTTCTCTCTGATATGTGGATTCTAGTGCACAAGAAAGGGAAAGGGAGGGTAGAAGAGAAGTTCATTGGATTAGACAAGGGGAATGGAGGAAAGGAGGAGATGGGAATAGGAAAGACAGTAGAATGAATCAGACAAACTTCCTTATGTTCATATATGAATACACAACCAATACAATTCCACCTCATGTACAACCAAAAGAATGAGATCCTAAGTTGTACTCCATATACAATATGTCAAATATACTCTACTGTCATATATATCTAAATAGAATGAATAAAAAAAGAACAAAATAAAATAATAAATAAACCTTCTTTTTGTTCTAAAAAAGACAAGGCCAACTAAAAGACAAAGGTTTCAATCAAATAAATAATTAGCCCAAGAGCAACTGAAGCACAAAAGATAGATTTGACTGATTTGAAAGAAAATTTCTAGCGGTCACTTGAGCTATGCACCAAGTAAACCACATTGCTGTCCTTCAGTCTACATTTAAGCCAAATTCATCCCCTCCAGCTTCCTCAAGTTACTTAAATAGGTCATCAGAGCAAAAGGATCACAAAAACTTGATTAACTTCTTGAATTGAACTTTCAGTGCCCCACATGGGTTGCTGATATATTGCTTGGATTTCTTTTTCTGAAACTGAAGTGCTTCAGGTAAAACAGAATTGAAATCATGCTGTTATAACTATCAATCCCCTGGTCTCAGAGAGTTACTTAAAAATGAGCACTGGACAGCAGCCTACAAAAAAGGCACAAGGGAAATGACAAACAATATGAATCAAAGGCAGAACAGATGGCAGGAGCAGCTGTGGCATGACAGCCACACTCAGAATTTAGTGTCCCTCTTCCCCCATGTAGGCTGTCAGCTCATGTGACTCCAGCAAAAGGAGCAGATCAGAGTCCACTCTATGACATAGAAGGTGGTGCACATTAGCTGCCCTTACAAAGCTTTCTCCTTGAGGTAGCTCATTTCTGCAGCTGCTTTGCCTACCCTGGACATTAGTGGATACAATTTCTGGCCTCTTTACTCACTTCTTCTTCTACAATTACCTGGAATTGAAATTAGATACTACTAACTATATATTTCCAAACATCTGGACACATGGTATTACATAAATTCAGATAACCGGCTTTTTCAGTAAAAATGTTAAGTTACATTCATTTTTTTTTTGGTATTTTTCCTGTTATAAAGATGATATTCTGTCTGGTAAAAATCTGGAATAATGTAATCAGTATAAAATATTCAATTCATAGACATATTTTGCTACCAATTTGATTTATTTTTCTCATTTTTCTATGCCTATATAAAATAGTATAAATACTTTAATATTAAATATGACAATAAACATATCTTCTATTATATCTTTAATTTCCTGTTAAGAGTGATAGAAATGACACTATTGAACCCTAGAATATGAACTTAGTAAATATATTCACAAATTGACTTCCAGAATATTTGCAGAGACATAGAATCCAAAATAATAAGATATAGTCAGATCACTGACCCATTGATAGGTTTAAATATGACGAGTATGTACAATTGTCAATTTGGCAGGCAAAGAATAAGAAAATATTATTTTAATTTATCTATAATTTCTGGCTTGAAATTAATATTTTATTATATTATTTTATTCCATTTTCTCTTTATTTAAAATTACATGTTTATATTTTTTTCTATTAGATTTATAAATATCTTGAAGTCAGGGGTTATATAATTCTATATTTTTACCTTAATCTCTCCAAAAAGGCCCAATCATATCACATGAATCAAATAAATACTATTAAATAAATTTTTTAGATATAGGTGGTCTTAAATGATCAACAGAGATTTTTCGGGATGGTCTATCTTTAAGGAATCCTTAGTGAATATTATCTAACAAAATTATTTTCTGCTGTCTGTATTAGCCCAATACCTTCTTTAACAAATACCAATATCCTTAGAAGACAGCTCTGTGGGAACACAGGAACATATAAAGTATATAAATATGGAGAGATGGTTAGAGGATTTGTAGAAAAGGGACAGAGTATATGAGAACATTTTATGACAGAAGTTGTTGGAAGCTTCTTCATGCTACATAATGCTGTGTATTATGAGGGAGATCAAGGGATCCAGATTTTCAAATTGAAGTGAGATTCATAAGTAAGTAAGTAAATAAATAAATAAATACTTAGTCCCTGTTCTCAGGTACTTCCTGGACTCTTGGGAAAGAAGAAGTACCATAAAGGACTCATTAAGTAGTAGACTCATCATTGGGGCAGCAGATTTGTCCAAACAAATGTCAGCAATCCAAACCAGTGGTCTTCTCAGTCATCAGTATCTCCCCTGGAAGGTATAGCAGAGATGACTTAAGGCCCTTCAGTGTCCTAGCCAAATTTTTAATTCTCATGTCTGGCTTTTACTTCTCTATTTCTAGCCTCAGACCCTGCTCAGAGATATTACTGAGCCTCATTTCACCTCAGAGGTCATTTATCTGGGAGATTCCAGTAGAACAGACTCAGGTCCTGAGCAAGATGTCATGATGTCAGTCTTCATCCCAGGAATCCTTGGGTTACCTGTTGCTCTTTCTCCTTGACCCAGTCCTTCTTCAGTCATCACATGTCTAATGGGGTAAACAGAACCACAGAACCGTAGTGGTAGGAAAAACAAAAAGATGAGAAAAGTTAATGGAGATTCTGGGTTACCTTGGAAAAGTTATCTTTTCTCTCTGTGTATTGTTTTCAACAATCTATAAATCTTCAACTCTGGCAGTCCACTTGTGTGTGTGTGTGTATGTGTTGTGTGTGTGTGTGTGTGTGCGCCTGTAGGTATGTGAATGTAACTAAACATTTCCTTGCTTATAAGTTAACTTTAAAGTTTCTGTGAGTTCAGAAAGTCATAAACCTACCGGTTTGGCATATATGTCCTTACAACAATTTAATAGATGAACACTAGAATAAAGTTTACAGCTTATTTTCATTTCTAATCCTATTTTATTTTCTAAACCATTAGCAAATGTCATCTCAATTCCTCTCATTCCATCCTTCTCATATATGAAGAACTACAACTTATTTTTTCATATCTTTAATTACACATGCAGATGTTGAGAACAAAAATATTGGCAATGAAATATGGTGAAGTCTATCCACTTGCAAGTAATAATATTTTGTTTCAAATTATGAGAAATAAAGAGGAAGCTAAATGTATACAGACAGCGTATCAAAATAACAGAGTGCTTTCTAATATTCATTTCTTATTTCTATGAGATGATCTGACAAATATAAAAAAATCTGGCTCCAGCTCCAAGATGTTCATAAAAGATATTTGTTTACAAAATAGCAGCAGTAGTTCATCAAGAGACTGGGACAGGTGTCTAGTTGAACTTATATTTCCACATTTCATAAGATCTCATATATTTAGGAGGAAGCTTGAGCCAGAACCAAGAATGGTGGTTCTCTGTTTCCATGCTAACCCTCCTTGGGTCCAAAGGATTTGCATGTTATCCCTAGAGAGAACAAGCTCCCCTCCTTTGTAAAAATGAGGTATCTGGGTCTTCATATTGTCTTCTCTTGCCATTTTCCCCCTTCTAAATTCTGGATTGAGATACTCTCATTCTATTTCTAAACTGCCATCCAAAACCTGTTCTTGATAAAAAAAATAAGGAAGGTCAATTAAAAGAGATTTCAAATATATTCATTAATTTCTTCAAATCATGTGCATTTTCACTGAGCCAACACATATCAAAGCCTCCTTCAAGAATTTTTCTTTTTACCTAAATCAGGTCGAAGTTTGGCTACAGGCCACAGAAGATCACTGAGTGATACGTCTGGTGTCTGCATATCAAGAGGAAGAGAAATTTTGGAAAAACAGACAGATGCTTTCAGAACTCCAGAAACAGTATCACAGCAGCAGGTACATGACCACAGAATCAGAAGGGGAGGTTGGCCACAAGGAATATTTCCTGTGACACTATGTAGATAAATGTTTTCAAAAAGTTTCAGAACTGCAAGGTACTGTTTTTATGTCATCATTGGATGTTGCAAAATGTGTTTTCTCTCTCCCTAAATGCTTCTTAATAAGCCATTACAGGTCTATTTTTGGTCTCAGTTGTCATTTCCAATAGACCATCTGTTAGAAAGACAGAGTAGGAAATGTGGGTTTGTTAGCTGTGTTTGAGTGTTAGCGTTGCCTGGGACAAGCCAAGTGACCTTGAGCCATTTAGTTTTCGGATAGATTTTCCACTTTGCTGAACAATTAGAAAAGTGGCTACAAGGATTTGTGTTGGAAAGAGAAAAACTGGTAGTTGAAATACTTTTGTGGAAGGATGATATTTTAAAAGAGGATACAATAGAAAGGTCCATCAGGAAGAAATTTAGCCCACATGGGAATGTAGTAAGTGCACAGCTGCATGGCAAGACTGACTTGGGAATTGTAGCATTTCTGTAGGAACCTGATCAAATGGTTCAGTTTATTAAAATTGCTATGATCTAAATGCTTCAGCTAATATGTTGTTACATTCAAGTGAAGGAGAAAAATCTTCCATTGTTCCTCAGTATCCATGAGGTATTGGTTGCAGGACCCTCCGAGATAGCAAAGCCCGTGGTCATTCAAGTTCCTTATGTAAAATGGCATGGTATTTACAAATAAACCATTCATATCTTTGTGTATGCTTCAAATCACTCTGGATTGCCCTCAATACCTAACACAACACCAATGTTATGTAAAGAGAAATTATGCTGTGTTATTTAAGGAATGATGACAAGGAAAAATATCCATACACGTTCAGTATGTGACACTATTTTATTTTTTATCTTCTGGAGTCAAGGTCAATTGAATCTACATCAAATATGAATGTATGACTGTATAGATAACTGTATAGTTAACTATGATGAATATAACTTAGAGATGCAATAGATGGGTTATAGCTAGAATGCTATAGGAAGAGAGGGACAGGATCAATTTATTTTGCTGGAAGATAGCTTTAGATGGGTTTGGAAATCTTAAGAAGAATCTATGAAAGAGCAGGTGTGACAGATGTTGAGCAGAATTTTGGTAGAACAGTTGCAAAGGCAATGACAAAGCATTCCATGAAGAAGGAACCAGAGATACTACTGGTATCTAGTGGATAGAGACCAGGACTGTGGCTAAACTCTTTCCTACAGCCCCCTACAACAAAGAATTATCCTGAACAAAATGTTCCCCTACAACAAAAAATCATCCAGACCAAAAAGCAATAAAGCTAAGGGAAATTAAAAAAAAAAAAAAAAAAAAAGAATAAGCTCAGTTAAAGATTATGGCTTCTAAACAAAGAGCATCATTAATATGTTTTGAAAGGAGGATTTTAAAAGATAATTTTCTCTATAGTTATGGTCAATTGAGTTGGTAAGGGAGATGACAGATCAGGTCTGTCAAGTAGAAACAAGTGGCAGAAGTTTACATGCTACATTTGAACTATGAATTTAACAGTGGAGATGGCACTATCATACCTATCTGTGATTCTCACTGTTCATAGACTCAGCATTATGTTCCAAAGTCTTTGAACCAGATCTGGTTATGAATTGAAGAAAAAAGTAAGGAAAGGGACAATTGCAGATTACACAGCTAAGTGAATAAGGTAGATGGTAGAAGTTTACAGACATGCAAAGGGAATACTCTGGTATTTTAAGTTTAAAATTCCTTTAAGATAAATTAATATAGATACTACAAGTACAGGTTATATGTCGGTAGTTCAGTAAAAAAGTGAAGGATGAACCAGACATGGTGTCACATGGCTATAATCCCACCAGCTCTGGAGGCTGAGGCAGGAGAATTGCAAGTTCAAAACCAGCAATTAGTGAGGTGCTAAGCAGCTTAAGGCCCCGTCCCACAAATAAATAATTTTTAAAAATCTAGGGATATGTCTCAGTGATTAAGTGGCCCTGGGTTCAATCCCTGGTAGTCAAAAAAAAAAAAAAAGAAAGAAAAGAAATGAAAGAAAAAAGGTGTGTTGCAGAAAAAGATATAATATTTTCACATACAGAAATTAATAATAGCACTTCAAGAAAATGTGAAGGATGAGATAACACTCCAAATCTGAGCTCTACAAAATACTAATGTTGAGCATTGGGACAGAAAAAAAAAAACAGACAAAAAAGACAGAAAAATCATTGCTAGAGAAGTAAGAGAAAGCCCAGAAAATGTAACTTCTGGGAGGCCAAGAGCAGATACCACTCTAACACAGGAAGAAGTGGATAGCTTTCCCAAATGTGACTGGGAGCTAAGGAATCTTAAGACTGAGAAAAGTCCATTGGGTCTGACAAGGTAAGGTGATTAATGGCATAAAATTTAAAAAGGAGCTTCAGTACAGAAGTCAGATCATAGCAGATTGAAAAGCGAATGGAAGGGGTCAAAGCTAAAGGTTATCTTAACCCTAAGATACTGGCAAACAGGGGTGATTTTAAAATGTCCCCCACCCTTGTGTTCTGAAAAAAGGCTTACTGAAAAAATTCACCTTTTTCCATAGGAGTACAATAAGGCTCATGAATTCCCTCTTGTTAATCTTTGACAAGGCCAGACACAGCTCCCCTAAATTCTTTGTCTAATAAATGATTAACTAAACTCTTATCCCCACTGATCGATTAGAATAAAATTGTTAGCCACACTTTAGTTAGAATTTTTTATACACCACTTCCCTTCACCCATTCTTTACTCCCCTATAAAGAAAAAAACTCACTGTGTAACCCCTGAAAGGCTGTAGACCTTAGGACCGTGGGCTTTTCCTATACAATAAACCTCCCTCTACTGAAGTCTACTCTTACTAAATTCAGGTTTTGTTTTATTTATTTATTTATTCCTTTACTTTTGATAAGGTGAGAAAATAGAGATTGTATATTCATAACTTTCTTAAAATGCTTTTCCGTGAAGCACCATTTGAAAGGAGATACAACTTATCAGAGCCTGTATCGAAGAAGTACTAAACTGAGCAGAAAGCCAAGAGATGGCAGAGGCACAGCCTCGACTGGAAGAAAAAGAAGGAACCCTTTCCCAACACTGCCCTCTCCCATTGAGGTTGATGAGCAGAGGTGAGAATTGGTTGTACAACACATGAGGGCCAAGTGCTTTGCTCTCTGTCTTGCTGCAGTAGTCCAGCATCACTGGGAAGGAATATCAATCTCCATCAGACAGCTAACCAGAAGTTTGCTCAATCGTGGCATCCAGGAGTATCAGAAAGGAGGAACACTATGCCAAGCTCAATTTGTCCATGGTTCACTGACATCTGGGAATCTGGCCAGACCAAAGGTCAGGTATACAGAGTAAACCCAAAGACTGACTGCTTCAACAAAGACAAGCAAGACACTAGGTGGGGAACAAATCTGTCCTGACATGGCCGTATTCACCAGGCTTCTGTTTATGATGTGGAAAGGGTAGAGGCCTTGGGTAACCAGAGAGAAAACTAAGGGCTATATACCATGCTCATAACCAAGTCTTATGTCAGCATATAAAATCAAAGGCATCCAAAAATAATCACACACACACACACACACACACACACACACACACACACACAGATTGGGATATCTGGAAGCCTCACTGCTTTTCCTGCTCTTGTGTTCTATGAGATACTCCTGCAATCTTTTAAACCTCTTCTTTCATGGTCCACTGCTACAAGCTCACATTGGTTTCTATTAGTTACAACCAAAAAGGTTCTAAATCATACAAAATTACAGCAGTCAAAAAACACTTATGCTCTGAACAACATTGCCTTGGCATTCATAAAGCGAAATATGACAAAAATATGAGAAGAAATTGACAAACACAATTATAGTAAGAACTTGAATACTCATTGCTCCACACTTGACTGATGAACAAGAACAAATAAATAAGGATATATGCTCTGAATACTAAAAATAATAAGGCTAAATATTAGGACACATTTCTTATTCTGTGCTCTGCACAAGCTGCTTTTCCATTCAACATGTTTTTGAGAGATTATTACACATTGAAAATGTGCTAAGCAATAGGTTTTTCTGTAGGTCATAAATAAAGATTCTGCAGTCATAGAGCTTCCAGACCTGTGGAAGTGATAGTCTTTGAAATTGTACCAAATACATACTCAATTATAAAATGCATCAAGTTCTATAAAAAAAAAAAACAACAGCAGGGGTACAAGGAAAGTGAGTACAGAGTGGGAGACATAGATTTCCTTTAGATTGAGTGGTCTGGGAAGAGCTGTCAGATCAAAGAGGCTTATGGCAAGTGATGGAGACAACCAGGTAAATAGCAGAGAGCATTACAGCTGCAGACACCATGTGTGTGGGTCAGAGGTGGGAAAGTGCCACCTTTGTGGCTATGTCACAGTAAGCAAGAAGAAAAAGAGTCTGTTGGTCAAGTGAGGAAGGAAGACAGTGACCCAATTCTGCAGTGTATCCCAGTCTCAATTCTATCCTGAAAGCAAAAAAAAAAAAAAGGAGAATATTCAGCATGTTGGAGGAGGGATGCATAGTGGTTATCTCTTTAAATCTCCTGGATTTCAGGGGGAGAATGGATTGGAAAGGAACAGAGTCAGAGTAGGACTGAAAGGGCAATTCTGGTGGACCAGGAAGGAAATGATGACTGCTTAGAGGGGGAAGGAGGCAGTAGAGATGGGAACAGATGCTGATATGATTGTCTTTGTTTTTGTTTTGTTTTGTTTTGTTTTTGTTTTTGCTGAATTTGACAGAATTTGGTAATAAATTGAATTTGAGTGGTATTGTAAAGGGAACAATTTCAAATGACTTTGAGATAAATAAACAATTTATTGAAAACATTGTGGAGCATTTATAAAAATCTATAATATGTTCAATCACTAAAAAAATGCTCAATAAATTATCCCAATCAGAAATGTACAAGCCATTGTCTCTGACTACAATACAACAAAATAAAAACAAAAGTAAATGACCATTTGAATGTAAAAAGAAAAAATTATAAAAAAGACCTTTATTATATTAATAATCATCAAGTTAATGAAGAAATCAACACTGAAATTATAGATTATTAAAAACAAAGAATTCTATGTATCAATTCCAATAAGGGATACAGTAAAAGCCATGTTCAGAGACAATATCATAAAAATACATGATTTCACTATTAAGCCCAAAATAAGGAAATTAAATTATGCCTTGAACTCAAATTTTAAAAATGACAAGCACAAAATCCAAAAGAAAGTAAAAGAGAGAAATGAATAAAAATGCAAGAAGAAATAAAAATATGAAACCCAGAAAAACAACTGGATAGATATATAAGTGGTTCTTTGAAAACAACTCCCCCGCAAAAAAAGACAAAGGCAAATTAGATACAACCAAAAGAAGACAAATACTCAAAATTACAAAAAAAAAATTCTAGGTCTTCCACCCCGGTGGGACCGTTATCTGAAGACAGATAGTCCATGGAGAATGACCTTTGAATCATACCAGATTCTGTTTCATTTCCTTCCAGTTGATTCACATCAGGAATTTCTAGCATTGATTTTGCACAAAAGGCCTCCAATTTGACTCACAGAAATCACATGAGCAATACTTCTAGGAGTTTGAGGGACTCCAGGATAAAAATTCACTTCCCCGCTCCTTATCTCTTGGGTTGAAGATAAGGTACAAGTATGAAGTGAGGGTGTTATGGACTCAGATTTGTGTACTACCAAAATTCATGTGTTGAAACCCTAACTCCAACTGTATGACATTAGGAGGCAGAGCCTTTGGGAAATAATGAGGTCATGAGAGTGGAGCCCCTATGATGGCATTGGTGTCCTTATGAGAGAAAGAAAGCTACCTTACTCTTTTTCTACCATGTGAGATTGCAATGAGAAATTAGCAGACTACCACTACAGGGGCCCTCACTAGATCCCAGTAATGCTGGCGACCTGATCTTTGATTCTACCCTTCAGAACTATGAAACTAAACTTCTGTAGTTTATAAGCCACCCAGCCTATGGTACTTCCTCTGAACTAAGACAGGTATAATTTTCATTCCTGTCAACATCAGAGCTCACACTTACTTATCCTTATTGATAGCTTACTATGTGTAAGGCACAAGAAGGACTCTACAGGTGTCATCTCATTGAATCTTCAAATAACCCTATAACGTAGATTCTATTATTCCCATTTTATAAAGAGGAAACTAACATTCTGTGTCAGAAAGTATAAAAGAAATCTTGAATAAACACAGATGTAAACAGTTCTGAATAAGATTATTATAAGTGGTGATGATGTCAATTCTCCTTCAAATTAATGTGGTTTTAAGAAACATCCCATCAAAATCCTAATGAAATCCTATAACTTGTCTAAGTAAGCTTACAGTTTTCCCTGGAAAAGCAATGGATAAATACAGAAAATAATATTTTTTAAATAAGGGGAACTAAATTTTTTTTCTCTAACAAATATTTAAACAACTTGGAAAGCTACCAAAGAACTAATGTGGAAAGATAACACTCTAGGACAAATGAGCTGTTAGTGGATTATAAAAGGATTATTTCAAATCAGTGGAAATGATAAATTATTTAAGAAATGGTACTGGAGCAATTGGCCTCATGATCTGGAAGACAAAGGGGCATGGATGAGTGAACAAATGAATGAACAGATTAGCATATGATGTTGCCTATCTTTGTGCTGATTAGTTACCCTTGAAGTACAGCATTTTCTGAAACAGTGACTGGAGTGACTGGCAGGATAAAATTATTCTACATGTAATTACTACATTCCTCTGTGTGTGTGTGTGTTGTGTGTGTTTCTTTTCTAAATCGAAGAAATTTTTAAAAATTGAGGTTTTACAACACACCTTAGCTCACACTGTACCCTTTTTCTAATGAAAACTGGAAGTTTTTTGGGTATCTGCTGACTGTTCAGCACCACTGCAGATAGGACAAGGACACAAATAGGAACCATGGAAACAAGAGAAGACTGGATTGTTAGGAATAAATTCAAGAGCAGGCATAGCTCAGGGAGGAATGGACTAGTGAAGAAACCTTCATGCAGTAGCACCTAGAACTGTGTAGGATTTTGAAGAGAAAGAGGAGAGAAGGAATATTTAGGAGAAAGGTGGGGAGGAGGGAAGGAGAGGATGGGGGCAGAGAAAGAAGGGGTGTCTGAGAGACTGGAACAGAAGACCACCTGGGAGGGGAGGGATAAGAATGAGGTAGTTTGTGCAGGGAGAGAAAAGTCATGACAGCAAGTCCGAGGGGTTCCATGTGAGAGGAGCCAGTGAGGGTTTAAAAGCAGGTGAGTGACCCAGAAAAATAGAGGTATTAAAGGCAGATTCCCCAGGCAGGAGGATAGAGAGGAGGAGGGAGAAAATGAAATCAAGGAGCCTGACATGAAGGCTCATGTTGTCATGCAGGTGTGAAGTGACAGGGTCGCAGCAAAAGTCTGAAGATGGTGACTATAAGTGGCAAGCACTTTGACACAGCCATCACCCAGAGAGGCTGGATTTATTTCACAGTTACTAGGGACACCAAGAGTAATAGCATCAAGTGCAGGATCTAATTAGAATCCAGTTAGGTAGAGGTCTCCTTCCATCCGAGGGAGGGACTCAGTTCAGCTGGACCCCAGCAGGGGGGTTGAGGAAAGAACATTGGTCACAAAAGCCCTACCCTTACCTCTTCCCCAGGATGGTGCTCTTTGGACTCCTTGTCTTGGTCTTGTGTTTTAATCCTATCTTCATGCATCTTAGAAGAATGAATTTTATAGAATATAGACAAAAGGAGTAAAGAAAGGGAATCAAAAAAAAAAGGGAGGATGGGAGGGAAAGGAAGCATACCAAGGAATGAGATAGAAAAATTATGCTATATATATGTATGAATGTGGCATAATGAATCTCAGTACTGTGTATGGTTACAATGCACCATTCAAATTTTTGAAATGAAATAAAAAAGAACAAACTTTATCTGCATACTTTATTTCCAAGAAAGTCAAAAGACATAGGTTGTTTTCTTTTTTTTTTTTTTCAGTCTTTATAATACAAAGCAGTTTGGAAAAATAGAATTAAATTAGGTTTGAATTTTTATATTAGCTCTTTCATTGAACATCCGTGTAACTTTGACTAAGTAACTCTGAGAGTCTCAGATTATTTATTTCATAAAAAGGGTACTGTTTCCTGTTTTTTGGGATTATGGTAATATTTTAAAATATATATGCATGTGTGTATATATATTATTTTATATGTGATGCATGTTATATTATACATATTTCCACATTTGTTTGCATAATCATATGAAAATTTCATACCAAAATTTTTGCAAAAAGTAGATGGCACCATTATGTACACCTTTTTAAATATGCCAAATAAATGATTATTTAAAAATCATTTATTACTCAACTGTCTTTGGTACAAAATTAGGTTGCCTGGAATACTTGCATTAACAATGATTATTCGGTGAAATACGGCAAGCTAGTGTCAAATAGATTTAAGATAATAAATAAGAGATGTGATATTAACAACTTTAAACATAATGCTTTTAAAGACTAGGTTAATGTTCTCCATACAATAATATTTTCTTTATCTTGAAAACTCATAACAATGGCACTGTGACAACCACACACAAACAAATGCTTTCTGTCACCTTAATGTAGAGGAATTAAGGTCATATCCTTTTATCCAAGAGTGGCACTATCAAGTACAACCACTCTCCAGGAGAGTTTGATGAAATTGTTTGCTGTAATTAGTTTTCCCAAGGGGAAAAATGAATAAAAGATTCTCATCAGGTATTGGGCTCCAAAGTTTCTCTAGCTGTGTAGCTGACAGAAATTTCATTATTTATTTTTCACATCTGGATAGTAAATGGAAGCTTCTCTAGCATCAGTTTCTCCACGCTGTCTTCAAACAGGTTTAATAAGAGGATTAAGAGTTTAAATACATCTCCAACTGTTAGAAGTAGTTTTCTCCATTTTCAGGTTGACATATTCAAACCAAATTTTGTTCTTGACCCTCTAATTTACCACTACATATAGATTGGGAATCTGGTTCCAATAGGAGGAAGAAGGGGCTGTACTCCTTGTTCCCTTGAAATGACAGTGATCTCGGTATATTGATGCCCAATAAGTACTTACTAAGCATGAAGAACATACACAGAACTGAGATTGGCTCTAAAAGGAATTCAAAAAAGTATATATTGTCATTTTATTTCAGAAAGTAGAGCTCACTCTGAAATATTGAGCATAAAAATATATTATATTGTGGGAGGGAGAAGAATGCAACGATTCCAAAGAGAAAAAGAAATATCAAGATCTAGAAAAAGTTGTTTCTCAAAACTAAGTATCCATTTGAATCACACAGGAATCTTTTAAAACTCAAAACCCAGGCTATACCCTTAAACAATTAAATAAAAATCTCTGGCACTGGGACTTGTACATAAAACATTCTTTAAATCACCCAAGGTAATTCCATTGTATAGGCCCAGACTGAGAACCACTAATGTAGAGCAAAGACAAAAGGTCCCCTAGAGTTCAGAAACATGACCATTATTTGAAGTGGGGAAGGGAACTGGGGATCAACCTTCAGTTTAAGTACAGAATGCATTTTATTCTGACAATGAAAAAATTGCTCCCCAGTAATAAGTACACATAGCTTCAATAGTTGAACAGTCCTACAGAAACCTATTGACTCCCATCACTGAATGTTAAAGTCAATGTCAGGTTATGAGCAGATTTCTAGTGTAGCATTTACACTGGTCATGCTGCTATGGAGTTTAGCCTACAAAAGCAGAAGAGAAACCTCATGTTAGCTGAACGTGTGTAGGAGAGGGAGGATAGAAGGAATAATAAAAGCTGAAGGGAGAAAGGGCCTGGGCCCTAGCTTAGACATTGCATGGTAGAATGATGAAAATCCACTATAGCCAACAAAAAAAGATGATCAGTATGAAACTCGGGAGGAATGCCTGAACCATGTGAATTCATCTACCCATCAATGACTCTCACTTTCACTTCCCTGCTACTTAAAATTCCACCACCAAAAGTATCTTACTTACAGAAAAAGTATAAGTTGTCTAACTGGGAAATAATTATATCTGATAAAGTTAAGGGCACATATCAGCAAATCCATTTATCAATAAATACAGCAATGCTATTCTAGATACCTTCTGTATCATCTGTTATAATGCAGAATGGGGTGGGGAGTATTTCCACTATTTGTGAGTAGATAAAAAAATAAAATATATTTTCACATGGAACAGTATCATAGCATTTGTTTTGGGGTGTGTGTGTGTGTGTGTGTGTGTGTAGACATATATGGATAGAAAGAAAAAGGAAAAAGAGAGAAATGATATGCATAAATTTCAAAAGCAAAAGTTTGAGTGAAATTTTGCTGTGAACCTAAAGCTTCTATTAAAAAGTCTATTAAAATATAGTTTACATGAAAATAAAACCTATGAAAAATTTTTGAGTGAAAAAACAAGGTGAAAAATAATATATACAGCATGTACTAATTATATAGTTAAACCAGATTAATTAAATAATGCTAGGCTGTACATGCTATAAGAGATGTTTAGCAAAGTGCTACAGAGGAAAAGAGAGAGAAGGTGTCATCCTGCTTGTTACAGACAGGGAAAGAGAAGGGTTGTTACAGAGGAGGTGACATTTGAGTGATCACAAAAGGAGTTTGTCAAGTGAAGATTGAAAACAGTAGGATGAGGGTAAGCACAGCGTGTGCCAAAGGTTCAGAATTCTGAAATTTAAAAAGGTTCAATATGCTTAAGAAATAAAGAAGTTCAATGTGTTGGAACATGAAAAATACATGGGAGAGAGAGAAAAGTTAAACATGTTGCTTGAGTGCAAGTTCAGACAAATGGAGAAACTTGCCTTGCTTCTAAAGGTTTCTGATGACGTGAGATACATTGTTTAGCCTGTGTTCTGGAAAAGGTGACCAGGTCTAGGTCTAGGGAGCATCAGGAAAAGGTCGACGGAGGATTAGGAATTATGTAAATTGGAATGAGTTTTCTTCTCAATGCATTTCCAGGGCCTAATCTATGCTCAGTCAAAATCCTTGTGGTGCTATTTAGCAGGGACAGGCCACGAAGCTGAAATTGAGGACTGACAGCTGAGACACTTCTTCTCCTATGTGCTGCTTCTTGAGCCATTCTCCACTCTTCTCTGTCCTGCTCTGTGCCCTAGGCTGCTGACCTCCATCGGCAGTGTCACCAGGCCTCCTTTACTCCTTTGCTCTCAGTTGACTTTTGTCTCTAAGAGGCCCTCAGGAGATCAAAACATGAGAAGAAAGTGGTTAGTTATTCATTCTCCCTCATTTGCCAACAAATGGCTGCATTCTGGCAGCAATGCATTTTCCCCCCCTTAATCCATATCTTCTATTGAGTGCCCCTCTTCTGTGGCAACAGCTCTCAGTAGATTCCAAAAATTGTTCCTTATGCATTGTTCTAAAGAATTTGTATTTGTGTTATTCAGATTTGATATGACCCAGAGATAATTGTCATCAAGGAAGAAATTTATACTCTCAGATCTCTACAGACAGGCGGCATCCCTCACCATGAAGGAGCCCAGGGAAGCACCAGTGCTGGTCAGGAGGAACAAGGGAGAGGCTTGGTGCAGGGTTTTTCTGGGGTTTTGCGGGAAGAAATGGACAAAGCAGAGTAAGCACACTGAGTAAGTTTAGAAAGGAATAATCTGAATAATTTAAGCAGGATCTCAGCCATAAGGGTGGTACTCATTTGCCTGGGACCTGGCCCTGGGTGATTCAGAACACAGGGAATACTGGTTTGCTGTGTGAGTGTTTGATAAAGAAGTTGGCAGGTGGTATGGGCTCAGATTAGGTTGGTTTATATATCAAAGTGTGCTCACAGAGAAGTCCTTTTCCTCTCTAGGAATTAACTTGCCCTGGGAGAAGCAGAATGTGAAGAATCAATAATGCCAGCACATGATGAATACAGAAAGTAAGAATATATGGTCAACACACACATGCCTCTTAAGGACTAAGTGTGGAACCAATTCCTACTAGTCCCCATGCATGTCCCCATCTCCTCGTCTCCTCGTGAGTTCCTTAAACCTTGTACACACCTCTATAAACAGTCCCTTTATTAAGCTCTCCAATTTGCCTTTAGAGTGGGACTTCCTGTTTCCCACTAGGACCACACTTCTGCAACTGCTAAATTCTATTTTATTTGAGGCTACATAAATCCTACCATGTCACATATAACTCTCCTGTCATAAAATGCTTCTCTTTACAAAACAACTAATTCTTGACATGATACAGCAATCTTTTCATTTAGAATGCTAGTTCTAGTCTGCTTATTAAAACTAGTTATGAAAATGGCAGTCAACCATAACTAATTTTCCAGCATTTTCATTGCCGTCCCTTGGTCTTATTTCTAAACACCCAAGGGGTCAACTACATAATAAAAACTAATGTTCTATAATTAAGGATTTGAAGCCTTTCCCCCCACCCCATACACACACTGTAAATCCTGTTACATTTCTTATTGACAGTTCATCACAGAGACTCCAGGCAGAAAGCATAATCAGTTTCATTTTTCTCCATGGTGGGAGGCTGGGAGGTAGAGTGGAGCCTTCAGCAACTCCAAGGCACTGACTTTCCTCTGCCCTCACTAACTTCGGCCTCTCTGGGCAGTTTTGATTCCTCAAATAGGCTTGTCTCTGTTTCAGTTTTAGAATGAGCTTAACCCTCTTCCTGAAATGCTCTTTGCCCAATCCCCAACCCTCTCACTCATAACTCCTGCTTTTTCAGTTCTCAGCTAAAAGAATAGAAGGTGAATAGAAGGTGAATAGATGGGGGAGCATTAATAATAGCTCATATCAAAGATCATCTCTTTTTGTCAGCCACCATACTGTGTGTGTTTCAGGTTAAAATGCTTTTGTTTGTGGATCTCTCTTTATATTAAAAATTTGGTTGGCTTATATATTAGTTAAACATAGCTCATGATCTTAAGTAAGTTGCTTAGTTCTCAGGTTCTGTAGCTCTTTGGGAAACTGATATAATACCTGGCTTTTCCTCTTCTTTCATGAGGTTGGATTGAAGGTCAAATGCCATGATAAATACAACAACACTCTGTAAAGCCGATGGACTGCAATAATTACTTTGATTATTTAGACAATGTACTCAGAATCCCAGCCTTCCATTTCTAGGATCCCAAGAAGATGGATTTCTAAATCAAGCCCCTTCAGAACGTCAAAGAGCCTTCATCCTTCTGTATTCTTGTATTGATTTATTTACTGAGCCACTACTATCGAATGGTCTCTGTGACAATACTAATAATATTCAGTTCAAAGTTGCCTATACTTGCAGACCCATAGTCTAGCAGAGACACACATATGCACAAGCAAATGTTCTAAATTCCTGCAGGCATTAGACAGAGGGCCTCTGTTGGATATTCCACCAGGGTGGATATGAAGAGTCTTTCTAAGGATGGAACGATTTGCAGAGTTTAGGGCAAGGTTAAGAATATCTCTAGGAGGTGGAGGACCTAGGAATAGTAACAGTGATCACCAGAAGCATAAAGAATCAAGCTGGGTGTGGTGACTCATGCCTGTGATCCCAGTGACTCAGGAGGCTGAGGCAGGAGAATCATAAATTCAAGGCCAGTCTCAACCATTTAGTAAGACCCTGTCTCAAAATAAAAATAAAAAAAAAGAATGGGGGATGCTAGAGTGCCCTTGGGTTCAATCCCCAGTGCCAAAATAAATAAGTCAAAGGGAGAAAGTGTTACTGAAACCCAATTGACACTGGAGCCATGGACAAATGGCTCAAATATACAAGGAGGCGGCCACAGTCAGACCTTCACTATGGTGGGAAAGGTCTCAGATGAGTAAGTACCCCAGTGTCTCAGATCTCCTGTCAGGCCTCCCTTGAGCATCCCAGGTGGCAGTCAGAGGACAAGGGAAATGGTGATACTATGCATAGGTATCAGCATCCCAAGGAAAGGAGTAAAGCATAGAGAGGCAGAGAACATCATGGGGAAGGTGGAAAATAACCAGCATGGGTTTCCTGTAGAAGAAAATTCTTATCTTTACCTGGAGATATTATAAAGGCCTCAAATGAAAGACTTTACTAGTTTGCCAGGACTTCTGTAACAAATTCCTACCAACTATGTGGCTCAAGACAGCAAAAGTTCATTCTCTCAGAGTTCTCAAAGTTGGAAGTCTGAAACCCAGGTGCTGGCGGGCCATACTCCCTGAGAATGCTCTTAAAGAAGAAACCTCCTTACTTCTTCCTAGCCATTAGTGCCGGCTGGCAATCATCAGCATTTCTTGGCTTGCACATCCTTCATTCCCATTTCTGTCTCCATCATCACATGCCTTTCTTCCTTCTATGTGTGCATCTGTGTCTTCACATGACCTTCTTATAAAGATAACAATTGTTGGCTTTGAGCCACTCAAATTCAGTATAACCTCAATTTAACAAATTGCATCTGCAAAGGCCCTGTTCCAAATTAGGTCACATTTTGAAGTTCCAGGTGGATGTGAATTTGGCGGGGGGGGGGGGGGGGGCACACTGCTGAACCCTACACAGAGACCAGTTGAGCTAAATCCTGAAAGTTCATAAGCACCCAGCATCCATAATAAGGTGGTAGATGTAACCTTAGGACCACCCTCTGTGGATAACAAGCAATTGTCCTCACCATAAGTCTTACCTACACACTGACTTTCCTGCCCATTCCAATGACACCAAAAAGATCCAATGTCACTAATGGACTAGGATTGGCAGCTGGCAGGAGTTCTCAGTGTAGAAAGGTAAAGAAAGTCTTATATCTCTAGAAGAGTAAATCAGAAATGACCTGAGTTCTCAATTTGAGATGAACCCAAATGGAATAGATGTCACAAAGTCACTCTTACAAAAGATAGAAAGGGAGAGTGTTCTCAAAGCCAAAACAAGGAGGGAGGGAGACAGGCAGAAATGCAGGTCTGAAAAGAGTCAGGAAAGATTGCTTTATCCTACCAGGTTAAACCTAGGCAGGAAAGTCAACCCTGTCCATAGGAAAGTAACAAATAGTCTGGGGACTCTGCCAGAACTGCCATGGGGCACTCAGTTCTCAGAGGATACCCAGAATATCAATTTACCTGCTCTTAGAAAGAAATACCCTGCCCATTATAAATGTTGAACAACAGACTAAGTAAGATTCAACAACCAGAAAACAGAAGTACCACTGAGCACAATGAGAAAGCTGGGACACCCCAAACCTGAGCAAGGAAAATATCACCAGAACAGGGTAAAGAGATCTCACCAAGCACAGGGAGAGGGATTGGTAGATTTCCTTAGCTTTCCTCTCCTTCTGACTGCTATATAGCCCTATTTGAGGCCATGGGGATCAGACAACATTAACTGCATTGTCCGATTGTATATTTTTCTAACAATACTTAGTTGGATGATATAAAGTTGCATATAGACCAGAGGATTGAGCATAATTATTAGAGTTACATGACAAATCTTTCTCCCAGTATCTAGGGTCTCCACAGGAAGCATGATATACAACAAGAATTTCCAAGTGGTGTTCCCTGGAGTCTAGGTTTTCTCCTGGGGGACAGACAGAAGTAGAGGCAAGTACATACAGGGTCAAGGTGAAGAATGGGTTTCTGTGTAGATTTTTGTGTTAACAAATGCTTTTGCAATGACATGTGTTTAGAGGGGTTCATCACAAAAGATAGTTCTAACACTACCTCTGCCACTGGCGACCCTATGGCCTGAGATGACTCACTTTACTTCTTTGTGCTATTCACATTTTTTGAAAAGGTACAAAATTCAGCAGTTATGAGAACTTTGTAGAAGTATTACCTGAATGCAAAGCATTATTACTAACATTGTTATCATCAACATCTTCATCGTTATCATCACTGAGTCATAAGCAAATAGCGGTACTTCTTCCTTTCTAGTCTATATGTTTTTAATTTCTTTTACTTAAAAAAGAAAATGTGAAAAAATATTAAAATTTTAAAAAACTTTTCTGTATCTATTGAGATGGCTATGTTGACTTTGTCTTAAAGAACACCATTACCCATTCCTCAAATGGCAATTGAATGCCTATTTTCAGTTAAGCACATGTACTGAAAATTTAATAGTAACCAAGACTGATATAAAATCGAGTGCTCAATGAGTTTATAAAGATAACAGACATAGTACACTGAAGAGATGATAATTACTACAGAGTGAAATAGAGATCAGTATCTCAGGATCCAGCCCACTGAGATTGATATTTGAAATAAATACCAAAGGATATGAGAGAGTAAGTCTTGTTGATATTTGATGGGAAAACATTCCAGGCAGCAATAATAGGCAGGTGCAAAGGCCCTGAGGTTGGAACATACAGAGTACCTGTGAGAACTACCAGAAAATCCATATCTAGACAGAGACAGAGAGGGTAGTGGAGAAGTAAACAGGAAATAACAAAGTCTCATAACAAGTCACAAGTCATATCACATAGGTCACTGCAGACCATTGGGGTACTTTTGTTTTTATTCTCTAAAAAGTAGAAGCTTTTTTATTCCACTTTTGTATTGCATTTATTTATAAAAAGTGGAAGGTATTATTCAAGAAGATGATGTGATTGTAACCTATGCTATAGCAGAGTTACACTAGAGACTATGTTGAGAATAGACTGAAGGGGAAAGGAAAGGATCACGTGGCTGCTTACAAGGCAATCCCAATGGTCCACTCAAGGAATGTTGATGTCTTAGATCAAAGAAGGAGGAAAGAAGTTATTGTGTTCTAAATATATCAGGCATATATTTATTCCTCCAAATGAAGCTGAGAACAATTTTGTAACTGCTCCTACACCATATCAAAAATGTGATTGAGATTTTTTACTGGTTTTCTATTAATATGCTGAATTGGAAGTAACTCAATGGATTTATAGATTAACTGGGGGGGAACATCAATTACAAAATAGTTTCTCTTGCATGGGCCTTTTTTCTCATCTTCTTTTAAGGTATCTTGGTAAAAGTTTGCAGTTTTCCTCACATAAGTCATATAAATTTCTTTTTAAGATCATTTTATAAGAGGTGTACATGGTTATGACTGTGATTATTTTTTCTCACACATTATAGCTTATCTAAAGAAAAACTATTTGTGTATTTATCTCATAACTGGCCATTTTATTCAGTTTATTCTTTGTTTATTGTTTTTTCTGAAGCCTTTCAGTCTAATCTTCATGTGTTGAGAAATTTGCTTGCCCATTTTCAATATGAGTCATCTACTTCTCCATTGGGTGAGTTTTCATGATAAATGGGATGTAGAATGGATCTTAACATAGGGAATGGAAGGTGGATCCCATTGCCCCATGTCAAGGGAACTCCAGCTTTGAGGAGCAGCAAGGGGATACCAGGACTTCAGGGTGTGGGTGTGGATGCATGAGGGATGGGCAGGGAGGAGATGGAAGTGGTAATGAAAAATTCTGAAAAGAGGACTTAGAAAGATAGTTGAAACAAGCTTGGGTTTGCTTGGGTTAGACTTGTAAGAAACTTGAAAAATAATTAGACCAACAAACTCACATTTATGAAGAAGAGGCGGTCAAAAGAGAGGAGATTTTTTTGAGGCTAGAGGTTACTGGCTAAGGCTGAGCTAAAATGCAACAGACCAGGTCTCTTTTCACTCTCACTGAGCCAAACAGGGGCCATATCCTAAGGGGAAAAGTCAAGCCAAAAAGAAATAAAGAAGAAGCATAAGATCTTCAGCCATTCCATCTGCTTTGGTTTGGGTGAGGGTGGAACACAATATGTTCTTGACATCTCACAAGGTGTTGGATTAGAAAAGAGTACATGGACCATCAAGTGCTTGTCCTTTCATGAATTAATTATTGGACCTTTGAGAAACCCACTTATCTCTTAACAGCCTCAGCTACTAACATCTTTAAAATATAAAACCCATTATATTAGAGGCTACATCCAGCCCACAGATGTTTTTTGATTTTGTTGCATTTGAAAATGACTTTCATTTCCTGATGGCATGAAAATCAAAAAAATTCATACAAAATCTGAATTTCTGGCTTTTCTTTTTTTAGAAAAAGAAGATCCTCCAACACTGGGCCAATTTGCTGCATCTGCTGTCTGCCATCATCCCCACTTACTCACTTAGTTAGGTTGCCCATGTTTCCCCTGTGGGCTTCTCTAATACAATTTACAAGCTTGCCAGTTGTGAGGTTCTGGGAGTCTATGATGCTCTGATTCTCAGCATGGCCCTGGCAAATACACCTAAAGCCATGGTAACCCACATCTGACCCTCTGATCAGTTCTTCCTCAGCAGATTTCTCCATTTTGTATTGTCTTTACACACCTCCTTTTCCTAAAGCCTGGACTGCTACATCTGAGCAGAACCTATGCCTATTACATGGATGTTCTCCCATTGTCCCCTAAGCTAAGTGGCCTGGCTTCTGCCTAGCATAGCTCAGGAAGGAGCAAATGACAGACCCAGCTTCTCTGATTCCCTTCCAAAAACAAATCCCTCTGCTCTCTCTATATATACTTCACTCCACAGACCCCAGAGTAATAAGTGAATCAGCAACAAATAGTGGCCATTGTATATCCAAAAAAAAAAAAAAGAGGCCAGTGTTGACATTGGCTAATCTTTCTGCTAAAGGCACCCACAGTAATAAAGAGACAACACACAAATCACACCCTAGTGCAGAAGAAGCCAGTGTGAACTGACAAAGCCCTGGCAACAGTCCTGATGGAGGTGCAATTGGGGGACCTAAACCCAAATACAGGAGTGGTTGATTAGGCAGATTTATTACCTGTGTGAGACTGGATTTATGCAAGGTTAGAGCCTACTGCTATCCACTTGGGACTCCTCACTCCCAAGGCTTTGATCATTAGGCACAGAGTATCCAGGACTAGATTTTCTGCAGACACATGTTACTGCCAAGCAAATTGTTGCTAATGTTGGAATCCAGATGGGTTTGCTTTGGTTTGGGCCTTAGTGTGCCACTCTGAAAATGTTATTCATAGGAATCCAGGTGGAACTGGGAAAGACTACCAATTGGTAGCCAAGCCAAAATTCTATGAGGGGAAGTTTAATACATGAGTTGTAAGTTATAGTTCTTTTTTTAAGTCAGATTCAGCAAGATGCCTTTCATGGTAACCATGATCTCTCTGGCTCCCTCTGCTCCTAAGAATTCTTTCACCATGAGTGCCTGCCAAGCACAGAGCACCAGAGAACTGGAAATCAGAAATTTATGCACTAAAGTTTCTCTCAATGCCCACACGATCCTGCCCTCTCTGAGAAACAGGCTTGTGCTCTATGCCACCCTCCTTCACCATTTCTGAGGAATAGAGTCACCACATAGATGCGTAAAATCAAAATGTAATTCCTTCTTGCCTTATTTGGAAAGCTGTGGGCCCATTTTGTGTGAGAATAGAATTCAGGATAAGAAAAGAATTCAAGCAAAGAGGAGAGTTATGAAGGGAATATAATCAAACAAACATTTACTAGGTTCTCGTTAGGTTCTAGGACCTGTTAGGTACTGAGGTTGCAAAGGTAATTAAGTATTGACTCTGTCCTAAGGAAGCTCACAAGATATCAGGAGAGACAGACATGTGCACATATAATAACAATTGAATGTGACAAATACTAAGGAAGCAGTAGGACTTAGCTCTTCCAAGGCATTGAAGATGGGAGTGCAGTGGGCCATGGAGACAGAAGTTGAGAGGACAGAAGCCTTCGCAGAGAACTCCCCACTGGAGAGGATCCTTAAAAGTGAAGTATAAGTATGTCCAGGAATAAAGGAGCAGAGAACAAGAGATAAACTTATGCCAGAATAAAAAAATGGATTATATTTTATGAGTTGATTTTTGGTAGTTTGATAGTGTGGCTAAAACTCAGCACAAATTCTGTGACTTAAACTTATCCCATTCCCAGACTAATTTGGTATACATTCCTTCTCCAAATTTTCTTGTCATTGTCCTCCTCATGGATATCCTTCCAATCATCTGATTACCTAAATGGAAATTGCTTTACCCTCCTCACTTACCATAATATCTCCAAATTGTACAATTTGGACCTGCCTCATATCTATCAAACCTTACCCTCATTCTCACAGTCTCTGTTATCGTAAATTAAGCTCTGAGCTGCCCTGTTCCTGTGTGAATTCCCCTAATAGCCCATAACTGAACTACTTGCCTGGAGTCTGTCCCAATCTGCCTCTTACAGAGAAGCCTGAGTAATCTTTATGAGATGAAAATGTACAATATCACCCCCAGGCTGAAAACCTTCCCACACCTCACCTTAGGTTTTAGAAGAGATAAGCTACAACTCCTTAATACAAAAGACCATTCACCATCTGATACTCTCCCTGTCTGACACTCTCCCTGCACCCCATAACTAGTCTTTTATTTCAACCACTCTTTCCATTTTCTTCCAATAGATGGGAAGTTAAAGGACCAGAGTCCTTATTGCTGTGTCTCACCTGACTGAAATGCCTTCCATGTTCCATCGTCCAGAAAACTCTTAACCCTGCTTCAAAAAGCAGCTCAGGTTTCTCCATCTATGAAAAATGATTCTGGAACCCTCAGCCATATAGGATAACTTTAGTACTTGACCATGTTGTTGTCCTGTAGTCAATGCCCACATGATCAGACTTTTTTACCCACCCAAGAGTAGAAGTTGCAGATCCAATCACTTGACAATGTGTCTGTTATAACTAATGAATGAATAAGTGAAGTGTTTGACTGAATGAATGGTGAAGTTACTCAACATCATTAAATCTATTGCTCTGAAAGGTATCTGGCTGAATTCTAGGAGTGGGACATTTATAAGGAACTTAGAGAACCAGCTGACTCAAATACAATCAAATTACCGATCAATTTATTCACTTCTCTGTTCTCTAAAATTAAGAGCATGTAAATGAATATGTATGAACATGTTTAATTATAGACACTTATGCACATAAATTATCTGGCAGGGTTCCTGGCGCTATGCTCATAGGAGCGAGGTGTTTATATTCACCTGTCTTCTCTGTAGAGTTGCCTCTGGAGCATGATACTCCAAAAAGCAAATTGGCTAAAGACTCTGCCCAGTATTATGACTTATTCATTTTCAGTTCTTTGATAGTCTGCTCTCAGAAACATTAGAATTCTCCAGTGACATTCTGGGTGGGATAGACCTGTGGGATTAAGGGAGATGAAATGTGATATTACTGGCTTTGAAATGTCATCATATCCCCAGGAAGCTAAATGTTCCTCTTGTTGGTCTTCTTTTCAAAGGATTAGTTGATGACACTTACTAAGTCCTCTATTCCTTTGATTTTTAAAAAGAAGACGAAAAAAAAAATCCACATTTTTTTCTTGTCTTGTCACATGAAGAACCTGGAATTAGTAAATCCTATTTCTAAAAAGCCCTCAAGAGACTCATGCCATGTGCTAAACCTTAATGCGGGCCATTCATTGTTGGTCTGCCTTTGTGCCTGCTGCAGTCCCAGAACAGGGTTAAGGTCATGAGCAAATTTGTCAGAAGGCTGGCAAGAGTGTTTGAAAAATACATGTCCTAAATGTTGGGGAAGAATGCAAACTTTGTGGTAGACAAGAAAGTGGAGGGGAAAAAAACAAACAAACAGGTTTTGAAGCTAAAAGACACTGGCTCAAATCCAAGCTCCTATTTATCAGTCATATAAACTAGATCTAAAGCTTTCCGAGTCTCTGCTCCCTAATATTTAAGTTAAGCTAAATAACAAATATCTCATAAACTAGTTAAAAGACTAAATATAATAGCATATATAAAACATCTAGCAAAATTCCTGATATTTGGTGAGCAATTAATAATAGTCTCTTCCTCCCTCTGACTTAGGTGAGAACCATATTGTTTTCAATGGGTACAAAATTTCTGTTATGCCAGATGAATAATAAATCAGGGAAAACTTACTTATCATGGTACCTATATTTAATAATGCTCTTTGTATGTCAAAATGTGTTAGAGGATTGACCTCATATTAAGAGCTCTTAATGCACACATACATACACATACACATATTCACTCACACAGACAAGAAAAAACTGGAAGGTGAGAGATATGTTCATTACCTTGATTGTGGTGGAAGTGTGCTGGGTATTTTTAATATACACCAACTCATTAAATTGTAAACCTTAAATATTTAGAGTTACTTATCAATTACACTTCAATAAGGCTGTTAAAAAAAGTGTTTAGGGTAAATACTTTTTGAGTCCCTACATTCATTCCCCATACCTGGTGACTCAGGTGAGAACCATATTAATGGACAGTGATCCATTAAAATAATAAGATCCAGTTTTCACCAAAAATGCAGTCTCATACAGATTATAGGAGAGACAACAAGCCCTTGCTTGGTAACACTTCCCCATAATAAGCATCAGGCAATTGGTCTGCAACAGAACTCATAACATCTTTCTCCTGGATTATAAACTTTCTTTAGTTTTGAGGTGAATGGTATGCAATCCTAGAGTAGACTCATGTTTGCAATGGTAAAGGTGACTTATGAGTACTGTCCTCCTGAATTAGTTATTAAAGGCTAATAAAAATTCAAAACAATAATTCAAATGGGGATTTGGGTTTTGCAAACTTTATTAGGTCAGTATTATAAGTTTCTCTCCTCCACAATTCTTAGCAATCCTGTAAAGCACCTAATATCAATGAATACATGCAGATCTTCAATAATATGATAACATTGCCAATGCTTCATCAATATTATTTTCCAGTAGGTCATGGTCTTCATTTCCTGATATTCTTGCTTTTCAATTTTGAAGCCCCATGGGTTTTATTTTACCATGATTAATTATGGTTGTTGTGGGATATTTTTTAAAATCTACCAAACAACTTTACTCATTTATCAGGGTATTTGCTGACACATATCAAATACCTAGATTTTAAGTTATATTTTCTAAGTAAAAGATAATGCATTGCTCCTGCTTTTGACCACTGCTAAGACATTGATAAAAATTTTCCTCATCATTTGCTCCTACAGTAACATTTCTTCACAAATAAACAAAGGATATTTTTCTCCTTACAAAATTGGTCAAATAAAAAATAGTTTTCGTTGTATTTTTTTGTCATATAAGTGAAACTCTAACAAAAAATTTAAGAGCTGCTGGCTGATATGATGCCTGTTATCTTTAGAAATATATAGCAAACTGGAAAATTCATCTCCTCTTCAGAATGAGAATTAATTTCTCATGGGCTCCCAATAATTTTACTATTCAGGAAGCAATTATTCAAATCAGGATTTACAGAATCCTGCTCTGAGAACCCAAATGACAATAGATTCTCTCTGACCATGAACTCATAAAGGATTCTACTCCTGTTGTGTAAATCTAGTTAGATTTATAGTTCATCAGGTGACCATGTAAAAAGCCTAGCAAGAGTGAGATGAAATCTTACACTGGTTTTGATTTGCATTTCTCTAATTGTTAGAAATGTTGAACATGTTTTCATATATTTGTTGAGTGATTGTATATCATCTTCTGAGAAATGTCTGTTCAGTTCCTTGGCCCATTTATTGATTGGGTTATTTTGGGTTTTTTGGTGTTAAGATTTTTTAGTTCTTTATATATCCTAGAGATTAGTGCTCTATCTGATGCATGTGTGATAAAAATTTGCTACCATTCTGTAGGCTCTCTATTCACATCACTGATTGTTTCTTTTGCTGAGAACAAGCTTTTTTAGTTTGAATCCATCCCATTTATTGATTCTTGATTTTAATTCTTATAGTATAGGAGTCTAGACATCACTACCCTAAGTACATGAATGAAAACCCCCGAATGGTGTGACTCTCCTTTGTGTCCAACCAGAGACATGAAAAATTGTGCTCTATTTGTGTGATATGAATTGAATTGCATTCTGCTGTCATATATAACAAAGTAGAATAAATTTTTAAAAAGCCTAGCAAGAGAGATCATAGAACTATTCAATTAGCTACAGTTTTAACATAATCTTGTGGTTCTGTGTCAGTCAACCCCACAAAAGGTTGCAGTGGAGTCATATACCCTTTCAATTAAAATGTTCCTTGGAGCTTTGTATATGTGTATGCTGAGAAGCAACTTTTCAGTAATGAAATGCTCCCACAGATGCTATAGGATATATTATATTTGGGTAAACCCCATAGCAAAAAGAATACCAAGAAGAGACTTCAAGGATTTACAACTATTACTTTGTCATACAATAGGATGTTACAACTAGAAGGGGCCTTACGGTTTAATCTAAACCTTCTTAAAAAAAAAAAAAAGTACAAGACCACAAATCAGAGAAGTGAAGCAACCAGTTAATCCATAATTTAAGTTAGTAAATAATTCATCATCTTTTCCATTTGTTTGTTATATAAAACACCATCCTGAGGCCTCTGTTTAACCCTTATGCCCATCATCTTATTTCCATACTTCCTTTATTAACTTTATATGCTCATATTAGGACTCAAATACTAAAGTGATAAATCATTAGCTCAGAATTTTTATACTTGATGTTATTTCTTCTGGAATATCCTTACACCATTTTTCCTTCTAGTGAATTCCTGTTTCTCCTTTAAAATCCAATTTATAAGCTACTTCTTCTAAAAGATCATCTTTGAACATCCCATATCAAACATTGCTCTGGAAAGAACAACTTCCATATCTAATGGCATATAACAATGAGCATTTATTTCTCACTCATGAGATTGGGAATGAGCTGTCTAAGCTGGATTTAGAGATAACTCTGCTTCAAGCTACAGCTCTGTGGACTTAGGTCACCTCCAATTGTCTACCTGTCTCTCAACTTCCTGCTGGGGCAGTAAGGTTAGCAGGACACGTTCTTCACATGCCTTAGTACAACTGCAAGAAACCACAGGCACAATTCTATCAGCAGATGTCAAGCTTATGTTTGCCTCGTGTTTGCTAACATCGATGGTTCAATTTAGAAAGCATGATTAGACAAAGTAAAGGAAGCATGATTTTCCCATGGAGATGGATGAACCATATAAGTCATGTGTCAAAGGCCATGGATGCAGAAGGGGTTAATAATATGTAATAATAATTCAATCTACTTTCAGGTTAACTGCATCCCCAACCTCTCTTCTTTGCTAACTCTGTATCTTGTGTTTCTACAGTTGCATTTAATCATGATGTAACAGATATATTTTCAGTTTGTCTCCACAGTTAATGCTACTTTGTTAATAATAATAATAATAATAATAATAATAATAATAATAATAACTTATTGGACACACTATGCACCAGGAAGTGCATTATAATCTTTATGGGTAAAATCCCAGGTTAGCTTCTCAACAAATATGTGTGCTAGCAATCATTCTGAATTCACAGAGGAGAAAAGCTAAATTGAGATATCATGCATCTTGTCCAAGCTCATAAAACTTAGACTGGAGTCTCAAATCCAAGGCTAATTCCAAAGTCTTGTGTTTTCTTTGCTAACCCTTATTTCTGTAATAATTCAACAAAAACTTTATCTGATTTGTCTCTCATCAAGCCAGTAACCAAGTAGCTAGGGCAGTGTGTGAAACTCAATACTTATTTACTGAATTGATTTGCACCAACTCTAACTTGTTTTTCCAATCTTATCTTCCACTTCTTTAAGTAACCTCTCTGCTCAAGATCACCCATGACTTTTCAAGTATCATATGTCTCCACCTCACTTCCTGACTCTTATAATCAATCATTCAATTACTAATACTTCATCAGCCATCTAAAATTCATCCATTCATCTACCTGATTGACAACTTAGGAGGCTAGATTATGGAATACCTTGTTGTGCTTGGCTCTATTCGTCTGGGGTGAACTTGACCATGACAGTTGTGCTGCCACTGAGAGCCTGGAGGCCTTTGTTTTATTCACCTTATCTATTAAGTGACAGGGAATGAATGATCTAGTGTGAGATGCATGTTTTATTTATATCATAATCATTCTTTACAGGATGATAGTCATAAAGACCAGAATGACATACCATAGATCATAAATATAGAGGTTATGCCATAGTAGGAAAATTCCTGTATTTAAATTAAGAGGTCTGTTTCCCATACTAATTCATTCATTTCTTAATATTATCTCCTCTTACTAATCTCCTCACTTCTCAGTTGTGTCAGCTGATAAATTGAGGAGTTGTATGTTCTTCAATGAATGCTATTAATTATTCTATATGAAAGGAGTAATAAATAAACACACAGGGAAAATATAAAACACATCAGTCACTAAAGAAGCATAAAGTTAATGTGTTTGTATAATATTTATATATTAAATATCATTTAATGTCAAGTCAATTTTTAAAAAACAAATACATTTTCAATTTTAGAAGTTGATTGTGACTGTTATATTTTATAATGGCAAGAGCTGATATAAACTGGCATGTGAGTATAAAAAAAGCAATTTCATAACATAATTCAGTAGAAATATGCTATATGAATGAAGATATCCCATAAAGAAGAAAGCACAAAAACAACTTACGCAGTACAGGAAAAATCTGTTATGCTAGTGAGCATATCACTTGATATGCAATAATATAAAAGTTATAACTCTGTACCACATGGAAGACCATATAGTCCACAGAAACTTATAAATGTAAAGAAAGCAACTAACCATGAAACTGGGTTAAATATATGTACTAGAGTTGGCTAAGTACTACAAAACAATCCTAATATATCAGCAGGTGAAACAAACAAAGGTTAATTTCCCACTCCATCACTGTGAGGGTGGGAAGAGGGAACAGCAAGTGAACTCAACTCTACATAGTGTGATTTAGGGACTGGGGATCCTTCCAATTAGTGGTTCCATCACTTCCTAGTACCTCATTCTCTAGATCCCCCTGCTCCAGAAAACAGATGGAGGGAGTGAAAGTGTGGATAAGGCTCACTTGCTCTTGACTGCTACTTGTACTGACAATGTGGCTTCTGCTCATGGACATAGGCAAGAATAAGTCACATAGTCCCTGGTGCCAACCAGATAAAGGAGACTGGAAGATAGATGAGTACCCAAGAAGAAAAGAAGGTGGGCTGTGGAGCACATGTCCAGTCTGTACCACAATATATATATGGAGAGGAGGAATTTGTAAAAATGAAAAGAGCTGATGGACTTAGGGGAGGGGTTTATCTGCTGAGTAAAAGCTTTATTGACTTTGGAAATAGACGGTTTTTCTCTTATTATTTATTTCACATTGTATGTAACAGATATAAATAAGTGAAATAAAGTCAACTTAACATACTAGAATTAGGTTAAATAATGAGTAAGACCAATCTCATATCTAATATCCTATGATTAATAATTGCAGCATATTGAGATTTTACAGTCCAAGTTCATCTCTGTTCATACCTTCTCATATGTTCTAAGAATTGGCACCTCAAGAAATATGGCCTAAACTTTGCAAGCCATTTAATGGGAGATCTGAAGCCTGGGCACTCATTAATAGAATAGGAAATTTTAATTAAGCTCCGTATGCAATTATAACTTTGCTGGTTATTAACAGTGATGAGAAAAATTATACAGCTATGATCACTGGCAGAACTATTAATGGGTTTCTTGATGACATAACATTTGTTTAATGCAAGTGTTTCTTTTTATGTACCAGTGCCAACTGAGGGCAATTTGTCATTGTTATTAATTTAAGATCGTTTGAGATGTCACTCAATACTGGGTCCAATTAAGGGAAGGAGGATTGCATAAGCTACCACCTTGGATTCCTGCCAAGCAAAAAGACTTAATAATAACAATAAAGTTGGGACAAACAGTAAAGTGTTTTTAAAGGATCAGTTTCCTTAAAAGACACAAAAGACCAAGTGTGGAGTACAAAGAGAAAACCAATTTATTTTTCCTTCCAGAAAGATGATGTTTATGCAATTTATGTCATTAGAGATAAAAATCTTCTCCTGAACATTAAGGTGATAATCTTTTTCTTGTCATGAAATGAGAGTTACTTTGAGTATGAGAATACAAACATATACCCAGCCTTGACTGTTTCTCAGGTATATGCTACTTTCCATCCATGATGAAATGAACACAATAGAAATAATCATCTTTCAATAGGATGTACAGCACAAAGGCAATCGTATCAATTTGCTAGAGCTGCCATGAAAAAAATTGCACAGACTGGGCTTAAACAACAGAAACTTATTTTTTTTCTCAGTTCAAGGAAATGGAAGTCTGAGATCAGAGCTTCAGCTTCATTTCTCCTGTGGCCTCTCTCCTTGGCTTACAGATAGACACCTTCTCTCTGCATACTCACACGGCCTTTTCTTTATGTACAGGGCTCCCTGTTGTCTTTTCCTCTTCTTGCAAGGACATTGTTCATACTGGATTAGGACCTCCCACTTATGACCTCGTTTAATTTTAATTCTTTCTTTAAAGGGCCTACGTCCAAATGCAGAAATGGAGGATTAAATTCTTCAATACAAGAATTTAAGTCAGGAGGACACAATTCAGTTCTCACCAGTGAATCATTTTAACTTTCTAATTTCAAACACAGATGACATGAAACATATTTCCTTAACCCAAGACTTTTATCTCTCACTGAATCTAGACAGAAAGACATGCAAAATAATAATGACCATATATATATATATATATATATGGTTTGCTAACCTGTCCAAGGTAGGTCACACAGTCACTAGATTTAAATTCAGATTTCTTCTGATGCCATCAAACTTTATGTTCAGATTTAAGATTGTGGCAAGCAAAGAAGCACTCAGTAGACGGAAGGGGACTCAGAGAGAAGCTTGGATGTGCCCTAGTGCAACATCTTTGACTGGGGAGGCTGTAAAACAATCCCAAACAGGCCTCTAGTGTGATAGATTTGTGAATACTGACACAAATAACCAGGCTTTGGACGTGGGAATGGCAAATGTTGAGTGAGGCACCCATGGCTGAACCAGGAAGAAGCATTCAGGTCACAGTCTTGAATGGAGGTCCAATAAGCTGTGTGCAGAGAAGGTGGGAAGAACCAAAGAGGGAAATGGAGATGATAAAGAAGTGAGTGCAGTATACTGAGTAAAAATATTTGGTTCCTCCTCTTACTACCTTACTTAAAAGGCAGTACTGCAGAGGCTTGAGAACATAGTTTCACACACAAACCACATGGCCAAGTACAGGCTTAGCTACTTCCTAGTTAGGTGACCCTGGGAAAATAACGTAAATGTCCTGTGCCTCAACTCCTTTTATCTTTCTTCTGTTTTCCATCAGGGAAATGCAGATATTGACATTTTTCTCAAAACATATCTTTGTTTCCACAACTGTCTTCATATAGTTATTTAAGTGCATAAATAAATTTTTTTTAAAAAACTTAAATATGATTTTTCCAAATATACTATATGGTGTTTATATAATTGTGAATAATTTCATTTTTATATTTGAACATCTAATTTATCATTGTGACAGTATATACAAGAACCATAGCAGTAACATACCAAGTGGTAGCTGCCAAGGGGCAAGATAAGAGTGGCTCTCCCCAGGTTCCAGCAATAAGATGGAACATTGTAGAGAATATTAGCAATAATAAAACTATTAAGAATCAGTCTACATTTCATTATCACCATATGTTATGGTCTGGATGTGAGGTACACTCCAAAAACTCCTACTAATGCAGAAACATTCAGATGTGAAATGATTAGATTACGAGAACCCTAACTTCCTCAGTCCATCTGAGTTTGAATGGACTGACTAGGTGGTAACTGTAGGCAGGTGGAATGTGGCTGGAGGAAATGGGTCACATTTCTCCCTCTCCCTCCCCCTCCCCCTCTCCCTCCCCATCCCCCTGCCCCTCCCCCTCTCTGTCTGCCTCTCCCTCTCAGGTGAAATGTGGCTGGAGGAATGGGTCACATAGTCACATTTCTCCCTCTCCCTCTTCCTCTCCCTCTCCCTCTCCCTCTCCCTACCTCCTTCCTGACCCTACCATAAGATGAGCAGCTTTCTTCTACTGGGCTCTTTCCCATGATATGTTGCCTTACCTTGCACCCAAAGTTATGGAGTGGTTATCTATGGATTGAGACCTCTAAAATTGTGAGCTCTAAATAAACTTTTTCTCCTTTTAAGTTGTTCTTGTTGTGTACTATGGTCACATGGATACAAATGCTGACTAAAACACCTTGCCCTAGCAATTCTAAATATTTGCTCGATAAACACTTTACCAGACCACTTGTACTATCCTATCATCCTCCCTCTAACCTTCCTACCATGACTCTGCTTAGAAGATGCTCTGTACATATTCATTACTGTGGTCAGTAATATGAAGACCCTGGATAAATATTAGATATTTTTAGACGTTAGCTTACCCAATATCCAGTGGTAGAAGTAGTTACTTGACTGAATTTTTTTGTACGTGTGAAGTACTTAGTTTTGAAATGCACTTGGGCACATTTACTCATTTAGTGCTGCCAAGGTTGGGTCCCTCGATTGAGATTCAACACCAGTGTGCAGGATGCCTGCTCTCTGTTAGTACTCAGTCTGGCTGCCCATGAGAATCACCTGGGAAGCAGTGAAAAGGATGGATACTTCTGCCTTACTTCAGGCCAATTAAATTAGAATTTCTGGGGGGGGGGGAGGGTAATGCCTGGCCATTGGTACCTTTAAAATCTCCTCAAGTAATTCTACCCTGCAGATAGGGTTGAAACAAGCCAAACCAGGTGATATAGCATGACAACCCTGGCATAGGATTCTGAGTCCACAGGGGAACTCTCTGTGTCTCATTTTTCTCATCCATAGAAACAAGAGTAAGACAGCTCATCACAACTAGTTTGTGAACTATAAATTGGATAATCCATGTAATGCATTTAGAACAGTGTCTGGCACAAATAAGAATTCAATAAATGCAGGCAATTATAATCCTAACAGCTCTTAGGCACATGACCCTGACAGAGAGTCATCACTCTCCCTTAAATGAACGAGGAAAATAAGTCCAGACTAGTTGCTTGTCCAATCACAGATTTCATAAGAAAGCAACAAATTGATTGTAAAGTTATAGATTCAGAGTAATTTTGTACAGTTCTAAGGTATTATGGTATTTATTACACACCTACTGAATACAGTCTGATTATGTGTATAAACCCCCTCTCACAATAATCATAATCATGATTTTCTATAGTATTTGTCTAAATAGTACCACAATATCAATTCAGGCAAGTAGGATCCTGCCTGGCCCACACCTTGGCGTACTTCTCTGTTTTGGAGCCCCTTTGCATTCCCTATGTCCTTCTCTGTGAGAGCCAGGACAGGAGCACTACCTGGGGGCACCCTGAATCTGTCTTAGTCCTATGTGGGTTCCAGTTTTTGTCTGGAGCAGATCGCTTCCACCCTCTGGGGTGCTATGCTTTAGTAGTATTACACAAGAGCAGGCTGCCAGATGAACATGACATGTTGACTTAATATAAATATATTTAGGATGATTCAAACCATACCCCCAAAAAACCCACAAAACATACAACACGAAAAATATTTTCTCATTTCCATACACCCTAGAGGCAGCACTAAAATGTACTATGTGCCTAAAATTAATACTGATCCAAACTATACATTTTCAAATTTAAACAAGCAAATCACATTAGCCATTTTCACTGGAACCATTTATCACTACATTTTCCTAAGTCTGCATGTTCCCATTTACATAAATCAAAGGAAACAATCCAATAAACATTATGCATATTCAGGAAGAGGGTCATAGTGTCATAAGAAAACAGCATAACTAGGCTTTCTACTGGATGCAAAATAGTACTCATGAATCCTATAGAAACACATTCCTGTGTTCTATGAGCTCCCAGGCTAGTGAAGTAAGCAAGTAAACAGTATCTTGGTTTATATACCACTCCTGTACCCAGTTAGTCTCTAAAAATCACTTTAGGATCAATAACAACACCCATCTGATAGAATTGTTGAGTGGAATAAATGAGATAAATATATAGTTATTAACTTAGCCCAAGGTAACTAACATTAGCAGCATTTTAATTTCTAATCATATAATAGTTACATTAGTAATGCTGCAAATGTTCATTAAATTTTGGTCTCAGAGCAAAACTAGTACTACAATCTGTGTTGGGAATGAGTAGGAGAGAAGGAATTCCCCACTGGGAGAATATGAAATGGTTTCTTGAAAGAGGTGTTTATAGGTCTTGAAAGTAAAAGGGTAGTTCTTCTATAATATGAATGAAGATGGGGTGGGTATAGGGAAAGAGGAAAGGAGAAAAGAGAAACTAGAAGCCATGTGGGGATGGGTGGCACAGCAGGGTAACATCTTTAAGGGTCAGATCAGTGATAAGTCTCAAAACTTGCCGCAGAACTTTCCACAGACAAGCACTTCAATCCTTCCTGACAAGTCTTCAATGACCACTGAAGGCAAGAAGATCAGATCACGAATCTGCCATGTATATAATAAGCAGAGAAATTATGTTTCCAGCACTTGTGGCAGACATCACTGATCAAAAAGCAAGGGACAGGTGAACCATTTAATAACTAGAAGATAAGGAAAAAAAATAAGGAAGAAAGAAGTCAACTTACTCCAGGCCTTCAGGATGATCACTTAGGCTTCATGTATTCCCACAGCATGTTCTCTCACCTGTTGGTGCCCTCTCCAGTTACCACTGGTCCCACTGGTGACCTCAGCAGTAGGCCCAGCCCTGCCCTTGTTCACCAGTCTTGTCAGATATTGTATGGTTAGCAGCAGTGAGAAGATCTCTTGCATCTCAGAATTGAATCAGTGTTCTAATCTTAAGGACTATCAGACACAGTTCATGATGTCTTATGTTGATACCTGACTTAAAGTGCCAGTTAAGCATTAAGTATCAACCCATGGGTTACAGGGGAGGTCCAACATGGGTATAATTAGGCTTCCTCTGCAAGACTTTTGGCCAAACTATGTTTTAGTTTGTAGTCAAGGTCACAAACACCATGATTCAGCAAATGTACTCACAGTTATAAATATCTGCTTGTGGGCATGCACTCATTTATGTAACCTGTTATAGTTTTGATGTGGTATTCCCCAAAAGATCACATGTGGAACAATGCAAGAAGGCTTGAAGGAGAAATGATTGGACTATAGCCTTAACCTAATCAGCTAATTGATCATTGATAGGATTAACTTGGTGGGAACTAGAGGTGGGTGGGGTGTGGCTAAAGGAATTGGTTCATTGGGGGCATGACTATGGGTGTGTATTTTGTATCTGGAAAATGGAGTCTATCTCTCTCTGCTTCTTGATCATCATGTGAGCTGGTTCCCTCTGCCACACTCTTCTGCCTTGTTGTTCTGCCTCACCTGGAGCCCCAAGGAATGGAGCCTCCTGTCTATGGATTAAGACCTCTGAAACTGTGAGCCCTTAAATAAACTTTTCCTCTTCTACAGTTGTCCTGTCGGTTCATTTAGTCACAGCAGCAAAATAGCTGACTAAAACATAACCTGTTGGCACTGTGTATTCTTTGTTTGGCCTGAACATAAAAAAGGCCTGTGGAAAGACTCAGGGAGCTGATGCCGTCTCGAAATAAAGCACGTCTACTATCCCAGCTGCACCTCGCATCTTCTTTGGGATTTCTAATCTGTTTCACAGGGTCTGAGCCTGCAGGAAAATAACCTAACCAACCACTTCCTCTTCACCTTCAGTACAGTTCCCTTCTAAATGTTTAGACTCTGGATCTGAAGACTTGTCCTCTCCAAAAAGCTGTCCATCCACCTTGTAAGTAGGGTCAATTCCATATGGACAGATCTCACACACACTCATGACTACGTGGCTCCTGGGTGTTCTGTCATCTTCTAGTTTGGCTACCCATTATTGCCTCAGTTAACATTTATACAGCTTCCAGATGCCTAAATCTTGCTTTACCTTCCTTGCCTTTTGTAGTTTGTATTTTTGAGCCCTCACCAAAACTCTACTGTGCAGCTGAATCTCCTTTCTTCAGTATCTTCCCTTTCCCACCCAACCAAAAGGACTGAGTTTCCTGCCTACATGAATCTTGTGATTAAACATAGCATAACTCAAAGTAGTTTAAACAAAAGTAGTTAAAGAAATAAAAAGAGGACTCATTTGTGCATCTAAAGAGACCTTCTCTGCTATAACCTACTGAGCCAAGTTTGATCTATGGGTGAGGATTCTACAAGATGTGGGCAATCAGTACATGATACAGCAAAAACCAATGATTCTCTGACAGACTCACCACCTGGATTCATCCCAAGTAGAGCTAAAATCCAAATGCCACTTCTCAGCATCTCACTCCCTATTTCTAGCTGATATTCTCATTGTTCAATAGGTCTTGTCAAGTGATTATATCAGGATCAGGGGCTGCCTTCCTTGGCTGCCCATGAGAATCTCTTGGGAGCTCTTAAAATCTGTATGCCCCAATCAATTAGAGTAGAAGCTCTTGGAAGAGAGGAATGGAGCCCTAGGACTCTGTAGTTGTAAAAGCTTCCCAGGTGATTCAAGTGTAGCCAAGGTTGAAAACTCCTGTCCGAGGTGAAAAAGACAGAAATGGCAACCTATATTCCATCCCTAGATGGAGCCTGACCAGAAGTTCCATGTCCTCCCTCCCATACTAATACTACTACTAGTAATAATGATAACAGCATCAACAGTCTGAGAAAATAAATAAAATGAAAACCACTTACTTGAAGTGAATTGGATGTGAGCAAAATCTCTGGTAGCTAACAATGGGCCAGGTTCTGGGGCTGTAAAGGGCAAGCCCAGGCAATGATATGAATGAACATAGGGGACAGTCAGAAGGGGGCAACACAAACTGAATCTTTCACACAGAATCCCACATCCAAAGAAGGTCCCCAGTACACTACAAGCATAGGCTAAGTTCCTCACTAGGAGTCCCCAGATTCCAGCCTATTGCTTAACAAATTCTTATATCATTGTGTTAGTACATCTTATGTACTTCTGAAATAAAAGACATACACTGAAGAGTAAACAAAACGTATAAGTGCATAGTTCAATTAATTATCACAAACTAAACAAACACATATAACCAACATAGAGATCAAGAAAGAGAACACCTGTTAATTCACCTTTAAGATATCCTGAGCACCTCATCTGTACTGAGGGGTTGAAGGGTTTATAAAATAATACAGAAGTTTCCAGTCCTAGGGAGCTCACAATCTACTGGAAAAGCAATCTGCAACTATAGCACCAATACCCACCCAATTTTACAACAAATTCCCTCCAGGTAATAAATAATGTATAGTGGGTTAAAACAGTTTTATTCAAAAAGTTCTCATAAGGGAACTGCCTGTGTTTAGTTTATGTGACAGAACTGTGTTAAGGAAAGCTCCTTTGAGTATAAGTGTTGCCATTTAGAAAATGGCATTGGATTAAATTGATTGAATAATTGTGCAAAACAAATGAACAGAAATTGAAGAATTGGGGTAGAAGAGGGCAGAGGTGATGAGAAGGGAAAAGGCAAAGCACAAAAAATATGGCAGGAAGTTGGCTGCCCAGGAAAGTGGCCAGGAAGATATTCTCCGTGAGAGTAACTGAAGGACACTTAAGGACAGGGACAGTTAATATCTCGATTAAAATTATTAATGTGGCTCTAAATCAGCTTCTCTCCTCCCCATTGCTTCCATAAAATCTGGTGCATATTTAACTGCTTTGTGTAGATGGTTTAAGTGGAAAGCAAAGGAAAGTTCTGAACTCTAGAGCTAGATAAGCACAGAGCAAAAATGGGACAGACATGGAAAATAAAATTAAAGAAGGGTGATGTATCAGGGACAGGTGATGAATCAAGAGTTCACAGAAATTTTAAGTTCACAGGAGTTCACAGAAATCTTGGGGAAGACATTAATAGACTGTCCAACAGGGTGCTAAGACAATTTTACTCATATCTCAAACGTCAAGGTGACATCAGCCAACAACTGTCCACACATGGCATATCATTGGATGACTCCCCCACCCCACCTCCTATCCTGAATATATCTGAAATGCATGCCATTCACTCTAACTGTAAGAAGTTTAGAGTATGCAGAATACTATATAAACATATATTTCAAGGTCTATTTTTGAAGCAAATAGGCCCTGAAAGTTCCCAGATCACCTTGGCCTTTGACTCGGTTAACCATTCATATTACTATAGGCAAAAATGTAGGTTTGTGCTCCTTCCCTATGAGAATCCTTGGTTTTCCGTCATCCCAGACTGCCTCCCAATGGGCAGATGTTGGATCCTCACATGGCCCACACTGGAATTACTATATGGGTGTATGCCTCACAGCCTCCTGCCACCCTTATTCCACAGCATGTTCCAACATATAAAAGATGAATAGAAAATCCATCCAGCTAAGCCAAGTACATTCTTCCTCACATGCTGAGCAGGTTTCTGAGTGTGTGTGACCTGTATCAGCTACTACCTCCATGACACATAGGCTGCATGGTTTTGCACCTGAAATATGCATATGCACCTGAAATATGTCAAGGGCACATGTGGAGGAGAAAAAGTCTAAGAAGGGCAGCATTTATTTTTGTTTGACAGAGAGGTCATGGTCTGAAATTCAGCTGACTAAAACAGATGCTGCTTCCCAGCGAAGGAAAAAATAGCAAAACAGAAGTTATATGTAGAAAGAGGAGCAAGAGGAAGAAGAGGAAAAGAGCTGTTTGAATGATTTTTCTATATAGTGCCAAAACTCAGACCAATGGGAAGCAGATTTGGCTCAATCTGAATAAGAGTATTGTAATGGCTACATCTCACTATAATGGAAAGACTTCCTTTATAGAGTTCAGGAAGCTGGAAACTCAAGAAAAGAATCTGAATTGTCATTTATCAGACATTCTCCAGGAAGGAACTGGATATTACTAGAAGCAAATCAGAGACGTGCACAGTAGCCTCTCAAATACTCTAAATCCATCTATTCACAGATATATTCCTAGACCATGGGATGATGCTGAGGAACTAAATCACATAGGATAAGTCCAACTGATCTACAGTTGTCTTAAAGGAGAAAATTGAATATGAGAAGATTGTTTACAAAGCATCTGTGAGCTTTGACAAACAACTAACTAGATTCTAGAGCTCTGTAAGCAGCCACTGTATTAATTCTTCATATTCTTGATGAGTGCAGGTACAAGCTAGAGATTAGGGGTTTTTTTGTTTTTTTGTTTTTTTTTTTTTTTATTCTGAGCCAAGAAGTGACTAAGAAAAGTGTGGTAGATAAAATTTCAAAAATGTTCCCCCCACTTCAGAAAAAACTTCTATCCCCCTTATTATCTGAAAAGTAACCTAGGCAGTACAGTTAAGAGATTTTGCAGTTGGAGTTAAATTCCAAAGTCAGCTGATCTTAAAATTTGGAAATTTTCTGACTAGGTCTAATCTAATCGCAATAGCATTTAAAAGCATAACTCTCCATTCTACTGTGAGAAAAAGAAAGTAGAAGGGCATGTCAGAGAGAGAGAGAGAAATAGAAGGACTCAATGCACCATTCCTGCTTTGAAAGTGGAGGAAGCAATATGAGTGAAGTGGACAAGCCTGGAGAACTGAAACCAATTCCCTCACAACCTACAAGGAAACAGGGACTTCAGACCCACAACAGAAAGTGTCAGATTCTGCCAACAGCCTGGCAGAGCTTGGAGGAGGGTTATTTCGAGGGCTTCCAGATAAGAGCTCAGCCCAACCATTACCTTGAGACCTTAAGTAAAGATCCTAGCCAACTCAGCCCTCACTTGTGACTGACAGAACTTAGCAGGTGTTGTTTTAAGCCATTAAGTTTATAGCAATTTATTACACAACAGTGGGGAAGTATTTCCAGGAACTACCATGCCCCACCCATTACACTGGAGCATAATGGTATTTCCCCCTATTATGGGCCTTACCCAGGCATCCTTAATATTCCTAACTAAAAGTTCACCCTGGTAAATACTATAAGGTAGATAAGTTTTTTTTTTTTTTCTGTGCCTCAAGATTCCCAATTCTGGGCCACCCTGCCCATTTTTGGTGACTTTCACACTCTTCTTTCTTTCCTTTTAACACAGTTCCCCTTCAGGTTAAACCCTCTCAGGAAAAAGTCATCCCAGGAAATTTGTGCTTTGAGACCTAAGATCAGTCAAAAAGTTAGAGTTAAAGAGCAGAGAAATCATCATTTTTCCTAGGTACCCTTGGATACCCAAAACATTGACAGACCCTAAAAATGTGAGTGGCATGGGCAATAACTATTATTTCTATTCAAATGACAGATTATGAAGAAATATGGATCTACCTGGCAACCTGATAATAGAGTAACAATAAAAAGCTAAGCATGCCATATCCCACATCACCCCTCAAAACTGTAGATGTCAGATTGTCAAATGTTAACTTTAAGTGCTCTAAAGTAAAATATGCACAGAAAGCCAAAATAAGGGAGGTGATATGCAAGGAAAAATTAGACTGTTAATTAGATTCTTCTCATTCAGTAGATTCACCCTATCTCACCCTATTAACTTCATCAATTTTACTTTTAGGAAAGGAACAAAGTCCCCCAAATGTCTAAAATCTTTTTGACTTGATTGAAAGGAAAAGATCAAACTGCTGCAAAAAAAAAAAAAATGTGTCCAAAAAGAAGATTGATTTTTCCCCTAGTTTATATCAAATAAATTAGCATTAACTTGGTGAAAAGTTCCCAGAAATATATGCTTCCTGAAACTTTCATGAGGCCCACTGAATTTTGTCTGCCATTACTTCAGATGAGCACATATTATCAACTACCTTATCTGAAAAAATGTCCCCAGAGGATTGCATAAGAAGAAGAAAAAGAATACTGCAAAACATCGTTTCATTTATTTAATTCACTCATTCATTCAATACATACATGTTAAGCAGTACTGCATGCTCACTATCAGTCCTCTGTGAAGTATCATTGTTAGATGGGAAACAGAAACTTAGAATTAGTCTTCATCCCCAATGCTTGTACTTTACAATCAACCAACTGCTTTATTTTACAACCCACAAGGGAAGACTTGAGAAGAGCACAGGTTTTGTCATCAGAAAGATCTATGCTCAAACCTTAACCCATCTAGGTGAGCTTGGCAGGTAACTTAAACCCCCCAAGTTTAATATTCTTTATTTATAAAACGGGGCAGTAATAGTAAGCAGTGCCTTGAATTTCCTATGAAGATAAATGAAATCATGAGTATAATAGAGTCAGCATAGACCAGGTACATATTAAAGTGTCAGGGAACATTAGCTACTGTAAGTTTAATTAGTATTTCTGTACTGAGAATACTAAAACTGCCTAAAGGAGTGATCCACTAGCGTGGGATATTAGTATGGGTTTCAGTCATGTGGACATCCACAAAAGAAAGGTACACCATATACAGGAGGCATTTAGTTTAGTCCTTTACATGAGCAAACTGTCAGAGGGATAGGAGAGATGGACAGATAGAAGAGCAGAGGGCTCATGTGAGAAAGATGCTAAGAGAGTGAATGAGGAGCCAGGCTATAGTTTAGTGCTCCTTGAGCCTCAATCAGGTTTAGGAATTGAACCCACCAGCATCGGTACAGCTTGAACTGAAGCGTATCTTCAGTTACGTCTTTTTCAACATTCTTATACTAAGTTCTCAACCATGCTCATCAAAAGCCTGTATGAAGTTAGACTGAAAATGAAGTTAATCTTTTATCATCCAGTTTCAAATGCATCTGAACAGGCCAGGGTGATGAGCTGAATCTTGCAAGATGTCACTATCTTTCCAAAGATAAATGTAAATTCTTATACTTGTATCTAAACAATCACTGCACAAACAGGCTGAGGATAAAAATATGCCCAAGCAAGCATCAACTAAAGAGAAAATTTCCAGAAATTTTAGGGGCAAAGAGCTCATTGTGGATTGTGGCATCAATTGAAGCCTGATATTTTAAATGGGTGATAATTATTCTGTTTTGTTTTTAGTTAACACTTATTTAACCACATACAATGTACTGTGTTTAAATTTGAGAATCACAATTTAAGAAGGAAACTGACAAATTGTAATACACTTAGAAAAAGATCTAGAGATAAAGGAACATCCATTTATATACTTACAGAAAGAATCAGTATATATTTGAAACTTGATGATAAAAAATTAATTTCATTTTCAGTCTAACTTCATGCATGCATTTGATGAACATGGTTGAGAACTTAGTATAAAAATGTTGAAAAAGACATAACTGAATATATGTAATATATTATATAATACATATAAACATAGGATATGCAATGGATATGCTTCTAATAGTTGAAGGCACATTTTCCACCCCATCCCTAGACCCACTAAGTTCACAAAACAACTAACAATTTGTGAAATAATACATAAATCAGCTCATTGAATAATGAAAGGCTAAGGCAAATATCATTATTGTTTTGTGAAGGGGAAAAATCACTGTCATGCCATATATCCTAAATCATTCTTTTTGTAAAGCAGAACCTCCTTCCCCCAGATGGACTGGTAATAAAAGAAACACTCATTATTAATTCCGGATCTATCCTTTCCTCACCAGATTTCTTCCTGATCACATGAGATGATGGAAAGGATTTTGCATATGTCTAAGGCTAATCCAAGACCACTCTTTGAGATGAAGATTGTCAATTAAGATATGTGATGATTTTTCCAAGCCCCCTTTCCTCTTTCATAAACCTCTTCCCCCGCAACCAGACTACCACTAACAGCAGAAGTAAGCATAGTGTGTGCTGCATGCAATTTGTTTGGTTCTCCAGAGCCCCTAGTTGTGGCAGGACGTATCCTCCCATCCTAGGCAGATCTGGAACTTTTCCTGATTTCCTGTCTCTTTCTTACTAAAAAATTTGCAAGGGAGTGAATGCTATGAAGCAATTCACAGCTAATATGATGATAGCCAAATAAGGGCTTGATGTACTCAGCAACTTGGTTCCATCTAACTTGGAAGGGTCATTAGCCAAAGCCCAAACCTGGGAAACCCTATGCCATTCTTCAACTAACATGAAGTCCTTAATCTGAACTCCAGTTATTTTGATCTTCCTATCTCAGTGTACACAAAAGGTAAAAACCTTCCAGACCACATCTTTTTTTTTAATAGAATTCTAATCATTTCTTTTCTTTATTTCTTTTTTTTTTTTTTTTTTTTTTTTGCTTATAGGTGGACACAATACCATACCTTTATTTATTTATTTTTATGTGATGCTGAGGATCGAATCCAGTACCTCACACATGCTACCACTGAGCCATGACTCCAGCCCTGGACCATGTCTTACTCATCATGCAAAACAGGTTCTCACACAGCAGTGGTTTTAAACAAATATAGAATAATCAAAAACATAGCAAAAGCTATAAACTCTGTGCTTAAACTTGTCAAGAATGTTTACTTGTTTTCATCAGTCCACACCAAGGAAGAAAAGAAAAAATCATGACTAAACAGATAAACAAAAATGACAAACAGAGGACCCAAATGGTACTAAAAACAGGCTGAGGTTTTTGCAAAGCTCATAAGCTCACCTTATGGAGTGAAGCCTATCAAAACAGATGACACCCATATAAACTCCCACATAAAAAGCAGAAAACCGAGATTAAGCCAAGACTAGGAATGGGCACTTAGGGACCCGTGGGTCTCATAAAAGGCAAAAGTCAGGCTGGTATCCCCAGCTGCCTACCAGAAAGAGTCATAGATTGGCTAAGTTCAAAAAGTCAGTCCAGACTTTTCCCTCCACTCCCAGTAAGGCAGACTTTGCAGAAAACATGAAATGTTTATTCTAATCCTTACATTGCTTCTCATCTGACAGTTACTTTGTGCATAACAGAATTCTGGTGTCCAAAGAGATATAGGAGGATGCTAATTAGATGAGATACCCATAAAGGGCACTGAAGCATCCTCCCAACAATCCCTGGAGCATCCCACAACTTTTGGAAAGGATTACAGAGTAGTCCTATATACCTCCGATCCATTCCTCTCTTTTCTTGACATAACAATAGCAACAACATGCAGACAGGACAGCATTTCCAACAATAACATTACAAATACAAGAACCAGGGGGGGGAAAGTCCACCTCCAGCAATAATACAACACTGCCACCAACAAGAGCGGTTAACATTTACTATATGCCAGATGCTTTTCTGTTGCTATTAAATGAAATATCTCACTAAAATTCCACAACAATCCTATTTTAAAATTGAAGGAAACTCAAGCACAAAAATGTTAAAATGCCTTATCCAAAATCAAACAACCAATAAATGCAAGAGTAAGCCCTATTCTCAGCCCCTGAACTCTACTGACACCCCAATGCTTATACAGGCTTAGCCCAATACAAACCCTTCCTGTGCTTCTTCAACATTCCATTTTCCCCTAATGTCACACTTCTCCCTCAATATTGTAGGACTTCTCCTTAAGCACTCCTGCCATTTATTGGGCCTAAGTGACATCTGAATGTCCTGTAATGCTTGGATTCATTTTAAAGTATCAGGGAAGTGTTGATAATGGATCTGACCTCTCCCCTCTCAGCCCCTAATCTCCTTGCCCCCAGTGTCCCCCATCTGCAGCCTCAAATCACACTTCACATCTTTTCCTCATTCATACTTGCTCCAGCTAGCAGCCTGGAGCCAATGTTTTCATTCACCATGACTATTCCTGCATGTCTGCTGAACACACCCTTTATATCACATTTCCTTAAAAAACGTACGTTTCTCACATCACACTGCCTATTAATCCCTTGCTGTCTGCACCATAAACAGCCATCTCATGGGGCCCTGCACTTAGCCAAGGTGCTCTCTTTTACCCATCTGTTAGGCCTCTTTACCAAATATTAATCCTTCCAGCCCTTTCTTTCCTCAAAGTAATCAGTCTGCTTTTATTTTACCCTGTCCCTGTTCCGTTTATTAAATTTTTTACCTGATGCATTTAAATAATTTTTGAGATATGGTGTCACCTATCATTTTCATGGTGATCAAATAATTTTAAAAGATTTAATACAGTTATGGTGAAATTGTGCTTTCACATAACATGCTGCTGGTTATGTTTTTTTTTTTTAAATGATACAAACTTCCAGATTGTCTATGTAAATTGAGTTTTATTGAACTCAAGTCTACAAATCATCTTCTATTACAATTCATACTATTTTACTTGATAATTTTATTTCCTTGAATCTATACTAAGCAAATATTTAAGCAGTCCTATTAAACATGGTCCTCACCCTTCTGTATCTGTTCAAATCTACACATTTATCAAGGCCCCGATACATCTCCATGAAACTTCAGGGCTTCAATGAGTTCCCACTCTTGCAGATTTCTAATGTACTTAATGTTTTCGCATATCATGCCTGACATTGCTGGTAATTCATGTATTAAAATTTAACAAAATTTTATGATTCAGTGGCCTGGGAGCTATGTTAGCACTGACAGACAAAAGATAATAACAAATAAATGGACTAGGATGTAGCTCAGTGGTAGAGCACTTGCCTCACAAGCTCAAGGCTCTGAGTTTAATCCCCAACACCACATACATACAAATGATGAAAGAAATAAATTACCCTATGTCTTAATAAGTCACCTCTTGTCCTTTCTCCCTAATAGGGTTCGTGTCCCCTTGAGGAAAATGTCCGAGGATTCTTAATTTTTTTTTACATCTGAAGATTCTAACACAGGTCTTCGAAAATTGGAGCATATATTCAGCTATTTCCTAAACAATTTAATGAGGTATTCATTTAATAATACAATGTGATATTATCAATCCAGAATCTTTAAATGCAAAAGTTTCCTCATGTTAGGCTGATGTCAACTGACATTGTCCCAACCTTGGATAATCAGACTTTGACTGATGGATAATTTGGGATGAACTGAACTTCAGGGTGAACATTAATTAACCCATAATTCCTCTTATGTCTCTCTCTCTCTCTCTCTCTCTCTCTCTCTCTCTCTCTCTCTCTCTCTCACACACACACACACACACACACACACACATAAAATGAAGTTTTCCTAAGGAAAAAAATAGGGTCTAGAGAAAATATACTTCTAGAAATACATATTTCTATATAGTTCTATAGCAGATATATTTCTATCTAAAATGCATTAAATGTCAAATGATAATAAAACATCAATCATTTGCTAAGGGCCTCTATCAATATAATTTGCATTTTATGGAAGAGGCAACTGAGCTTCAGAGAGTTCAACAAATGATGAGACTAGTAAGTGGTGATCACAAATTAATTTTCAAGTCTCTTCCCACTGCACTATTCAATTTCCCTAATATATGTATGGAAGTGTTTTAGAAATAGACCTTTCAGGGCAAATTCTTTCTGTGTACCTCAAAATACCTCAGAGTTGCCGTGAGTCACTCAAGGACAAGAAACAGAAAAACTTCTTGTCAGAAGGTTACCTTTCCCTTCAAGTTCTGTCCAACCTCCACTCCCAGCCAATCATTTACATTACAGACACTTTTTCCAGGCTTCATTGCCTGGGTTCTCTGACCTGGGTCACTTACTTTGAAAAAAAAGGCTCTTAATGGAAAGGACAGACCAGGGGAGAGGTAGTGTGCAGACACAGAACTTTCAAGGTTCATGAACTTGAAAGATCCCAATGCAAAGTAGGGTCACAGCAAGGAACAGAAGAACTCCCAGGTTAGGATAATTCAAAAGGGGTTTAATAAGGAGATTATTTATATACAACATGTTTCCCTTATTAATAAGAAAGTTTTCTTGTAAATTACTGCTACTCCCCTCACACTTGAAGGGACAAGGAGAAGGAGATCCAGGAAGGAGAGAAGGCCACTTTAGGAGGACCAGTGGAGTCAGGCCAAGAGGACCTCAAAGAGGTGGAGTCTGGGGAATAAACATCCTGGCCTCCCTTTCCTCCCTCTCTGATTCCCTGCCAGATATCTTCATAGGCCAAATTCAATGGGAGGTTTTCTTCCAAGGGCACAGGAGCCCACTAATAGAGTTCATAAAGGGCATCCTCCCCAGGCAGAGAACAGGACAGGAAACTGTGGAGAAAGCAGAAGAATGTATTAGGTGGAGTAAATGGGAGATATCTGGCAAAAGTAGTAAGAGGAGTCATCCTCAATCACTGACCAGGTATCATGTTTCACAGAGAATAGAAATACTCAATAATCAAATGTTAATGCTATGAATTAATATTAAATTCAAAATAAGAAATACCTAATATACAGGGTCTCTAGTAAAATATTTTTCTAATGAAGTATTAACGTGAATATTAGCATGAAGACTGAACCAGCATTGACAAGTCTCTACACTGATTTCCTTATATTTAGAAATGTAAAAAATGCCTAGCATTAAGACCATGGAATTTTCAACAATGGCATATACAAAAATGTTACCTGATTTGTGTTATTAACACGTTGGAAGAGACTGCATTTTACTAGGGAACTTTGTAGTAGGGTGGGGGTGGTGCACGTACATGAAGTGTGATGAGAACAGCATGTCATACCTTAGGAGTGGAAAACCAGCTCTCACACCACGGACCTGAGTCCTCTCCAATTAAATAGCATAATCATGTTCACTGTAGTCACTTAGAAAGGGTTGTTGTAATAGACACGAAAGCCTATAATATACCATAAAGTTTTGTGTACCCATATGCCTTTTATTATTGTCTATTTAGGTATTTCAGAACTTTCCAGATCTAGGAGCAAAGATGGTTTGTTTTCCAGAATATCTAAATTACTGTAGACCTTGACATATAGTACATGCTCAATAAAGCCTATGATAAATAGATACAAACCAGTACTTTCCCAATATTTAATAGTATTAATTCATGCCATGATCCCCAACACAGTGAAGAAACAAAGATTAAAAAGTCAAGGTATATATCCAAATGATTTAAAATCAGCCTACTACATCAACACAGCCACATTAATTTTATAGCAGCACAATTCACAATAGCTAAGCTATGGAGACAAACTAGGTGCCCATCAACAGATAAATGGATAAAGAAAATGTGATATATATAATGGAGTGTTACTCAGCCATAAAGAAGAATGACTTTATGACATTTGCCAGTAAATGGATAGATCTGGAGACTATCTGATAAGTGAAATCAGCCAATCCCCCCAAAACAAATGTTGAATGTTCTCTCTCATAGGTGGAAGCTAACTCAGAATGAGGGGGGTGGGGATAAAAGTAGAGTAGACAAAGGGGAATGAAGGGAGGAAAAATAGGAAAGGGAAAGACAGTGGAATGAACCTGGCATAACTTTTTATATACATATATGAATATACCACAGTAATTCTCACCATCATGTTCAACCACAATAAATTAATTTTTAAAAAATAACTATGGGTAAATGGCAGAAAGATCAATAGAGAGAAGAGAGCAGGGGATGGGGAAAGAGAAGGAGAAAGACAGGTACTGGTCTCTGAATTAGAAGATATATTCCATGCTGGTATAATTATGTCAACGGATTCTACTGTCCTGTCCTAAAAAGAAACAATAAGAAATATGTTATTGTTTAGATATGGTGTCCTCCAAAAGCTCACATGTAAGAAAATGCAAGAAGGTTCAGAGGAGAAATGATTGGGTTCATTAATTAACCCAATTAGTGAAGTAATCCCCTGATAGGGATTAACTAAGTGATAACTGAAGTGGTAGAGTGTGGCTAGAGAAGTGGAATTGGGGTGTGGCTTGGGGATATATATTTGTATTCGACCAATGGACTCTGACTCTCTGACTCTCTCTCTCTCTCTCTCTCTCTCTCTCTCTCTCTCTCTCTCTCTCTCTCTCTCTTCTTGATCATTATGTGAGCTGCTTCCCTCTGCCACATTCTTCTGCCATGTTGTTCTGCCTCACCTGGAACCCTGAGGAATAAATCCAACTGTCTATGGAATGAGATCTCTGAAACCCTGAGACCCAAAATGAACTTTTCCTCCTCTACAATTGTGCTAGTCAGGTCTTTTTTAGTTCCAGCAGCAAAAAAAAAAAAAAAAAAAAAAAAAAAAAGCTTTCTAAAACAAAACATTAAAAAAAAAGCCAAGGAATTTGCATGAAATGTGGTTATTAGTGCATGTTATAGCATGCTATAAAGTAAAATGTGTTTTGTGAAAATCCCTCAGAAAGCATGAGCCAGAGAAGGTGCAGATGTCTGAAGTAAGAAACAGGAAGGAGAGTATATAAAAGTCCTGAGAAAAAGTAGTACCCTTGCTAGCCTACATACTCTTAGTAAAGGCACAAGTGCTAGTATGTCGTCTTAAGCCCAGCCTCCTTCCAGAGGTCCTTCCTCCAACAGAGCCACCCACCCTTCCCCAATTAGCCATGCCCTTGCACAACTTCTTGACATTATCCCTCTCAGCCAGGGCTCTTTTGTTGCTGGCTGTTAAAACTGAAACCTTTTATGGTGTATATAAGCCAGAGGTGACACAATTAAATGAAACTATTTGTCATATAAAATTTACATCAGCAGGAATTAAACGTCAAATAACTTAGGATTGACAGCCTCCACTGAGTCATAAAGACTCTAAATTAGTCTTATGAAGGGTATTCTCATACAGTCCCTAATAAACTCCTCTCTACCTAAGACTTTCTTTCCAAAAGTGCCCAAAGGAGAATGTCAACGATGAGGTTGCCATATCCCTGACAAAAAGTTGAATGAAAATTTAAAAGTCATTCTTTAGTAACTGTGCAGCTTTCTCAATGTAAGAAAAAATGCAGAGTAGAGAATAAGGTTTTAAGGAAAGTGTAGCACTATGAAAATTTAAATGCTGTATTTGATTCAATTATTGACCTTGAACCAATCACACCACTTCTCTTATTTACAGGTAACAGAAACACTTTGTTCTATTTTGTGCAGCTATTTTTTCTTCATTGAACCAATTTTCTAGAGTAATTTTAGATTTACAAAAAAATTGAACAGAAAGTACAGAGAATTCCCATATACCCCTACCTCCTCCATTCACCCTCTCAGTTTCTACAATGATTTACATATTGTGCTAGTATGGTACATTTGTTAGAACTAATGAACCAGTGTCAATACATTATTTTTAATTACAGTCCATAGTTTACATTGGGAATCACTTAGGTAGTGTTGTAATTCTATGGGTTTTGACAAATGTTTAATGTCATATGTTTGCCAATATAATATCATACACAATAAGTTCACTGCCTAAATAATCCATTGGTGCATGGAGCAAGTTTAAGCATTAAGTAAAATAAGGAGATATTTTTGACCTGTAATCTCAGCGGCTCAGGAGACTGAAGCAGGAGGATTGCAAGTTCAAAGCCAGCATCAGCAACTTAGGAAGGCTCTAAGCAACTTAGTGAACCTCTGTCTCAAAATAAAAAATAAAAATGGCTGTAGATGTGGCTCAGTGGTTAAGCACTCATGAGTTCAATCCCTGGTAGTACTAGAAAAAAAATAGTCAGTTTGTAGCAGCAGTAGGTGTCATCCATTCATTTATTTCACATAATGCTAAATACTGGAGATACAAAGATAAATAGGACCCTTTCTATATCTAGTAATCACTGGATATTATGCATATTAATGACAATTGTGGATTGTTCTGACCTTTTAATAGAATTCTCTAATGTATACTAACAATTTACAAGCATCAGTCTTTAATCTTCACCTGCCAGAGTTAGGAATTTTTTATATCTGCAATGTCCCCGAAAGTTTCATATGTTAAAGGCTCATTCCCTAGATTGGAAAGTGGTGCTATTGGGCAATTGTGAAATAGTTAAGAGATGAAGTCTAGTGGTAGGTCTTCAGGTCATTGAGGGTATGTCCTGGAAGGAACCCCAGACCCTTTCTCTTTCTTTTTTTACATCTCTGGTCATGAGGTGAGTGGATTTGCTCTACCACCTGAGTCCACCATGATGTGCCGCCTCAATACAGGCTCAGAACAATGAGGCCAATTGATCAGGAACTTAAACCTCTAAAACCCTCTAAAATTATGAGACAAAATAAACATTTCCTCTTTTTAGAAATTATTTCAGATACTTTTCTAGTCAAAGACCACGTTGAATACAGCAAACAAAGAAGTATGGATTGGGTACCACATAGATGTTTGGTACAGAAAATGCAGAAAAATATTTGGCCCAATTGTTCTGACTTGAGTGGGTAGATGAATGATGATCCCATGTATTGAAAATAGTAATAAAAGAGGATCACCCAGTGTTTAACAAGCCAGTGAGTTTGATTTAATTATGTTATAGTTAACTTACCTGAGTATCACCCAGCTGGTATTTGAATACTCCAACTGACTGCTTAGCAGAAATGATGACACACACAATCACGCACACACACGCAAGCGTACAAATGATCAACATACAGAAGTTTCATCAACATGATCTGGGAGAAGCTAGGATCTATCTGGGAAGAATGTGTAGAATGAAAAGAAAAGTGGGCATAAAGACAAGTCCTCCCAAGTACAGAATTCTAAATGGAAAAGGTATGAGTAATTCCTAGAATAGGAGAAGAAATCACAAAAGGTAAAGAGAAGGAGTGGTCAGGAGATCAGAGGGAAACAGAAAAGGGACTCATGGAAATAATGAAAGTAGAAAGCCACACAAATCATGGAGTACTTGCCAGTGTCAAATTTCTCAGGGAGGTCAGATATGATGAGGGCTGAAAGGAATTCGTCAGATTTGGTATCAATAAGTTACTGATGATCCCGTTAGAACAGCTTCCATTGAGTGGAAGGACAGAAACCAGACTGCAGAAAGATGAAGAGAATGAATACTGTGGAAGGAGGGACAGCATGTGCACTTTATGCCTTCAAGAAATGGGACATGAAGAAGGGGGAAAACTGAAAGTGAGAGTAGAGGGAGAATTGCTTTTTAAGATGAGACAGTTCATTCTGTTTATTGACCATCAGAAAATAGTCAATAAATAGAAAGATTGGGATTATATTAAAGAGAAGAGAAAATTGATGGAGCAAGTCTTGACATATATGGGGGCTGTGGGTTTGAGGTTATAAGAAGGGAAAATCTTCTTTGAAAATAGAAGAAAGGTGAGAATCTAAGTTCTGCTCAGACTAGAAGTCAGGTGTGAAGACATCAGAAGAATGGAGGTGGGCAGTATGAAGCTGCTGGCTAGCTTTTGCATGCAGGACCACCCAACATCCAGAGAAAGAGCTCCTCCTAAGCAAAAAGAAGTGGGAAAGAAAGTTGTTGGGTACGAAGAGATATTTTGTACTCAATGAACTGCATATGGCTTGAATTTTATCTAGTGTAGGAAATGAGTCTACACCTAAATAAATAATAATTTATCTACATCTAGATAAATAATATATTGGTGTTTTAGTCAGCTTTTTCACTACTGGAACTAAAGGATCCTACCAGCACAATTGTAGAGGGGAAAAGGTTTATTTGAGGGCTCACAGCTTCAGAGTCTTAGTCCATAGAGGACTGGCTCCATTTCTTGGGGCTCGAGGTGAGGCTGAGCATCATGGAGGGAGAGTATGAAGGAGGGAAGCAGCTCACATCATGGTGATAGGAAGCAAGAGAGTCCACTCTCCAGATACAAATATATACCCAAAGCCATGCCCCAATTCCCACCTCCTCCAGCCATACCCTACCACTTCAGTTACCACTCAGTTAATCCCTATTAGGGGATTAGATTGCTCATTGGGTTAAGACTCTTACAACCCAATCATTTCCCCCTCTGAATCTTCTTGCACTGTCTCACATGTGAGCTTTTTGGAGACGCCTCGTGTCCAAACCATAACAATTAGAAAGAGAATACAGAATGTGTCAGAGCTAGGTATGTGCCACCTTAACTTCCCAAAAGTTTAATCAATTAGTGCAAAGACTCTCCCTTCCAAGAGAAAGGGATTACAGCAGACCAGGAGTTGTACAGAATTAATAGCAGACTGATGGGAATTGGTGTGTAAACCCTCCAAACCTTGATGGGGTAACTTGAAGCACTTATTCTTCACTGGCTCCAGAGTTCCTTGTAGGTAGCTTTAAGCTCCAGTTACTTACAGAGGGAACTTGTCTAGTCACACAGACTTTAATGATTGACTTCTTTCCCTATTCACTTTCTACTAATATTTCCTGGGATCACCTCCCAAATAATCTACATACAGCATAATCCTTGTGTAAAGGACTCATTTGAAAGAAAAAAAAAATAAAGAAAGACACCCATGGCGTGAGTTAATCTGTAGCAGTTGGAGGAGAAGGATTCAGAGAGTTCATGGCTGATGGCCCTAATTCACTCAGTGATAACAGAAAGCAAGTCCATCTTTGCAGAAGAAATTTGAGGGGTGGATGAAGTTGTATAAGATCTGCAGTGAGAAACAGATGAAGTTACCAAATGGAGCCACATAAGAGGACTGCAGAACAGCACTAGGAAGAGAGCTAAAGTTGGAAACCACACCTGTGTAGCCATGTGCTTTTCCCCTACCTACAGCATACAGCCATCTGGGAGCAGGAGCAGAGAAGCAGATGGTCAGATGTATCAAAAGTAGGGAGTTTACCGGGAAAGGAGTGAGAAATTGCTGACACCGAGAGAGTGGCCATAGTGACCCAGGAAAACCATGACTGGAAGGACAGGGAAGGGGATAAGAGATAAGTTTGCAGAGCAAACAGAATAAGGAAAGAAGCAAGAGGGCTGGAGCAACAGGAATTTTTGTTAGAGATGGGTAAAATTATACAGAACATTTAAAATACGGATAAGTCCTAAAGAGTGACAAGCACCAAGGCATGGCGCAGGGAGAGGGGAACATTGTCAATGCCCCAGAACCAAAAATCCAACATATGTAGTCTGGTGACCATGAATTAAAGTCTGTCATATTCTATAGATACAGCATAGAACTGCTTGAGGTTTGTCTAACATTTTTCATACTTTTGGCTCTCATTGAGCCTTGAGAGAGGAGAAAGGATGTCATCTTTTCTGTTTTTTTTTTTTCTGCCATTTTTTGGCCCTGGACCAACCCAATTTATCGCCCTTTATTATACATAGTTCTTAAAAATTATTATAGAATATGTGGGAATATAATATTCTGAGATATCGAGGGGTTGGTGGTGAAAGCCCAGGCTCTACCTCAGTGCCCCCTTAAAAATAGAATGTCCTTCAACACTTTTGCCTATTGGGTACTGTTATTGCAGAGGTATTACACCAGGGTAGGCTGCTTTCTTGGGTGCCTCGGCTGAAATGCAAGTAGGAAACATGGAGCAGATTCCATCTGCCCTAAGATGCTTTCCTGAGCCGTGGGAGATGAGTTCAAAATGAACACTAGACTTCTTTTACCCCTTTCTATTGGTAATAATAAATCTACTTCATGTAACTTGCATACGAGTGTTCTGTTTTTGGTGGACTAAGATATGTTGAAATCTAGTGCACAGCGAACCTGCTTCTCCTTTCTCTCTGTCTTCTCTCAAATGTAAGGAGTTGGAATTGCATGCTATGACCTTCTATTCTATCCATCTAACCATAACCAGGAAAATAAAGAGAAGCACTAAGAAGTCATTCAATGGAAAGGATTCCTGAAACAAGAACTCTGAAGATTTCTTCCAGTTATGATTGCCTTATCTGCAGGGAACCCCCTTTCCCCATCAACTAAATGCAAAATTTCTGAATTCAAAAACTATATCATGTTCTATCATCCACAGGCTTAGCTCAGTGCTGGTCCCAGGAAATGCTCAATAAAATCATATTCCTGGGGTGAGCAAAAAAATTTAAATCCCCTGGGCTTACAGAGAATAAGACTAGATCACAATCAGAAAGAATATGCACACCACACACATTTTAAACAGAAGAATTATTCCCTCCAGCTCCCTCATCCACTTCAGCCTGCAGAGCCTTGAATTAATCAGCAGATCGAGCTGAGGCCCTGTGGCTTGCTGTAAGCAGGCACATCCCTAATGCCACCAAGGCACTTCCTTTCCCCACTAGACTGTGCAGCATTTTGTAACAATAAATATCGCTAAAAGAACAAAACTCCCATCGACAACTCAGAGGCTGACAGGGCCTTGATTGGTGTGTGTTAATGCTGGGCCCCTGACTCCCTCATCATTAATTACATATAAATGACATATTTGCCTTTGTGACAGAGAGTGAGGGGAGGTGCCGCTCAACAACCTTGGCAGATTTGGCCCTGGGGGCTCTGGGAGTCTGTGCAGAGACAATTATAAATACAAAAAAAAAACTGCTATGGGGTTGCCTAAACTGACAGATAAAATAACATATCTGCTGCAAAGGAAGGAAACTGTTGATGTTGTACATTCAGAATGCTTCTATGAAAGGGTAGGGTGATAAACAGTTACCCGAGGAAGTAAAAAGTTGCATTGTTAATATAATATTATCATCATCATTTTCAAGATTATTAAATGTCTTTTTAATTATTTCCATGAAGGCAGAAACTATTCTTTCTTATACACAGTGCCTAAATCAATGTCATGTACATTTCAAACATTCCATAAATATTTAGTGAACGAATGAATGAACTAAAAAAAATGGTAAAGTTAGACCAGGTTTACTGGTTCATATGGATGCTGTCCATATCTCAGATGATAACAAAGTGTAGAATATTTTAGGGACTTGCTCAGAGTCACATAGCTAATGGAGACAGCATCAGAACTCAGTCGCAGGTCTTGTGCTACCAAATCTGTGTCCTATCTCCCACGCACACTTGTGAGGAGGTTTTACATGATTGTGGCAGTTAGAGATATACTGACTCTGTGTGGGTTTGTCTCTGTGTCTTCTATTTTATTCCATTGGCCTACAAACCCACACAGATACAGTCAGCTAATCCTGACAAAGGGCCAAAAACATCTATTGGAGGAAAGACAGCCTGGTTAACATATGGTGCTAGGAAAACTGGTTTATCCATCTGTAGAAGGAAGAAACTAGATCCCTCTCACTCTGCACAAAAGTCAAGGCAAAGTGGATCAAAGACCTGGGAATTAGACAAGAAACTTTGGAACTTCGAGAAGAAAATATAGGGGAAACACTCTAGTATAGAAGCACAGATAAGAGCTTTCTCAGTAGGAATTCTAAAGCTCAGGAAATAAAAGCAAAATTTAAAAAATGAGATGGCATCAAATTTAAAAGCTTCTGCACAGCAAAGGAAAAAAAGAGCAGAAAGAGCCTACAGAATAGGAGAGACTCTTTTGTCAGCTACTACTCCTACTGGAGATTAATATCCTGAATATATAAAGAACTCAAAAAACAACCAACAACAAAATACAAATAATAAATAAATAAAAGGGCAAAAGAACTAAACAGACCCTTCTCAAAAGAAGAAATACAATTGGCCAACAAATATATGAAAAAAATGTTAAACATCTCTAGAAATCCAGGAAATGCAAATTAAAACTACATTAAGATTTCATCTCACTCCAGTCCTAATGGAAATTATCACGAATAGAATTAATAATGTGTTGGCAAGAATGTAGGAAAAAAAGTACACTCATACATTGTTGGTGGGATGGCAAATTAGTGCAACCTCTCTGAAAAGCAGTATAGAGATTCCTCATAAAAACTAAGAATGAAACCATCATATTATTCTGCTATTTCACTCCTTAGTATACACCCAAAAGATCTAAAATCTGCATACTATAATGACATGGCCACATCAATGTTTATAGCAGCACGATTCACGATAGCTAAGCTACAGAAGCAACCTAGGTACCCTTCAACAGATGAACAGATAAAGAAAATGTGGTGTATATACACAATGGAGTATTACTTAGCCAAAAAGAAGAAATTATGGCATTTGATGGCAAATGCATGGAACTTGGAGCTTATTGTGCTAAGTGAAATAAGCCAGACACAGAAAGCCAAACATCAAATATTTTCTTTGATATATGGAAGCTAGTCCAAAATAAGGAGGTCAAAAAATATAGAAAGAGAGAGTGTTGAAGGGAGAAAGGGGAGGGGGGTCCATCAAAAACCAAGGAACACTGGTGGGCTAAATGAATTGGACTGAGGGGAAGGAAGGAGAGATGGGAAAAGAGAAGAATAGAAGAATAACCTAACTTTTCCTATGTATATAACCTAACTTTCCTATGTGTATATGTGTATATATATATATATATATATATATGTATATATATATATACACAAAAATCTAAAAGTAAATTACAGAAAGATCAGCAAAATGGAGGGAAGGGAATAGGAAGAGGGAAGAGGGGAAAGAAAGAAAGGAAAAATACTAGGGATTGAATTTAAGCAAATATTATCCCATGCTTTTTAATTATGTCAAAATGAATCCCATTAGTATGTACAACCAAAAAAGAAACAATAAAAAGTAAATTTTAAAAGAACTAAACAGACAATTCTCAAAAAAAATATAAATGACCAAGAAATATATGAAAAAAAAAAAAGTTCAACATCTTTACCAATCAAGGAAAGGCAAGACTACACTGAGAATTCATCTCACTCCCATTACAATGGCAGTCATCAAGAATACAGATAATAAATGCTAAAGAGGATGCAGGTAGAAAGGAAGGTTTTTGCATTATTGGTGGGATGATAAATTACTACAACCATAATACTATGGAAATTAGTATGGAGTTTCCTCAAAATATTAGGAACAGACCCATATATTCAACTGTTGGTACTTACTCAAAAGAATTAAAGTCAGCTTACTGTAGAGATACATAAAAACCCATAATAATAGCAGTGCAATTCACAATAGCCAGGTTCTGGAATGAACCTAAGAGTCTATCAACAGATGAATATATAAAGAAAATATAGTATATACCATGGAGTTTTATTCAACCATAAAGAATGAAATTATGTCATTCATTGGTAAATGGGGAGAACGGGAGAACATCTTGCTAAATGTAATAAGCCAAATTTAGAAAATACAGAGTTGTGTGTTTTCTCTCTTATGTACAAACTAGAGAGGGGGAAAAAGGGAGAAAGAAAAGGAGTGGGGTTCTCATAAAAATAGAAGGGAGACCAGTAAAGTAGAGGAAGGGGATGATGGGTGGGCAGGAGGAGAAGAAAAAGAAAAGTAGTGACAAATGACATTGACCAAACTAGGTTATGTGCAGGTACAAATATGTCACAATAACTGCCACTACTATGTGTAAAAATAATGTACCAATAAATTTTTTTTCAAAGAATATACTTGTCACAACAATTGTTTGATGACTATCTCATGATCATTGTCAATAGTACCTTCTCTAGACAGATCCATGCAAAACACTTAACTGTGTTGACCTCTATAAAAGGGAAATTTTGTTCAGACTCTGACCTCTGTAAATGAAGCTGTGATTTCCTACTGGCTGTGGTGTGTGGGGACCTGGCTCTTCAGGACAACCATCCACAGAGCACTGTACACTCCTGAGGCCCAGGGCAGGACCAGGGCTCTACAGACCTTGTTGGTTGTAGCATATAGAGAACAGTTCACCTCTCTGGTCCTTCCTTAGTTTAATCTTGGTCTTTCTCTATTGTGATTCTTCCTGGCTCCTGTAACAGAATACTCTGGAATTCCTCATTTGCTCCAAACAGCTTTGCTCTTCAGCATTTCCAACTATAGTCAGGATTCTCTTGCTGTACTGAAAAAAAAAAAACAAAAAAAAAAAACATTAAATGTCATTGCTGTTCTGGGTTCCATTTATTCTTAAGGCTCTTAGATCTAATAGTCTGCATTTTTTAAGATATGGATTGTTGAGTATCCATAATCACACAACTTGATCCTTTCTGAAACATTAATGTCACACTGAATGTGATAAAAGTCCCAAAGAAACCTGGATAGAATGGATGTTTTCCTTCTAGACTCAGTCTGGAATCCAGTGTTTGATGGCTGAATGAATGCATTTAACACAATCTTCCCACTGAAGCTTGACACTGGATATTTTGGATCCAAAGTCACAAAGCAATGACAAAGTCCATTGTCAGAGAAATATAAGAAGAGTTTCACTGATGGTCTCTACAAGCCTTTGCACTTGATGGAAGGGGGATGATTTTACAGAAGTATTCAACATTACCCATGCCCCTGGAATATGTAAACTGTCCTCTTTTTCCTGTTTTTTTCAATTATTATTATTATTCCAGTACTTCTAACGTTTTGCTATCCCAACATGTATTTCTCTTATGATAACAGCATGGGGGTTCTACTGGCAGGGCCCTTTCCCATTCACAGGTCAGCATGATGTCTGGATGAAATGTAATCCACCACTTAGAGCTCCAGGAATGGGTGTATGACCAAACAGAATGTTCCATCCTGTGACCAAGTGCCAGCTTCAGAGATGGGCATGTGCCCCAGGTTGGTTAAATTTGACTCAATCCATGGACACTTGCTGAAACTATTTAGAAAAAGGAAGTCATGCTCATCTTGGTAAAGAATAAGTTAGAAGTCCTGTTGGTCATATTGCCTTTAGAATTAAATGGCCTGATAGAAAATTAAATCAAAGTAAAAGAAAACAGAGTCAAAAATGGAAAACAGAATCTTAATGCTGAGGGATTCTCTAACCTAATTTTTAAATGCCAATAAATGACTCAAAAATCCACGCTAGGAAATGGGAGCTATATATATGTCACTTACAGCTAATTTAATACACTTACATTCAAAAAATTATACATTCTATGGCTGTTTGTCCAGTACAGTTTATTAGATAGCTTCATGTGGCTTCTTAAAAATTTAAATGTATCTAAGTCTTAGTGTGAAAAAAATAAAAATGTATCATTAATAATTTTTAATTGACAACATGTTGAAATAACGATATCTTGAATATACTGGAATAAATACAGTATATATATATATATTTTTTTTTTAATTAATGCCACTTGTTTTTTTTTCAATGTAGCTACCAGAAATCTTAAAATTATTTATAAGACTTGTATGTCAATTTTATGGAGTGAGAATTTTGATATTCACTTCCAATTAATCCCTTAAAGCCTCCATGATATTTCTTAGACATATTCTAACAGTAGAGTGATTTTATAATTTACCATTAAAACTTGGACACTTTAAGATTGAAACAGGTATATACCAGGACTGTCGTGGGAAAACAAAGATGTCTAGCCACCAGACTAAGATTCCTCACCTCCTATAATCTGGATTCTTCTAATACTCCCTTGCAAACCCCACACAATCATTATCCTGTATTAGTCAACATTGGCATATTGCTGTCTGTGTGTCTTCCTTTGACAGGGATGCCCTCTTTCACCACTTCTATTTAACATAGTTCTTGAAACACTGGCCAGAGCAATTAGACAGATGAAAGAAATTAAAGGAATACAGATAGGAAAAGAAGAACTCAAATTAGCACTATTTGCCAACAATATGATTCTATACCTAGAAAACCCTAAAAATTCCACCAGAAAACTTCTAGAACTAATAAATGAATTCAGCAAAGTAGCAGGATATAAAATCAACACCCATAAATCAAAGGCATTTCTGTATATCAGTGACAAATCCTCTGAAAGGGAAAAGAAAAAAACTAACCCATTTAAAATAGTCTCAAAAAAATAAAATACTTGGGAATCAACTTGACGAAAGAGATGAAAGACCTCTACAACAAAAACTACAGAATGCTTAAAAAAAGAAATTAAAGAAGACTTTAGAAGATGGAAAGATCTACCTCATTCTTGGATAGGCAGAATTAATATTGTCAAAATGACCATACTACCAAAAGCACTAAACAGATTTAATACAATTCCAACAAAAATCCCAATGATATTCCTCATAGAAATAGAAAAAGAAGGCTGGGGATATAGCTTAGTTGGTAGCGTTCTTGCCTCACATGCACAAGGCCCTGAGTTTAATCTTCAGCACCCCTCCCCCCCAAAAAAATAGAAAAAGAAGTCATGAAATTCATCTGAAAAAATAAGAGACTCGGAATAGCTAAAGCAATCCTTAGCAAGAAGAGTGAAGTAGGTGGCATTAGTATACTAGACCTTAAACTATACAACAGAGTAATAGTAACAAAAACAGCATGGTATTGGCACCAAAATAGACCTGTAGAACAATAGTACAGAATAGAGGACACAGAGACAAACCCACATAACTATAGTTATGTTATATTAGACAACAGAGCCAAAAACATGCATTGGAGAAAAGATAGCCTCTTCAACAAATGGTGCTGGGAAAACTGGAAATCCATATGCAACAAAATGAAATTAAACTCCTTTCTCTCACCATGCACAAAACTTAACTCAAAGTGGATCAAGGACTTAGGAATTGAACCAGAAACACTGCACCTAATAGAAGAAAAAGTCGGCCCAAATCTCCATCATGTCAGATAGGCCCAAACTTCCTTAATAAGACTCTTTTAGTGCAAGAATTAAAATCAAGAATCAATAAATGGAATGAATTCAAACTAAAAAGTGTCTTATCAACAAAAGAAACAATCAGTGGAGTGAATAGAGCGCCTACATTTGGGGAGTAAATTTTTACCACATGCATGTCAGATAGAGCACTAATCTCTAGAATATATAAAGAACTCAAAAATCTTAACACCAAAAAAAAATTAATAATAGTAACTCAATCAATAAATGGGGCCAAGAAACTGAACAGACACTTCTTGGAAGATGATATACAATCACTCAACATATATATGAAAAAAAGTTCAACATCTCTAGAAATTAGAGAAATGCAAAGCAAAACTAGTCTGAGATCTCATCTCATTCCAGTCAGAATGGTGGGGATTAAGAATACAAACAATAAGTGTTGGTGAGAATGTTGGCGAGGATGTCCCCTTGCTGGTAGGACTGAAAATTGGTGTAACCAACATGGAAAGCAGTATGGAGAATCCTTGGAAATCTAGGAATGGAACCACCATTCGATCCAGCTATCCCACTCCTCCATCTATACCTAAAAAACTTAAAAACAGCATACAACAGGGACACAGCCACATCAATGTTTATAGCAGCACAATTCACAATAGCTAAACTGTGGAGCCAACCTAGATGCCCTTCAATTAATAAATGGATAATGAAAGTGTGGTATATATACACAATGGAATACTTTTCAGCATTAAAAGAGAATAAAATCATGGCATTTGTAGGTAAATGGATGGAGTTGGAGAATATAATGCTAAGTGAAGTTAGCCAATCCAAAAAAACAAAATGCCAAATGTTTTCTCTGATATAAGGAGGCTGATTCACAATGGGGTTGGGGAGAGGAGCATGGGAGGAATAGATGAACTCTAGATGGAGCAAAGTGAAAGGAGAGGAATGGAGGGTGCACAAGGGTAGGAAATACAGTGGAATGAGATACTGACATCATTACCCTGAGTACATGTATGAAGACACAAATGATGTGATTCTACTTTTTGTAGAACCAGAAATATGAAAATTTGTGCTCTCTATGTGTAGTATGAATTGTAATGCATTCTGCTGTCATTATAACAAATTAGAATTTTAAAATTGACATATTGCTTTGAAAATGTCTCTGTTTTTTCTTATGCAATTATTTAAATTTTCCTTTTCAGATCTTTTATTGATTTTGTTGTGAAGAATAATTTGTTTCTGGTATCTCTTTAATTATTATCCACTAAATGATAAATAGGAATTAAGTTTCTATGATGATGTTAACATTGTGTCTTCAAAGGATGTATGTTTTTCCTATGATGTGACACTGGTTCTGTCTCTCTGTCTTTCTACATATGAGTGCTATGTGTTTACTTTCTTCTGCACATTATTGGCACACTTCCAATCTTACCCAATGGGAATGTTTTCAAAGCTTCCAAAACTGAAAGCAGATTTTTTTTATATCCCTTTGAATAGAAATATGGACACCATGACATTCCCAGGGTTATATCACTAAACATCTCCCTAATATCAGCATTTTAGAAGAGCCACTCTTTACATATCGTGGAGGTTTTACATGCAGCCTTATACACACTACTCTTGGTCCACTTAGACCTGAAACACATACAGGGAAGGAAATATAAAAGATCAATATTCCAGCCCCCAGAGATGTATTAGAGAACATTACAATATGAATAGCAAAGCTAGAGTCCATGACGAGGCCTCACTTACTTGAAGAAAATGACAGAAAGCCAGGAGAAAATTCACAAGGGAGCAGAGAAAGTCTAACTGTAACTAAATATTTTTTTCTTTTTTGTAATTTATTCTTTTTACTTACACATGATAGTATATTTTGACATATTTATACAAACATCGAGAACATCTTATACTTAGGATCCCAGTCTTATAGTTGTATATGATATGGAGATTCAGAGTGGTATATTTATATATGTACAAAGGAACATTAAGTCAGATTCATTCCACTGTCCTTTTCTCTGTCCCCTATCCTTCCCTTAATTGCCCTTTTTCTAATATATTGAACTTCTAGAATTCCCCTATGTTCCCCTTGTTATATTCATATCTATATATCCAAGAGAACATTTGACCTTTAGTTTCTTGAGATTGGCTTATCTTGCCTAGCATAATAGTCTTTAGGTCCATCAATTTTCTGGCAAATGTCATTAAAGTCATTCTTTTTATGGCTAAGTAATATTCCACTGTGTCTATATATCTTTTTTTATCTATTCAATTGTTGAAGGGCACCTAGAATGGTTCCAAAGTTTAGCTATTGTGAATTGTACTGCTCTAAACATTAATGTGACTGTAATATGCTGTTTTTAAGTCCTTTTGGTATATACCAAAGAGTGAGATAACTGGGTCAAATCGTTGTTTCATTCTTAGTTTTTTGAGGAATCCCCATACAGCTTTCCAGAGTGGTTGCACCAATTTACAGTCCTACCAGTAATAGGTGAGTGTACCCTTTTCCCTACATCCTCGCCAATAATTATTGCTACTTGTATTCTTTTTTAAAAAAAATATTTTTTTTAGTTGTAGATGGACACAATATCTTATTTATTTTTATGTAGTGCTGAGGATCAAAACCAGTGCCCCATGCATGTAAGGCAAGTGCTCTACCACTGAGCTACCACCTCAGCCCTTGTTACTTGTATTCTTGATTGTTGCCATTCTGACTGGAATGAGATGAAATCTCAGTGTAATTTTAATTTGCATTTCTCTAATTGCTAGAGATGTTAATCATTCCTTTCATATATTTGTTGACCATTCATATTTCTTCTTCTGTGAAGTGTCTGTTCAGTTCTCTGCCCATTTATTAATTGGGTTATTTGTTGTTGTTGTTGTTGTTGTTGTTTTGAGATTTTTATATATTCTGGAGAGGAATCCTCTATCTGAGGTGCAGGTGGCAAAGATTTTTTCTCATTCTATAGGCTCTCTGTTCATGCTCTTTATTGTTTCCTTTGCTGTGAAGAAGCTTTCTAGTGTGACTTCATTCCCATTCATTGATTCTTGATTTTTACTTCTTGTACTTTAGGAGTCTTTTTGAGGAAGTCAGTTGCTAAGCCAACATGATGATGTCTGTTTTTTAATATTTATTTTTTAGTTGTAATTGGACAGGATATCTTTATTTATTTATTTATTTTTATGTGGTGTGAAGTATCAAACCCAGGGCCTCACATGTGCTAGGCAAGCACTCTACCACTGAGACACAACCTCAGCCCATATGATGATGTCTTGGGCCTACATTTTCATCTAGTAGGATCAGGGTTTTGGGCCTAATGCTTAAGTGTTTGGTCCACTTCAAGTTTTGTGCAGGGTAAAGATAGGAGTAAAATTTCTTCCTACTACTTATGGATTTCCAGTTTTCCAGCACTATTTATTGAACAGGCTCCAACGTATGTTTATGGGACCTTTGTCTAGTATGAGATAACTGTACTTATATGGGTTTATCTCTGTGTCTTCTGTTCTGTTACATTGGTCTTCATGTCTGTTTTGATGCCAATACCATGACTTTTTTTGTTACTATAGCTCTGTAGTATAATTTAAGATCGTGGTATTATGAAGTCTCCAGCTACGTTTTTCTCACTGGGGAGTGCTTTGGCTATTCTAGGTCTCTTATTTTTCCAAATGAATTTCATGACTGCATTTTCTATATCTATGAAGAATGTCACTGGAATTTTAATAGGAATTGCATTGAATCTGTACAGTGGTTTTGGTAGTATGGCCATTTTGACAATATTAATTCTGCCTATACAAGAACGTGGGAGATCTTTTAATCTTCTAAAGTCTTCTTCAGTTTCTTTCTTTAGTGTTCATTGCAGAGGTTTTTCACCTCTTTTGTTAGATTGATTCTCAAGTATATTTTATAGAAGGGTATGAATAAGGATAAAGAATCTTGAGGACCTTTTTAGAAATTTCCCCATCACATACATACTTTTTCTTGAACATCATGGAAATAAAAATGTTCCTGGATATAATTTTTTGTTGCTATGGCTAATGAGAAATGAACATAACAGTTTTAATACAAAAAAGAGACCTGATGTACTCCATAAATCAATCTTTTTCAGTAGCTCAATATGGATGAATGTGAGAATTAAATCTTCACACAGCACCAGAGAAATACTTTCCCAAATGCAAAATATCAAACAACTGAAATTATAGCCATCGGTGCTATATTTGCCTTATAAGTGGTCATTAGCTTCAAGAAAGCATTATCAATCATATTAAATTAATAGTATGGTTCTGAAATGTTATTAGAATAGCAATTGAATTATTTGAATAAAGTTGATACATTCTTTCCCTTCAAGAGCTCTTTTAGAGTCAAAAGTTAGGATCACCTAAAGTCTGTATTTAGAATACATGTGTGTGCACATTCAGGTAACACAGTAATAGAAATATGTGATACTCCAAGCTTAGGATTTAGTTTGTTTGAAAGTCCAGAAACTGCAGCCATTACAGGGTCTACAGACCTTTTTAGTCTGTGAAGTAACAATTAGCATGTGAATATCTCATAAACTCCATTTCAGTCATAATATGTTAAGATTAATAACTAGCCCCTCCCCCTGCACTGGCAAGGTAGACGGAACTGTGACCACCCACAGAACAGGCCCAGCGGCCTGCTGAGGGGCAGAGCCGCCCCCTACCACACCCCACCCCCGCGCCTGCCAGGTAGGCAGAACTGTGACCACCGACAGAAAAGGCCCAGTGGCCCGCGGAGGGGCAGAGCTGCCAACCACTCTTGCAAGGTAGGCGGGCCTGCGACCCACCGGCAGAACAGGAGCAGCGGCCTGCTGAGAGGCAGAGCCGCCCCCTCCCCGCGCCTGCAAGGTAGGCAGAACTGTGACCACCAGCAGAAGAGGCCAGACCTACAACCGACAAACAGAACAGGCCCAGTGGCCTGCGGAAGGGTAGAGCCGCCCCCCCCGCGCCTGCAAGGTAGGCGGACCTGACCCACCAGCAGAACAGCCCCAGAGGCCTGCAGAGGGGCAGTGCCGCTGCCTGCGCCTGCGAAGTAGGCAGAACTGCGACCACTGACAGAACAAACCTAGCGACCCGCAGAGGGACAGAGCCGCCACCTGCGCCTGCAAGGTAAGCGGACCTGCTACCTACCGGCAGAACAGGCACAGTGGCCTGCTGGCGTGGTAGGCACATTGCCCCAATTGGAGGAGGGGCAGAGCCGACGCCCGCACCTGCGAGGGAGACTTTGCAACTATACAAGACCAATATAAATATATAGAGGGAAAATTCAATAGCACAAAGTTTCACCAAGCAGAAAGAAATGTGAACAGTATGAAGAGACAAGGAAAGAAAGGACCACAAGCAATGCAGGTCAACTCAACGTTAGAAGAGGTAATAGCTGCAGCAGATGGAATGTCAGATAAAGAATTCAGGATATACATGCTTCAGATGATCTGGAGTCTCAAGGAAGACATCAGACAGCAAAATCAGACAATGAAAGATCACTTCAACAATGAATTACATAAACAAATCCAAGAAGCAAAAGATCAACTATACAGGGAGATAGAGGTTATAAAAAAACAAACAGAAATCCTAGAAATGCAGGAAGCAATAAACCAACTTAAAAACTCAATTGAGAATACTACCAGCAGAGTAGAACACTTAGAAGATAGAACATCAGACAATGAAGATAAAGTATTTCAACTGGAAAAGAACATAGACAGCTCAGCAAGACTGTTAAGAAACCATGAGCAGAACATCCAAGAAATATGGGATAACATCAAGAGACCAAATTTAAGAGTCACTGGGATACAGGAAGGGACAGAGTTTCAAACCAAAGGAATGAGCAATCTATTCAATGAAATAATATGAGAAAACTTCCCAGACTTGAAGAATGAGACAGAATCCCAAATCCTAGAAGCCTACAGGATGCTGAATGTGCAAAATCATAAGAGATCCACACCTAGACACATTATAATGAAGATGCCCAACATACAGAATAAGGAGAGAATTTTAAAAGCTACAAGAGAAAGGAAGCAGATTACATTTAGGGGTAAGCCAATCAGGATAACAGCTGACCTTTCAACACAGACTCTGAAAGCTAGAAGATGCTGGAATAACATATTTCAAACACTGAAAGAAAATGGGTTCCAACCAAGAATTGTGTATCCAGCAAAATTAAGCTTCAGGATGGAAGATGAAATTAAAACCTTCCACGATAAACAAAAGTTAAAAGAATTTGCAGCTAGAAAACCATCTCTTCAAAACATCCTCGGCAAAACATTACAGGAGGAGGAAATGGAAAACAACAATGAAAACCAACAGTGGGAGGTAGGACAGTAAAGGGGGGAAAATAATCAAAGAGGAAAACAAACCATGTTTAGTAACACAAATAAACAAATATGGCTGGAAGAACAACCCATATCTCAATAATAACCCTAAATGTTAATGGCTTAAACTCACCAATGAAGAGACACAGGCTAGTAGAATGGATCACAAAAAAAGACCCAACAATATGCTGCCTACAGGAGACGCATTTGATAGGAAAAGACATACATAGGCTGAAGGTGAAAGGTTGGGAAAAATCATATCACTCATATGGACTTCGGAAACAAGCAGGTGTGTCCATACTCATATCAAATAAAATAGATTTCAAGCCCAAGTTAATCAAAAGGGATAAAGAGGGACACTACATACTACTCAAGGGAACCATACACCAACAAGACATAACAATCATAAATATATATGCCCCTAACAATGGTGCAGCTATGTTCATCAAACAAACTCTTCTCAAGTTCAAGAGTCTAATAGACCACCATACAATAATCATGGGAGACTTCAACACACCTCTCTCACCAATGGACAGATCTTCCAAACAAAAGTTGAATAAGGAAACTATAGAACTCAATAACACTATTAATAACCTAGACTTAATTGACATATATAGAATATACTACCCAACATCAAGCAGTTACACTTTTTTCTCAGCAGCACATGGATCCTTCTCAAAAATAGATCACATATTATGTCACAGGGCAACTCTTAGACAATATAAAGGAGTAGAGATAATACCATGCATCTTATCTGATCATAATGGAATGAAACTGAAAATCAATGATAAAAGAAGGAAGGAAAAATCATGCATCACTTGGAGAATGAACAATAGGTTACTGAATGATCAATGGGTTATAGAAGACATCAAGGAGGAAATTAAAAAATTCTTAGAGATAAATGAAAACACAGACACAACATATCGGAATCTATGGGACACATTGAAAGCAGTTCTAAGAGGAAAATTCATTGCGTGGAGTTCATTCCTTAAAAAAAGAAAAAACCAACAAATAAATGATCTCATACTTCATCTCAAAATCCTAGAAAAAGAAGAGCAAAACAACAGCAAAAGAAGTAGAAGGCAAGAAATAATGAAAATCAGAGCTGAAATTAATGAAATTGAAACAAAAGAAACAATTGAAAAAATTGACAAAACTAAAAGTTGGTTCTTTGAAAAAATAAACAAAATCGACAGACCCTTAGCCATGCTAGCGAAGAGAAGAAGAGAGAGAACTCAAATTACTAGCATACGGGATGAAAGAGGCAATATCACAACAGACACTTCAGAAATACAGAAGATAATCAAAAATTATTTTGAATCCTTATACTCCAATAAATTAGAAGATAGTGAAGGCATCGATAAATTTCTTAAGTCATATGATCTGCCCAGATTGAGTCAGGAAGATATAGACAACCTAAACAGACCAATATCAATTGAGGAAATAGAAGAAACCATCAAAAGACTATCAACTAAGAAAAGCCCAAGACCGGATGGGTATACAGCAGAGTTTTACAAAACCTTTAAAGAGGAACTAATACCAATACTTTTCAAGCTACTTCAGGAAATAGAAAAGGAGGGAGAACTTCCAAATTCATTCTACGAGGCCAACATCACCCTGATACCTAAACCAGACAAAGACACTTCAAAGAAAGAAAACTACAGACCAATATCTCTAATGAACCTAGATGCAAAAATCCTCAATAAAATTCTGGCGAATCGGATACAAAAACATATCAAAAAAATTGTGCACCATGATCAAGTAGGATTCATCCCTGGGATGCAAGGCTGGTTCAATATACGGAAATCAATAAATGTTATTCACCACATCAATAGACTTAAAAATAAGAACCATATGATAATCTTGATAAATGTGGAAAAAGCATTCGACAAAGTACAGCATCCCTTTATGTTCAAAACTCTAGAAAAACTAGGGATAACAGGAACATACCTCAATATTGTAAAAGCAATCTATGCTAAGCCTCAGGCTAGCATCATTCTGAATGGAGAAAAATTGAAGGCATTCCCTCTAAAATCTGGAACAAGACAGGGATGCCCTCTCTCACCACTTCTGTTCAACATAGTTCTCAAAACACTGGCCAGAGCAATTAGACGAAAGAAATTAAAGGCATAAAAATAGGAAAAGAAGAACTTAAATTATCACTATTTGCTGATGACATGATTCTATACCTAGCAGACCCAAAAGGGTCTACAAAGAAACTATTAGAGCTAATAAATGAATTCAGCAAAGTGGCAGGATATAAAATCAACACGCATAAATCAAAGGCATTCCTGTATATCAGCGACAAATCCTCTGAAATGGAAATGAGGACAACCACTCCATTCACAATATCCTCAAAAAAAAATAAAATACTTGGGAATCAACCTAACAAAAGAGGTGAAAGACTTATACAATGAAAACTACAGAAGCCTAAAGAGAGAAATAGAAGAAGATCTTAGAAGATGGAAAAATATACCCTGTTCATGGATAGGCAGAACTAACATCATCAAAATGGCGATATTACCAAAAGTTCTCTATAGGTTTAATGCAATGCCAATCAAAATCCCAATGGCATTTCTTGTAGAAATAGATAAAGCAATCATGAAATTCATATGGAAAAATAAAAGACCCAGAATAGCAAAAACAATGCTAAGCAGGAAGTGTGAATCAGGCGGTATAGCGATACCAGACTTCAAACTATACTACAGAGCAATAGTAACAAAAGCAGCATGGTACTGGTACCAAAACAGGCGGGTGGACCAATGGTACAGAATAGAGGACACAGAAACCAATCCACAAAACTACAACTATCTTATATTTGATAAAGGGGCTAAAAGCATGCAATGGAGGAAGGATAGCATCTTCAACAAATGGTGCTGGGAAAACTGGAAATCCATATGCAACAAAATGAAACTGAATCCCTTTCTCTCGCCATGCACAAAAGTTAATTCAAAATGGATCAAGGAGCTTGATATCAAATCAGAGACACGCCGTCTGATAGAAGAAAAAGTTGGCTACGATCTACATACTGTGGGGTCGGGCTCCAAATTCCTCAATAGGACACCCATAGCACAAGAGTTAATAACTAGAATCAACAAATGGGACTTACTCAAACTAAAAAGTTTTTTCTCAGCAAAAGAAACAATAAGAGAGGTAAATAGGGAGCCTACATCCTGGGAACAAATCTTTACTCCTCACACTTCAGATAGAGCCCTAATATCCAGAGTATACAAAGAACTCAAAAAATTAGACAATAAAATAACAAACAACCCAATCAACAAATGGGCCAAGGACCTGAACAGACACTTCTCAGAGGAGGACATACAATCAATCAACAAGTACATGAAAAAATGCTCACCATCTCTAGCAGTCAGAGAAATGCAAATCAAAACCACCCTAAGATACCATCTCACTCCAGTAAGATTGACAGCCATTATGAAGTCAAACAACAACAAGTGCTGGCGAGGATGTGGGGAAAAGGGTACACTTGTACATTGCTGGTGGGACTGCAAATTGGTGCAGCCAATTTGGAAAGCAGTATGGAGATTTCTTGGAAAGCTGGGAATGGAGCCACCATTTGACCCAGCTATTCCCCTTCTCGGTCTATTCCCTAAAGACCTAAAAAGAGCATGCTACAGGGACACTGCTACATCGATGTTCATAGCAGCACAATTCACAATAGCTAGACTGTGGAACCAACCTAGATGCCCTTCAATAGACGAATGGATAAAAAAAATGTGGCATTTATACACAATGGAGTATTACTCTGCATTAAAAAATGACAAAATCATAGAATTTGCAGGGAAATGGATGGCATTAGAGCAGATTATGCTAAGTGAAGCTAGCCAATCCCTAAAAAACAAATGCCAAATGTCTTCTTTGATATAAGGAGAGTAACTAAGAACAGAGTAGGGTTGAAGAGCATGAGAAGAAGGTTAACATTAAACAGGGATGAGAGGTGGGAGGGAAAGGGAGAGAGAAGGGAAATTGCATGGTAATGGAAGGAGACCCTCAGGGTTATACAAAAGTACATACAAGAGGAAGTGAGGGGAAAGGGAAAAATAATACAAGGGGGACAAATGAATGACAGTAGAGGGGGCAGAGAGAGAAGAGGGGAGGGGAGGGGAGGGGAGGGGGATAGTAGAGGATAGGAAAGGCAGCAGAACACAACAGACACTAGTATGGCAATATGTAAATCAATGGATGTGTAACTAATGTGATTCTGCAATCTGTATATGGGGTAAAAATGGGAGCTCATAACCAACTTGAATCAAAGGGTGAAATATGATATATCAAGAACTATGTAATGTTTTGAATAACCAACAATAAAAATTTAAAAATAAATAAATAAATAAATGGGAAAAAAAAACCCAACCCTAACTAAACTGTAGGGCTGGGATATAGTTCAGTGGTAGAGGACTGACTTAGCATGCATTAGGCTCTGAGTTTGATCCCCAGTACCACCACCAAAAAAAAAAAAAAAATCCTTTAACTAAAATGTTCTCCACTCTCCATGAATTTCATTTTCCTGTTGCTTCTCACCATCCTGTGAATCAAGAGAGTGACGATCAAGCCTAAAATAAAGGGGTCATTGCTTGGCACTGAGTTTCAAATTGGATTTTTCAAATCTAGGGTAAAACAATAATTCTGAAAGCCTAGCTGTGTTGAGAGAAAATGATGTTTCCAGATCCCAAAAGCTGCCCTCTCTATATCAAGTGCAAAGTTTTGGTTTTAAGGGTAAAATCATGTGTAGAAAAGAATGAAGACAGGGAATCCAGCTAACTCAGGAGAGAATAGACAGGCTGGTTCACTTCTAAGAAAAGGTGGCAGAGAGATCCAGAATGAAGGGATTCTGACTGTGGAAATATACAGGGAAGTGTTCCTCTGGTGAGCAAACTCCTGGGGGGTAATAGACACTCTGTTTCCCACCCTTAGAATGCCCTGCAGTTTCTCCCAGGAACTACTAAGATAACTAATACATGTGCAATGTCTAGCTTCTGTGGCAGTGCTCTGCATGAGGAGGCTCCATGCTAGATCCTTATCAGCCTCGACCTTGAACTCAGGCACACAGCTCCTGGGAATAAAGGAACTCTCTTGTTAGACAACCACAGTGTTTCACTGAGCCTAAACCTGCCCACATTACAGTAACTTTATACAATGGACTTTTTTTTGAGAGCTACATAAATCTCCTAACATTGCACAATGCAACTTAGTATGTAACTGAGGAATAAAATATATAATGTTGCTAAAGTCTGTAAGCTGCCTAGTAATACAATGAATAGTATGTACTAATGATGCCAATGACCTAAAGTAACCTATAGACATAACTAAAGCTGGCAGCTTGGCCATTCTGCCATCTTTCTTGCCTCTGCATCTTGTCTCTGTATCTCCTTTTTATTTTCTTTACACCAGAAGGGCAAGTACAAAACTGAAGGTCAACAGTTCTTTCACTCTGTATTTGCCATCAAAAACCTAAGACATGGGAAGAAAAAGATGGCAGGAGAGTAAAAACTTCCAGGAATTAAGAGGGAATCCAGAACACTGAGGGGAGTTCCCCCACCTCCCTGGGTTTAGCAATTGGGAAGACCTGCCTCTCAGAGAAATGCTGTCTTTGGAAATTGATTGGGTCCAACCAGGGAATAGGAAAGGCAGAGCACCTATGGTGGAAGGAGGCATTTAGAATGTGGGCCTGAGAGAGGGTTCCAGAGCTTCACACAATGATTCTCTAAAAGAAACCCAATATTGTGACAAGGAGCCAGCAGATTTTCTAAGTACTTATGTTATAGTTAAAGCTTCGTCCCAGGGTTTCATAAACTGACTTCCAGACCACTCACGTATAATCGAATCAAGCCTTTATTGAAGCACACCGGTGGCAGCTGACCAGAACATAAAGCTGTTCCCCTGATCAGCCCTGAACAATTGCAAGGGCACTCCTTATAAGCCTGAAAACAGCAAAAGGGATGTTCAGGAGGTCTAGCCAATGCAAGTAAGCCAGGTTACAGAAGCCGGACAGTGCAGTCAAGCGGAGGGAAGCCTAACCAATCACAGTTAGCCCAGTCACCCCAGTTACAGAAACAGAGCCCCATTACCCTAGTTACAGAAACAATACCCCATTAGGTAGTTTTGTGTTCTTAAAGGTTTCTATAGCAAAAGGAAAAGAACATCTTGCCCCAGTCATGACTCTTCTACTTGGCATGGTTGTTTTACAGGATGAAGTCATAAAACAAAATGGAGTCACATTGCTCTTACTATCACACTTATGCAAACCAAATTTTGGGTTACTGTTGGTAAACCCAAAAATCTCACCAAAATTCCCATCCATAAGATTTCCTTAGAACCATTATTGAAACTGACAGAAGAGGGAAATTGTTTAATGTTTCTCAGGAGCCCCACCTGGTATTTTGTAGATTCTTGGCATCTATTGATATCCACATTCTAAGGAGAAAGAAACAGAGAAGGTAACTTGACACTAGAGAGAAATTTCAGATCAACCTCATGTGACTGCAGCCCCCACTCAAGGGCCCCATCATCTCCACTGGGCTCCTATCAACCAGATGTCTTTAGTGTAAAATTCTACAGGCCCCTAGACCTGATTGGATATGACAAGGCTGTCACCAGTGTTCCAACCAGCAGAGGGCTTTTATTGAGAACCTAGAGTTTCCTGTTCCTGAAGTCCTTGAGGATCTTAAGGATTACTGATAGCGGATTCACTAATTATGCTCACAAATTCTCTTCTTCTATTTCTCTTTGATCCCTTTCCTATTTAAGATTGGCCAAACTCCATAATCAACTTCATTTTCTATCTTTGAATCTGGAAAATGAGATAGTGCCTCATGTAGCTCAGGTCTTTCTAGAGGCCTCTTTTCCCACCAGGAGCCCAGTAAGATGAGCCAGAAATAAACTAGAGGACCCTCCCCCCCACACACAACATTGCTCCTATATTTCTCCATTTTGTCTGTGGTATGGGAGGGTTTTGTCCTTTCAGGCCACTGTAACAAAAATACCATAGACTATGTCACTTAGAAACAACATAAATTCTTCTCCCATAGTTCTAGAGGCTGGGAAGTTCAAGACTAAGGTGTAGGCATACTTGGTATCTGTTAGAGGCTATGTTATGGCCCACAGATGGCCACCCTCTCACTGTGTCTTCACATTATGATGTAAGAGTAAAAGAAATTGAAGTTAAAGTTTAAAAAAGCTGGGTATTGTAAAGTTTCTAAGCTGCAAAGCCTGAGTTAAAATGTAAAGGACCAGGTATTGTTAAGTTCCTATGCTACACCCCCAAAACCTGAAATTCCTGTAGCTGTTAAAACAATTCCCAGGACTGCCCAGTAAATATTCCCCCTGACCATCTAGTTGTTTAATAACCTAGGACCCTGTGCAGCTTGGCACGTAGGCATCTCAGGGCCTAAACCAATCAATTTGAATGTGTACCCCACTTTAGAGCTGACCTATCACCCCCGCCCAACCTGTTCCCGCCAATGAATGTGCTAATCAAGTTTGAGAGTTGTTGTTCGATTTTCCTGCGCCTCATGATGATTTGTTCTGATGTATGCAAAGCCCCCGCCCTCCCCAAAAAGTGTACTTAAGCACTGCTTAACCTCTGCTCGGGGCTCTGGGCCGCTCTCCCTTGTTGAGTGAGCCTGGAGCCCCAGTGCGCTGGATTGGATCCTCAATAAATCCCCTTTTGCTGTTGCATGAGCCGGTCTCTTGGTGGTCTCTTCCTCCGACGTTCACCGGACCCTTACAATGAAAGGGCTAAGAGTTTTCTGAAATTCCTTTAGAAGGGCACTAATCCATTTCATAAGATCTCCACCCTCATGAACTAATCATATCCCCAAGGTTCCACCTCCAAAATAGCATAACATGGGGGGTTATGACTTCAAAATATGAATTTTGAGGAGACACAAGTATGCAGTCTCTAGCAGAGAGATACTACAACAAAGCAAATCTTTTCCACCATAGCCCCCAAAGTATAGACTTTTTTCACTTTTCTGGCACCTGCTCAAGTTCTTAAAGGTAAACATGCAAATCATGCCTGGATGTACATGAATACCTCCAGATCTTTTTTCTTTCTGGTGTAGCTGATACAAAATAGGCACTCATACGTGTCTGCAGAATGAATAGATGACTTGGGGTTAAGAAAACTTCTCTGTGCTAGGGACTTGATAACCTTGGGCATTCACCTGAAACCGCTTTTTATAAACAGGTGGCTGGTTTTACTGCTCCCAGACTCCTCTCCTGATAAGGCCTCATAATCACACTAAGGTCATTCTGGCCTAAAATATTAGGTTACTTAATTGACCTGATGATGCTCTTGTTACAGTCTGGGAACAGACAAACGATGACACTGAATATTGTTCAAAAGTATAACAGATTGCATTTCCTATAATATGAATCCCTCCTGTCAACCCCATCACAGTTCAGTTTCTCTTTGTAAATGATAAAGCCCGTGATCCAGAAAACATCATTAGCACCTTTATCAAAAGGGGCAAAAAGAAGAAATTTTTGATGTTTTCCTTTGGGAAGACTGTTTGCTTCTTGTAGATTCTTATCAGTTTGCAATAAATAGCACTTATCAGTGAACACTATTTAATGTCCCTGGATGTATTGCTTTACGTTCAGCATCTTGGCATCTAATATTTCATAAACATCCATGTGTGTACTCCCCATGGTCTGGTAGTCCCACATCCAATTTAAAGAAATCACAGTAAAACAATTTTCCTAGAAAATAGGGGGAAATGAGGAATGCCATCTTCAGATGACTAACACAAAAGGAAGCAATAAATATTAAGATGAAATGTAATTCCACCATAAAGTCCCTGACTATGTAAGCAACAAGCTTCTGTAGACTTCATTACCAGAAATTCTTGTCAGCAAAAAGCCTCAGACAAAAAGATTTCCTCTACTCCCTAACCTATGAAAAGGACTCTGATGAAAAAGAATCTTGTTGCTCTGGTTAAAAGGAAGAAAACTAAACTCTACATTTTAGTCCTACTATCCTGTAATAATTTCCTCTTCAACTACTCTCATCTGTCTTCACTTCAAATATCTCACACCCACAGTCAAACCCCATCAGAAATCCCAAGTTGGTACAAGCAATCCATGGAAATTTCTGGTCTAAGATGAACAAAGGAATGGAGGCAGTCATGTGTGACTCCATCTCCCTCCTTACACACATAGGTGTTTTTTTTGTTTTGTTTTGTTTCGCTTTTTGTTTATTTGTTTGTTTGGGGGGATGCTATTTTTTAAGACGTGCTATCTCCACACAGACATGCAATCATAAATTTTATGAAACCATTATTTAATCCTTGATTATTTTATAGGAGTTCCACCAAAACAACAAAATTTTCTGCCCAACACTAGAGATTTTTGTTTAAGCCCCTAAAACCGAAGCTTCAAGGATGAAGCTTTAAGGTCAATGCTATAGGAACAGGAGGGAAAGACTTCTCACAAACAATAAATGGTAAAGATTTCAGAGATCACAAACAGTACCCAGCTCCTCTTGTTGAACTGAATATCTGCATTCATTGTCCCTCTCAGGGCAATTGGTTTCCAGGAACAGAGAATCCAGGGAAATCCTCCAGTGCTCTGGGTGGGAATGAGTTAGCCAAGGGCAGACTCCCAGTTAAAATGTGAGTCAAGTATTGCTTTGGGAAAGAAAATGACACTGTGTGTACTGCTGGTAAGTAGTGATGTTATCAATGTTTGAGGGATAAAAACCAGAAATGAAATAGTATGATGGTGGGATAAACAGTAATCTGAGACTTGAAAAGCCACGTAAGTTTTCAAATACAGAATCTCCACTATTTTGGAGATTTGAATGTGTCCCCCAAGATTCAGATGTTAGAGATTTAATCCCATTGGACCAGTGTTGAGAGATGGGACTTTGAAGAGGTAATTAGGTTGTGAGGGCTGTTACAGTTTGAATATGAAGTGTTTCCCCAAAGTTCTTATAATTACACAGGAATATGTGGAGGCCAAATGATTAGATTGTGAGAGTTGTAAGCTAATTAGTACATCCTTGTTTGAATGGACTAACTGGGTAGTAACCATAAGCAGGTGGGATCTGGCTGGAAGAGGTGAGTCACCAGGGCCCCTTTCCCCCTCTCTCACTCTGCTTCCTGGTTCCCATGAGCTAGGTAGTTACTCTCCACTGCACTTCTCAGCATTGCTGCTCTGACTCTCCTTAGGCCCAGAACTATGGAGTCAGGGAACATGGACTGAACCTCTGAAACTATAAGCCAAAATAAACTTTTCCTCTTCTAACTTTATTGTGACAAGTATTTGGGTACAATGACAAAAAGCTTAACAAAAAGACTCTGCCCTTTTGAATGAATTAATGTAATTATCACAAAGAGTAGTTTTGTTTTTGTTTGTTTTATAAAAGCAAGATTTACACATTGAGTGCATCCCCCAGCCCCTTCACCATGTCTTCCACCAGAAACATGAACCAAATAAACCTCTACTGTTTATTACCCAGTGAATGGTACTCTGTTATAGTAGCAGAAAATACACTGAGACACTCACCCAGGTGTACATTAACTTTGAGTTGAGTGGGTCTTAGTCTCTGCTTCACATCAATTTACTGGCAATTGACAACAGAGTAACGTATTTTGTTTCTCTTGTCCTAAAGTGTCTCCTTGCTAAATGTAGTTGAGTGGTAAAAGCATTTGTTGTTGTTGTTGTTGTTATTGTTTTTAAAGGACTAGACTGCATGAAAGCATGATAACCATCAAATCCTGTGACTTTAAAGGTAAGACTTCACCAATAGGCACAAGTCTCCTCAACTACAAAATAAGCATGATTACAGCCCTTTCCCATTTACTAAATAAAATAGACATCATTTAGCCAGTGTCTTGTCTATCATCAGTCATCAACAAACACAAATGTTAATTCTTTTCTTCCTTCTCCTATTCAGCAAGGCTAAGCTCTACCTGGAATCACCAGAATACCAAATATCTCCATCCCATCTTGGGAACGTTTTTACCAAGAGGCAATTGATGAAATAAGTATTGAACTTTTGAGAATCATAAACATGGGGCTAAGCCACTGGTTTGCAAATATTTTTAAAGCAACTTAACCCCTTATTAAAAGTAAACTCATATAAAATGTACATAAATCTATATTGAAAACTGGCCATTTGTCCTTCTACTCCCGCAGTCTGGCTGGGCACAAAATCACGAGCCACTCACAGCCTTGTAGATTCAAACAGCAATTCTTTATTCCCGAACTGTCACTGGCACTCTACACGCACAATCTGGGGAAAATTTACCTCCACTCGGCTCTGCATCCCAAAATACTCTCTGAATCCCGCAAAAACTCAACGGGAACTCAAGGAGTGGGCGGGCGCCTGAGGCAGCAGGATACACCCTATTCCCAGCAGGGTCCACCTTAAACCTGGAACCGCCCTAAACTCAGGGAGCTGGTGCCTGAGGCAGCAGGATATTCCCTATTCCCAGCAGGATACACCCTAAACCTGGACCCACCCTAATCCAGCAGGATCCTCCCTAAACATGGATCCGCCCTGGTCCTTGAGCAGGGTCACCTTTCTCAAACATTCATGCAATGTCACTTCAAATGACCTGGGTCCAAGGCAAGCCCATTTCCACAATGGAGAGTCCTCCCTCTAAGCAACATTGGGTAGGCTGACAAAGAAATTGCCATGCGTCATTCCTACTTGGCAATGGCTCTCAGCACTCATCTGCATGCTATGCCATCAAGAAAATCCCTGAGCAGAGTTCAAAGAGCTTGGACTTGCTGGTCTCCACTTGCCCTCTTTATTCTGTGACCCATTCTGTATGTGGGTGTGGGTGTCTTTTTTTTTTTTTTAAGTTAGGAATCTGTCTCTAAAATCAACTGTAATTTTAATTAATTTTCAATCTTTACACAACATTCAGAAATGACTGCCAGTTTCTGGAATTCTACCATTAGAAATATATTCCTATGAATTGTCTTTTTATTTTTTCAAAAGCCAATTTATAAATTTTAAACCCTTTGGAAGGATTGGTACCATGTCTCTTTTGATCACATGGATTTGTGCCAAACTGTGAGGGCAAGGCTCAACCTGCCCAAATGACAGATGCTTAAGACAGAGAAGCCAAGAGTAGACAGAAAGATCAGGATTGGAAAAAAGACCCCCTGAGTCCCTGGGTAAGCCCTATCTTCTAAAATCCTTGAACTTTTCTATTATTCTTTAAATGGACCCAATTTAATTTGATGTGTGAAATGATGTCTATTCCAAAATTTGCACTCACTTTAGTTAAAGCAAAAGATACATTTTTTAGGTGTTATTTCAAAGCTCACAAAGATCTTTATTATTTAGTGTATTCATTAGGTTAAAGCGCATTTCTAAGCACCATCTATTGTTCTAGAAATTCGTTACATTCAAAATATATGAAAGAGATAACTCAATTTCTTGCCTTGGAGACATAAATAGTGATAAAGAACTCATAATGAGAATATTTCATAGAGTGATTTTTGGCAAGCATGTAAAGTTGAAGAATGGTCATCTTTATTCCCTATCATTTTAGATGAAGAAAAAAGATCTATGAGGACAAGAGTAGATGTCACAGAGTAATTTCTTAGATCTTAATGTACACCTAAGGTAGGGATGCATGAGTTTGATTTTCTCTTCAAAGTTTCTCTCTCTTGTACCCTCTATTAAGACCTCTATAGTGTCTTTAGACAGCTTTTTTTATTTATTTATGAGCTTTATTGGTTCACCTCTAAATTGTGACCTGATGCTATTCTTTTGCAGCTTTTAATATTCTTTCCTTATTTTCTCTGTTAGGCATTTTGATTAGGATGTGTCTTGGAGAGGTAGTTTTGATCTTGTCTATTAGGAGTCCTATATTATTCCTATGTGGATGTCTGTTAGACAGCTTTTTTGTCACTGTGACCAAAAGACATGATTAGAACAATTTTAGAAGAGGAAAAGTTTATTTTGGCTCATGGTTTCAGAGGATTCATCCACGGTCAGCCAACTTCAAAGCTCTGGGCCCAAGGAGAGAGAGAGAGAGAGAGAATGCACTGCTCACCAAGGAGAGATATAAAGGCACACCCTAGTATCCTACTTCCACCAGCCACGCCCTACTTACCTACTGTTAATGCCCAGTTAATCCATATCAGTGGACTCATCCACTGATTAGGTCACAACTCTCATAATCTAATCATTTTACCTCTGATAATTCTTAGGTTGTGTCACTCATGAGCTTATTTGGGACACCTCGTATTGATACCATAGAGACTAGTTAATATGCAATCTGGTTTTGGCAAGGATGAATGGGACAAAATTTGTAACAAACATTCTCCTCCTTGCAAGTAATCTTAATCTAGCAGCCCAAACCTTGCATGGAAAAAGTACAGTCTGTTATAACATGACACTATACACTTCTAGAAAGATAATTATATGCAAATTGTGCAAAAAATTACAGGGTTTGGGGGAAAACTGAAGCCAGGAGCACAACACTGAAAAATCTTGTTAGTTATACATTAACAAAAGATAAGAACCAATAAAAATAGTAGCACTTTTACACATCTTAAATTGTTAAGAAATGTATAAATACTGCAATAAATATGACTCTTTTCCTTGAGGAAGACCTGATTTTATTTGTATATATGGGTGTTGCAAGGGCTGTAACTTGTGAATTATTGCAAAATGGTAGAATGAGGGTCATCTGAAATCAGACAGATGCTGAAAGACCAGATGTGGATGCATGTGGTGGTTTGTAACACATTTGGTGAACTGAGGGGAGCTGATAGACATACACATGTCCATTTTATGTATTCTTCCACAACCCAATTAAGGGGTGTTGTTTCTGCATTCCCGTAGTGTTTCTTGTGGACCCGTGATAAGAAAACACAAAATTCATATTATGCTCACATTTTTCCCTAAAGTTCCAATCCTGTTGGAACACGTTGGAGATTTCAAAAGGAGCATTTTGGAGGAACTGAGTGTATCCAGAATTTTTAGGGTCTAAAAATTTCTCAGCACTACCCTCTATTCCACTTGAAGAATAAATTTTCCTAGATGTAAATCTCATCTTTTGTTTAAGATTCTCAGAAGAAAAAGGCAGTTCAGATACATGCTTCAGATGATAAAGGAGGGAGGATTTTAAAGGACAGAGAAACTGTAGTTTGCTCAGGGCTAAATCAAAGTTTTTCCTACTGAATCATAATTGAGCCTGACATTGAAGAACACTGGATTTTGGAGAAAGAGCTAGACGTAAACATGGAGTGAAAGGACATGAGCCAAAAAGTAACCAGACCTACGATCAGGTTCGGTACCTCCAGGAAAGAGTTCTCTTTTTGATAGAGGCCAAGGGCCTGAGGAGCATGTATCAGGAGTAATTGGTCCCAGATGTCCCTAAGCTACCCCTTTTTAAAGATTTTTTGTTTATTTGTTTTGGTTTTGGGTTTTTAGGTGGTATTGGGGATTGAAATCAGGGCCTCACACATGTTAGGCAAGCACTCTACCACTGAGCCACATCCACAGCCCCACAAAAGATGTATTTTATTTTTAATTGACAAATGACAATTGTATATATTTGTGGGTACCATTTATGAACTTACCTAAATATTCCCTTTAAGTCTCTAACTACCTTCAGGAATGTTGTCATGCAAGAGCTGTGCAAGAGCAAGGAACATAGAAATCTGTGTAATTCTCATCATGTGAATTGATCAATTAATCAATCATTAATATGCAATGCTACCTACCTAAAAACACAATCTCCTGAATCTGCCAATTTTACTGCAAGGATCTTTGGAGGTCACCATCAAAGAGATTCTATGCTCTGAGGTTTACCGCTGTTTCTTTTCCTAATAATATTTCTCAATCAATTATGAGTATTTGGGGTGGTACAATTCCTTATCGTGCTGGACCACACTAGGTATTGCAGAACAATTATAATTCCTGCTTATAACTTAAAAAGTGCCATAGTGCACTCCAGTCACTGCAAACCTACAAAAATGGCCCCCTCACATATCCAAATACTTGTGCCAGTAATAGAGAAGTCTCTGGATTAGAGATATAGTAAATGAACTCTCACTCAGCCTTCTACTTTCTACATTAGCTTGCCTTTTTTTTTTTTTTTTGAGATAGGTGCTCAGGCTGTTTTCCTTCATTTAATGGAGAAAATACAACTGCTTAGGTAAAGCAGGAAAAAAAATATATAAGGGCAGTGAAAAAGGAGAAAAATAGGAAAACCCAGTGGGCTCTTCGCCACATTCCTTCACTCTTATTATGCACACAATCTGAACATCATTTTCAGAACAGTCCTATAAAACTGGCCATTAAGTACTTGCATTTTATTGGCCAGAACTAGTCATAAGCCTCAAAGGGGCTGGGGTTGTGGCTCAATGGTAGAACGCTCGCCTAACTTGCATGAAACACTAGATTCGGTCCTAAGCGCCACATAAAAGTAACAGGTATTGTGTCTACCTATAATTAAAACTATATATATTTTTTTTTAAAAAAATATAGATCTTGGTAAGGGAACTGATTCAGAGATCCATCTTTGGTGAGATTGCTGAGCTGGGACTAGAATCTAGTTGTCCTCACCTTAATTCCTCCAGGTGTTCATCTTGCAATGGCTCCCTGCTGTTTCCTGGTGCTGGGGAAAGAGGCTGAACTCCTTGTCACTAGTTGATGACTTCCTTCTTCCAAGGTCTGTGGTAACTTGAGGTTGTCATTGCTGCTATTCACCAAATATTCCCCAGCCCTGTATCTTCAGAACACATGATGGTATCATGCTGGTTCTTCAAATCTGGTTCTTCAAAGATGTGTAACTAGTTCTGGCCAGTATATTGTGAGCAGTTAGTGGCCAGTGTAAGAAACTCAATGACTTGACAAATGTCAGCATTCAAGATGGTGGCTGCTCTGTCAGCAGAGATCTAAAAGTCAAGAGGTATTGGAGCAGAAATCACAGCTAATTTGATGTAGACAAATCACATGATAAGAAAAAAGCCCTTTGTTATAATAAACAACTAAGATCTGGGCATGATTTTCACTGCAATGTGATGTGTCTGATCCTGACTGATAGAGAGTCCTTCTCTCAACATTTGCCTCTAAGTCAGTTCTCAGATATTTTGATGAAATAGAACTCCTCCTCCGATCCATCCCTTACACATCTCTCTCTTTCCTCACTTCCCTTTCTCTCTTACACACACACACACACACACACACACACACACACACACACACATACTACACAGCAGCAGCACAGGGCTTCAATTCTTTGCCAACTAGTACCTTCCCTGCACATCCTCCTTATGATTTTTAGATTTGAACCACTTCCCATCTTGCACTTTTTTCTCCTACTTTGAAGCATTAATCATTTTAGAGAATAGAATTGACTCCAGGATTTTCAGCTCTTTCTTTTTATGTGCTTCAACATGATAGGGAAGGTGACTCATTGGGCCCTGCCTATCACAGGAACTAGTAGATAGAAAGTAAACATTTGTTAAATATGTATTTGTGCCATGAAAAAAGGGGAAGAGAAATTATCTAGGAAAACTATTTTTTCCTCCAAATATGCTGGGATGAATAGGGAGAAAGAATACACAAGATTGGAGAGGAATAGTTGTGAAAATATAGTATATGTGAAAAAGTATAGAAAGCTAGAATAAGTCATAAATAAACATCCAATCAATTACAACTACAATATACAAGCTTGTTTTTTTTTTCTTTGTAACACAAAATTCTCATTAACTGCACCATGCTCCATAACTTATACTTTATCAGCTATCAGATGAAAGACTTTTTAATCTCATTCTGGCTCTATGGTCAACAAAAGGTTCAATTCCTAGTTAATATCAGATGAATACCCAGATGACTTCAGAGGGGACCCATTCAATAATCCAATAGCTCATTTCACTCTCATCCTACTCAGTTTTCCCAGATATCCATTGCTGACAAAGTGAAATATGATATTGATCTTACACTTCAGTCTCTGTAAATCTTTGGGAGTCATTTGCTGGCTGATAGGTTAACACAAGTGTGATAATTACTTTGAAAGTAAACTGTCAAGGGCATGTGCTACCCTAAATGCCACACTGAGAATCCAAAAGAATTGGTTTCTCCCTAAGGTTTATGCCCCCCCCAAAAATCACATTTAATAAAACTCAAAGCCATGCTGGAGGAACACTGGTTATTTTCAAAACATTCTTCCTGCTTTAGTTTGGATGTGGTTTATCCAAAAATTTGCGTGTTGAAAGCTTGGTCTTCAGGCAATATGGAGGTGATAGAGTGTTTAAGAGGTGGAGCCTAGTGAGAGTTGCTTAGGTCACTGGGGGCACTGATAGAATAAAGGTATCCCTGAACTCACACAATAGCAATTTGTTAAAAGAACAAGGCCCCTTCCTGAATCCCTCTGAAACTAGCTATTTTGAGTTGTGTTCTCTTCCTATCATACTCCTGCCTTGTGATATCATCTGCCCATTAGGCCCTCCCAGAGACCAAACCAATGGAGTTGCCTGATCTTTGACTTTAAGCCTCCAAAACTGTAAGCTAAATAAATCTATTTTCCTTATAAAATTAGCCTATCTCAAGTATTTAATTATAACAACAAAAATGAACTCTTCCTACCCTTTCAATTTAGGAAGCCTTCTTTCTTTCAAATTTCTGGGGTTACCCTAAACATTAACAAGAGTAATCCTAAGAAAAGAGTACACTGAGACAAAAATAATAGTAATAGTAGAAAAAAATAGTTCCAGGTACTGTATTACACATTTTTATATTACTTTGAAAAGGCGACGTAGTGGCTATGAGTATGGACTTGAAAGCTAACATACTTGACTTCAAATCCAGGCTTAGCACGTATTAGCAAAGCAAGTCACATAACCTTGCTGTGCCTGTTTCTTTGTGTTTTTCTTTGTGTGTGAAGTTAACTTACATATAGTTTTGTTATAAAGATTAAACAAATTATTCTATGAGAAATATTTAGAACTGTGTCTATGAATAAGGACTCCTGAAGCATATCCTATCTTTCTTTGGAGAGATATAGAAGAAAATGCACATAGGGTTGCCTGTGTGTGTATGAAACAAGTATGAAATAAATATGATAAATAAATAATAAATCCATTTCACAGAAAACCACCTAAGAGTAAGTAAGGTAACAGCAACAATGAGTAAGCAGAGAGAAAGCAGTGAAACCCAGAACTTCTTAAAGTTTCTCTAAGGCATTTATTCTTAAATAGCAGACTTGCTTGACAACAGATATTAATTGGTCAAGAAATACTTACCGAGTACCTACTCTGTGCCACACACTCTGTAAGCATATTGGACACTATGGTTCATAGCCAGAGCTATGAGTGGGGAAAAAAATGTTAAGATATGCTAGGATCAGCATTCTTGATCATTTAGATCAACTCTAGTGGCGTGATTTTTTTTTTTTTTTTACCACAGTCACATTGTTAGGATGATGTATTAAACAGAAATGATCTTTAAGGATCACCTGTTTTTAACATCCCTTCTTCAATCATGACAGTTGGCCATCCAACTCAATACCTCCTAGGATGATTCATTTTTAACTTGACAGTGTTAGGATACTTAATGGTACTGTATATGTTCTGGTGACAGAATAAGGGAAATCTCTGTGATGTATGTGACTCCTACCTTCAACTCTTAGACAGTAAACTCAGGCAGCAAGTAAGATGAGTAGAAATAAGAATGCAGTTCACATGGTCAAATCAGCCAGCTTAACTAACTTCAAGTTGGTATTGGGCTCTTTGGCATTCTCAGAGTTTCTACTAAGAAGATCTAATATCTTTGGGGTCATTTTATAATACCACAGCTTTTTTTCTAGCTTCAACTTCTGTCATTCAATTTAGACCTTTTCATGGTCATTATCTTGTGCCAAACACACACTATCTTAAAACGTGCTTTTTCTAGCTGATTGAACTGGCTGGAACAACTTGTTCAAGTAGTGGAATGAAGCATTTCTGTGTAGACAGGAGGCATTTCCACCTCCCATTCAGACATTTATGAGAGAAGCTTCATCCTTTTTCTCTAAATGGTTCAATTGTCCAACCTTTGTCCACACTCAATAATAATATCCTATATTTTTCAAATTGATCTCTACATCCTTCTAAGAAAATTTCTACATCTTTTCTTCCATTCATAGGAAAACTGTTAGAAAAATACACAGGCTTACTGTTTTGTTTCTTTGCTCCCCAGATACTCTTTACTTTTTGCTCTGATTGAATAGGTTTTGTCCCCTCTAAAACACATGTTGAAAATGACTGCCATTGTGGTGGTTGGGATATGGGACTTTAAGAAGTGATAAATATGTTGATAAGAGGGATTAATACCTTTCTAGTGTGAGTTCTTGTTCTTGTGTGTGTGTGACTAGATTAGTTATCAAGAAAACCAGTTGTTATAAACCAGGTTTGCCCCCTTGTATTTTGCCTCTTTTGCATGTGCCACTTGCCCTTTCACTTTCTTCACATTCTGCAAGCTGTACAATTCCTTCTCAGAAGCCAGGCAGATGCTAGAACCATGCTCTTGGACTTCCCAGATTTCAGAACTGTGAGTCAAAATAAACCTCTTTTCTTTATAAATTACCTAGTCTCAGGCATTCTGTTATATCAACAGAAAATGGACTAACACACACTTCAACTAATAACAGGGTCATTCTCCTTTTCTCCTTTCAGGGTCACCTGTGTATGTTTAATTTGTATTTTTGAGCTGCTAATCTGATATCCTATGTAAATTATACATTCTCTCCTTAACCCTTTTTCAAAACCCAGCTTTTCTGTCTATGGATCTGACACTAAGCCTATTCCTGTCAGTTTTGATTCCCAGGGCAAATGGACATTGAGATTCTGTTCTTCAAGTTTCTATCATAGAGTATGGCTACAAATGGAGGCAAATTTAAAAAAAAATACTGCTAGCTGGAGGTTAAGGGGAAGACCATTACTTTTGTAAAAAGTAATGTAAGATACTTTACATTTTATTAAGATATTTTACATTATATCACATAATATTTTGTAAGATATTTTAGCAAATCTTTGCTATTGAAAATGATCCAGCAGAAAGTGAAAAAAAATTAATAATGTAGGGGGAAGGAGTACTGGCAGGAGCAAATTCCTTACATGAATAGGAAATTGTTAAAAGCAATTAGTTAAGGGGGAGAATTTAACCTATGTCCAGAAAAATAGAATATTTTAACCTGTTAGCTTCTGGTATGTTCTGTAATCTTTTAAGAAGTTAAAATTCCACAACATTTCTCTAATTTTCACCACAGTTTATTTCACTGTGCTTGAATGCAGAAACATCTGACCAACTTGTCCCTCAAGTCTTCATATTAAGGATCGCTTTCAAATTAAAGACAAATGTTTCAATGCTGACTCATAACCAGTATGATGCAAATCCTTTAGGGCTTCAAGTTCACTGTAGTTGTCTATGAATTGAGGGGTAAGTGCACTGGCATCCATTCTCTTAGGAGAAACTAAACCAGTAGCTCTTACACTTTACTTCTACCACCCTATAGTGTATATTTCCAAACATTTACAATCTTGGGCATTAACCCAGCCTTGATGAATCAGAGCAGATATAAAAGGAAGAATACAGGAGTCTGCATTCATTTTGCAAGTTCCCACCCCAGGTATTCCTGTATGCACTGAAACTCATCCTGAAAAAAAGTACACAATATGATTTTTAAATTTTCATTATTGCTTTCAGCCATGTACTTACTGTGTGACAGGCTCTGTGTCTAGTACTGAGTATACAAGGTTAAAACATGATCGAGCTTGCCCTCAAAGGTAGAGAAATGGGAACTAACCAAGGGCAAGTCCCATGTGTGAAGAAGACTAAGAAGGTCTAAAACTGCTAAGGAGCTCATCCAAACCTGGCTCAGGTGGGGTTGGGCCGTGATACCCATGGAGGCCAAGCTTGGTCTTAAGATGAGTTCTGAATGATAAGTAAAACTTAGGAAATGCCATACAGACATTCAAACAAATATTTCCAGTTTTTAAAAAGACTGTACTTATCTTTCTTCATTTATTTCATTGTGTAATGCATATGTGACTTCTTGTGTACAAGTTATTTTCAGCCAAGACATTGTTCTGGCATCTTTTTACCAATCCTAAAAGAGCTGAGGGCCTACTGCATTCTAACTGATGCTCTGGAGACATCAAAGGGGGCTGTAATATCTATTCCTCGACCTCAAACATAGGAAGAAAGTCTATAGAAAAGAGGTGAAATTTTCAGCTTCACCTTAAAGAAGGTAGAACAACTCTCGGTGCTTAAAAAAAGCAAGATTGAGAGAGAAAGGAGAGAAAAGAAAGGCAAAGCTTAAATTTCAAGTGGAAATATCTTACTATGCCAATGTAGATAGGAAGATTTAAGTTAAATAATACAGAAAAGAAAAATGTTTCCACGGGTTTGAAAAACTAGAGGTGACATGAAAGCAAACTTCCCTGTAAATGCCACATTACCATATCCCAAGGGTCTCTAACTGTCATGGCCGGTCAGCCTGAGCTTCCCAGGGGAAGGATACTATATTTTACATGCACACTGCACATCTCCAAGTCCAGCTTGATTTTTCTAAGGCGCACCTGACTTTGTGATAACTTGGTGGAAACTGATTATAATAAACAGTACTACAAAGGCGATTTTTACCAACAAAGCTGATTTTAAAGGCCAGTGTTTGTCAACTGTAGGCATGCACTTTGCTAACCTAGTTGCAAACAATTCCTAAGAAAAATTAGTTGTATATCAATAGACACCTGGCTTAAAGGCTAATAGGAGCAAGACCCCACTCTCCTCTGGGTTGGTTAGACCATTTTGAAGACCCAGCAGCAATTCTCATCTCTCATTTTGAAGTGAAAACAGTTTGCTCACTATAAAAATTTAAGATAGGTCTAGTGTTATAGCACAGTAGTAGAGCAACTGTCTAGTATGCACAAGGCCCTGGGTTCAATCCCAAGCAACATACACACACACACACACAGAGAGAGAGAGAGAGAGAGAGAGAGAGAGAGAGAGAGAGAGAGAGAGAGAGATTTAAAATTGCTAAAGTCCCCTTAAGAAACAGCTAGAACCCTCAGAAGGGGTAACGAAGGAGAGTTTTAAGGAGGGCAGTATTAAGGGAACAGCAAGGGAAATGAAGCATACTAAGGGCTATACTCCTAGACCTGAAGGGTCAGGGACAGAGAAATGACCAAAGCCCCATGAGTCTGAAACTGAAGGAACCAGCCACTGCTAATCTGTGTTGTGCTATGGCACAAAGGGAGCCAGAGGAATAAATGCTACTGATAACAGAGCTCTAGCCAGCACCTCATCTGGCCAAACTAGAAACCAAAAAGCAATCTGAACATAGGCCATGTCAGTTCCCAGGGCCCAAAGTAGGTTGGAGATGATAGAGGATGGGTTTGAGGCACCAATAGGAAATACTCTCAGCACAGAATCAAAAGCTGTTTACTGGCTGGACATGAAAGCTGTTTTTTGTGATTTGTGGTTCATATGATCATATCACAAATTTATTTAGATATAAGATCTCTAAATGCCTCTCTTCCATCAGAGTCTTTAATCCCACCCAGATGCCTAATGTTACCTTGGTTAAAACTCTTTTAAGTAAAAGATTTCACAGCTTACGTGAAGCATTTCTAACTCCTGTGACCATGACCTCATCTATATTTCTGATTTTCATTACTCAGTACTTCTCTGTACATACCCAGATTCTGGTGAGCTGGATCTTTACCATTCCCTAGGTAGCGACTTGATTCATGCTGTGCTCTTGAAACTCAAAATTCAGCTCTCCATTTGAGATTCTTTCAGAATTCTACCTGATCTCCAAAGCCTGCCCGGATTGTCTATGCTGGTTGTGATCTCCCCCACCCCCCACTTTACATAGTCCTATGATTTAACGTTTTTTGAAGAATTTACCATAAAAACATATTTGTTTTAACTCCATACTCAATTCTAGGCTACTTGAAAGTAAAGAGATTGTCTCTCACTCCTGTACCCTCTTGCCTGATTTGATATCTTCTACAACATAGATTTGTGTTCAAATTAATCGAATACAGAGTTGACAAAGTTTCTTTGGCTTTCTCCAAAGAGAAAAATTCAAAAGATTTAGTAGAATAATGTTTACCAGAATCTGGGGAAAGGAGGGAGTAGGGATGATCAATGATTTGATGAAGAAAGGTTGATCAATGAGTACTAAGTTATAGTTAGATAGGAGAAATAAGTTCTGGTGTTCTATTGCACAGTAGGGTGACTATAAATAATGGTAATGTACTATATATTTCAAAAATGCTAGAAGAAAGGATTTTTAATGTTTTTACCTCAAAGAAAGGATAAATGTTCAAGGAGATAGATATTTTTATGCTGATTTGAACATTATACAATGTATCCATATATTGATATCTCACATGGCACCCCATAAATATATACAAATTTTCATGTGTTAACTTTTTAAATTGACTTTAAAAAAGAAAAAAAAAGTACACATAAAGTTATAAGGAGTGATTTGGGGCTGAGGATAAGATTTTATAAGACCTAACCATTGGATGGTTTTACATCTAGCTCCTGCTCAATAAGAATGCTTTTCATCTACATATTTATTGAGCAAAATTAACCAATATCACAAGCAAAAAAAATGTCAATCAGTTATATTACTTATCATGGGAATTGTGGTATAGCCTAGAAGATCCCACTAATTTTACTTAAAAATAGCAGGTGGGGTGAGTTCAAGGGGACATAACAGATTTACCCAACCACTATTATTTTGCCAGAAAAATACCTATTCAGAAAAGAAGAAAGAAACCTTCACAGAACCGGGTCCTATCTCCATGTGCCAGGATTTATTATCAGATTCTGTCCCACTAGATCATCTGTGATTTTTGGCAGGCAAGTGTTATACTGAAGTCTTTTCAATTACAATGACTAAAGAAAAAATTTTATAAGATTTAATAAGCACAGCAGCTTTTTTAATGGTTTTTTATGCGTGTTCAGGCAGCTCAGATATTGCCTTCACAGCAAAAAATTCCAGACTCTACTCAATATATTTCATGCTTCTTTTTAATGACCTTATTAGACAAATCTGTCTTTTGGCAAAGTTGGGGTAAAAAAAATATATATAATCTCACAATAAATTTTGATTTGTGATGCCCAGTGTTCCAACAATACAAAATATGCCCTTTAAGAATTGCTAACCTATTGCAATGAGAGAAGGGATATGGAAAAAGAAAAGCAATATGTCTACCTTGACGTTAGGGTTTATAATCTAGTTTAAAAATCTAGTACTATAATTAGAACTCAGAATATCATGGTTAATGATACATTAACAGTTTATAACTAGAAAGCATAAAGATTGAGGCAGGGGCAAAACAATACTATTAAGTTAGAATAGAGTTGACTTTTAGATTTATTTTACTTACTGTGCATCTTCCAAATAGATACCTAATCCTTCTGAGCTTATCATGGGTCTATTAATAATTGCCTGGAGGTGGATTATCTTTAAATGCAATTGTATATTTGATCACACCAATCATCAAATATAAACAATTAATGCAAAAATGTTGGTGTGCTGGAGCACCCCAACTAGCATTCAACACACACTAATTAAATACTATAAGAAAATCACACAATCCTAGGGCAACCATGAGCCCCAAAATACCTCCGTCCGATGCCACAAGTCATCGCTTAGCCAAAAAGCAGTCATTGTCCTTGTCTGGTGGTTCTCTCCAGCTGATGGCTAGATGTCAGGGAACGGTGGAGTCAGTCCACCCATAGATGGACAGAAAGGCGACCAGTCTCATCAATGTCCTTGGAACAAAAAACTCTTCAGTGTGGCAGGACCAGCAATTTAAATACAGTTCCAAGTTGGTGGTGTATGTTGGTGATTGGTTACACTAGTGAAAGTCAATGTCCCTTGACATTATTCTTATGTCCAGTGAGGTGATATAATTGCAGCTGCAACTGGTTATGTCCAGTAAGGTGATGTAATTGCAATTGGGCATGTTCTTTGTGCATGTCCATGGAGCTGTGCTCCCTATCAGTCATTGCTAAGCATGCCTTTGGCTAGTGCCCCTTCCAGCTGTTTACCAATTGCAAGCGGACATGACTAAGTAGTTCAATGGCTGCTGTTCCTTATGGCCAGCAACTTAGTGAGAGTGAGTCCCAGCATGTCCCACCTCCTTACGGAGCTTCAGAACCTTCTTCTAAGAAAAAACACTTACCTTATAAGGACAGTTAGATGATTTATGGGTAAATGGTGTGTGTGAAGGACAATCTAATAAACTGTAAGTCTTTGTACAGGTTTATTTACTTCACAGGCATTTATTGGAAGCCCACCATATGCCAAGGACCATCTCAGCACTATTGAGAATAAGAAAATTTTAAAGCTACAGTTTTCTTTCCAAGAAATCAACTAAGCGTGGTCCTATGGGCTTCCATTGGAAGGTCCTGGGGTAGTGAGAGGAACCAAGGAGGAAGAGTGGAACCTGAACTTCCTTGGCACATAGGACATGTAGTTTAAAGAAAGTTGGAGAGAAAGAAGAGGTTTTTCAAACAAAGAAGCAGTATTTCCTAGGGGTGGAAAATCTGGCATTTTTTTGAGTGCAGGTTCTACCTGGAAGAAGGAGAATAAATTATATCTCCTTCCATATCCCATATTTTTTAATTCAACCAACACCATGTCAAATAATTGAATACTCATTCAGTTAAATCAACAGTAACACTCTAAGGCCAAAGCTTTCATTATGAAGCAGAAAAATCCACTGACTGCTCAGATCGGGGGAGGTCCCTAGTTTTTATGGCAAAGGGAATTCATCTCAGACATGTCGGTGAATATTAAGAAATTAGTCAAAAGGGATATTTAGAGGACGTCTGTGGCTCAGTGCAGCAGATGTGGGCTACAGGACTTCATCTCACCTGCCACCTCTCATCATTGGGTAGCAGGTGCCTGCAGCATCCCCTCAGGAAGAATGCAAAGGCTTGTCTGAGCTCAGTGGGAGAAGTGTCATGATAAAATATTGATGGTAGCCTTGGGCACTGGATGGCGAAGTAGTCACTCGAGACTTCCCTTTGCCAGTCTTTCTTATACCTGAACCAGCTCCCTCCTAAATCCTGAACGTGGAGAAGTGAGGTTCCGAATAACGGCTCTGAGGACTTTCACAGACTGTATCACTAGATTAGATTCAATACAGCAGGAAAGCCCACAGAGCATCATCATCATATTCGCTGAAACAAAAGGGGTTTTGACTTCACTTTGATCAAAGCAAAGGACTGCTGTCATTAGAACCTCCTAGTGGTCCAGCAAAAACAGGCTTTTCATTTAAATGGATGACTATCTGCAGACACGGATGGATGGATGATAGTTCTTGACCTTGAGTGGCTCGCAATGTACTGGGGGAAAAAAAACAGTATGTAAACAAATAATAACAGAGCAAACCACCTATTCTATAATAACATTTTTCAAATGGTTAGTTTCCTTTATTTTTATTAGGTTAATTTGAAAGACAGTGGCACAGAAAAGAAACATCAGACTCATCTCCTTATCTCTAGACAGGATCTATGTGCAAACATGATTTCTAATGAGTTCCAAAACAGTTGAGGGTTCATTAGCAGGATCCTCTCCATGTTCTTCTATTCCAATTCTTAATCTCTTTTCAGGGAAAGGTCCTCTCTTATTGCTTTGCCAGATCATCCTTAAATTCCTAAATACTGTCATCTACAGAAAGAAAAAAAATATCAAATAACTCACTACCCATGTGTGAACTCCTCAGAGAAAATCTTTATGAAAAATTACCATAAGAACTAGCAAGGTATGTATAAATAAAGGAGAACCCAGTTTAAAGAGAAATGTTTCCAAATATGTTCATTTTTCTCTTTCATAATTTTGGAGAAAAAAAATACCAGGGTCACAAAACACAAATGCTATAGACAGATGTGTTTTATGATTCAGCTCTGGGGAGCTGGAATTGTACAAGAAGATATAAGACAGGCAGAAGATGATGGACAGATAAAAGCAGACAAGAAACCAACATGGTTGCCCTAGCAGCAGCTACCCAGCCACTCTCCCCAGTGGACCAAAGCTAGCTGTGACCAGCAAGCTGGAGGACACTGGCCCCAGCTGCCTCTGATATTCCCAGGACAAACAGGGGCTGCAGATTCTGGGCCTCTAGCTGAGGCTAGCAAGAGGGGCCTGCTACAGGGAAGGCTTGTCTCATACAGAGGACAGAGAAGGGCTCAGTTGGCGTTGCCTTAGTCCTCAGAGGATTCCCTGAAAAATAAATGAAAAGTCACATTTCCAAAGTTTGGGGAAGTTTCCTAATTTTCAGGGATAAAAAGCCAAATTCTTTGAGAAACATACCCTCTCTAACTGATACCATGAGGAGGCAAAAAGTAAATATAACACACGGCCACTTGTTCACGGACAACCACTGCCAAACATTTTGCTGGGAGTTTTACACGTGCTATGTTCCATGTTCGGAAATAGCAATAGTTCACTCCTCTGTTTGTGAAAAGAGAGAAAAGAGAGGCTAAGTTGCGACTTATACAGTCAACAATTGACTGGGGATCTGAATCCAATTATGAACGACACCAGTGTTCTTTGTCTGTGTTGAGGCAAAATAGAACACAGAAGAAAAAACATCTCAGCAATAGAAAAAAGAAACTTGTAACAGTGCTGCTGTAGAATGTTTCAGGATACCATTGTTTAGAATAAAGCATATTCTGCTATTATCTGGTGGATTATTCTATAGATGTCAATTAGATATAGTTGATTATGATGTTTTACTCAAAGCTCTAGTCTGCTTTGTGTCACTAATAACACAATAACTGAGAATGGATACCTTATCAAGAAAATAGGTTTGTTGAGCTGACAGTTCTGGGGGTCCAGAAGCATGATATCAGCAGGGTGTGGTAGGATCTTGTAGGACACGTATTAGGACTGAGTGTGAGAGAGAGGGGCCATATGGTAAGATTAAAAGCAAGATAGTGAGCTAAGAAACTCAATCTTACTCTTTAACAATCTGTCCTCATAGTAACTGGTCCAGTCTCATGAGATCTAATTTTTCCTCTTCCCACATATTTTAATGATACATTATACTGTACATACAGATGGGATTTATTGTTATGTATTTGCACATACACACAACATAACAGTATGATTTCTACTGATCTCCTTTTGATTCTCATGAGATTCCTCCATCCTCAACTTTATTTTCCTTTTTACTCTCTAGCTTCAATATATGAACCTTGAACTTTTGAGACTGGCTTATTTCACTTAATGTAATGGTCTCAAGTTCCATCCATTTTCCTTCAAATAACATAATTTCATTTTTCTTTATGGCTGACTAAAACTTCCTTCATTCACTAGCAATTTCCATTGCCTGTTTTATTACTTTATTTTTCCTTGGGTATGGGTCAAATATTCCTTTTTCTTTTCATGTCTTATAATTTTGTGTAAAACAGTACATTTCAAGTAAAATATTTTGATAACTCTGGCTACTGATTCCTCATTCTCACTTCAGAGCATGTTTTTGTTATTTTTTTGTTGTTGTTATTGTTTTTTGACTTCGGAGGCTATTTTAGCAAAATCTCTATAGTTCCTTCACAGTGTGAAGCCTTTAGCATTGCTCTTCAGAAGGCACAGGATCACCCTAGGATAAGAGGGGTTTTAGCAGTGCTCTCTTTGACTGTCTTTCTCCCTGATATCTCTGAAACTGTAGCTTCATTTGGTACTACATCCTGTTCTTAGATTCCACTAAACACCAGCCCATTGCTCTATTGTTTTTGACAATTCCCTGAGCACTATAGTCTGATTCAATTAAACTTGAGGAGAAATAGTATGTGAGATTTGTTCTGACTACAAGTAGATTCATATTAGTGCTCTTTTCCTGTTTTTCTTGGTGACGCAGATGATTTATGCATTATTTTTTATTTATTTATTTATTTATTTGAGAATGCCCTTAGGTTTGAACTTCTCTACACTCTTCATATGAAGTAAGTTCTTTGGGGGAAGAGCTTTGAAGTTCTGTACTGGTGCATCTATTCCTGCGAAAACTCCCTGGGCTACTCTGGATGTTGGGTGAGGCAGTAGCCACTAGTTTTCTCAGCTTGTCTAACTCAGTGTTGAACCTGTCCTATAACCTGTCCATATGACCCTCCATCCCATAGTAAGGGGCTGGAGAAAGGAGGGAATCCCCTGACCTGTCAGCCACACTCACCAAAAATTTAACCCCTTCAATCTGGAGTTGGAGGGGATGAGAAATGTTCATGATTGTCCTTCTCAGTGAGATAGGCAAGATCTTATTGGGAAGTGAGAGGAAAGGAAGTCTTATGTTTTGGCTATATCCATTCAGTCAAGGTGACTTGGGATAGTAGGTCGTGATTCTAATGCCAGACTCAGTACAGAGTCAAGCTTTAATAGATTTCTTAAATGAAATGGCTTTTCATCTGCTGCATGCCTATATAGGATGATTGACAGAAACTTAATTTTTTTTTTATATAATTTTCACCAGATTGGCTTGTTTCACTGGGGAATAAGTCTACAGAGTTCTTTATGTTGTCATCTCAAAGGTGGACCCTTTCCTCCTATATCTTTAATAACCTTATTTACCTTTAAACAAATTCCCTTTTTGTTCTTAATTTTATTTATCATTCATTTTTCATTCTTTGTTGTGATCAGATTGATAAAATTTTGACCATTGTGTTGGTTATTTCTAAGAAAATGCTTTTAGTTTGATTATGCATCCATACTTTTTTCTATTTTATTAATTTCTGCATTCATCTCTATGAATTTCTTTCACTTTGTGTCTATATCAGTGTTTTCCCTCTAAATTCTTTTGATTTATTTTGTTATCCTGTTTTTAGCTACTCAATTTGAAATCTTAGCTCATTGATTTTCATTCTTTCTTGCTTTCCAATAAATGAATTAAAAACTATAAATATTTTCTGAATAGTACATTGGCATGATTCCATAGGCTTTTATACATGGGTTTTTGTTCCCCTTTAATATTAAGCAATTCATAAGTGCCATCTTAATTTTTCTTTAAATAATATGAAATTCAGAAGATTTTAGGTTGTTTGCTTGCTGTAGCTAAATTGGAAGTATTCATGTTCATTTTAAATTTGATGCAATTTAAATAATGATTTCATTTTATAATTTATGCTTTGCATAATTTGTTGTAATTTTATTTGTATTCTTCCACACAGCCATATTTTGTAAAGTTAAGGTGCAGGCTAAGGAAGAGTTAACTTCAGTAAAACTGACTTTTCTTGGGATGAGTAACTTTGTGAGGTAGAGTGGCTTCCCTAGGGAAAAAAAAAAAAGTCTTATCCTGTACTGTAAATGAAAATATATCCAGTCTTCAGAGCCTTTGCCTTCACAGGTATAGATCAAAATAAGTTCTGTTAGGCCCATCCTTTGTGTTGCTCCTCCATCTCTCATATCTCTTTTATACTGTAGCACAAATTTGATTAACAAAACAAACTGTGTCTTATTTTGCTACCTGAGATAGTTCCATTGTTCCTGTGAAAAGTGAGACTTAGAAAAGAAAGGTAAAATTCCTAATTGTCTTCCATAGAAATTGTAAGAATGAATTCATAGCTGGGCACACCTATAATCCCAGCAGCTCTGGAGGCTGAGGCAGGAGGATCACAAGGTCAAAGCCAGTCTCAGCTACTTAGTGAGGCCCTAAGCAACTTAGTGAGATCCTGCCTCAAAATAAAAAGGACTGGAGATATGGCTCAGTAATTAAGCACCCCTGGGTTCAATCCCTGGTACCAAAAATTAAATAAATAAAAAGAATGAAATTATAAAACATTAAGCAAAATGGCTAGGCATGTACAACCTAAGGATTTTGGATGAAATATCTACAGTTGAGTGTAAGTGGCAAACTCAGCCTTGGCACTGTGCCACATATGTAAGAGCAATGCTCACACATCTTTCCACAAAAAAGAGACAGAGAGAGAGAATAGATAAAGGAGAAGAATATTAGTTACTAAAGTAAAACTTTGAGGCCATGTTTAGGTGGTTGAACACTAAGTTTTCTTCAAAAACCAGAAAGTCCTGGAAGTCAATCTCTTAAAACTAAACTACTCCTTTACTTAAAAATGATTATGACTTAGTAAGTAATGCTAGTCTCAACTTTAAAAAAAAAAAAAAAAAAGTAGTGGCGTAAACTCATTAGGTTAACAGATGGTAGTTTGCTCTGACATCCAAAAACTTGTCCCTGAATAAAGGTGCATTAGAGGAAACATGAATCCAAGGAATTCATGCCCAATCCAAGTACACACAATTAATCCCAGTGATTTTAGAGCTGAGGCAAGAATATTCAAGTTTGAGGCCAGCCTCAGCAATTTAATAAGACCCTATCTCAAAATAAAAATTAAAAAGGACTGGTGTATAGCTTAATGGTAATATGCCCCTGAGTTCAATCCCCAATATCAAAAGAAAAAAAAAATCACTTCCCCCAGATACATTAGAGTAGAATACAGTGTTCTCAAATATTAAGAGAACCATTTATTAATGAGGATCGTCTAACTCAGATCCTGGGAAGTTCAAAACTCCATTCTAGGTGTCAGTATTTGAGGTTGGATAAAAGACAATTCCATTCACGCTGCCTACTGTAGTTTACTGCCAGACACATAAAAGGACCAATGGGACCTTTCTAGGAGGGATTAGCTTTGGCCACCCACACTTAGTCTGAAGCTGTCAAATATTTTGCCATAGCCCTCAGCATGTTAGTATCTGGTGACTGACCATCATTTGTTTCCGCTAATAAAAATAACTTGACACTCTAAGAAGGGTGAACTCTGTTACATTTTAACATAGAATTCATGTATTATGCATATGAATTTCTAAAGGTAGGATTTATGGTCCCAAATCAGTTCAGAAGTAATTCTGGGTAAACAGAAGACCAGATCTGCTGGCTTCCTGCGGTCGAACTGTGCATTTTCAGTCACAGTAGTGACTAATTCAACAGGCCTATCTCTGGTAGAATGTCGCTAGCACCATACAGCATCACTGGTTTCCAGGCTGAGCAGCTCCATTACCATGCATAAACCATCTATAAAGTAAAGTAGTGAAATGCATTGATCATGCAACAGGAACAGAGAGAACCACTTAGCATGCAGATTAGGCCCATCTGCTTTTTTTCGTTGGCAGCAAAGCTAACCACCCAGAACTCTGCTCTCTCACTCTCTCCAAATGCCTAGCAGACATTTATCTAATCATCAATCTATAAACTAAATATTTACAAGATTAACACACTGTAACTTGCATATTACTGTTATTATTAGTTTGCAATCACCAGGGTAAGATAAACTACATACCCCTGTGAATTTTAGGTAAATATCAGGAAGTTCATAACCAATGCTCCCATCAGTTGTTCCTGTCAGTGTCATAACTCTGCAGAACCATGGAATTACTAGCATGGGATGGCCACTCTGATCCTATGGAGAGGAATAAGCTGGCTAAAAACGGTGAAGGTCATGAAGGGCAGAGATCTCAAAAAAAAAAAAACCAGAAAGGAGCAAATAGGATAACTTTGGTTGAACCTTATTCTCAGAAGATAAATAATATATTTCAAAAGTAAATGATAATTTGTTAAGCAGGTGAAAGACAAATTATAGAAGGGCATAACTTCTAAAAGGCAAGAGAATTTGTTCCAAGAGTTTTGGATGAATTCATATACCATAAGGCAGTATTGCATTTTTAGCACCTTTCTCAAGAGGAAAACGAAAAGTAACATTTTGTAGCTCTATATCAAGGGAGTTTAGGAAGGATTGAATTACAATATATGAATTTACATGAGGAGTCGTTTTTATCAAACATGAATGCTTAAGATGAAAGAATAAGACATTATGCACCCAAAGAGAGCTAAGCTTCTTTAAAATAATCCTGCTAGAATGTGAATTTTAGGATCTGATAATTTATGAATGTTACCAGCCCCTGGCCTGTCACCTGTATCTTCTACTCCATGCCAATCGATTCAGAAGAAGGAACTACGGATTCCCAAATGTGTCTGAATTTACATTTCATCTACTCTCTCATTCCAAGTTCAGCAGCATAGGCAGAAGAGGCTGCCATCCTGAAATACATTCCCAGAGTGTACATGAGGTTTGTAGAAGTAATACAGGAATGATGTTACTTTAAAGGCCTTGCCACCCATCCTCTGGCTTACAAGTTTATGCATAGTGTGGAATTGTTTAGTTTCTTTTTATTCTAACATTATCTCCAGAAGGTCTTTGTTAACATATTCAAATACCCTCTTTCTGAGCAGTCACATATTAAACCAACAGTCCTCACAAAAGCAAATCATTGATCAATTTCTAAATAGCAACCTGCAAAGGAATATTTCAAGGAAAAGTATGTTTAGTTTTAATGGTGGGAAAGATACTGGGAAGAAATGTCAAAAGATGGTTCTCAAACTTGGGTCATCATCAGTCACCTGCAGGACTTGTTCAAAATACAGAATCCTGTACCCCTCCTCCCATGAAGTGATGAGGAGTTGTAGTTTCACTTACTGGCCCAGTTGTTGTTGTTGTTGTTGTTGTTGTTGTTGTTGTTGTTGTTTTAATGACCTTTTTGGTGGAGGTCCATCCTGGAAAGGTCCCAGCAGGAGTGGGCCCTAGGCAGCCACTGGAAAGGACCTAGAGAGGGGCACCCTGGGAGGACCAATTATTCCTCTCCCTGAGAGTCAGTAAGGGTCTAAATACAAAAAGCTAATTATGAGATGGGGATCAAAACATCACCCTCATCCCTGAACACCTGAGTACAGGGTGAATCTTGCTTCAAAGTCTACTCAGCAAAATGAAGACTTAAGAGCATGAATGATAGGAAAACCCATCTTTTCAATGCATCAGGTAATAAGGTTTAATAGAAGTTAGCTTTCCCCCAATCTCAATAATAAAATAAATCATTATTCTTCCTGGGGGACTAAAGAGGATACAGGAAGAGGTAGGGACATCACTACCTATTATATGAGGAGGAAAGTAAACATCTTCTTCTAGGGAAACATGAAGATAATGAAAAACAGATTTTTCTCTAACAAAGACCAATGGAGTTTACTTCATCCACTGTGGGACAGGGATTTACATACCAAACACAAAACAAAAACAACAAAATCAAAATGAAGTTGGAGGTGGTATTAGGCATGTGTCACCCAGGAGTTGTAGAAAACACCCACAACCTTTATCCTAAGTGGACTTCAAACTCCTTCCACACCACTTTGGTGAGACTTTATCATACCCATGCAGACACAGTCAGCTGCTCCCACACAGAGCAAGCCCAATTCCTGCTGCAAAGTGTCAGGCCTGCTCCTTCCTTGCTTGCATCTTCTTGTTTTAACAGCAGTATTTTATGAATCAATTCCAGGCATTTGAGGCAAAGATAAAACAAAAATAACGTAGTGCCAAATACCAGCCCCCAACACACCCCAGTAAGTAGCCTGTAAATAAATGTGGGGATGTTCACCTGAGGAGAATGAGGATGCTGAGAAATGTTCACTCAGAGAAAAACTGGGGCAGACTTGATAAGGTTTGAGTGCTCGGAAAGTAGTTTTGAAGGCATGCAAGCATCTCCTGTTTTTGTTCTCCCAGTCCTATTAATTTCTCAGTGAATGCTTTTCATTTTGTTTTAGTTAGTAAACCAGTGACTGTTTTTAATCCAAATTACCTAGGTGTTTGATCACAAACCATGATGGCTCTTCTATCTAAACAAAACCAGTATCAGTCATCTTAAAAAAAAAAATAAGTTTTCTGACTTCTTTGACACATGCAAACATTTATAAAAAGGGACACTTTATCAACTTCCAGATTTCTCTTTCTTCCTCTAAAGTATTTTTCTCCATTCTCACTTGGAGAGAGCACCTGTCTAAATCTTCAGCACGGCAATCAATAAACATGGCATCCCAGGGCACAAGAGAGCTGTGCCCTCCATGAATTGATGAAAATAGACTAGAGAGTCCAGCATATTTGCTGGATGAAGCTTTCAATTAAAAACCAAGCAGAAAGCTCAAGAAAAAATCAAATACTAGAGACACCAGAAATCTGTCAGGAATTAAGCTAATATTTGCCATATGAAATGTGTCATGTAACAATAAATGAAAATATAAATGCTATACAATGCTTCCAAGGCAAATGAAAAGAAAAGTATTTATAGTTTTTCTAAAAAGGCCAGAGCAAGGGACATACAGTTTACTTCTGTCCTGCTATCCAATAATAAAATCTGTTCATGAAAACATTTTGATGGTTTGACCCTCTCAGGAGATGACTAAGTGAAATTTTCATTTGATCCATGATATATTTTTGGTATTTTAGATCTTTGGGTTTTAAAGTATTTAAGTTCAGGTCAAGTACAAACTGGTTTCCTGGTTAAAACAGGAGGGGAAAAAAAAGCAGACATTTTATTTCTATTGAGGAAAATACATTCATATTAAGTTCACTTATAAATTTTACAAATTAATACAGTTAGTTTCAGGGTTCTGGATTTAATCCACATTTTAATTTAAGGTCAACTTCCATAAAAGATTTAAAATCAGAAAATTGTGGCTATATATTTCGTATGCTTTATTTCTTGGCCTAACATTTGCCTCACAAGATGGCTGCACCCCAATTTATAGTAGACAATAGGTCATTTTTATTTCTTCACATAAAATTTACATGACATTTTGTTACCATAATGTTTTATTTGCATGTCACAATTATGATACACAGCACTAGAATAGATATCTCTTATCCAAAAACTGTTTGTAACACAGGTAGGTAGGAACTGACAGTTTAACTTATATCTTTTCAAAAATCCTCACTTCACTGTTTCCGCAGGTGTAGCCCCATAAATGTAGTGTCATGTATTAGTAATTTTAAAATAAAAGTATTTTTAAAATATTCTTTGATAGGATGGCTATTTTACTTCACTCATTAAACCCTATGTAGGGTCAGCACAACTGACACCAAAAAAATATTATTATTATTATTATTATTATTATTATTATTATTATTATTATTATTTTGCTTTCCTTTTAAGTTTTTAGGCATTTCCAGACCAATGGTTTTGAAACTTGAAACAATGAAACATAATATGACACAAAATTCTAAGGTCTAGAGAAATACACCTCTGAGCAAAAATTTCTAGATGCCTGAGCTGATGTACGTCAGGATGCTTTTCTTTCAAGATCCTGGATAGCTTCCCCCTTCTAGGGCATATATCTTGTCCACATGCTCCTAGTTTATCAAAAAGAGGATTTACACAGCTCTGAAAGGCACAGTTAGTGCATCGTTGCTTCGCTGCACTCACATACAACAGCGAGATGGCAGCAGTAAAACAGGGAGAAGGGAGCAATCTTTCAGCAACAGCCCCATTGGTGGAGAAAACTACTCAAGGCCAACACCACGCTAAATCTCAGTACATGCATTGCACAAATCTAAAGCCTAGGAACACCACCCAGGCCCATGGACGCTGATGTGCTCCCTGGAAAAGCAACACCCTGATTGCTCTCAATTCCTAGGAAAGGATCTTTAGGTCCATTGGATGAGGTTGTATCAATGTTTCAAAACACCCAAGATAAAAAGTAGGAATACTGTTTCTTTAATTAAAAAAAAAAATGTATGACTATTATTTCTGATCTTGAAGTCAACACTCATTTTTGGCACCCCCCATGTCTAAACAGACTCTGAAGTTCACTCCAAACAGATAAATTTTTTTCCCACTAACTTATCATTTTCAAAAGGTGAGAGTTTTGTGAGTTTAGAGTACATCAAATGTCCCCATGGTAAAATGACCCATGAAAAACCACCACAGCAACATGTCAAAAAAACATGTGTTCCTATATCCAGCTGGGAGTTCTAATCCTGCCTGGTGCTTTCAGAAAGCTTCTCCTCTTCCCCAGAATTATTTGATCACCCTCTATCAAAACTTTCCAACATCAGGCACAACAGCGAGACACTCAGTGCCTTTAGAATCTAGTTGCTAATATAAGAATCTTATTGGAGCTGTTAGGTACATGATTAATAGGGAAAGACAAAGAAAGAATTATTTTTTATCATCAACTTTGTGTTTTGCAAACACTAGATAACTTAACACTCATACATAAAGCACATAAAGCATTATTGTAACTCATTTTACATACAAGAGACCAGATACTCAAGTTTGTTCCATATTCGCTCATATAATAAGTGACAGAGCCAGAATTAAATGTGGTTGTATCTAATTCTGTCATCTGTATTCTTGTTTTATATCACTATGGTTCATCCATTAATATTCTCTGAGAAAACTGCATTTAACTAAAGCTTTAAAGTGTTAGAGAATCTAAGTAGTCTACAAAAGAAATACAGACAGAAAAGAAGAAATGTTTGTTTCCAGTCATCTTGAGTTATTTGTTGACATTAGGAATAGAAGGCACAAAAAGTGGATCAGCAAGTTAGAAGAACTTAGATTCTAACTTGCTCTGGAAGAGCTTGGATTTCTCACAACGTGTAGAACATGGGCACCACCTCAGCCTTGGACAGCCTGCTGCCTCCACATATCCATGCCAGAAAAAAATTTCTAACTTGTTTAAGTTTCTTTCACCAAGAGATGAAACAAATCCTAATTTATGAGCACAGGAAGGGTTGATACAAAATGTTTTCCAGCCTTGAGGGTTTTATGATGATCTAGCTCAAGAAAGAGCAATTTTGTTCAATAAACACCAGCTTTGAATATGAAGATCTTAAGAAGCATTAATGAGGGGGAAATAATTACAAAAATAATGAAACAAAATTACCTCAATGTGGACTTTTTTTTTTCCATTCTTAATGCAGCCAGCATAATCTGAACACTGTTGTGTCATTCTGTATAACCAATGCATTAGCATAAATAGAACATTCAAGTGAGTAAGATAATTATTCAATTATAATGATCAAAGGGAAGAGGCTGGCTGAAAGCCATCCCTGGTGCTGAATCCCTGCCTAAGAAACTATCATTACATTTTAAGAAAGACCAGTCTTGATGCCAATAGCAGAAATGTACTGTTTTCAGAACTATGCATCTACCTTTTTTAATACAACAGAATAAAACATTATCTTTATCTCCTTACAGTCCATTATCCCTAAGGTTTTGAGAGTGTTACTGCAAGTCATTAACTTTAGATGGTTTTAGAAACAGATCTGGAGGCCTGACCTTTCCGTCACAATTGCATGAGCTTCTAAAGATGATGTAGCTATATCCTCCATATCTCTTAGCAACTATATTTGAAATGAAACCATAGGCCTTGGATCTTAATCCTCTGGGGATAGTCCATTGTCTCAGAAATATTTTGATTACAAGAAATAAAGAAAACAATGTACATTTTTGAAACATCATAAAGGCCTCTCTCTCCCATGGTCCAGACGGCACAAAATCACCTAGGAAGCAGCACTTGATCATCTATTCCACACACCTTCTGCAGCAGACGTGGGGAAGCAAAGTTGCGAGCTGCCCTAGGGTTTCCCTGAAGCCAAAAATCTGCCTCGTTCTTCTCTGGGCAGATTTTCAGCAGCTATAGCCCAGTTTAGGGAAATCTGCCTCATTCTTCTCTGGGCAGATTTTCAGCAGCTATAGCCCAGTTTAGGGAAGGCAGCTGTTGGGTACATTTGGCCACACACCTAAATGGGAGCCTCCAGCATTTCTGAACTGAAAAATGACATTGCTGAGGTAGTGGGAGAGAGAGTCTGCACCAATGGGGATTTTGGTAAGAGCTTGGAAAAGCAAATGATTTCTCTAGATTTTTTTGAAAACTCTTGGTTTAACCTATAATCAGAGACAATCTTATGGACAGAAAATGCTCAGGACTTTGCATTTTGAAAATCTGGGCTTCAGAAAGCCTGAGGAGAGAAAGAGAATATTTCTTAAAAATATCTAACACTTAAAATCAAGATGCATGAAAAATTATCACCACTAATACAAATGCAGTGGCTGGCCATCAGCCCTTGTGTTCTCGGTCCTCACAGGCAAAAGGCCATCAGTGCCATGAATGACAAGCAATCTCAAAAAAGCTTGCCTTTCACAATTAGCATCATGTGTGTGAAGGTGCCATTTTAGTCAGAATAAGTCAGCCTATGCTGAAGTAACAAATAAATCCCACGTAATTTAAAAGAAGTTAATTCAACATTCACTACACAGTATGAAGTGCAATGCATTTTTTCCTTTAGCTATAGAGACCAAAATAGCTTCTGTCTCCTGGTTTTACCAACCTGTGGCTTCTTGGTCATGTGTAATATCTGCCAACCACAGATACTGGAAAAGAAAGGATAGGGGAAGCACAGTATACACTAAACTGTGTTCAGCATAGAAGTGATAATTGTGTGGCCAGAATTACTCACATGGGCATCCTACTTGCAAGGAAAACTGGAAAATATGGAAGACCACAAGTATATCAGCAAGCACTAACTATCTCCAACAGAGCAAACCTTGTAGGCTTAGCCTTCAGCTACTCTGCAAAATGATTTTTAAAGGACAATAAGAGGAAAAAAATAAACATACAAAGATTACTCCAAAGAGAAAAAGACAGGGGTGGATGTTTAAATACTTAAATTAAAAGAATAAATAATATATGTTTAGAAGTATAAAAGAGTAGGATATGTGACATCAGGAACAATTTTTTAAAATATGACAATTACTCTAAATCTTCCAACAGTCTCTCTGCAGTGGGATGGGGGATTGGGAGGGAAAAATATAAATGAATCCTCACGTAAAACAAAATTTCAGAAATTGTTGCAAAACGCTAAAAGTCTTCACCTATGCTATTAAAAAGAAAATAAAATTATTTGTAAAGCTTAAGAAAAGATTTAAGGAAAATTTTAAGCTTTAAAGAAAAGATGACTCTAAGGTCATCTGAACCCAACAAAACTATTTCTGAGAACAGAATCAAGGAAACATTACAGATTGGTGATGAAAATCTGAATAGGTAAACTTATAGTTAATAAATTTGATTAAGAAATTATAATTACTCACTTAACAAAAACATCAACCACAAATTTCCATTTCACCAAGGCTAATTAATATTCCTTTGTGTAAAGTGCAAAAAAACATTACAGGCTAGGCTCTGATTTCATGACATATGTAGAATTCGCCAACATGTCAATCTTTGGAAATGTCAACATCACTCTGTTGCCACATGAAAATTTTTAAATTTACAAGAGGAGCTAGAGTGTTATAAATGTTATCTTCTTTGCAAAATGAAAGGGCCATATTTGTACATGCAATAATTTAGTTATAATGAATCTCACTACTGTATATAATTAAAATGTACCAATAATAATTAATTAACAATAAAAATAAAATGAAGAGAAACATTTCAAAGAAAAAAATTGAAATGAATTGAGTTTGAGACTTCAAAATTTTGAGTGATAGGCTTTAGACAAAAATGAAAGACAGTGAAATAGAGGCCTTAAGTCTTACCAGCTAGATGTAAAATCTAGAATTGTATCTTTTTACAAACATGTCTCAAACTAGAATTGTAGTTGATAATCTACAATTTAGGGGACCTAGAAATTTTGTGAATATCTGGTGAAAATATGGGAACTTTCTCCAGAAAAATGCATAAACCTGCTTATACATTATTTAAAAAAAAAACAGCTGGGCACTGGGCAAAGTGGCACATGCCTGAAATCCTAGTGATTCAGGAGGCTGAGTAAGGAGGATAACAAATTCAAAACCAGCCTCAGCAATTTAGTAAGGCCCTAGACAACTGAGACCCTGTCTCAAAATAAAAAATAAAAGGGCTGGGGTTGTAGCTCATTGGTAAAACATCCCTGGGTTCAATTCCCAGTACCCAAAACAAAACAACAACCAAAAAAAAAAAAATACATATGAACCATGCATGGTGGCTCAAACTTGTAATCCCAGAGGCTAGGGAGGCTGGGGAAGGAGGATTACAAGTTTGAGGCCAGCTACAATTTAGCAAGACCCTGAGAAACTTAACCAGACCCTATCTCAAAAATATAAAATGGACTGGGGATGAGACTCAGTGGTTAAGCACTCCTGGGTTCAATCCCTGGTACCAGGAAAAAAAGAAAAGAAAGAAAGAAAAATAAATAGATCCCTCAAGAGTTTACTGCATACGTATTATACATATTCTACATTTACATTTCAATATACATATGAAATTCTAGAAAGATATATTCCCCTTATCACATTCCCTAGTTTTAATTTAGTTTGACAGCTAAAGACACAGATAAAAAAAAAAAGATAAAATTTCCCACTTATAAGTTTAGAATATATCCCTTAGTGGGGGAAATAATCTCCTCAAACAATTGACTCATCTTAGTCATGAGATGCACAAGCACTATAAACAGAAGCCTCCAACTAAAGGTCAACCAAAAGATGTGACCTGTCCCAGAAAGGATCAGACTGAGTGCCTAAGCAGAAGTTTGGAAATGGGTCTCTCATGGGCAACCAGTCACACTGACCCAGAGGAAAATAACTGATTAATGTCATGGACCAGCCCAGGAGAGGATGATAACATTCCTGTGTGAGTGGGAACTTTGACCCCTGACTCCTTCATGCTAACTCTAAGCACTGAAGAGAGAGGGAAGTGGTTGGAATGGAGAACGGCTTTGACCTATGCAAGAGACTGACATTTCAAATAATCAGTACAGAGTACAACAGAACTTACTGGAGGCAGCTTTGTTAACAAAAAATGACTGAGAGATCAGGAAGTCAGACTGAGGCCTTAAGGAATTTTGCTACCAGGCAGAAGGGTGAAGCAGTACCCTGCTAGTGGCAGTTGTTCAGAAAAACAAAGCCACTTCCTTTTTATACTTGTGATGAATTGAGACTCTTCACTGAACTTGTCATATATAAAACACTCATTTAGAAACTTTCCTAAATGAGTATAAGCTTTGCCTCCTTGCTGCTCCTCAATCCAACTCTATGTGCATCTAAGTTTCTGTAATACAGCTAAAAATGACTCATATGGTGTCTTTGATTCCACCTGGTTCTTTATATATATATATATATTTTTCTTTTTTCACAATAGTTATTTTAGCACTTAAAAGCACACAGCTGGAGAACAGTGAAAGCAGGATTTAAAACCAACTCTCAAATTCCACAAAATTCAAAATCAGGTTTTCTGTTTTTATCTCTAGCTGGTTTCCACTCCCAGGCTATCTTGTTTTCTATCTTTTTTTAAAAAAAATTTTTATTAGTTGCTCAAAACATTACAATGATCTTGACATATCATACATTTGATTCAAGTGGGATATGAATTCTTATTTTTCCATGTGTACAAATTGCAGTATCACATTGGTTTTATAGCCACGTTTATATATACAGCCATATTAGTGTCTATTGTATTCTGTTTTCTATCTTTTTAAGAGTGGATGCAACCCAGTTTCACCCTATCACCCACCTCTTTGTTTTCACTGCTTTCTGCCTTTCTACCTATGCTCCTCCTTCACTACTGACACTTCCCTTTCCTCTTCCATTTTCACCCACTTTACAACTTGTTCTCTGTCATCAGAAGGGGGAAAAAAAACTGTCACCGATTCCAAACATACCATCAGGAGTGACTCCTACAGGAAAGAAATGAAAACAGGAATTCTCCACACACAATGGTGAGACACTTCCTTCTGAAGACACAGCTGTTCAGAGAACTATGGTGTTAGTAAGTTGTTTCTCCCCATTTCTGTGAGGGGAGGCTTGTTGAATTGAAGTTGATATTTGTCCTTAGTGTCTGATTTAGGAAATCAGACATCAGAGGAAAACACTGTGAAAGGACTCTTGTCATTATAGAAAGATAAATGGAATATATCAACTCTCTGCTTGCTAAGGAGTAGCCAGATTAATTAGAAAGAGGCAAAATGTTTATTTCTCCAGCTCAGCACTCACAGAGTCAGAGATACTCCAGCTTATAGTCAATGTAAAGTCTAAAAATAAACCAAAGAAGAGAATAGAATGAATTAGCCTGGAAATTTTGGCAACTTCCCACCACTTAAGTGCCCCAAAAATTATCTACTCAAGATTTATAAGGAAGAAACTGAGTTATAATGTTGCTCCCACTGTCCACAACCTTGTTCTAATAGAGTCAGACATTGGAAGTGAGGAAAATAATATTTGTTGAGTATCAGCTCTGTGTCAGGTACTGAATTAGGAGTTTTATGAATAAGATATCATTTAATTCTCCTCTAAGCCCCATGGGATGGCATCAAATGTAAAACATTCTGCACAGCACAGGCAACCATTAAAAGCATGCAAAGAGTGTCTACAGAATGAAAGAAAATCTTTGCCAGAAACTTTTCTGGCAGAGGTTTAATATACATAATACATAAAGAACTCAAAAAACTCACTACCCAAATAACAAGTAACCCAATCAATAAATGGGCAAAAAAGTGAATAGACATGACTCGAAAGAAGAAATACAAAAGGGCAAAGATGTGAGGAGAAAGGAACACTTACCCACTGTTGGTGGGATTGTGAATTAGTATAACCACAATAGAGATAAGTATGGAGATCCCTCAAAAGACTAAGAATGGAACCACCTTATGATCCAGATAAAACACTCCTCAGTGATTATCAAAAAGAATTAAAGTCAGCATACTATAGTGATACATGCACTCCCATGTTTATAGCAGCACAAGTCACACTACCCAAGTTATGGAATCAACCCAGGTGTCTATCAACATATGAAATTATAAAGAAAATATGGTATATAGAGAGTTTCATTAAAGAAGAATGAAATTATGTCATTTGCAGGAAAATGGATGGAACTAGAGAATATTATGCTAAGTGAGATTGTTCTGACTCAGAAAATCAAGGGTCAACTTGTTTTCCCTCATATACAGAAGTTAGAGGGGAAAAGAAAAGAAACAAAAGACTGCATGAAAATAGAAAAGAGATGAGTAGACTAGAAGATGAGGGATGAAGGAAAGGAGGACAGGATGGAAGTGGGGGGATAACAGGGAATTAAGCAAACCAAATTATGCATTGTGCATATATGAATATATCACAATGAATCTCATTATTATATGTAATTATAATGTACCAATTTAAATAAACCATGAGGTTATCTGCATTTTCAGAGAATAAGCTAGTTCATGGAATCAAAATATAGATCAGTCTGATCTCATAGGTCCTACACTTTTTTTCCTGTTTTTACCAATGTTATGGCTTAGATATGAGATGTTCCCAAAACGTTCATGTGTAAGACAATGCAAGAAAGTTCTGAGGTTAAATGATTGGGTTATGAAATCCTAAACCTAATCAGTGCATTAATCCACCATCCATTGATATGAGTTAACTGGTTGGTAACTGTTGGCAAGTAGGGTGTGGCTGGAGGAAATGGGTTACAAGGGGCATGACCTTGGAGCTTCTGTGGTCTGTGATAAACAGAATATTCTCTGCCTCCTGATTGTCATGTCCTGACTGTTTTTCTCCTGCATACCCTTCTGCCATGTATTCTGCCTCCCCTCAGCCGAGAGCAGTGGAGCTGGCCATCTATGGACTGATACCTCTGAAATTACAATTGCCAAAATAAACTTTTCCTCCTATGTTGTTCTTGTCAAGTCTTTCAGTGGCAGTGGCTAAAAAGCTGACTAAGACAACCAGGTACCAACTCTGACCTCAAGGTATTTATCAGTGAAAATAGCAGAAATTGTGTCACTTATTTCACCACATCATTTTTTTTTTTTTTTGGAAAAGAAACCCAGCTGACCCGTGTCAGATGTTCATGAATAATAAAAAGTCTTTGCCCTAGCCATTGACATTTCAGGGTATATTTCTTGCTCCAGCTTAGCTTAACCTTTCACAGTTACTACAGTGATTGATATGTCATCTTTAGTTGACTAAAAGAGGTAATGCAGGAAGGAAAAACAATGAGACAGGAATGAAGACCTCCAGAACAAAATCAGTAAAGGGGCTTAGCCATCTTGATTGGGGAAAGAAGGCAGCAGAATGTCTATTTGACAAAAAAAAAAATAGGATTTTTAATTAAAGTTATTGAAAAGTAATAGGAGACCATATTACTTCTTTTGAATAGATCTGAAACCTTTTCACTATCTTCATTTATCTTAAGTGAAGATCATGGATGTTGCATTAAGTCTTTAACTGCCAAATGTATTAGCCAGGGTTTTCCCAAAGAAACAGAAACAATGGGAAGGAAAGAAAGAATAGAAAGAAGGAGGGATTAAAGGGAGGGAGGGAGGAGGGAGGAGGGAGAGAAGGGAAAGAAAGATGGATGATAGATAATTGATAAACAGATGATGATGATGATGATGATGATAGATAGATAGATAGATAGATAGATAGATACATGATTATGAGGGATTGACTTGTGTGATTTCAGAGGTGGAGAAGTCCCACAGGTGGGAGGCTAGGAGGGATAATGGTATAAGGCCAAGTTTAAAGGCCTGAGAACTGAGCTCAATGTCTGAAGGTAAGAGAAGTGTCTCACCTCAGAGTAAATTTGCCTTTGCTCTGCCCTTTTTTTTCTATTTAGGCCTTCAGGGAATTGGATACTACTTGCTCACACTGGTGAAGAGAATCTTCTTTTCTCAGCCTACGGATCCACATGCTAATCTTTGTAGGAGAACCCTCATAGACACATCTAAAAATGATATTTTCAGTTTTCTGAGCATATCCAAACCCAGTCAAATTGACACATAAACTTCACTATCACAACAGGATAAATAAATTACACACACACCCCGCATGTGCATCTGTTCATTTTGCACAGAGTGATGTGCAAAAAAACTAGGACACAGATGTAAAGAGTGTAAAGAGACATTTTCTTTTTCAGTAGAAAGGTACTATGAGATGATTTTAAATATATATATAAATTATATCTTCCTTTCATGTCATGTAGACAGTCAATACATAGAGTTTACTACTCAATGTCTATCACAAGCCTGAGATAACAAGTTTGGTAATCTAACAATCTAATACACAATAAATTAAAATTTCTCCCTTTAAAATGAGCTATATATCCACTCTTCAAATATTTAAATACAAATAAAAATTATCAGAGGAAAAAATAAGTGTTGAAAAAATTTTCGAAGTTAGAAAAGATTATCTTCAATGTCCCACTTTTTATTTAGACATCTTTCCTCAAGTTTTTCACCTTTACTCCTCCCTCAAATACACTAAAACCTCATTCCCCTCCTCATTCTCACAATCTCCATATAAACCATCTCTGTCGATACACTAGCCACACCCACCCCCAACCAACTAGACCTCAGGTCCCCCAGGATCAATCACAGGTAGCCCTAAGCCCACGTTTCCCAGGTGCCCATGAATTTATATATTATTGTTCCAAGTTAGGGTATTTATTTGTATGTTACCTACAGTTAACCTGATAATTCTTTTGGCAAGAATTTTAAAAATATACCTAAATCTGCAAAGATGAGATATGTAGGTATTTCTAGCATCGTGGTAGTATAATACTGGATCTAAACAGTCCGGTTCTTTGTCTTGAGAATTCTGGGAATGAAATCCATAGACACGAGGGTGAGAGCAAAGTGACAGGATTTAGTATAGTAATATAAAGAAAGAAAGCAAAGCTCCTGAAGGGGAGGGGCCCCAAGAGAGGGATGCCAAGGGGCATCTGTTGTCTAGGGGGTTTTAAAGTCATATTTGATGGTCTAGCACAGGTGATTTGTTGGGGACAGAATGGACCAATCAAGCTCTCTAAATCTCTGAGTTTAATAGTATGCATTTATAGTAAAGGCAAAGTTTCCAGGGTCTGAGGTATATTTTGAAGTATGTACTTAAAGTGGCTCTCACTCAGAAGTGCATGATTTCAATCCCTTATTTACATGATTATGAGGACAGGTCTCACTCGGTGGTTTTTGACATGTCTTTCAAAAGGAGGAAGCATTTCAGGTAGAGGTCTGCTTGTAGTCAGCCATTACTAGAGGCAAGGGTAAGGGTAACTAAGGGCTGTTGCAGCTGTGAGGAACAGAAGCCGGTATTCTAGGTCAGAATAAGGCATTGAGTTTCACACAGGTAAGGAGTACCAAGTCACAGGATGTCTTTCAGACCTGCTGTCTCCCTTCAGGTTGGCATGCTTTGCTGCTGCCCTAGTGTCCTTCTCCAAGGCCCTCATCCTGGATGCCATGAGAGATCTATCTTCCTGCCTCAGTAGGCCAACAGAGGAATGATTCTTCAAGAAGTCCTTTGTTAGCAGATGATATCACATGTGCAGCTGCCTTCATGTGAATTTATTGCCCCTCTAAGAGAAAGCTGATGCTCTCCTCTACATAAGCTGTGCTCCATTAGACCCACAGAGCCACTTTATCAGCTCTTACCTCAGACCCTGGAAACTTCACCTTTAATAGAAATGGAAAGTAATCATATTCTAAATTCCCTTTAACTACACTTAACTACAGAATTATTCCCTTCCCCCTGTAAACCCCCCATAGACCCACAATCCCAGTAGGATCCTTCACTCCAGTTCCTTTACCCAACAATGCTCTTAAATATATTTCCTGTGGGTCTTAAGTACATACTTCAAAATATACTAGAGTTCAAGCATTGAATTCATTTCACATTAGTAGTGGACAAGAAATGTGCCTGGGGGGCGTGGGGAGGTTAATCTTGAACTGAAAATTTAAGAGAATAGACACAACATAAAAAAAAATCTGGAGAGCCTGAAGGCAGGAATAGGAAACTAGATGACTGAGCAGAAAAGAGGGCCCCTGACAACCAGGCTAACTACTTGACAAATTTGCCTCAGGCCAGCCCTTCCCAGACACAGGGAATATGTCTTCTTCCATTACTGTCAAACATTCAAATCACTTTTTAAGATGCAACTCTAAAGATCACCTTGTTTGGCTTCTTCAGTACTTCATTCTTTTGCTTATTCATTTAGTTCTGCACATGTGAAGGACCAATGGAAAATGCATTGTGTTAAAACTTCCTGGAAGAGTCTAAGATGTATTATGATGGTGATAATATTAAAGGCCAAGTGAAGACTATTTGGTAAAAGCTGACTAAGAGGACATAGCTTGGGCTTCCATATTAAATATCTCCATCCATGCATGCACACATGCTCACACAAACACACACACCTAGCCTAAGAACCCCACCTGCTCTAACACCAAGGAGAATTGCTCAAGCTTCCAATCAAAAAGATCCAGAGAACACTAACATGTGAAAAAGGAGAAAAATGCCTACCAGGGAATACTTATCCCACAGAAACAAGAAGTACCAAAGTAAGTGCTATAGGGAGTTTGGACCTTCAGAGTCCAGGCAGGGATCTTGTAAATCTTTAGGGTTGCAGCAGTTCCACTCTTGGTAACAGGAGAAGGAAAGAAGAAATGGAAAGGGAGACACTCCAAGGGGCAGAAGTAGAAGAGAAAGAACTGAAAATATGCCTTCATCTCAAAATGCTCAATATCAAATTTCAGAGATCAGAAAGAAAAAAAAAGGTGAGAAACATTCAATGAAAAATGAATTAGAGTAGACAATAAGCTCCAAGAGTTCAGGCAAAGAAGAAATCGGAAAAATCAGGTAAAAATGTAGGAAGATTGCTAAAAGAATGAGACCTTTGCAGAAGTTTGAACTCATGATCAGGCTCATGAATTCAAAATTAAATGTATTTTATCATTGCTTCTATGACCTTGATTAAATAGTTTTCAACTATCGAATATATACAGAGAGAGTTTCAGCTTTCTCCAATCCCAGTAGAGCATAAACCTTTTGTTTTTCCTTCAATAAAACACACAAAGGTAGGAAGTTAATAAAAGGTGTATTTTTTAATTTGTCCATAAAAGGTCCAGAGGCAAGCCCCCAGAGCTTTATCATGGGAGAGCTTTAGATGTGTTTGCTGAGCTGGCAAATGCCTTAGAGCACGCTGACTATGTGTTCATAAAGTTCACGCTTTAAGATAGAGAAGTTCAGCGGGTTGTCTACTCTTTTTTGTGAACCAAAAGGTACAGGTACACTGCATATCACATTTTATCATCATTCTCAGTCATAATCCTGAGTACCAGCACCAGGAAATAAATAATATATGGATCAAAAGATCTCTGTGGTAGGAAGTCAAGGTCAGGTTTGAAGATGTAACAAACCAACCCCCTGAACTCAGCCAATACTAGGACCGTAGCAGCAGATGTACTGACTTAACCAAAGTAAGAACAGTCAGCATTGAAACTGAAGGTAACAGAAGTGTAAGAACAGAATGTCACAAGTGAACAGAGGTAAAAACAAAAAAATCCTTGAGTGTTATCTCTCTTCTTTGGGAGAGGTGATCGACAGCTTAGGTAACTTGTCATAGCCTACCTGTGAGGACAAATGAATGTCAGGAGGCTATTTTGCACTGCTTGCCTCAAACTTCCTCTTGAAACTAGCTACTGTGCTGTTGCTCCCCTTGATACTGACCTAGCAAAGAGCATCTAGAATGCTCTACTGAGGAAACAAAATCTCTCTAGGTCTACCATGGTACGCTGATCACACAGTAGTTTTGAAACCTAAAGGATGCTGAACAAGTCTTTTTAAAAATTCTGTTTTTTGCACAAGTTGTACAGTGGCATAGAGGGCTCAAAAGAAGGGAGTTCAGGAGGAAGGTAAGACAAGATGTTACCTATGAGACTTGGAACCGAAAGAAGCAGAGAGTATGTCAAGATGACAGGGGCTCAAATCCTCAACATGTATCCAAGTATGGAGGACCTCAGAATCAACCAAGGGCATTATTAAAAATACCAACAGTCTAGACCCTACCTTCTTTCTCTACTCAACAAGAATACCTGGTTGTGGGCCTACAAATCTGCCTTTTTAGAAGTTTTTCCCATCTTGTCCCCTTAACCCCACTCCACTAACCTAGAAAACTCTATTCTTTTCTTTCTTCCTCATATTAGTCACCGTCAAGGGAGATAGAGGTTAAATCTGCAGTTTACTTGATACTGTGGATAAAAGGACAGATTACTCTCATGGACGAACAGGAAATCAGGAGTTCAAGCAACCCTGAAAGCAGGTATCAGCCAACTGCAGAATCCCTACACCATGAAGAGTCACTTCAGTAGGATCTGAGCTCTTTGAAGTTGGCAAGCAGGGTTCCCAGGGTATGGTGGGACTCACACTCAGTGTGGAGAGAAAGAAAGCAAAGGAAAGAAGGAGAGTAGGAGAAAGAAAAAGATACGTGTAGAACATTGCCAACCTTAATCCTGTGTTAATTTTCATCCTAAAATCTGCCTGGGTTAGACTCCAGTTCTATCCCACTTGCAGTCAACCCCTTTCATTTTCACTTGTGATACTGGAAATTCTTCACCTGCTGACTCTGATGAAAGTCTCTTGACCTACTGAGTTAAGAGATCTTCAGTCCATGTAAACTGCCATTCCCTCTGATTTTCCAATCAATTTTAGATTTTTTAAAGACAAAGCACTTTTCTTTTATTTTTTTAAAAAAAGGCACTTCCCAAGGTCACAGCATCTGGGAAGTACACAGAGTACAAGGTGTGGATCAGTTCATAGCAATGAACCTCATCTCCACTCTGTGCACCAGCCCTTTCGTTCCTTGAAGACTGTACTACTTCCCTTTGCTCTGGGTATGTGTGGCAGGTAGAGGGAGCAGAGAACAGAGAGGCAAAGGCTTCTGAGACATTTTACAGATTGTTGACCCTCTCTGTCCTACAGGGCCTCTGGCTTTTTCAGTTGGCTGTGAAACTGGAGGACCTCCCTAACACCATCTTTACTGCCATTGACACTCATTTTTAGAATTTCCTCTTCAACTATTAAATGCTACAGTACCACTATTTCTTAAAAAAAAAAAAAATGTTCTGTACCACTGATATTAGGCTGTTGAAAACAAGGGGGGGCGGGAGGGAGAGACAGAATTTTCCATTTCAACTTCTTAGTAGTAAATTTTAAAAACACAAAGAATGAAATAATCTTTAATCTTCCCAATTACTAATAATCACTGTTCAGAAGATCTCTGTGTTTCCATCATAAAATTTGTAAATAGCTCATTAAAGTCTTACATAACATGATTTTTATAGGCTATATAATATTCTAGCATGCAAAGGTATTTAGCCTATCTCCTTTTGGAAATTTGAGTAATTTCTAATTAGTCACTATGATTTTTAAAATACCTGGGATAAACATCTGGATTTACAAGGCTTTAGACACAATTTGGATCATTTCCTTAGAAAGAATTTCCTGAAGAATTTTTATGGCTTGTGATGACTATCCTTACATAATTCCCCATAGGTTATGAACATTGAATTATCATTAACACTTGGGGAACTTTCCCTTTTTCCTCACTCTCACAAATACCAAAAATTATATTGTCAAATTTTTTACAAATTTTATAAACAACAAAAAATGATCTTGATAACATTTTTGTCATTTCTTGCCATTTTTGTACCAATGTCTTATATTAATTTTCCTGTTTTTTACCTTTTGTGCTTTGATCTGTTAGCCCTTTTTTAAATAGTAATGATCCAACTCACCAAATTATTTATGGCAAATACTTGTCCATTTTTAAGTTTAACTTATTTTGTTCATAAATCTGCCAATTGTTTGTGTAATGGGTTTTGCCTTTATTTTTAATGTTGAAAAAAGGTATTTTCCTTACATAGTTACCAATATTTTTTAAATATTCATATGATCATTCCTTTACATTTGACTCTTTAATCCAATGTTAATTCATTTAAGTATATTGTGTGCTATAGGATTGGACATTTTTTCTATATACTTAACTAATTGCATTTATTAGCACACTATACGCTAACAAATCCTTTAAATATTAATTAGAAATCACTCTTGAATCACATTGAAATTCTTATACATGTAAATGTCTGTTTTTGATTTGTTTTCTATTTAATTGCTTAATCTTTATTTTTATTTTTGCTTCAGTGCACAAATCTTATTTTTTTAATATTTATTTATTTATTTTAGTTTTAGGTGGACACAGTATCTTTATTTTATTTTTATGTGGTGCTGAGAAACGAACCCAGTGCCTCACGCATGCTAGGCGAGCGTAATACCACTTAAGCCACATCCCCAGCCTCACAAATTTTATTTTAACCTTAAAATACATATTTCTATCTTGTAAGATTGCACCTACTACAAGTTTCAAAAAAAGTTCTTTTGAAATTTAATTGGAATCACATTAAACTTATATAAATGTAGAAACCCACAATATCTTTACAAATTGAGGATTCCCATTGATATTTCATTTTTGTTCATTTAGTAAAATCATCTTAACAGCTTCTATAGCATTTTGTAGTTTTCTCTATCTAGGATTTCCATCAAATTTCTAAGGTTAGCTATTCTATATTTGCACTGTTTACATGGATAACATTTTCCCTTATATCTTTGAAGCAGTGATAGATGTTTTACAAAAATCATTGAGTTTCCTATATGTATTCTAGAGTCATTTGGCTTTTTGCACTCTTATTACTCTATTCTGTTTTTCACAGCTCCTCTTATCCTCCATGTTGCATTAGTGATTCACCCCTTTGTTCTCTCAGAATTCCATAAAACAAGAAAAAAATGCTGCAGACTTTTGTAGTTTGGGGTGTCTTTTGTCAGTAGCACCCAGGGAAGATGGCTTAATGGAGGTATATCTTTAATATGAACATATCCATGAGACAGAAACACAAAATGAACACCCCCATCCTTTTTCCCCCTCTCACCCTCAATCACACTGACAATCTGCAGATTTTTCTCTGACAACTCCCTCTGCCTAGAACTCTCTCCCTCTAATCCATTTCTGCTCTATTTATCCCTTTAACTTCTGTTCATTTTCTCCTAGAAGGCTTCTCGCTCCTTTATTATAAAGCTCTACACATATTTCTCTCCATGCCAAAATCTAAAACAGGAAATTAAGATACCCAATAACTACCACTGTATCTGGCACACAGTAGGTGCTCAGTGTTTGTTGAAATGAACTGGAGTGAGACTTCTAAGCAAATTAATAAGAAAGAATCCAGAGAAACAAGAAACAAAACTCTCACATCCTCAGCCATATTGGCATGTGCAAAAATAATAAAAAGCTTTTCCATTTTCTTATTCCATTTTTTTAAGCTAGTGTTTGCTTAAGACACAACCACCTGCTGCTCTGCAGCTGTATCAGGGAATAAGTTTGTGCTCTAAATTACTAACTCAGAGCTTCCCAGTGGCTTTTCTACTAACGAGCTGCCAAGTCCAGAATGATGGGGTTTCTGTTTTAGCTGACAACCAAAACAAAATCTGGCTGCTCTGAACAGGCTCTTTCACTCCACCTGCTGCTTCTACAGCTAAAGTAGAGAATGACATATGAATTACCAAATCCCAAGGCCAGAACTCTGATGGAAGTACACAGATTTCAACACAAGGCAGTGACAAATCACGTGCATGCTATATATTTATTCCTTTAAAAACTACCAATGTAAAATATATGGAAAATTTAAAAGCTATCCATGATGATTCCTGTCCAGGAACCTACCTTTGATGAAAGTACCAAGAGCTTGGACTCAGGAGGCCTCAGTAATCCACCAGTTTTTCCACTTTTCAGTCTCACTCATGAATCTTGCTACCCACTAAGTCTGAGTCAGAAGATACTGATAAAAGTTTGGGTAAAACCTTAATCATCACAGCGTTTGAACCCAGGAAGCTCTATACTAATTGTATATTTTTAGTCCCAATTCAGCAAACTTGGTAACTATCTTCCCAGACAATTCCACATTATAAGTAGGAAATTCTCTATTACATAGGGAAGAATGGGGGGGGGAGGTTGTCCAAATATATTTCCAGGGTATCTCTCTTTTAGAAAGTGCTCTCATTGTAACAGGGGTATCAGAAATGCTACCAATACAAAAAGAGCACAGAACCTGGGCTCTGTCATCCTTTGAAATATCTAATCCTCAATGAATTTCTGAGAACATTTCTCCAAATTTTCTCCCTTCCCAACAAAATGACAGGACTTCCTATTCCATGTACAGTTCCCTCCATTACAGACATTTCAATTAGCTTTAGATTTTAGAAAAAGGAGATATATAGTATCAAAAAGGCACTAATACTAATAATAGTATTTAAAAATGCTACTGATAGAAGCATATGCTTGCCTACAAAGCCTATTTTCCTAGTTTAGTTGTTTGGGCTAAGCAATTGATTTAATTAGTTTGACAGAGATATATGCACATATTTTGAATGTTTTCCAAAGTATAATCTTTAATGTATTCTCCCCTAATTATTTCTTTACTGCTAAACTGTGTATTGGTTACTGACAGATCTAACTATAGAATTGATTCCTTTTCCAAAACTGTTCATTTGTGCCTAATATTGTTTGAGTTAGGTTTGTAGCAGTACGTATTCTACTACATAAGTTTAATAAAGGTCAGTTACTAAAAACCACTGCTGCTTAGTACAAAGTAATGTTTTTTTATTTGTTTTTGTTTTATAATGAGATAGAAACAATAGAGATAATAAATTTTAGAAGTAAATATTATAAAGTGCATGAACAAATACGATGCCCGACTTGGAGAAATGTGCCTGAGGCCCCAAATCTGAGTCTATTTATTCCTATTTTAGAGACTATTTTAATAATTTTAGCCATTTGGTATTTTTAGCTATACTTGATTTTTGTCAGGAAATTAGGAGGTTTTTTGGTAAACAAATTGATAAGTCACTGCTGTCCATTATAATAAACAAAAACATGTATGAAAAACAGGCAGGAGAAACCCAGCAGCAAAGCAGTCTGCACCTACTGTGCATACATCAAGGGTTAGCAGGAATTGTCCTACACTGTTCCAAAAATAATGCAAAACAAAACAGATGGTGCTCGCTGCTGCCTATTCAAGATCATATAAGATTTCACACAAACTTCGCTTTTTAAATACTGTTTTAAAAATAATGAATAAATAAATACTGGAGTTTATAAACCTTCCTACTCTCAGAAATCACCCATCAAGCTCACTTGAATATTTAGCCTCCTAGCTCCATTTGGTCGTGCTCTGTTGATGCCAAGTAAGCAAAACCTCTACTGAGAGGGTGTGTGTGGGTGTGTTTGTGTGTGTAAAGGACCAACCTTCTTGCATTTAAACTCCAGTGACTCTCAACTGAACAAACCCCAAAACCCGTCTTTAAAATGGCGATGAGAACTACTAATAATCAGCCTCACACGTTCATTCACTTTCTCATTCTCTCTCCCTCTTCTTTTTTCTTTGCAAATGCTCAAGTTATAAGAAGGGATAATGATGCAAGAGTGGGAGAAACATTTGCCCTCTCCCCCTTGCCTGCCTTTCTGTTTTTGTGAAGAAGAGTGGCCGTCCCCTCCCCAAAGCCACAAAGTTGGAAGAGAAGGCGAATCCAATTTCCTCCCTCTCACTCCGGTCTCCTAAGGGGAGGGGCTCCTGTGCTTGGTGAGGGTTGTCACTCACTGGGGCCTCAGCTGTTCTAGAGGGTGGGGCCGGGCATAGTCTACTGAACATGCACCTTTTTGGTTCTGGATTTCTGTTCTTGCTGCCACCTGTGGGTGCATTATCTTCCATCAGGTTTCTTGGTCCGAATTTCAATACTGCAAATAAGTGGAGTGTCCTACTAGTGGAGGAACTCTGCTGTTTTCTAAGTGCCCTGAAAGCTTTGAGAATGTGAAATGTGTTTACAGCTGGCTGGGAGATAGGAGTAATTTTGCAATCGCCCAGATGTGAGCCCAAGACTTTAATCACCGCCTGACTGGTGATCTTGGTGACAAGTGTTAGTAATTAGAATCCAGAGAGGTAAGAATTAGGCTCCCACAAAGGCCAGGTCATTGGAGGCTTTCACTGGGTAGGAGGCAGCGAGGTATCTGAACTAGGGTCTTCTCTGTCCAGATCCAGCCTTCTCACGTGTTACATGCCACATGGGGCAATCAGGACCAAGTTTGTAAGAACAGGTGAGAGTGAGAGAAGTGCAGTGTCCCATTTCTCCCAATTATTATTTTTTCTGTGATATGAGTCCCTGATTAAAACTGAGTTGCCAATCTTCTGTAAGAAAAGATTATTTTAGAGCAGTGGTTCTAAGCCAGGGGTGATTTTGTGTCCCACTACCACCCACGCCACCAACCACTGGCCACTTGGCAGTATCTTGAGCCACTTGTGGTTGTCATCCTGGTGGATGAAGGAGGACAAAAACACCCTGAAATGCACAGGAGAGCCCCCAAAAGAAAAAAAGAAAATACTGTGGGCCCAAAATGTCAGTAAGGCTGGGTTAAGAAGCTGTGTATAAGAGGCTCAAGGAAGCAGGAGTACTGAATATAAATGCAGAACAACACATGAACACATCAGAACCTCAGACTGGTGAGAAGGGAAACCACACCTGTACTGTGATTATTGTCACTTTATCATCAGTCTCCCATGCATCTGTCAGCCTAGGCAAGTCAACACCAAAACTCTCAGGTGAGCAAAGCTTGTATTTGCCCCCTTTGCTCTCTCTCCTCCACCCCATTCAAGGTCCTCAGTCCATCTGCGCTTTTCACCAATCTAGTTTGTGCTTGGGGACGCTAGAATTTCTCCTCACCTAGAATCAGTCCTGTCCAGTCCCTGAACCAATCTTCTGGCAGCAGAGAAGGCAAAGAGCAGAGGTGTGAAAGCAATAGCTTGTACATCAACAGAAACTTCCTGTAACTAGTAAGGAATGCCTGTTTGCTGGCTATCTGCTTTACACACTGTAGTTCACAAATTTAACAATAATCCTATGAGACAAGTATGATTTCCATTTTAAAGTCAAAGAAACTAAAGCTCACAGAGGTTAAATAATATGCCCACTTTCTCAAAGATAGCAAGAGGCCAACATCCATATTGGTTCTGGAGTAGTTCCAAAGAATGCCCTTATCCACACTTACTCTGTACCTGACTTTCCTGTTCTAAAGTCATAGCAAGTTAGATATAAGCCATTTTTCGATTTATATTTTAAATTATTGGAAATAAATCCACAAGCCAAAGAAATTTTCAGTGTCTTCTTTAATCTGTGTTTTAGTTAAAGTCCTTTGATTGTAAGTTACAAGAACCAATTTGATCTAGATAAAATAAATTGGGACAATTTATTAGAGAGATGTAGGTATACTCACAAACATGAACCATATAAAAAAATAAACAACTGCAAAGTTGTTTCTCACTTTAATTCTAGATAAACTTTCTTAGCTTCCTCATTTTCTCTGATTAGAGAGACGTATGGTTACCCTCCAACCTGTGACTATACATACTCCAATTGCATTGTTTTTGTCCATTCTCATTCATATTCATCGCCCCTCCCAATTTGAGATATATTTTAACTCCTGAAATCCTTTCCAATGGAAGAGGAGAAGATAGTAGTTCTCAAAAACAATAGTTCTCAAGGTTTGTGGACTGGGCTGGCCAATATGAATATGAATATCTAATACAATATGAATATCTAATACTCCAGTGCTCTCTGGGGAGCTAAACACCAATCAAGAACTGATTAGTTCGGTTTGTCACTTTATAGAGAATTGTGTAAAGCCATTGAAAGCACAATTTACACAGGCAAAGGAGTTGATAATAATTTATTCCTGTTCCCTCTAAATTTTGATAAGTAAACTAAACAAATCAGTGTACTACTTAGAAGGTCCCTGTTTCCTGATCTAGTGAGGCTGTGAGCGGCACTACTTCCCACTTCTTCAGAGGTTTATTTATTGCTTGAACTCATCTAGAAGCTAATGGTCCCATTATTGTAAATTAGCCCTGAGTAATTCTTTGGAGGGAGCAGGGGTTGTCTAAAAATGGACAGTTTTCTCTCTACTGGAAATAAAAGTTGCAGCTTCCATAAAAAAGAACTTTAATTGACTATTTAAATGCAACCTGACGGTAATTATACTGAGAAACATGAGTCCTTGTCCTATTTCATAATACTGCCTTATTTATTTTTAACACAGATGCATGCCAACTCAGAGATGAGAAACAAGGACAAATAGACAAAAAGTCTCACTTGTAGGATTTGAGATTCACACGGATAGCCATGTTGGTCAAAACTGTCGCATCATGTCCTGCTTCCTCCCTCACCTCACTTTCAAATTGGCCTTCTAAGCCAGTCTACTCCTTAGCTGTTGCAAAAATAAATGGAATTAACCTGAATGCCAACAAATGGTATTGAGAGAGAGAATAAGTGCATTGAATAAAGGATAAGTCAGAGCAAGTGAAGACACTTTCTCTTCTACCCCATAAAATGCAGATAGCTGAAGAGCTGCTGCAGATATCGTAAAGTGGCTATATTTTTAGCCCCTACTCATTATGGCTTTTAGTGAATAGTCTCTCTGTTGTCTTAAGCCATTCATCTTTGGAGAAATATGGCCCTAATTCTCTATTTATTTATCTCTTTAGAAATGGGGAAACATAAACTGTTGCACTATAATAAATTTTCTCACTTTTAATAGATCAAATGGTTGAACAGTAAAATGAAAGTCAAACATTATTTTTATTCCTTGGATTTTTTTTGTCATTTTGAGTATCCTTAGCACCATTTAATGTCATGATCCCTAAGAATGGCCTCAATTTGATTATCTATCTTCTGAAGATGGTTTTCTTAAACTGCAGACGTTTAAAAGTGGACCAGAAAAGAGCTTAATCATCCCCTGTGTCTGCAAGTAAACAGAATGAAGGTGGTTTTCTAGGTACCTGATCTGTAGCCCACTCATGTCAATTCAAAATGTAGAAAGCAAAACAGGGAAGATGAAAGTTATCCCAAAACAACAGTGTTTTCTAGGATAACCACCAAACAATCCCAAATTATTCTACACATTCAACATAATTGGAAAATAAACAGAATTTTGAATGGACCAAGAAAATGATTTATTAATATTTTTGCTATTCAGGCATAGAATTGATTTTGATATAAAGAGACTGGTACTGGGTTTAGACAAGCCACTGCCCTGGTTTCTAAGAATTATAACACGAGAAATGTTCAGAGTAAGGTATACTCTATTCCTGGACAGAGCTTCTATCTGAATTCCCTCCTCCTTTCCTATCCCAAAGATGAGCCAAAGGTTCCCTTTTCACCCTTAAATTCAGCAATGCACGAGGAAACTCCTAAGAAGAAAATGTTTGAGGAAGAAAAAGAGTAAACATGAAAAAGAAACAACCCCACTAAAGCATTCAAGCTAAAACCTTCCTAAACACAACACAAGCCGCCATCCCATCCCCAAAGCCAAATTTTCCCATTAATCAAGATGTCTGAGACTGGTGTTTCCTCACAATGCTATTAAAAATCCCATATAAAACCTCCTGCTGTCCAGGATAAATGAGGGAGGAAAGATATATCTTTCTCACTCTCTAGGAATTTCCTATCCCTTGATTTTTTTCCCTGTATAACTCACAAACTTACAATGAATTGACCCATGTTCTGGGCTAACATTTTCTCATGAGTCACATCTAGTGTATCATCAAAATAACATCTCCCTTAGATTCGGTCTGTCTCTTATATATTGTAGACTTTCATTTCATACTAGGTTATAATCTATTTGTAGACAGAACCTTTTTGCTCCTGCACTCCCTGGTTAATAGCATGAACTTTGAATTCAGACTGTCTGGTTGCCAATCATGAGCTAAACTCTGCCTCCTAATTTTGATGCTATACCCTTCCTATGCCTCAGCTTCCTCATCTGTACAAAGAATGGGGATATTGCTGGTAACTACCTTGGAGCAAGGTGGAGAGGATCAAAAGGGGCAATTTCTGGTTTTTCAGGCACTTGAATGGTATCTCAAAAAATTTAGAGGTCATTTTAAAGTACCTCCTCTTATTTATGGTTGCACTTCCTGAATGAAATGTTGTGTGTATTAATCCCCTCTGGAATTACAGAGCTTTTCTATTTTTGATGCCTCCAGAAACTTAGAACTCAGGGCTCTATGTGTCACAGGATTAGTGGTTAATTAATGTCAGTATTATTTCCTGAGTATGGTGCCATGTAATGGTGTCCATTAGTTTTGATAAGTCAATGAACCCTAAGAAGCATTTGAATTCTCTTTCAGAAGAAATATGATATTATTGAAGAAGACATTGGTTAGTCTAAGAGGACCTTTTGTGGCATTAAAAAATGGCAAAATATGCAAAAATTCCCAAAGATTTTCAACCCCTCCTAATACATTCCATTGTTTATTTATGACCATTTAGAACCAAAAAAAAAAAAAAAAAATTCCTTGACGGGAACAGAAAGAATTAAGAGTACAAAGAAAATGTGAAAAGGGAAAATTTTATCTTTTGCAAGCATTCTTCCTGTCCTGACTAGCCTGAAAAATCATCCCTACCCAGGAAAGAAATGAGGTGCAGAGAAAATTAAGAATGCAAGCAGAAAGTTGATTTTGGTTTTACAGGCACTTGAGTGGTATCTCGAAAAATTTAGAGGCCATTTTAAAGTACCTCCTCTTATTTATGGTTGCACTTCTTGAATGAAATATTGTGTGCATTAATCCCCTCTGGAATTACAGAGCTTTTCTATGTTTGATGCCTCCAGAAACTTAGAACACAAACACCAATGAAAGAAAAATATATGGAAAGACATAAATTAGACTTTTTCCCCCACTGGGATGCATCCATGCATCATAGCTTATAAATTTAGATTATATCTCTGCTGCCATCGTGTGATAGAATGGTTTTTAGTAAAGATAGCCTTAAAAGGGAGCCAAAAACTCAGAACACAAGGAGCTTTCAAGGAAAAAGCTGCATTCTTCTTTTCCCTAACTTTCAAGCAATGTCACACTGATGGCTTGTGCATAAAGTTTAAGAAGCACTCTATCCTTGAAGTTGCAGAGCAAGAAAGAAGAATAAAGCACTCTAAAAAGAATATGATGATGACATCCAGATGTTCTTCTCAGTCTTGTGTCATGCAGGAATGGCCCTATCTTGCCTTGCTTTAGATCTCAAAGCTTAATTTTAGAATGATACAACCACCCCTCTCCCAGGCTATCCATCCCCCAGCCTAGAACTCTCTGCCCCTTAATGAGCTTAGGTAATGCCTATGGCACTATTGCTTCCTATATTCCTAGACATATCTCCCCACTGGACTTGGGGAGCCCCATTCATATTCATTTTTCTTTCTCCACCTTGACCTCTCTCATATAGGAGTTTATTTTTTATCACTTTTGAGTTGCCTGGAAGTCTGAAAAGTGTGTCTCTTATATACTTTTACAAATTGTTGAATGTTGAGGCAATTTTTGTCCTGACTCTGATCCACTGCTTGTAAACCTCTCTCACCCTGTGCCTGAAAGAGACCTCATATTTCCCAACTTTGGAATCATTGTGCATTGTGTGAAGCTTGTCTTTGGTGCCTTCCAGTGTTGCCCTTGTTTTCCTCTCCCCAAGCCCTAATACCATTCCAGGAATCCACTGCCCATAAAATGCTCCCTGCTGCTCTACTCCCTTTAACCCAAACCAGTCTCTCTACTCTCCTGTCAAGCCTCTTCTCAGAACTCATCCTGTGTTAGGAAGAGAAACTTCCATCAAACTGCTGACACAGACTGATAATGGATACTCTGTTTGGTCTCTTCCATGGAGTATTTGAATTCAGCACAGGAAAATGGACTTCAATAAATATCCAAGGTTATGGTTTAGGTACCAGGTGTCCCCCAAAAGCTCTTGTTAATGCAGGAATATTCAGAGGTAAATGATTAGGTTGTGAGAGCTGTAACCTAATCAGTCTATCCTAGTTTGAATGGACTGACTGGATAATAACTGTAGGCTGGTGGGGTACCGAAGGAGGTGGATCATGGGATGGCAGGTTACATCTGCCCTGCAACACCTTCCGCCACCCTCTGCTTTCTGACCCTGCCAGGAGCACAGTGGCTTTCCTCTGCTGGTCTATTGCCTCACAATGAACTGTCTCATCTTGGGCCCAGAGGAATGAAATTGGTCATCTATGGACTGAGACCTCTGAAACTATGAGTCCCAAATAAACCTTTCTTCCTCTAAGTTGTTCTTGTTGGCTGTTTGTTGGTCAGAGTGATGAAAAAACGAACTAAAACATCCAATTATATTGTGAGATCACTATAGCCATTCCTGGAACCTCCCCTACCTTCATATTTCCTTAGCAGAATTTTCATCCAAATGCCCCTAAGACAGAGACAGGGTGTTACCTCCTAGAAAAAAAAAAAAAAAACACCTAGAATACAAAGAAACAAAGATTCATTGTGCTTTTGAGCTTCTAAATAGATTTTGGAAAAAAAAAAAAAAACAACTGTAGTAAATCTTGAAAGTCTACCTTTTTATCTACAAACCAATTGGGCTTTTTAGTTGCAAGCCTAAACCTTAAAGAACATAGTATATGAAATGTTAGCTTTAGCACAATAAAACCTCAACCAACTAAAGCACTTGGGGAATAAAAGTTTCTTATAAACTTAGCTTTCTGATTAACTGAATTCAAATACCTCTTGTGAAAATTATCCTGAATATTCAAGTATATATCCTTCAAATCTTCAGGGTCATGACTTTTAAGTATTTCTATGCCTTTCTTATTTTTTACCCTACTTCCTGATAGATAGAAAATATAACTTGCATGTTATTATGGCATCCCACTCATTGCTAAACCATTGAATGTTGGTAACCACAAGCCACATTTTGACATTTTGTTCAAAATAATATAAAAATATAATATATAATCATATAAAAATTATTATATAATTATATTATATAAATTACAATAATATAAAAATCTCATTATATGCCATATTGAAGTCCTTGGATTTAAATTTGGCATTTCTACAAGTGCCTTCAGCTGAAAGGGACTTTAAAAGTCATCTATATCAATTCCTTCACTTTAAAGATAGGAATAATGGAGTATAAATATAGGTAGCTAAAACCACACAAGTAATGTCAGAGATAACCTCATAGCTTTTTGTCTCTTAATAAACCAGGGCTTTTCCCCTTCTCCAAGTAGCCCATTGGTCACAATTCACTGTCTCCTACTGGTGTGTTAATCCCTATATTATCCTTATGTCACTTACAGCATAGAGTTCAGGCTCTTGGACCAGACCTTTAGCATTTGTAGGGGCTGCAATAAGAATAAAAATCTCAGCTGATTCGTTTCTCTCTCCCAACAAAGTTTGCAATGATTGTGAGAATAAGTAAATATGTGTTTCTTATCAAAAAGGCAGGGTCTACCTTGCACCAAGTATAACCCAGATCTTTTGATTTTTTTTTATTTTAAATAGGAAAAAAAACTATTAGGCCTGAAATGTCATCATAGCCTAAAGTGCACTGCCCACAACTGACAGCAACTGACAGGATTGCACACTGTGCAGCAACTCTTTGTCCAGCTCCTGTCAGATTGTGCTGGCCTTGCAACAGCCAAAGGTGCACCTTTAGGTCCATGTGGTGAGAACTCTTCTTCTGCTTCTGCCAAGAGGAACATTAACATATACAAATGGTACCCAAGGCCAGAGGGGAGGAGACAACCAAAGCTGAGTTCTCTTCTTCAGGACATTAAGTCAGAACCAGAGTGAGGAAGAAGACAAACACTTTACCAAAATGGCAGAAAGAAGCACAAACCTAGGACTAGTGTCTTTGTTCCCTTAAAGAAGCACAAACCTAGGACTGGTGTCCTTGTTCCCCTGGAATCGATAGCCACAGCAGAGAGCCTCAGACTTTGCAGTACTGCACACCGTCTTGCCTTTCCTTCTATGTCTAGGATGTCAGAGTGGAGACCAATCTGCATACCTTCCTTGAGCTTCCAGAAAAAGACACCAGGAAACTATCTGTAAGAGTGCTGCCAAGACATCAAGAACTCAATAGGAGAGGGCTCAAGGCTATGGAACCCATCATGGTTCTAATGGAGTCACAGGCTTGCCTGGACAAGCTCCCTTGAAGTTTTGTTTGAGATTTCTTCAAAGAAGGAATAATTAAATTTGAAGTACATGAATTGAGATCAGTCATCACTTGGATATTAGATCATGTCATGTCGGTCATACATTTGCAGTTTGAAGGGGGCTTCTCTTCAGCTTGGGGAGTAGTGGTGTCCTGAGAATGTGAACAGAGTCATCTGCTGAGTGAAGATGCCCACGATGATAGAAGAATTCGGAAAAGACTGCCAGCCTTTAACAATGCTTGCATACCCAGAGCCACCAGCTCCCTTTGAAGGGGTCCCACCTTCCGCAGGTTATTACCTCATAGACTTCCTCTGGTTCTTTCTCCTGCCTGATCTTCTCAGTCAGCAAGCTCTATATTTTCCTTCCTACCCAGTCCACCAAACTAAATCTTCACTATGTCTGAAACGCTTCCTTCAGTTCTTTGTTCTACCCAGCTCTGGTTGACAGAGCAGATCAAAGGAATAAGAACAGGAAATTATAGGAGTCACCAAGAAACACAGCAACTGAGAAAGAAGTGAGCTACCAGAAACCCAAACCAGAGATAAAGAATCCTGAGAATCCGATTATGTGGAAACCATTGTCAGAAACCATTGTCATCATCAATCAAGGCTAAGAGTGGGTGAGATCTGGGAAAAAAAAAGCATGCCATACTGAAGCATAAAGTACTCATTACGTGGGGAGGTCCTGTCTGCCTAGTTAGACTTTCTGTTCCCTGAATACACAGTCCCAACAATTAGGATATAATTCTGATGTTCACATGTCTGTTTGGTTAAGTTAATTTGGTAGTTAGAATAAATGAATGCTTGGACTTATGTATTCCAAGTAATTAGAAGCTTGATTGATTTTATTTCCAATTGTTTATTTGATGCCAGACATGCATGGACAAGGGAAACAATAAAAAATATTTAGAGGGCATCTATCAATCATATCATTTACAGTAGACCAATGAAAATGAGTAGTTGGCTGAAACCTTTCTCTGGTGCACCAAAATAATTAAATGCTACCCCAGATATGCAACTCTAAAGACATTCTTTTCCTGAATGGTGATAATACATTATCAGTTATTACAGATTTTTATAAGAGACATATTCCAAGAATTAATAATAGTTCTTATCATTAATTATCATAATTATTATAATAGTTATGTCTGGTCTAATCTATTTATTAGACCAGACATAACTGAAATGGCCATGGATTAATATTATGAAAATGTGTTCTTAATGGTCTAATATTAAAAAATATTTGGAATATAAAACTAGGGGGGTGAATATTTGAAAAGAGTCGAGACTTATGCACCATACAAGGAAAGAATATTACTGATTTTAAATGTGAGAACTAACTATAATCTATAATCACTTTCATCTCCTGAGAGAAATGGTAAAACTCAAGTAAGGAGGGAAGTTTGCTCTTTTGTTTGGTAAGACCCCTTGGGGGCATTTGGGTTGTGAATGGGAGGGCCATGTTGTGCTGAACAGAGTGGTTGACAGAAAGGAAGATAAACTAGTCTATGTAACAAAGGAAAAGAATCTGAGTTTTCCTCTGAGCAACCTACTAGGCAAGTATGAGGGCTCTGAGCTCTGTTGTGAATAAAGAAGATAGAAGAGTGTCTCTGAGAAGAAAATTCAAACTCACCAGCCCAGTAGCAGGCAGGGGCCTCAAGTGAGACATGATCTGGGAGAGAGATCTTTTTTGATGACTAATCGTCAATTGAGAAACAGTCTCAAGATATTTCTGATCCATGCTACAATTCTTCTTGATAGCCCCCAGATACAGCATCACATTGGTGGGACTCAGGAGAGGCCAAGTTTGGGCAGTATATATAATGGAGTAGAGATATGAGCCTCTCCACACAAGGGCCCCAAACACTTTCTGTCTCTGGGGACAATGTGCAGATAATGACATCTTACTGAGGAAGGATCATTATGTCCAAAGACCTAGTCATTGGTGACCCGAGCTGAGACCTAAAGTAGAGCTGGGCCTGACAGTAGAGAAGTAGGTTGCTATGGATTGAATGTCTCTTCCAAAACTCATGTTGAAATTTAATTTCCATTGTAACAGCATTAAGAGATTAAACCCTTAAGAGGTGACTTAGAGCCCTCATGAATGGATGAATGTCATTATCACAGGAGTGGGTCAGTTAACATGAGAGTGAGTTTATTTTAAGTTTGAACCTCTGGTGACCCTTCTTTTGGTATCAAGCATACTCACTTGGCCATAATATGGTGCAGCATGACAACCCTTACCAGGTGAAGATGCTGTGCTCTCAAACTTCCTAGCCTCCAGAAGAGTGAGTCAAATAAATTTCTACCATTTATAATTTACCCAGTTTCGGGTATTGTATTACAGCAACACAAAATGGATTAAGACAGACATAATGGATTATGGATCAATTCAGGAGCTGTATTAGGCAATATTCTTTGGAGAAACAGAACCAACTGGATATAGAGATGGATAGATGGATGAAAAGAGGCAGAAAGAGAAAATTAACCCTTCCTCTGCCTTTTTGTTCCATTCAGGTCCTCTCAGAATATGATACTGTCCACTCACATTGGTGAGGGTAATCTTCTTTCCTCAGCCAATTCAAATGCTGATCTTTTCTTGAAATACGGTCACAGAGAAAACCACAAATAATGTTTTAATAGCATTGCTTACCTCTGTCAAGTTGACAAATTAACCATCACCAGAGCAGATATAAAAAAAAAAAATCCAAACTTTCCCCCCATATGCTCAAAGACGAAGCCAGGGTTGGTACCAGACAGTGAGAGGATGCATGGAGTATGCATGCATGTGTGAGAGAGAGAGTGAGAGCTTATAGGTACTTGTGTGTATAATATAGCCCAAGACCAACTCAAAGTGAAATCTGACAAATGGAGGATGTCAAGTGCTTATCAAAAGACATTCTTTCACTGAGAGGCTTTTATAGAATCCAATCACATCTGAAAATGGAAGCAAAGTAAGCATGGAAGGAAAAAAAAATTCCTGCATCCACATGATAAGATATCGGGGCTTTCCAGGAAGACTAGAAATCCTTGGCCCATAGAATACTAATGTTAATAGCAGGCCATCAAAATGGTTGATAAAACCCTGGTAAGCAGCACACATCAGCTGCACACATAAAGGAAAGGTATGTAATAGTCTTGCACTAAAAAATAGACATGAAGATGAAACGTCACTGGGATATAATACCAAAACTTCAGCCAAAGCTCCCTCAACTTCTCTGATATCTGCAAGACCTCTTTCTGGAAGCTTGTTAGGTAACCACCAAAAAAAATTCCTAGGAAATGGACATATATATACAAGGGAAAGAAGAAAGTATGCATGTATGTGTGTGACTGTGTCTGTGCATGTGTGTTTGAATATGCATGTACATGCACACACAAAACTGAAATGTAGGAACACACAAACATATTTACAAATCAGGATGGTGTTCCAATTAGTATTTATGTAAGCTTTCCTCCTTTAGATGTTACCCTTAGACAAGATGTCAGCTACTCTAACGTGAGAGTTATTAATACATTTATTCACATTCATTCATGTTCACTCAATTAACATGTATTGAGTACCCAGTAGATGCCCAGCCCAGCATTCTTTTAAGGTAGCATCTCTTGATCACAACTAATTTTCAGAGTTCTGCAAGGGATATGAACCTTTTATTTTCCCCAGATGAACACCAAAGCTCAGTAACATCAATTACCTAAGATTGCAGCTACTAAGTAGTTAAAGATTTAGAGCCAGGTCTTCTGACTCAGGGCTAAAGGCAAAGTTGGGAATGAAAAGGGAAACAGAACAGAAGGAGAAGAATCAGTTCTGAAAGGGGGGGGGGGGCTCAAAAGTCTCTGGAAGAGAAGATTTCAAGGAGAGAGACTTAAATAGTATAAAATAACACAAATAGGTCAGTGAGATGAGGAATGAAAAATACTCATCCTTTCATGTAAGAAATAAATGGAGGGGCTAGGGTTGTGACTCAGTGGTAGAGCACTTGCCTAGCACGTGTGAAGCACTGTGTCTGATTCTCAGTACCACATATAAATAAATTACTTAAATAAAGGTCTATCAACAACTAAAAAAATTTGAGGAAAAAAAAGGAAGAAATGACTATATATATATATATATATATATATATATATATATATATATATATATATATATATATATATATGCCAGGCACTGCAGACACTTGGCCAGGCCACACAAGTGAGTATAGGGATATCAGTGTTTCACCTTGAGCCCTGGAAACATTTTCTGCCATTTTATGTACCACCCCTCTTTAATAATAACAGTCTTGGCACTGAAAAAAGTCCCTAGGCTGCTGAGATACTAATATACACATACTCACACATAGACAAGCTAGAATCCTAGGAATTTAGTGCCCCCTTGGACAAGTCTTGAACCAGAGATCATAGGTCCACAGACCAGTTCCTGAGTCTTCCATAGGCAACTCTGAGACAAACTTAGACCCCTGAGCTCCCCTTCTCCAGTTTATGTTTGAAGACATCCTCTTGCTTATGTTTGAAGACATCCTCTTCCCTTCACTGACCTGCTTCCCCAGATCCTGACTAGGCTTCCCAGGGAACCCTTCCTTAACAGCACACTTGCCTTTGAAGGCCTCTGAGGCCATCAAGGTACTCCCTTTCTATAAAGCAAGAAGAAAGGGGAAATACATTGCCCTGGGGGAGCACATAGGAAAGGTCCAGGATCTAGACTCCTGGGGAGAGACAGGGATTTGGGGAGACAGAGAATCTGTGCTGACCCTGGAGATATGAATAGGAGTCAGCCATGCAAAGTGGGAGAGAATCTGTGAAAGAGGAGGCAACAGGTTCAGAGACCCTGAGAAGAGAAACAGCAGCGCTCATGAAAAAAGTTGTAAATAAGTCAGCATGACTGTGGGGCAGAATTTATGAAGGAATCAACAGACCATGAGGCAGCAGGGTGGGAGTGGTTACTTCAGTTGGTTTAGTGAACCAGATGGGGGTGTTTGGAATGTCCTGAGGACCTTGAAGTACCTTTGAGGATCTCTTCTGTGGCATTAAGGAGAATGGATTAGATGAAGACAAGATAGGAGACATGAGGACCAGTTAGGGAGCTGTTGAAGTACTCCAGCCAAGACCTGACATGGCTTGAAATAAAGTAGCAGAAGTGGGACTGGAGAGAGGAAGTGGATTACAACTGAGAGGCCTCTTATGATGATACAAGGTCAGTGAAGTGGTCAAGGCAAAGGCAGGAAGTGGATGGGCAAGCTGTAGGGAGGGAAGACATGGAGATAGCAAGTAGAGATTACATTTTGAGGAGGTTGGTCATGGGGGAAAGGAAGGGGAATTTGGGATTAAAGAAAAATTTTGACAGGATGCAGAAGAAGTGGAGTTTAACAGGAAAGAATGTTGGAGTACATTTGAAGAACTGCAAGTAAAGTGAGACATACCCTTCATCCTGTCTGCCCAATTCTCTTTCTACCTTCTTTGCTTTTATTTTTCTTTTTTACCTGCATGAAGACATGTTGTTACAGTTGGTGTCCTTAACCTGTGAGCAAGAAATTCTAGCAGCAAGTAGATGCCAGGACATAAAAAACAAATACTTTCAAAAGTTCAGACTTATTCCTGACCAAACATTTCTTTGAAGATTTTATTATTTTTTTTTTTTTTCAGTTTGGGCCTTTTAAAAGGCCACAACAGCACAAGAAGCCCTGTTACGGCTGTGGAGAGTGGAAGGTTGGAGGAAAGTTTCAATTAAAATTCTGCCTCCCTCAACCTGATAATGGGTTTGACATTTACAGAGTTCCTGGGCAACAATGTCTGCCATTGCATACCCCACAAATTGGGAAAGGCTCTTTGTTGCAGGCTGAGAAAAGCACCAAATAAAAGGTTTCAGGCAGCACAGCTTTTTCATGTTTGAAGGCTGTTGACTCAGCCCCTTGTGCTTCCTCAAGCACATCACCCATTCCTTGCACCTCCTAACAGATGACACTTTGGACAGCTCCTTCCAGGTGAGTCCAAGAGAAGTAAATAAATGCTACCTCCAGGCCTAGTGAAATAATTTCTCACTCGGGTTTTCCAAAATCTGAAGAGGCTTCTGGTTACCTCAAGATGTTATAAAATCTTTGACTAATTCTCAAAAGGTGAGAGCATTGACAGTGCAAAGAAAAGTGTTTTCCAAGATAATTCAACTGAACATTTGCCTTGGAGTGTCACTGTTCACAAAATACATATGCTCTTACTGGATTCTAGCAATGGTTCTGTATTTCTCCCATTCTACAGATGAAAAAGCAAAGAATCAAATTACATCTTTGACTACTGGTCCATTGCTCTTTTCACCCATACTATACTGCTTCTGAAAATGAATAGAATAAAAAATTGAGGTGTCACACTTTCAAAATGGATGGGAAAGACTACTGTAAAATTTGAATCAAGGTGAGGGCTGACCTGAAGCAAAACCATGAAGAGTAATGTTTAGAGGACCTTGCTGCCTTTTGTCTCCTATTCTACATGCCCCCTCTCCCCAACCCTCAAATGCTCAGGGCTCTCATTCTGTCCTTTACTAAATAAGGTGACTCTTCAGTGTTGCCTGCATGAGTGGCATTCTCCCCTCTTGCTGCACTAAACTACTGTCTCTTCAAAACTTCTCCATCCTTACCTGTGTCCCTCTCACTCAGCCTCACTCTAAGCAATACACCTATTCTAATGTGGTCATTTCACATCCTATGAAGTACCTTTCCTGATGCTCATGATGCTCTACATGTGTACTAAGATACTAAAGACCAAAAGTCACTCTGGCATTCTCCCTTCCAGATAGCACTATTAGTTTGATGAGTGTTGCATTGACTCAACACATACCCCAAAGCAATATGAGTTTCAGACACTGCTATGGCTAATAGGTGTAGATATTACTGAGAAGGAGCTGAGACTGTTTCCAGCATCTCTCAGTCAGAGGGTTATTGGCTCTTCATCAGTCTGACCATGATTATGGATGCTATCTGAGAATATATATATATATATATATATATATATATATATATATATATATATATCCAAAAATATAAGCAACCAATGAAATACAAGAAAGTCAGCTCAGATAGTGTCTAAGCACCTAAGTTAGCAGAGGCTCAACATAGTCTTTGCTGTTTCTTTCCAGAGATATAAAAGTCACCTAAGTGAGCAGTGGTGTCTTTCCAGATACTCATTGTAGTGGGTCATGACTGGCCCAGCAGGTACTTGCCATGAAATCAATACCTGGCTGGCCTTGGCAGTTAGAGCTGGCTCTAGTGAAGCAGCAACCTGAAACAGTCAGGAACAAATGGAGGGTGGGTACAGTGTAAGCCTGTCCTAGGAAGTGCCAGGTCAAGGTAGGACTGACTAAATTCTGTCACCTTCCAAACACAATGGGAGAGCATGAACAACCAAGTTATAGGAAACAGTGCTAGAATCGAGGGTTGTTCCAAGAATAAACAAGGAAGAGAGGCAGTAAGTCTGAGAATTACAAGAATGTAGGGACTCACACCTGTTTTCCTGCCTAAAGGCGAGATAGGATGTAGGCCCAAGTTAAAGGTTTAGGGTGAGTGTGAACATTATCTGAACACACCTTCTGTAGGAGGGGATGATATTCCTGCCAGGCTATTGCCTCACTGTGGAAAAGTGCCCTTTGATGAGCATCCTCACTCCTTCCTCCAGGACTTAATGACCATCCCTCTGTCTCCCAGGATGTCATATTGCAAAAGCCTTGGTGAGAATCAGTGCCAAGAACTAGTTAATGTTGCTAGGATGACTTGACTACATGCAGATATGGAACCAAGTTAAACAGCCCATCCTGCAGAAAGACACTACCTTTGCAAGACAGGGTCAAGGCAGCTCTCATTGTGTTTCTGTGTTCAACCTTGGCACTGGAGCCAATGGTCCAAAGCCAATTAGAGAGAATCACAGAGATTATCTGCTCAGAAGATAGGACATGAGATGAGATCATATCCCTTCAAGTTCAGTGGGCTGGGAGCTCAGTCCTCCAGGAGACCTGGGTTCTGAGTCCTTCCAGAGACTCCTAGAAAAACCTCTTCTAGCCAAGAATGACCACAGACTCAGAGGGAAAAGCCCTGATGCTGAATCTGTCTCAAATACTAAACTATTCTTTGTTTGTTAAACTCTATGAAATACAAAATCCACTTTGGAAAGAAACACTAGAGACACAAGAAATACTAGAAAGGAAACTAACTCTTAACCTCAGAGTTCGAAGACCTATATTCCAGTCTCAGTTGAACCACTTATCAGCAGAGAGGCCATGGGCAATTCACAAAACCTCTCAGGACCTCTGGATCCTGCCTTGCCTGCTCACAAACCTTCTCTGAGGTCAAAAGATGGAGCAGGTGAAACCCTAACACCACAATGTACCCCTGAGCTTTTCTATCACCTAACAGTGAAAAACCTGTGGTGGAAGGAAACTAAATGACCCACTTACATATTATCTAAACTAAGACAATAGGGGATCCCCAGAAGTCACACTTGAAATAAACATTTAAATGCATGTAGTTTATTTATAAGATGAAGTATATCTGTCAGAGAAGTGGAAAATTGAGCCATGGAAAAGAAAGACCATTAAAACAAGAGAGGGTAAAGGGCATTTGCACCTAGTTCAGGTACTAAATATGCAAACAATGAGCCTCCTTGTGGTTCTCAGAAGTACATATCCCTGGACATGACTCAAAAGCCCAGAGCAGACAGACCCGAATAGTGCATGCATCCTCAAGCACATGGGAGTGACACAATCCTCCTGGAGAAGATTCCATCCTTCCCTGGGGAGAAAAAGTCAGCTATGGCAACTCTACAACCAAACCCCACAAAAGCGATCAATGCATTGCTGAAGGCATGCCTGGGCATGACAGTTCAAAGTTGGATTAGGAAAAAAGCCCTTTAGGAAAGATGGACATATTATTTTCTTTCTGTGTTTTGATGATGGGGAGAGGCTGACAAGGGTAGGATACCTTACAAAGCAGAGTACAAAAAATCCTAACCTCCTAGGTACCAGTATACATAAAATGTACCCTAACTTCATAAGTGCTACATGTCATAAATTCTAACATGCACTTCTTTTTTTTTACATTTTAATATCTCTGAAATTGGAGTGAAGCTTGGAAATAACAGTGACCTTCAATCCTTCATAGCTAGGTCATAGTTATGATGGAATTGTCATTACCCACAAGCTCCAACTTGATCAGAGCTATGGGAATTTTTTTTTATTCATGTACCGACTTTAATTACCATTTAAAATGTCTTCAAAGCAGAATAGAAAAATTGGGTAATTGTTGAAGTTAAATAATGAATTCATGTGAGTTATTCTATTCTTTCTACCTTTTTGTTCGCTTAAACATTTTCATTGTAAAATGGAAAAAAAATTCTCAAAATATATGGTTCAGTGTTACTGTGAAATTACTACATTTTTTAGAAAAGAAGGAAAACAGAGCAATAAGATGTCAATGTGCTATGAATAAAATAAATATTTGATATTGAAGAAATGACTGCAATTTTACATTTTCTTAGAAAACAGTGTCTACAAAAGAAAGATCTACAAGTGGATAAAGCCAGGCAACATATTGTTACTAAGATTGAAGGAAGAAGAAATTGACTAGACCTTTGACATTTTTTGAAGAAACTTTGAAGGAATTTGACTTGTTATGGGTCATACTGGGCTGTCAATAGGGTCTTGTGCTATAGTTTAACTGATGCATAAAATAATGGTGCATTTCCCATCAATGGTGTCTTAGAGTCAAATAAACATAGTAATTTTGATGTGGAATATTTCCATCATTGCCTATCCAAAACAAAATTTAGAAATATGTGTATTTAGAGAGATGAAAGAGTGCTCATCCACCAAAGTCTCTCCTATGGAGAATTTTGGATTTGTTTAGAGGAAATACTTCAATAAAAGAAAGTGCAATGTAGGGGCTGAGATTATAAACTTTGGAACAAAACTTCCTAGGTTTGAATGCCAACTCTTTTGTTTTTACTCATAGGACCTTAAATAAGTTACCTCACTCTTCTGTGCCTCAGTTTTCTTATCTGCAAAATTAGGATAATCAAAGAAGACCTTTCATGAGATCATGTGCAGATTAAAGGTAATAAAATATGCAAAGAATTAAGATTAGTACCTGACACAAAGAAAGTTTTCAATAACCTGGATAAGAGGGAAAAGAAATCTGTTATTCTTGAAAGGCTATGAATGGGGATGAATGGGGAATTCAGAGAGAGAAAGCAGAAGATTTTTCTGAAATGTGATGATGTGTATTTATTATGGAAAACAAAGTTAAAGGTGGAACTAGATGAAAGAGGAAAAAGTACATGAAAACAGAAGCAGAAGGCAGAAAGAGAACTGAGAAACAAGAAAGTCACAGAATCAAGTGGGAGTCTGAGGGTTATCACAGGCCGGGCTAGACTCTGTTATACCAGCTTCTCCACCTGTTACCACCTATACTATCTCCCTTCTCAAAGATGGCAAATTGGTCCTATTTTGGGCACCAAATCTGATCAACTGGAGTGTTGTACTGTGAAGGATTAATGAGCTGCACTTGGGCTTTTCAGAAAGCAGTACAATGAGGGATTAGCAATGTCTGCTCTGAGCGGAGGATTACATCACAGCACATCAACAGTTTTTTGGCCACATAGCCTTAGGCCAGGCCTGTGTCCTCACAATATTAGAAATAAAGACAAAAGAAAAAGGACCCTCACACACACAAGATCTCTCCATTCCGTCCAGCTTACCTAGGACCTTGGCATCAAGGACAGCTCTGTCCAGGCTGTACCAAGTAAGGTCATAAAACTACATTGAATTTTAGGCATGAGTCAGTCAGGTCATCCATTCAACAAAGACCTCTTCATAGGAGTTCTCCAGCCCAAATCAAGCACCCAGTAGGTGTCTGGGGAATTTGCAGTCAATAAAAGGTATAGATATTCTCATCCTTAGGGAGGGAATCAATTGCAACTGAAAGAATTGAAAGTTGTAATATCCATATTACTGACTTGAAAAATATACCTTGAAATGTGTGGAGACAGCCGTTTCAGAGCTCAGAAGGACCTCAGCAAATATTCAGTTCTGATTCCTCACAGTATATAGAGAGAGTGAGATCCAAAGTTGATAGAATGTCAGAGACAGCACTAGAATTCTGGGTTCTTGGGACCTGCCAGCCCAGGTATTCTAATAATATTGGAAATGCAATCCTAACCCTCCACCATCCTTGCTGTCCTCTCCTAAAAACCCAGGAGAAAATTGGACCAATAAGGAAATTAATCCATTCAGAGAACACTGACTCTATTTAAAAAACTCAGCCACCCTCTGCCATGTTAGAAACACCCATATGTTTCTTCTGAATCCCAAGGCTAGAAAAATTCTCAAATTGCCTCTATTAGAACCTCCTAGTTTATCAATAGACTGCAGAAGAGGTTCTAGGCCATGCAGCCTCACAATGAGCAAACCATGGCCATTATTTCTGCTTGAAATAGGAACTTGTTCCCAAGGTTATCCCTGCTGGCATATAGAGGTGCTTCATGAACTTCCTCCAGGAGATCCTTTAAAACATAAATATGATGTTTTTAACAATACCTTCATAACCCATTAATGCCCAAGTATGCTTGTTTGTACAATTCACAGATAACAGTTCCATGACCTTGGATAAAAGTTCCAGAGAAATTCTTGAGCTTTGCATACTTCATGATTGGTGAGGATCAGGGGCTGCTTCTTGTCACCCCCAACATTAAGGAAGTGGGTAGGGCTCCTGGTTCTGAAAATGGAAAAGGCAATGCCTTGCTTATTATGCTCATCATTATGTTTATAAAATTCACACATCTTTGTGCTGCTAAGGTTCATGCTTTTTCACTGCTGTATTTCGCTGTATCCCATTGTATGCATGTGGTGCAATTTTTTAATCCATTCTTCTGTTAATAGACAATTACATTGCATGCAGTTTGAAATAGTGTGCATAACATCTTTGTTCTTAATTATTTGTTCATGAAGTTAAATGCCCGGAAAAAAAATTTCCTGGGTGTTCTTCAAAGGTAGGAAGATATTCAACTTTAATCTTCTATAGTGTTTGCACCATTTCATGTTCCCACCAGTTTGAATGAGATTTTCCTCTGTTCCACATCTGCACCAATATTTGGTGTTTAAGAGTGTTTCATTTCAGTCATTCTGATGATTCTGTGGCAATAATTCTTGGTGGTTTCAGTTCACTAATGAGGCTAAGCCTGTCCTCACACATTTATTGCCCATTTATATTTCCTTTATATGAAGAATGAATTGAAATTCTTTACCAATTTTTCTTTTGAATTGTCTTTTTCTTAATGGTCTCAAGGAGTCATTTATAGGATTTGGGCACCAGTCTTTTGTAATGATAATTGGTTTTTGTTTTTGGTTTTTGGGTTGTTTTGTTTTGGTTTGGTTTTGGCACCAAGGATTAAACTCATAGGTGCTTTACCACTGATCCACATCCCCAGCACTTTTTTATTTATTTTTTTGACATAGGGTCTCCCTAAGTTGCTTTTGACATTGCTAAGTTGTTGAGGCTGGCTGGAACTTGTATTCCTCCTGCCTTAGCCCCGGAGTCACTGGGATTATAGGTTGTAATGATAATTATTGAAAATATTTTTCCCACTCTGTGTTTTGTCTTTTCAGTTTCTTGTTGATATGTTTTGTTGAACACAAGTTCTTAGTTTTAATGTAGCTGAATTTATCAGTCTTTCCTTTAGAGTTAGTGTTTTGGGGGTCTTATTTAAGAATTCTTTCCCTGCCCTGAGAATATGAAGAGATTTTTTTATATTCCCTTCCAAAATATTTCAAGTTCTATTATTCACAGTTAGGTCTTTGTCTTTTTGATATTAAACTTGAAGATGTCTCAAATTTCTTTGTTCAATTATAATAGAGATAATCACATCATGGTTTTGAGCCCTAAGTTGGAGGTAGGCTGCTTAAATTGAGTTATGGCTTCGTCACTCAGTAGCTGAGTGATGCTGAGAACCTGTTTCCCCAGGTACTATTTACAAAAGTACTTTCATGAGAATTAAATGAATTAGGATATATAAAAGGGCTTTGAAGAAGGAATAGTTGGCACACACTATGTGCTCTATAAGACTTATCTGTATCTTACTTTGTCCTTAAAGTTCCTGTCCCAACTCACTCATACCCTGTGATCATCCTTGCTACCCTCAAACAACATTAAAAAACAAGATCCCACAAAGCTCTGCACTGTCGTGATCAGCATTCTGCTTGTAGAGCTGCTTTTGATTGTATAATTTTCTTGCACGTGTTGATACTTACATGCTTCACTTGCCATCTGCAGGCATTTCAGCTTCCTACCAAAAAGATGCTCCTAGTTCTGTTGACTTAAAGATCAGAGAGATGTGGAAATCAATTCTCTCTGGACATTTCTTGTTATCCCTAGGAAGTTAAATAGTTCTGAAAGTGGTAGAAAAGAAAAAAAAAGATTTCTCAACTTTTCTCCATCTGAGATGCACATTTAGGGGAACATTGTATTATCATTTTTGTCTTTTCCCTTCAAGACACTAAAAATAGCTTCAATCCAGAGAAAGAGAGCATCTAGTGTGTGTTGAAAAAATTCCAAGTAATAAGTGCTTTATACATGTTATTTCATTTAATCCTTTCAATAAGTATGAGATGTGCAGAAAGGCGGGAAGTGCTGGTATTCGGAGCAGTCTTTCTGGCTTCCATGGGAGAATCCTCTATATCATACAACCTCCCACAGAGGCAACCTCCAGCAGAGTTATTAAGAAGAATTGGTCAGTCTCTCCCTATTGAATGCTCCACTTATTTTATACTCATATCACTTTAACTGCATCCCTGGTCACTTATTCTCACACCAGTCTTGGAAATTATTCTTCCAGTGAATGCCAGCATGAAGCCTGACCACCCACCACAAAACTCAGACTAGAGTTAATGTCTGAGGATCTATCTCTAAAATCTCAAGCTAGTGCTGTTCCTGTGCTCTCTCTCCTAGGAATGGCAGAATATGAAGCTTCGTGAAGACCCTTCTCTTACACAGACATGTTTATGTATACAAGTCAATTCATGTGTGTTTGTGTAGGTACACAGATAAGCAAGAACAGGCACATAACTGTAATGACTCGATTAATAAGAGTGATCATTGTCTACAGTTATATAATTTAATGTGTATTAATAATTAATGTGTATTAACATAAATTTGAATTTAGCATAATTTTTTTTGCTAGCATTTGCTAACTAGAATGCTTTGGGTCCCCTTTTAGAATGATGCAAGTAATGGGGATTGTTATGGTTTCAATATGAGGTGTACCCAAAACTCATGTGTGAGAGAATGCAAGAAAGCTTAGAGGTGAAATGATTGGGTTATGAAAAACCTTAACCTAATCAGTGCATTAATCCCCTGATAGGGATTAACTGGGTGGTAACTGTAAGTAGGTAGGGTGTTGCTGGAGGAGGTAGGTCATTGGGGACCTGCTCTTGGGGTTTTTATTTTGTCCCTGATGAGGGGAGCTCTCCCTATGTTTCCTGGTGTGATGTCTTAAGCATCTTCCCCCCACCACATTCTCTGCCATGATGTCCTGTCTCATCTCAGACCCTGAGGAATAGAGCTGGCTGTCTACGGACTGAGACCTCTGAAACCTTAGACCCCAAAAAAACTTTTTCTCCTGAAAAAAAAAAAAAAGAAGAAGAAGAACTTACTAAAACAGAGACACTTTCTGTTTTGTTTTTTGTTTGTTTGTTTATGTTTTTGTTTTTTTCAGAAATTCACTTAAACAAGTAACTTCTAGGTTGAGTCTTTAAACAACCCACTGGGCTTTAGGCTTTCTGGCAAAGTGGCCCTCCTGCTCTAGTAGTTTCTGAAGACCTCAGGGTGAACAGCACAAGTCTGCTGCCCACAATAAGATCTTCAACAAATGTTTGCTACACAAACAAACAAGAGAACAAATCGGATCCATTGATAAGCAACCCAATCAGCTAGCTCCAGCACTATGCCAATGATCACTAGAAATAAGAATTAGCACCCTGAGGCTGTACAGAAGCTAAGTCATCAGGTTTAGTCTTGCAAGCTAACTTAGACTTAATTAGGGAGAAATGTTGACTCAGACATTTCAGAAAGTATTTAAACAGCAAGTGTTAAGACTGGAATCTTTCTTCACAACCTATAATGCAGGGTTTCACAGGCAGCAAACATTCAATAAATACCAACCACTTACCTCTTAGAAATCTAGATACTTCTAATAGCCAAATTCTTTCTTTGATGTGTGTGTGTATAGATTAACCAAGGTGAACAATCAATACCCACAGATGCACAACCATCCTGCCATCACCTCTGCCCAGTGCCTTCCCTGTCTGCCTCCATAGGCTACCTGCTGAAGAATTGGATCTAATTTTTAAAATTTAAACAAATTCCTTCTCTCCAAACTGTGAGTTTGCCTTTCTTATTGAGAGTTTGGTAAAAGGTACATCCTCATTTTTATCCCTCAAAAAGGAAATGTGTTATTCTTTGCCCATTCTTATTCTGGTAACTCCTAAACCAAGAACACTACAATATTGGCAGAGATGGTGGTGCCACTTGCCATGTCCTCCATAGATTGCCAAACTCCTACCTCTGTCTTTTGTAGTATTCCTCCAGAAAGTGATCAGGCAACCCCAGAATACAGACTGGAAGGATGTGACAGTTGGATAGAAAGGTAACTACCAGTAAGCAAGGAGTGGATAGTAGAAAAAGTTAATCCCTAACTTTAGGTATTTTTATAGACTAAATTATGATATGTTCTCCAAAAAAAATGTATACATTGAAATCCTAACACCCAGCACCTCAGAGTATGCCTATATTGGAGATAGGATATTTAAAGAGGTAATTAAAGTAAAATAAGGTTTATGGATAGGACCTAATCCAATCTAATTGTCCAGGCATTTAGAATAGCCCAGACTCATACTCATGGGTGATTGAGCCTCAAGGATTACAACACCCATCCATCCATCTGTTACACAAATACAGATACACCTAATCCAATCTGAATTTCCTCCTTATAAGAAGAAGAGATTGAAACACAGATGATCACAAAAAAAAAAAAAAAAAAAAAAAAAAGACAAGTCACCAGAAGAAGACGGCCATCTATAAGTCAAGGAGAGAGGACTTAGAAAAAGAACCAATCCTGCTAAAACCTTGATCTTGGATTTCTAGACTCCAGAATTGTGAGAAAATTAATTTCTGTTGTTTAAACCACTCAGGCTGTGGTACTTTGTTATGACAGCCCTAGCAAAGAGTCTTGGATTAACTGTGATCAAGTTGCAATTACTGAAGAATAGAGAATGGGGGACAACACATGTTGTTCTTTAGATTTATTGGTTCCCAATATCTCTGCATCAGTTCCCTATTGCTACAAAACAAATCGCCTAACATTTAAAAGCTTAAAATAACAACCATTCATTTGCTCACAAGTGAAGGTCAGCAATTTTGGCTGAGAGCATCTAAGCAGTCAGTACTTCTACTGATTTTTCTGGGGGTCACTCAAATGAGTGAAGCCATCTGTAAGCTTCTTCGAGGAAGGATGCTAAGACACTACCTCATGCACATGTCTGGCCATTGGTGCTGACTGTTGGCTTCAGTGCCTTGCTTCTCAGGCTCCCACAGGATGGACAGAGCTATTTTCCATAGTGTCCTCCAGTCAGCAATCCCAAAAGGGCAATGACAAAAACTGCAGCTCTTTGAGGCCTGGATTCAGAATCACAATCTGACTTCTAATACCTTCCTTTGACCAAAATAAGTCAGTGTCAGATTCAATGGGAGGAGAATCAAACCCACATCTTTATGAAAGTTATAGTAAAGGTATAGTGCAAAGGTATAGGTGTATAGGTTGTGCATAGGGAGGCAAATTAAGGTTGCAGTCATTTTTACAAACATGTGCTACATTCCATTCAGACTAGTAGGATCACGTGCCTAATTACAAGGCAAGTGCGTGCTCCATTCTAGGCATTTAGAAGAACAGGGCCAGACTAATGGGTGATTGTGCCTCCAGGATTACAGCACTCATCCATTTATTCATTACATAAATACAGATACAAAATAAAAAATCTACACTAGGAATACAAAGGTGAATATGATATAATGCCCACCTTCAATGATATGTCAATTACTACAGTTATAGAGACACAATAAGTGGATCAAAACAAGATTGTATGCAGGGTACTCAATTCTAGGGAGCATAAATAAATAAAGGTTTCATAAGGGAGGTGACTCTTGCCCTTAATTCAGAATGATGAGGTGCTTCCTCATAATTACCAGATAAATTGGAATAAGAAGGTAAAGGGCTAGGTGAGGTAATGGTTTAGGAGGCTGCACCACCTTGTGCCAAGGGCAGGAGGAGGCTTAAGACTAAGGAACATGAGCTTTCTCCAGAGGCAACAGAAAGACAGTGAAGACTTTCAGGTACAGGCTGTGCGCTCATTCTTGCAATGTGGTAAAATGTACAGGATGTTCTTGAGGCAAGGGAACCAGCAAAGGAGCTTTTCCAATAGAGTATTGTGGCTGCAAAATATGGAAAATAACTACCCAATTGAAGCAAAAGTGAAGTGTTTCGAAGGCTATGGAAGTGTTGGCAGGGTTAAGGGGAGTTGGAGTATTGGGTCTTTAACCCTCCCTGCTCCAGAAAGTGTGAAGACAAGCTTCAATCAATCCCCTATTCCTCTTCTGGCCACTGTCGACAGACAAAGCAAACCATTCCTCCTCTCCTTTCCATCACTCTCTTTCAGGGTCAGGGCCTTGGAAAAGAAAATGCAGTTGACTAAACTTATGTCATACACTACAGGACCATTCTAAGAGCCAATCTCAGCCACTACAGGGCCATTCTAAGGACAGACATCAAGGCCCACCTACCTTATGATATGGAGGAGTCAAGAGTGAGAGCTTAAGGATTACTTATGTCCAGTCTAATGCCACCCCACCCACCCCACCCTGCCTAAGGTTCTGATTTAATTGGTCAGCTGTGTGATCTGGGTTTCAGCGAGGGGAGTTAAAATCTCCCTGGTAATTCTACAGCCAAGAATCACTGTCCTAGGTGCGGGGCTGAGAAGTGAGTTGAGATTCCTTGGCGGAAAGAAAAGAGGAAATTATCTGAGTCAGGTTCAGAGCTCTATATTCCCAGCTTGAACCTGAGCCTTCCTACTTTTATCTTTTTTATATATTGGACCCTTGCCTCAGATTTCCATTGAAGAAAAGGTACTGTGCTGTTGAAGAAAGAATCAAGTTTTAAAGAAAAACAATATCATAAAGTTCTTAAATGTCAACAGTCCACAGGGTTTTTGTATCAAGAAAACTTTTCCTCAGCATCATCTTTGAAGTTACTTACTTGGCACTATAGTCACTGAAGTTTTTATATGCAGTTGCCGAAAAGGAAAAATTTGCTTCAATGATCAGAAAAACACCACAACTTAACCACACTTGTCAATGACAGCCTTTGCATATTAATTAACTGCACATTTATTATGTATTTACCATATGCTGTGGGTCCCACTTTAAAGTCTAGAAATATGGTCTAGCTTTACAGGCAGTTCATATTCTAATAGAGGTGACAAGCCAGGGACAAAGGTATGAACAAGATAAAGTTATATCATGCACATCTTTTCAGTCTAAGTCCTTTGGCATAAAGTCCCATAGAGGAGGGTTCTGTTGGGTGATATCTAGCTCAGTCCTCCAAGATTCTGAGGACACACTTCACATTATAGTGGAGTCCCATGGATCCTTGGTGGCTCCATTCATGGGAATACTGACATGTGCCCTTATAGCTGCCCTGTGCTCTGTCTTCAGAAGCATACCAGAGATCTGAGGGGGGTTGAAACCAGCTAGTCTTTGAGGAGAACCCAGGTATTTCCTTCTCAACATCAAAGAGAGGATTGGATTCTTTGCTAATGGAGAGTTCATGCCTAAGAAGTCTTCACATTCCCAAAGTAAAGTGTCCAGAAGCCCATTTTGTGAGTGGTGATCACTTTAATGGATGTCATTGCTTTGCGACTGCAATCTCAAAAGCCATCCAGTGGCTTAGATATCCAGGATTCAGCCTAGAGAAAGGATTCTTGAACTTTTCATTTCCTTATTTATCGGAATAACATTCAAACCAATTAGAATTTGCTGGGTGAGGAATTTGCTGCATGCCTGTAATCCTAGCGGTTTGGTAAGCTGAAGCAGGAGGATCACAAGTTCAAAGCCAGACTCAGCAAAAGCAAGTTGCTAAACAATTCAGTGAGACCCTGTCTCTAAATAAAATACGAAATAGGGCTGGGGATGTGGCTCAGTGATCAAGTGTCCCTGAGTTCAATCCTCTGTTCCACACACACACACACACACACACACACACACACAATTAGAGCTTAATTGGCATACTGATGGATCCCATAGTCTAATTTCAAGGCTAGAGATAGGTTCTATTGTGGAGAGTTAGCATCTATAATGTGACTGGTGAATAAATAAGAAAAATTAATAATATCTATCAATGCTAACCTGTAAATGAGAACTTGGAGAGTGGTTCAAACTCCATGGAAACAATCTGTTCTCCTAAACATCGTCTTGTCCTTAATATCCTTTTGTAGTCTCTGTATAAAGGGCTCCTATCTCCTATGGATATAATCACAAATTTCAAACGAATAAAGAGAAAAATTAATGAGTTTTCTTTTTCTTTAAATGACTGTACAAAAGCTTCAAACAGCTCTTCCCTAGTGAAATTATCTCTATCAGGAATTTCAGACTTAAAACTTTCATTCCATGGGGTTCAATTCCCATAAAAGAAGACCTGTTTATAAAACAGTATTTATTATTTTCTTCTCTTTCTGAAAAATTTGTATGTACCCTTATAGCCTTAAAAAAAATTACTAAAGCACAAAGAAATAAGTTAAAATCACTTAGAAATTCCTAGATAGAAATACAGAGATTACGAACTCACAGTCTTTTCTTCCAGTCTTATATATTATATAATATTTTTAGATGAATAACGATTTTTGCTAAGAACCTGATCTACCACACGTCAGGGTCAAGTTTCATAAATAGTGGCGGGGCAAAGACAGAAAATACTCTCTGGCTACTGAATTGGCAAAATCAGAAATGAATGGGGCCATAAAGAGCCTACGTCTTTCATTAATGTGTAAAGCTGAGACTTTATTTATAAGGAGATTCTAAATTCCAGGCCGGTCTCACCCGACTGCCCTTGATAGAGGTGGCCTGTTTGTCATGTTAATGAAGAGAAAAGTTTTAAGTTCCACAAAGACTTTCCCCCTAGGCTGAAGGGGAGAAAGCAGTTCAGAGGTGGGATTGGGGTGGATCCTGACGCACCTTGCTGACCTGTGGGGCCAGCTGACCCCAAGTCAGGAGTGAGTGGAGCTGCCCCAGCTTGGACCACAAGAGGTGACAGACAGATTTGGGTTCTCAAAATTTAAGCAGCATCAGAGTCCTGCAGAGGGCTTTGGGAGGCAGGGGGCAAGGTTGAAATCTACATTTTAAAAAGCAGGCATCTCAGGACCACAGTTTGAGAAAGACTAGTCTACCCTGCCCCTTGCACTGTTTAACAAAGAGGTTCAGAACTCAAGTTCTGAAGTCAGACAGATATGGTCTTTATTCTTAACCCCATCCATTAATCACTGCATGAACTTGGACCAGAAACTTAATAAATCTGAACCTTTACTTCCTCACAAGTAGAACAGAAATAACTACAAAGTTGTTCCAAGAAATGGATCATATAATGTATAAGGGTTAAGCCCATTGACAGCTTATAATATAACTATTCAATACATGATTAATATTCCTTCTATTCAAGTCCCATATCAATATTCTCCTGGAATCTTTCTGCACTTACTAGTATTGATTTTCCAGATTCCTAAAATATTTGCTGGTTCTTTCCTTTCCAACCAGCTCCGGGGTAAGGAAAAAAGTACTTCCCTACCCCCAACCGGGGCTTCCCAACTCCGCTACTGTGTGAAGGACCAGAGATCTCTGGCCAGACTAGTCCTCTGCTGCCACCTTGTGGTTTTAGCTCATCTAACACTTTGCAAGTTAACCTTGTCAAGGAGGCGCTTCCCAGCTGCAACCCATAAACACAGTATAAGCAAAGCTGCCAGAGATAATGCCTGCTCAGGCTACTTAGTGGGCGTGAGGACCCGTAGGGAAGAGTTTCTGTCCAAGACAATCCAAAGGACAGTCCAAATCCTGAGGGTCACAAAATTACAAAAGAATTAGGATCAAGAGTAGGAAATTTCCCTTGCTACTGATCTTGAATGGAGGTCTGGAGGGTCTTGCTGACCTCTTGCATGGTCTGTCCACATATTTCTGAGCATAACTCCAGAAAACCTGCTTGTAAATGTTTATGATAACTTCTGGGATCTCAAGGCTCCACCTTGGGGGATCACCTCCAGGAATAAACCCAACAATATCTTCTGTTGTAGTCCTCTGGCTCAGTCGTGAGGCTCACCTTTTTGGTGACATAATGACTATCTTCTTGTTGATCTCCTTTACCCACAGGGAACCTTTAAGGTCATTGCAATATGAATGAAGACTATTTCCAGGACATCTACTCTTATGTCTCTCATACATGACCTGGGACAGATCAGCAATGAGCATTCCCCTAGGAAATGAAATGGCCTCTGCTCCTTCTAGAAGACACCCAAAATCTTCACAAGGAGCCTGTCCCCACCCCAAGGGGCATGAGGGAAGGAAAAGCAAATGTTCACCTCTCCTCAACAGGGAGGGCAGGGAAGCACCTCTCCCCGGGAGCACCTCATACCTGAGGCTCGGGACACTGATAACTGTCTCCCCTCCTCTTGTTTTCTTTTCTTAGAGCAATGAACTGGGAGATGGAAGGGAGAATGGAGACCCAGGCCTAGTATTGCAGCCACCTCTCAGGACGGCTAGGCTGGAAATGGGTGCATTTTTAGTTTCTTTCTAATCTATGGATTTTTTGGCAAATCTTCATCCTCATTTTTGGGTCCATAGGCATCAGTTCTGGTCAATAGAAGTCCCACTCACCATCTGCTCCCTGGGCAATTCAGGCCAATGCCCAGATGAGTCTCTGAATGGAATAAAAGGCAAAGCCCTCTGGTCCTTCCCCTGTGGAACCACTTTCACTTCTGTGAAAGCGCACTTAAAACTAGCTTCACTGAGGCACCATCTCTTAGGACGTATTTGGAGGTTGGGTCAACACGAAACTCTGCAACAGAAGCAGAAAGAGAGAAATTAACAAAGGATGAGGGCAAGATAAGCATAGGCAGAGAAATGTAGAGTCTCTGTGGGTGAATCTGGGTGTTGGAATGTTATCCACCAATTACCTGTCCCCAAACCAGATGTGAGCCCTGAAAAATTCACTTATTTAATGCATTTAATGATGGTAACTCATATTTTTGAAAGAACACTACAATTTGACAAAGATTCATTAATTCACGTGGGTTTAAGTCTCGCAATAATCCTGTTGGATTGTGTTTTACTCCATAGACAGTCAGCTCCATTCTTCGGGGCTTAAGGTGAGGCAGAAAATCATGGCAGAAAACTGTGGCAGAGGGAAGCAGCTCACATGATAATCAGGAAGCAGAGAGATACAGTTGCCAGGAACAATATATACCCCAAAGGCAAGGTCTCAATGACCACCTCCTCCAGCCACACCCTACCTGACTTCAGTTAATCCCTACTGGGGATTAATTTACTGATTGGGTTAAGCTCTCCTAACCCAATCATTTTACCTCTGAATGTTCTTACATTGTCTCACCCATGAGCTTTTGGGGGATACCTCACATCCAAACCACAACAGGTTAGTAGACCAAATACCACTTTTTCACTAATAAGAAAATTAAAGCTCTAACATATTACATGATATGTCCAAAACCATAGAACATTCATCTCTCTTTTAAATCAAAGCACTTATATCCAAAATTCAAATTTAAAAAGCATTAGCTGTTTAACTAGCCTCAAGCACTTATGGTCAGGGACTTGAAGGAATGGGGTTAGGGTGGATGCAAGATTGGATAAAAGGAGGAAAATTCCCGAATGAGAGCTGCGGCTCAGGAGAGTCGGCCCGATTTGGCAGCAGTGGGCAGTTACAGACGAGCATGAGCCCCAGGTGCCTGGACAAAGGGGAGAGGAAGCTGTGTACAGATTAACCATCAGCCAACAGAAGGCAAAGTAGTGACTTCATATTTCTTTCGTCCTTATATAGGTCCAAATATACCCTGATGCACTATGGGAAAATCCCTTCTCAACACCAAAACTTCCTGAGGAAAAAAAAAAAAAAAAAAAACTCCTGAACTAGTTTTAACCATTTTTGTATTCTTCTAACTCGTCTTGGCAGCCTAGAGACTTTCCTTTGTGAACTCAGGGGTTTCAAAGCGAGTTTTGTTTTCATGCATGGTATTGATTCTGATTCTCAGGAGGGTCTCTTGACATCTCTCCACACCTTACCTGATTAATCCAGCAAATGCAGCCGGCCCCTCACTCATGATGGGGAGAGGGAGGTACAGAGAAATTCAGAGCCTCGTCTGAGGTAACAAAACCTCTCCAGAGTGAAGTGAGGAGATGAATGCTAAATCTTCCCCCAGAACTGCACACTATCCTTCATCACAGCCTTTCTAGCTTGAAGACTGATGAAAGGGTGCCATGGATTTTCATGTTTTCTGCTTCCCCACTGAATAATCTCTCAAAAAGTAGCCCCTTGCCCTTCCCTTCCTGAGAGACACTCAACCAACCATAAGGAACCCCGGTTCCCACCTGGCCCTGCCTACCACATGCTAGGTTCCTCTGCCACTTCCCCCTCTCCTGGCCTCAATTTCTACATCCGTCCAACAAGGGACTGGATGGAAAATATCTAAATGCCTCCTCAACTGTCTTTCTCTTTGGGACTATGACTGATTGAATCCCTCCTTTCTTTCCTGCCTGCCTTTGACACAGCATTTTGGTCTTCAGAAGTTAAAAATCAGCATGTCAAAAGTAGTAGAAAGGACAGATAGGCTTGCCAGAAGGTTTCAACAGAAAAACTTGGCACACCTGAAAAATACTTATCAGCTACAGTGCATGTATTCTACTTATAAGTCTCACATCTTTGCAACTGGGTGCTTAAACCTAGCTTTGGGGGTTGGATTCAGACATCTGGCAACCAGAGTGGACAAAAAGTGTATGCATTATGTGAGAAGTTGAAGGAAATTTTTACTTTTTATAAGAAACATATATGTAGTCCAGTCTCAGAGACAAAAAGTCACAGAAGAAAATACAATTAAAGAAAATTCTGCTGTGAGATGTTTGCCCTTGTTTCACCTAAAACAGCAGCTTTCTGTGCCCTGCGTGAGGGAGGCATTTGGCAGGATTTGCTAAGCCTACTTACTCAAGACCTGATCCACACCCCTGACCCCTCAAAATACACACTAGGAGCTTACAGCCTGCCCTTGGCTGCCTCTCCTGCCCCTTACCCTCTAAATACATACTGAGAAGGACAGAGAGCTTGGAGCCAGCTGGGCTGCCTCTCTTGGGCCTGAGATATGTTTACACTGAGGTCTCAACACAGTGGGATCAGAGAGAGCAGGCGCAAAGGGAGTCAGAGATGCACTATGGCTCTGCAGAGGACAAAACTATGACCCCTGCCTAGTGACCTGAGTTTTAAATCCACCTGAAGTAAGGAATTTATGTTTCATTTATTTTATTATTAATTGATGAATCACAATTCAATTATATGATTTATATGTATGGGGTACAAGTTGATGTCACAATATATGTACATATTGTAGAATAATTCATCAAACTAATATACACATCACATCACATACTTATTTCTTTATGTTACACAGAAACATTTCACCTCAGTTTCATCATCCATAAAATAGTAACAAAAATACCTGACTCACAAGACTATGATGTTTTCCCTTCATTTCCTCTTACCCCAAACAGTGCCTGGCCTAGAGAAATAATTTGATAAATATTTACTGAATAAACTTCACACTTTGTCCACAGTCAGCTCTGAGTCTACAGGTAAATCTCAAGTTATCCTCCCTTAGAGGATTTTTCTCTAAAGCTGAAACATGAATCCAGAGGACATCTGCTGAGATTTTTCATAGGGTCCAGTTCCTGCCTCATTCTTCCCTCTTTTGTAGGTCTTTGCCCTCCCAGCAGCATCCTCTGTTTTCCTAAAACAGAAGAGATGCATAGACTCACAGGCAAAAAATGAGGGCAGATGTCTCTCAGGGGAAAGATTGGCCTCCTCTTCCATCTAAGGATCCATAGTCCTCATTGATCTAGACTTTGGGTAGAAGTTTCCCAAGTGGTGGAGATGTGCCACATGTCAGAACTATCAATCACATCATAAACCTGGGCTCACAAGTGCCAGCTTTTATCTAAGGGACAAAAAAATGAAAGAGAAGTCCCTGCCTCCTTGCTCCCCAAAGTCTCAGGAATCAGCAACTTTTGCCTCTTCCCATTTGATTATAATTGATTTTAAGTCATCATTTAGCAGAGAAAACAGGACATCACAAACAAACCTTGAACTATCCTTAACCCTTCATCTAGAGTTGGAAATGAATTTTATTTCACTCTTTCACACTGCAGCCTGCAGTAGAATCAAGGTCTCCACTTCAAGGAGACTGCATGAAAGTCAGAAAGCCCTGCAGTGGAACAACCAATTGGGCCTCAATTCAATTGTGTAACTTCAGTAGGAGATGGATCCTGGTTCTCTGGACACATTTATGAAGATTCCTACCGTCCTTGGTGATAATATGCTAATAATGAATAAGCAATAGCTGTGTTAATTTCCTTTCCTATTAATTCATCTGCTTTCTTAACTACTAAAGCCACAGTGCATCTTTTCCTTTGCCTAGAAAATTCCAATTGCCTCTTTACCCCTTTGAAGTCTTCCTGGAGGCTGTGTTTCTACTCTGCCCCAATCCTAAAATGGGGCATTGCTCAATAGAAATAGAAATATAATGATAACCACACATGCAATTTTAAATTTTCTAGTAACTGTGCTTTATTAGTGCATGTTAATTATACAGAATAATAGGTTTCATTGTGGCATATTCATACAAAGTGTAACATGTATTGATTATATCTGCCTCCTATTATCCTCCCTTACTCTCCCCCATCCCCTTCCTCTTCTCTAATAGTCTCCCTTCTAGCAGCTGCATGTTAAAAAGTAAAAAAAAAAAAAAATCAGGCAAATCTAATTTTAATAATATATTTTATTTAATCCAGGATAGCCAAAATAATATCAATCCAACCTATAATTATTATTTTAAAGATATTAACAGTACTGTGTATAATAAAAGCACATCATAACTCAGGATTTAAAACTCAGGCACATTCAAGTGATCTGTAGCCACGTGTGGCCTCATATAATATACTTTACGTATTTTTAAGTAATTGTGTGTTTACATGTTCATCTGCCCTATTAGAGTGAAATTCCTTAACAACAGGACAATTAACCCACTTTTGTTCTGTCTTCCCAGATGTGGAACACCTATAAAAACTTAAATACAGTATATAACATATAATAAAACTTTACAACATAAAATGCACCCATAAAGCATAATTATAATATAATGGGTATACACTACTATATTACTAAATTACTATTTCCAACCTATTTGAATGCACCTGAGTCAATTCCATTAAAATATTCACAGAACCGAAAACTTGGGACTTAATGAGTTAACAGTGGCCAACTCAAGGCAGAGAGTCCAGGTAGAATGATAGCTCAGTTAATTAATAAATGAATGTCACAATTGACCACCAGTAGAAACAGAGAGGAGGGAAAGAGGGTGTGTTTAGCACTGGGTATTGTGAGTCAGAGGTACTCTGAAACTCTTGGATTATCACATTCAGAAATAAGTCAGATAGAGATAGGGGCTCAGGAAAGGGGCAGGATGAAAAATAAAGGTCAAGGAGGCAGGGTTTGGGAAGGTCTTTACCACAAAAACAGGAGCACACATCTAGCCATCTCACATAAAAATACTGTGGATCATTTGTAAGGAAAATCACAACCTGCATGGTCAAAACATATTCCCAGCATGCAAGTGCACTCTTCCTTCCCTGGTTAGTTACTTGGGGCAGATCCTGGACAGGATAGGGATATAGGTGAGGTCCATATGCAACGCAGCAGGATTCTCCCCCTTTGCCTGATTCTCTCCCCCTCGTCTTTTCACCCAACTTCCCCAAATGATCGATACTGCCAGTCAGAAAAAACAGTTTCTAGAAAATTCCCTCACATTAGAACAATGCTTCTCAAACTTTTAATGTTCACATACACCCCCTGGGGATCTTGACTGGATGTGGATTCTTACTCTTGGTAGTTCTGCCGTGGAGCTTGAGATTCTACTTTTCTAACAATGATGCTGATGCTGATGCTGATGCTGCTGGCCTGTCGTCCACATTTTGAGTAAGAAAGCATCAGGAATTAAAGACTTACATAAAGCTTTACCCAACTTTGGAGTTTAATTTCTAGAAGAGAATGCCAGAACAGAGAGCAGCTTAACCCACAGGGAATATGAGAAATAATGGAATTTCAACAATCAGATAGAACTGGTCAGACATCACATATTGTCTGACTCCTGAAAATGATATCACAGAAGCATTTCTGTTCACAGGTGAGGCCATCTGATTCATAGGGAGTAGTGGTGTCCTGTTACAAATCAGGGAGCAGCAGAGGCTGAATTGGAATCAATCTATTACACTTGCTAGCTATGTAATTTTGTGATTTTTTTCACTCTACTTCATGAACCTCAGTTTCATTACCCATTAAATATGTATAGTATCACAGAGGTTCTTGGAGTATCATACGAAATAGTGTATGTGACATTACTGGTGGAGTTCCTGTCATATGCTCGAGGCTCAACAAATGCTTATTAAAATTCAACCAAAATAGTTTCCAGTTGGCTCTGTGAAGGTAACACTGGAATCAATCTTGTGGGGTGAGAAAAAAAATTTAAGATATGTCTGCCTTTAGGTTGATTAAGCCTCGGAGGTTAGAATATTTTTCTTGAACGAAATTCATTTCCCTGTATAAAAGCAATGCAAATACATTTCCAAGCAAATGCCTTCAGGGAGTGAGCATAATTTCATCTTTACCTATTTTTATATTTCTTTACAGTTGCCATGAGAGCATTTTAATAACCTCCATGGAGTTGAAAGTGATGCAGGTAATTGCCATAAGTAATTTAAGGGCTATTAAAGCTAACAAACCTCTCCTGTGGAATACCTTGTTAAGCAGTGATCAGCAGAAAACACGTAAAGATCGTGCACACTGTAAATTCAAACTCTTTTTCCAGTTAAGCTGAAGTGAAAATGTAATTACATTACACATCAGAAGGGTACAGACATTAAATCCCTTCTTGTTCCAATCTTGGGTTGGCTCAAGCTGCAGATGCCCTGGTATTCTAATGAGATCCACTTCCTTTAGGAAAGGTGGCCTCATCTCTGATGTCATTCCCCATTTTCTGAACGGGCTGCTAATTTTCCATGCATGCTTCTTAACATATCGATTGGAACTTTCTTTTATTTAATCACAAAAGGCCTCAGGTATCTGGACTCCAGCCTTGGATAGGCCAATCACTGCTGTATGGCCTCCAGTGATTCTTTTCTCCATCTTAGGCATGAACTACTACAACTATAAAATGAAAATATTTTATTGTGTGCTCTTGAAATTCTCATCCAGCTCTAAAATATTTTGATCCTAAACAACTTCTTTATTTAGGTGTTCCTTTTCTGATCATTTTAACTATCAAAAATATAGCCATGAATCAAAAGTAGGTCACAAAGGGAAGAAAAGATCCATAAAATGCATAGGCTAATGTGACAAAGCCATTTGTAACATCTGCATTTTCTATCTTTCAGAACCTTGTAGACCCATACTCAGAATCAAGTTGCTCTTCCTTCATTTATTGGTCCTAATGAACTTGATCTCCCTCTTTGCTAAGTTCCTAACATAACTAGAAAGGACAAATTAAAAAAAAGGGGGTGGGGAGGAAAGTAGGTAAGCATACTGACAATAATTAGTGAAATCCCAAAGGAGAAAAAAGAGAACTTCAAGAAGCAGGAACTTTGTCTGGTTTGCTGTTACATATTCAGTGTCAGGCATGTGGGATATGCACAACAAATGCTGAATGAATGAATAATGAATAAATGAATTAATTAATAAGAGCAAAAAATTCCAAAAAGTACATACACATACATGCTTATGGGCAGTGGTTGGGGAACACTTAGTACAAATACAAATGATCGTGTACACTCGAAGATCCTTCCACAGACTGTTTCACATTCTGAAATTAATATATTAATATTCACAATATTCACGTGGGTGGCTAAAGCAGCAATGAAAACAAACTATGTTTAATAAGCTGTCATTAAGATGGCAAATGATTACCCATGGTTAAACGTGGTAGACTAGGCACATGTTTATCTCTTCTCCCTCCAATACCCTACCAAAAAAAAAAAGAAGAAGAATGAGTAAGAAAAAGAGGGGTATGTGATGGCCCAGAGAAAAAGAGAGAAGGAAAGATCCTCAGTGGACAAGAAATGTCAGCCAATATTAGTAGATGAGAAAACATCAAATGATTTTATTAGAGCTGATAAAGTGGAACAGCAAGGGCTTGCAGAGGGAGCTAATGCGATGCCATCCAGGTCAGGCCTCTGATCCCTAGAAAGACTAAGAAATTAGAGGTAACCACACAAGAGGCTTGGGGGAACTGAATGGCAAACAGGAGGATTCAATTACAATTTGTTAAAAGAGTGGTAAATTTCTTAAGTGTCTTCTCGGTCTTGGCAGGAAATTGAAGATTTATTCCACAAAGGCAAGGATTCAGAAAACGTCTAGCCCCCAGATTGCAGCAGATGGTAGGGAAAGACATACTTCTTTCTCTTTTTTCTTTTTTTAATTAAGATATTCTGTTTTATTAACAACCTTGTTCAGTTACATGTAAGTATTCGAAAGACACACTTCTAAAAACATGGGCACAAATGAAAATCTGCAATCAGAACAGATGGCCTCCAGGTGCCCTCATCTCTTTGAATTCTATGGCACTGGCAGCTTAGGAACATATTCTTCCACACATCACCCTCCCAGGCAGAAAACTAGAGGATTCTTATCTCTGGGGAATAGACCCAGAGAACAGATCCCTAAATACTCACACTGGATTCCTAGCTAGCCAGACAAGCTCTGCCTCTCTCAGGAAAGAGCAGTGAATCTCTTCCAATATAACATTCTCCAGTACAAACAGACAAAAAGAGAAACCAAGACCAGAACAAACCATTAAAAGAAACTTAGAGGAAATGAAGACAGTGAAAGTAAAAGAAAACCTTAAATGTATGTAACTGTTACTTTTATAGAAGTAAAAGAAATCTCTATCCATGGCAAAAGAACAGGATGAATATTGTTCAAGGAACATATATTAGAACTATTAAAATTTAAAAATGTGATTCTTGAAATAAAATATTCAACAGAGCCAGGAGCACATGCCTATAATCCCAGTGACTTGGATGTCTGAGGCAGGAGGGTCACAAGTTTGAGACTACCAGCCTCAGCAATTTAGCAAAGCCCTAAACAACTTAGTGAGATCCTATCTCTAAATAAAAAATAAAGTAACAGATGGGGATGGGGATGTGGCTCAGTGGTAAAGCACCCCTGGGTTAAACCTCTAGTACTCAAAAAAAAAAAAAAAACAGAAAATATTCATTAGAAAGTTTGGAATGTAAGTCAAGCAAATCTGTCAGAGAGTAGAAGGAGAAGACAAAGAGATAAAATAATAGGAGAAAGAGGACATTTGAATATCAATCAGCTCAAGAAGTCTAGCTCTATCTAATAGAGTTCTCCAGAAAGAATAAAATAAATTAGCACAATACTGATCACAAACATTTTCTCATAACTGAGAGACATGAGTTTTCAGATTGAGTCTGTTGACTGGATAGCACAATGAATAAAATAACTTTCCCACATGACAGTATATTGCTGTGAAAATTCGGAGTTTGGGAGATAAAGAGAAGATTCTGAAATTTTCAAGTCATAGAGAAATAACTGGCATACAAAAGACTGGAGATATGAATGCCATTAGATTTCTCAACAACCCACTCAAAGCAGGAAGTCAATGGAGCAACAGCTTCAAATAGGAAATGAAAATTTACATCCCAGAATTCTAACCTTAGCCAGATTATTGATTAAGTGTGAAGAGAGGCTAATACATATTAAGACTTTCAGGGTCTAAAAAAAGTGCTTCACATTTATGCTTTCTCGGGAAGCTACTGAAGAATGCACTTTACTGAAAATCAGGCTATAAAACAAGGAAGAAAAAGAAGTGGGGTGTGCAAATCAAGAGGAACATCCTGACAGAAAGGCAGAGGGAAGGTCCAGAAGGACAGCTGGACAGCATGCCTGTGGAAAGCAGGCTGTGCCCTGCTCTGTTACTGCACAATGTACAGAACAGTAGTTTTCAGACGGTGGCCCAAACCCATTACTCAATTCTGTAAAGTTTGCCCTAAGCTACTCCATTTTGGGTTTAAGTGCTGAGGTAGAATGGCTACACCTTGTTTGTACAAATAAACCACCACCATCTGCCTGGAATAATCATAAGAAACAAACTGATAAATAAAGTAATCATGTTGATAAAAATGACCACCTGTGAACTTATCAAATTAATCAGAAGCGCATGGATGCATAACTGTAATAAAAGAATCTGTGACTGCCCGGCTTTTGACTACCAGGTAATCTGGAAGTATTTAGTGAACTGCCACTGATGAAAGTGGTGTAGCCTGTAAATTTGTTGTTATTCAATAAATTCTGGAAATTGCGGAAAGCCACAAAAGTGTTTGGTCTACATTAATGGCATTGCTTGTAACAGTACCCAAAGCAAAACCTGACCAGATGGGAAGAGGATAGAGGACTCCTGCAGGAGCATCTCCAAGAACAAAAAGAAGGCAATGTTTTTGCCTAAGAGGGAAATAATAGTAATCAGGGCTGGAGAATTTTAAAGTATTAGTAATAAGAACGTAGACAAATAAGAAGGTGAGAAGAAAACAAGGTAATTATTAACTCCAGGAAGCAAAATACATTGAATGAGAAGGAAAATGTAATCACAAAATGCCAGATGGAAAATTGGGCAAATGTTTTATATTATTTTAGCTAAAAAAATTTTATATAATTTTATTGGGAAAACAAATATGTTGGATTATATAAGGATGCTAAATCCTCTTCTTTATAATAAGAAATCAATTAAAAAGTGAAAAAAGATGAAATTTGATAAATCAAGAACTAAGATTCAACTCAATTGACTTTTGGGAGGGGTAGAATAGAAATTACAATATCATCAAGAAGATGGGTATTGCTATTTTCAGCTTTTATTCTGTTTTTTAATTTTAATGGCTTTTGTTAGATTTTGATTTAAAAATATTACTTTGGTAAAATTTTTGCATGTCTTTAAAAATGAAGTCAGATGTTATAATGGCTTAACCCAAGCCAGTGGTTATGCTTAGAAGCCCTTGCCTAAGAAGAGAACAGAACATGCTACAGTCAAGTTAGGGTGATTGTAGCATGAGGGCTAGAGGAAAATTGACCAGACCAGCAAACCCAAGAGTGACCTGAGCCATCATCCAAATCCAAGGAGGTCCCGTCCAAAGGGGTGAGGCAAGATGCAATGAAAATACCCTGAGGTCTGTGCTTCTTGACATCAAGCAGGGCACAAGTCTTTAATTCAAGGATAAGAAAATACCAAAAATGTTGAAGCAGGACTCTATCTTAGGAAAATGGCCAAGGAGATTCATAGTTAAGTCTTCAGTTCTACTAGACAATAGTCAGCTCTGCACATCAGTCTTTGCAGTCTCTTTTGGGCTGAGCAGGAGGTGCTCACAAATAAGGCCAATTATGTCTATTGTCCAGGCACATGATGGTGTGAGAATAAAGCCACAGCTCGGTGATCATAAAGATGCCCAGGGGTAAAAGAGTCCTGAACTCAGACTGCAATTTCCACATTTGGAAGGGCTACCCATGTGTACCCAGGTCCATGTTTTATTGGCCCTGAGCCTTGATGGGGTTGGGTCTGCAGATGGCAGACAACATTAGAAAATTAGAAAACAGAAAATGGGGCTGGCACAGGAAGTGACCTACAGAAGAAAAATATCTAATACAAGCCAGAAAGATTCCCTTCAAAATGGTTAAGTTTTATGTTAAGCTTTAGTGCTTAAAACTTCCATTACATGAAATATTCACTTATGTAGAACAGCACATTCCCCAGTAATATGAGATTAATGAGGCATCACTGTACATAAAAACTACTGAACTGGCTCAGATCAATGTTCTGTCCTGTCCAGTATTCTGCCTTTTAAAGGGCATAAAGAATACAAAATTCAGAGACAGAAGTATCTGGTTTGGGGGCCTAGTTCCACCACTTTGAATTGCGTGACATTGAACAAGTTATTGATCTACTCCTAGCCTCAATTTATTCATCTGTAAGAGAGTACTAATAATACCATCTTCTTGGTGATATTGTGAAAATTCAATGAGATGGTGTCCTTACAAGTGTTCTTTTAGACTGCCATACAGTCTAACTATGTGTTAATCTAGCTGGATGATGTGTGTAAGTGTGTTTACACACTTGGTTTTCTTATGTATCCTAATTTTGTAAAAAAAAAAAAAATCCAATTATTAGGGCTGGGGATGCAGCTCGGTGGTAGAGCACTTGCCTGCCCTGGGTTCATTCTCCAGTGCAAGAAAGAGGGGATGGGGGAGGGAGGAATCTAATTATTAGGGGTTTTTTTATGAATATATGTTTAAAACTTTCCTGATTCTGCCAAGAATTTTAGATCTCTTGACTTTCTGATGAATATTATATCCATTTTTTTAAAAAAAGCCAGTAGGAAAGTTCACAGAATGTTTTAGTAAACCAAGTAATCACATAGCTAAATAAATTTCTGCACCTTCTCCCTCCTCATCCTGTACCTGAATCCCTGCCCTCAGAACCACCTCTCAATTGTGCTCTTAGCAAAGACCTCCTGGAATGGAGTATTGTGGGTGCATCCGAGGCTTAATGAAGGCTGGAAGGAATTGCTGAGCTAAAGGAAACAACTAATCTTTGGGACACATTCAATGAAACACTTTCTGGGAGGCTGAATAGAGCCCAGACCTTCTCATATATCTTTAGGAGGGGGTCTGCCCCAGAGGACAAAACGAATAGGTTTGACAGCAGGCTTATGAGATTCTTCTGTTTGGGGATTGACACAGGAGGGGGAGTCTGAAGGTATGGGAGAAAAAGAAAGGGATACTTAGCAAAATTTTGGTTAATAGTACAATTTAATTTTTTTAACCTATTAGGATGCCATTGTAGAGTGGAAAAGGCACTACAGTAGATGGAGATTTGGTGAAGAGTGAATCCCAAACCTGGCTCTGCTGCCACCATAGACTTTAAATGAAGTACTTCTTGATGGGCCTTTTTGTCCAAATTAGAAATTTGAACTAGATCATGGATTTTCAAGTATGATTTATGGATTATTTACTATCCAGTTAAGTGCTGGGTTAACAACCAAAGATGGAGAAAGTGAGAAGGTGATGGAGAAAGTGAGAAGGTTATGGAGGCACAGAAGTATCTGAGTCTTTCCCCTAAAATCTATGTAATGAGAATAGATTAACTACTCTCTATTTTAATTCTTTCACATTAAGGTTTTGAAGGCAGTGCTCCCTGAATTAAGAAAATACTCAAAAAACCACTGACTATCCCTTCCAAATCTACAATTTTCTGATAAACTAACATTTTATGATACTGGAGATAGGGAATAGACCAGACAATAAGATGGATTTAGGTCTTGGAGGTATAAACTTCAGAAATGCACCAAAATGAGTCACATAGGACAGCAATACTGGCTGGAACCATTCCATACCACTCCAAGAAAATAAATATGTACTCAATAAGCACTATTGTTGCATAAACCATTACAACATGCTCATCAAAGAAGGAAAAGACACAGATTGCCATTGAAAGGCTTACACTGTTAAGGAAGTGAGATAGAAACATGCAAAACAATTCCAGCTCAGAGCAACAATTCTGTAAAAAGTCTGTAGTGAAAATACACTATTACATATAAACTCAAAGTATATTTGCATGCAACAATGAGAGAAAGCATAGGAGAAAGTAGTTCAAGCACTAAGAAAAACTTTCAAAAAGAAAGAAAGAAAGAAAGAATTGAACTAGGCCTTGAAAACAACAATGAAAGTGCAAGAACTCAACACTGAGACCATTAAAGGTTTTGAACTGCATAAACTTTATAAACTTAAATTTACAAACAAGATCAATGTTATCTAATCTTGCTGACCTGAAACAATAATTTTGTGGCAGAACAGAATCTCCTTCCCCATTAACTCCCTACTTCCTTCATACTTTGTTCCTAGAAGGATTTGCAAAGAGATCTATGATAAAGAATCACAAGTTTTGTTAGCCCAATTATTTGAAGATTTGTGGAAGTTATGCTACAAAGGTGCAAACATTAGCAAGAGGAAGGTATGTCTTGCATATTTTTATGCCAAGGAATCTAGAGAACCTGTTTTTTGGATAAGAGGGAACAATGAGATTGCATGCAGAGCCTTCACCCACACCCAAAACAGTATACAATTCTTAACCTCACTCACAAACACAAATAAAACAGGGTTTGCACTAATGAGGAGGTAAGATTGACACATACAGAACAATTATAACATAACACAAAAACAACCAAGAGTTGAAGACAGATCTATTGGGCTTGGTCCCCCAAAGATATTGGCAATCCAAAGACAAATCCTTGAAGTAAAACTGGGGCTGGGGTCAGCATCTCCCCCTCTTACTCTCAGAGACAACAAGGCTGTAACATGAGCTGGTATCATGGCTGTCACATGATGCTACCTAGGAAGGCAAGAGGAAGCAGAGGCAACCATCTGTGAACTCAGGTATGTGACCTGGACCAATAACGTCCCTGAGGAAGAACCGAGCTCTTAGTCATCAGTATAATCCTGGTTCTGACCCTTTTTGTAGAAGTGAGGAAATAAGATGGATGAGCATAGAAAGAAGAAAGTCATACACACAAACATCAACACGCTTTCTCCTCAGCACACAGACTAAAATTCCAAAGCAAGTGGGTAAAACTGTCTGCAAAGATAGACAACAAACCAAACAAATAACAAAGTTCTCTTACAAGACTATAAATAATACTGTATTCTGTAAAAGATGACTTTAAAATAGTATAAATCCTCAGTGAGATTACAGGAATAACTAATGTTCATATACCAAGAAAAATTAATTATGCAACCAAAATAAACAATTCAAAGTCAGAATCAGATGTTTTTTTTTTTTAAGAACCCATTGGAATTACTAAAAACTAAACTGTAATCACTAGAGTAAAATAATCTGTGCAGGAAGGGATAATTAAGTGATAACAAGAAAGCACAAATTGAGTACCCCTTATCCAAGATGCTTGGGACAAGAAGTGTTTCAGATTTCAGAGCCTTTTGGATTTAGGAATATATGCATAGACTTTACCAGTAGGGCATTCCCTAATCAAAACTTCTAAAACCTGAAATTCAAAATTTGGGGGGAATCTATATGATGCTTGAAATGTTTTAGATTTGCAGTAATCTGGAGTTCAGAATTTTGGATTTGAGATGCCCAATCCCTATGAATAAAATTAGAACATATCAAAGCAGAAGATAGCTTTTTGAAAATATGAGTTAAAAGTTGATATACATAAGAGAATAGACTAGCAATAATTACATATACCCAAAAGGTGTTGTAGAAGCAGAGTAGAATAGATGAAAAGACAAGACTTAAGTAGTCAATAATGGCTTCTTCTTACAGAAACCCCTTTGCCCCTCTTATAACTATTAAAGTGGCTGTAAATAAGCAAAAGCATAACCCCACAAAATAATTGGAGAACCAACTATCTACACATCATACATACACTGAAAAGCTATGAAGCAGATAGGAACCATCACAGCAGACCCAAAAATGCAAAATGCTGAAGGCAGTGGAGAAATGAGGCAAACTCATTTATGCTGAGGAACCCCCAAAGGCTCAGGAATTGGTAGCACCAGGTAAAGGGGAGGTAAAGATGGTGCACACATCAGCAAGACTAGTTGAAAGGCAGTTTAATATGTAGTCAGTGGTCCCAACAAAAGGAATGCTGGAGGTTGATGCTCTGATGAAGTTCGGACATCAGATTAGCACTTCCTCAGAGCCACCAGAGTGTAGTAAAGAGTCAGCAGAGGGGAAGCTCAACTTCGGTAGTGTAACTATTATGTGTTTCAGATACTAGAGTACTATGCAAAATATTGACTGAAAAAAGGTACTGTTATTGAAGAAAACTGTTCCCCTAATCCTTGATCTTATACCATCTCAGTCTGAGAAATATTGGGCCAGCCTGCCATCTGGCACTAAAATATCTTATTAATTAGGCAAATAAGTGATCTTAATTAAAAACAACAGAAAGGAGTTAAAGTAAGAGCATGAGTGTAAAATGCCAGCCAAAATCTTGAGGAAGAAAATTTACCATTTTGTTTTAAAGTCAAAAAACCAGAGTTAATTGTGGATAGAAATCTACCTGGAGTTATTACTTCTACACCCTCTGATCTGGCTCATTCTGTTGCCCAATGATCCTGTTCTAGATGCTTTTGATACAGAATGGGAGGTTTGAAAATGCCTGAAAGGCAGAAAAATATTTCAAATTTATTCATAAACCTAAGCTGGGTTTGTTACATGTCATTCACAGTACTTAACTGCATGGACTCAGACTTTCAGAGGTTGAGCTTCCACGTGGCCATTTAATAGTCAGGTAAAATTGGACAATTTATTGAACCTCCCAGGGTGTTGGTTTTCTTTACTATAGAAAAAAGTGAGACTAACAACATCTACTTCACAGTTTTGAAGTTAGGATATAATAAGATAATGAGCAATAAGAAAAGTTTAACATGGTGTTTGGGATGTAGTAAACACTAGTTATTCTTTATTATTGTTCAAACAGCCACACAATTTAGAAGAAAATCAAGCTACTATAGTCAAAGAGCATCAGTAGTTGGGGTTCCTATTGAGAGCAAAGAAGAAGTTAGACATTTAAGATATATTGTAGTTGATTTCTATCTGCACTTTAAACAAAAATTGCCCCAATATCTTCTGTTATGTCTTATGAAAATCTATGAACTGCTGTTTTATGGCTAAAACTACAGGGTTCAGTCTGCACCAGATATTTGATTTTCATCTGGACCCAATTCTTCTGCAAAGGTGGCTCCTTTCATGGGAGCAGAGAGCTGGAAATGAGAAGTTGATGCTCTGAAGAGGGTTGAATCCCATTGTTTTTTTTTTTTTTTTTTTTCAACCAAGATCAGCTCTTGGCCAAGACAATGTAGCTCACTCAGTAATTAATGAAAGCAGTGCTGAACAATGATTAGAGTTTCCCTCTTGAAAATTCTATTTGCTTTGTTCCTGACATCATCACAAAGCATCCAGGAAATCTAAATGTCAGGGCTCCTACTCCTATGGTTTTCTTTCCACATGTCCCCCAATAGTCTTTCCCTCCATATTATACAAACAACTTCCATGACAATTGAAGCCAAACCTGAGCAAGTATGTGAAATATATAAGTATATGAAGTCAAGCAAAAAAAAGAGACTATTTCACCTCATTAAGAATCAGATTGGTAAAATAGTGTGGTCCCTAGACCAACAGTATCAGCATCAGCTGGGAACCTGTTATAAATACAGATTCTTGGGCTTTATCAAAGAAGCAAAATCTCAGGGTTTGGGAACCAACACTCTTCGGGGTTTTTTGATTTTATTTTTTTAATTGACAAAAATTGTATATACTCGTGGTTTTGCAACATGATGTTTTGAAATATGTATACATTGCAAAATGACTAAATAAAGCTAATAAGCATGTATTACCTCATATACTTATTGGTTTTTGCTGTGTTATAAGGACACTTAAAATCTACACTCAGTGATTTTTCAAGCACATGATAACTTTGTTAGTAACTATAATCACCATGCTGTATATTAGTTCTCTTGAGTATCTTCCTCATGTTTAACTGAAATTTTATATCCCTTGAACAACATATCCCACTCCCTTCATTCTGCTCACTGTCCCTGGAAACCACCACTCCACTGTCTACTTCCACTCTCACCACTTTTTAGATTCCACATATAAGTGGGATCATGTGGTTTTTGTCTTTCTTTGCCTGTTTTATTTCATTTAACTTCTTCCAGCTTCATCCATGTTGTTACAAATGACAGGATTTTCTTTTTCTTTTTGACATAATAGTATCCGACTGTGTATATACACTACATTTTGTTTATGCATTCATCCATTGTTGGACATAGAGGCTAATTCCATATCTCAGCTATTGTAGATAATTCTGTGATAAAGAGGAAAACAGTTGTCTATTCAACATAACTAATTTAATTTTCTTAGAATGTACACCCAGTGATAGGACTACTGGATCACATGCTAGTTCTGTTTTTAATTTTTTTTTTGAGGAACCCCTATACAGCAACTCAGAATGTAGAACTAAAGTAGAGACAATAGAACTGGAAACATATATTGATTGAGAATTTTCAACAGAGAATAAAGATTCTGTGAAATATTTGTGTTATTTTCTCTAAAGATATAAGAAAAGAAGATGGGGAGAAATAATCCCCCAGGATATCTGAAGGTTGAGGAAGAGAGAAGAGCTTCATGGATTACCATGTATGACTTTCCACATAGAGGGGAGAAAGGGTCCTCACTGATTGAACTGACCAGACATATACCCTTCTTATTGACAGTTCTGATCAGAATCTTCCTAGTTACCCATTCCTCTTTCTTCCTGCCTGATCCTGTAAGTGCCATCCTGTTATTAGAAAGGAATGGCCAAGAAAAGCAAACATTGACTCCTCTAAAATAACTGTTATTCATTGTCCACGTTGTAGAACTGCTGGCTATCAAATTAGATAAGTAATTTCTGACAAGCATAGTCAAACCATAATACAACTAGCAAAAAAGAATAGCCTGAGTGATTTTGCTTCCTTACCAATGACATTCCAGTATAGCTTCATTCGTACCACTTTCTGGACTTAGAATCACTTAAGGTTACTCAGGTGCTTAATGGCTCCTAGTTTCTTGGCATCATATCCAATCCAGAGATGCTCCCTGCTTCTTCAATCTCTCCATATAATCATTCAACATAAGCAAAAATCTTACAGCAATTCTTTTCTTACTCATTTTGACCCAAACACCTCAAGATTCCCCTGGAGTCTTCATCCTTGCTACAGTAAGCTTAAAAATACCCAGATACATTCCTGGTCTTTGATTAGTGGACTTGGACAGTTTGAAATCACCCTTGCTTTCTAGCAACAGACAAATGTTCCAAAGACATCCTGAATTTCCTGCCTAGACATGGTAATCAGCTATGATTTAAGAAGGTCTAGTTCTTTTAGTGGGTGAACATGAACATATAAAAAAGGAAGAAGAAGAAAAGAAAACCTGGGCAATAGAAACACACAGGAACGTTAATCGTGATCAAAACTGCTGCTGTTGCAACTATTACTGCCACTGAGGCCACTTCATGGATGGAATGCCTAATTTCTTTTAAACTTGTGAGTTTCCATGAGCCCTTCTAATATGGCTGGTTTTCTTGCTGTATCCAAGATTCTTCAATTACATGGTTATTAAGTACTAAAACTTTCTCTGACATGGACTTTTGGAGGTTTAAGGCTGACTGATCACCCTCTGTCTTCCACCTCAAGTTCTCAACAACTGGGAGAAACAGTGGGACAAAAATCAGTCTTTATAAAAAAAATATGTTACAGAAAGCGTTCTGTGGTCAGAAGTGGTCTTCATGAAGTGAATTGAATGACACACATTAAATAAATGACAGTCATCATCCTAAACAGGAAGTCCTAAACTCTGGGTCCCAACCACAAAGGAAAAGAAAGTGTAGAGAAAGAGGAATGAAAGTGAGGAAGAAAAGAGGAGGAATTGGAAGGGAGGAAAAGGAGAATAAGAATAAAGGAGAGCTGTTTCTTTGTAATGTAAAGATGGGTCAATAATATTAACTGGGTTGTCACAACTGGGATTAAATCAGACACTGTAAAGTGCAAGGCAGATGTAAAAGCTCATAAATAGCTGCTGACATGATCATTATTCAGAGAACAATTTTGAGCATTCTTCTGAACATAGTTATCATCTTTCCTCTTCAGGATCAATGTTTACAACCAGGAATACCGAGCACAAGAATATAAAGCTCAATCATCAATATGTATTGTCCTACAGCCCTTCAGGAAAAAAAAAATAATAAAGTTGACATTTTTAAATTTTTTTAATCTGTTAGATGAAAATTAGTTCACTATTTTATTATCAATTCTCTTGTGGATTTAATTCTTTTGTGAGAATTTTTGCTTATAGACATCAACAGTCTAATAGTTCTGCACTTGTTTTAGGGTTTGTTTTGTTTTGTCTTTTTGTAAAAAATGAATTGCCCCTGCTGACCACTCTCATTCCACCAATGAAAAATAACTAGTTGAACACTTTGATATTTCCTTCCATTTTATATGATTATGTTAGAAATTTATGGGGGGGGGAGGGTGGTGGTGTTGGCAGTTCCTTTTCACTATTATTATTGATTTCCCATACTTGGAAGTGAAAATGTAGCTCCATTTTAAATCATTGCCTCTTTTCCTAACCACACACATGCACATTTTCCCACTAGCTCAATACAGATCTACATAATTTTGGTCATTTCAGGGTTCATTTTACTATGACTTAGTAAGTATAATTGAAAGTTGAGTATTCTAAAAAAAAAAAAAAAAAAATGTGCCTTCTCCTTTCCTGTGTAACATTTTGATTTCCATAGAAAAAAAATGGTAACTGTCTTGTGTTTTATTTTCCCAGTTTAGCTGTCACTGCTTTTTCCCAAACACTGTCCAAAGTGTTATCATTTCTCTATTTTCAAATTCTTAAAGAAGCCAGTCTCCAAGCTTTGTGCTGCTATATTCTGAATTGGCTGCTCTCTGGGTCTGCTGCTATTGTCATGGGATTTCTCTTCCACATCATCCTGGAATTCCCTTCACCAACTACCTCTTTCTTGGCTTATTCCTCATTCTGATTAAACACATTTTCAATTAGCTAATTGTGAAAGTTGATTATTTGACTGGATTTAGATTTCCAGGGTAGAAATATTTTTTTCCCAGAATTGTTTAAGGTCTTACTACATTGTCTTCTAATATCTAGCATTGTCATGAGAAATCCAATGTTTTTGTGAATTGTTAATCTATCATTTGCAATCTACCCAGTGGCCTCTGGTAGAGTAATAAGACTGGAATTTTTTTTTCAGAGTGGGTGGGTAATCCAGGCATCAGAATCTTAAGGACTTTCCTGCTGGGTTGGTCAGAATTTCCTGAAAAGATTGTAGGATATAATATCAGTATGCAAAAAATCAATTGTATTTTATATACTAGCAATGAATAATCTGAAAATAACATATGACAACAGTAGCATCAAAAAGAATAATTTATTTAGGAATAAATATTAATCACAGACATGCAAGACTTTCACACTGAACTCCTATAGATATTTATTTTTCTTAACTCTAAAAATATTTTCCTGTGTGATTTCACTATCGTTAATATAAATATTGGTGCTATTGTTTGAATGTTAAATATCCACCAGGATCCATGCATTAAAGGCTTGGTCTTCAGAGTAGTAGAATCATTAAGAATTAGGGCCCAGTGAGAGGTCCTTAAGACATTAATGCCCTTTATGGGCACTCTTTTACTCTTTCTTTTGCTTTCTGGTTGATGAAGCAAGTGGTTTTGCTCTGCCACAGATTTCCACCATGAAGGAGTGCTTCACCAGATACTCAAAGCAATAGGGTCCGCCAGTCATGAATAGGAACCTTACAAACTATAAGCCAAAATAAATCTTTTTTTTATTTATAAGTTGATCAACTCAGGCATTTTGTTATACTGATGGAAAGTTGACTAACACAAAATTGGCATATATAATGTAACCTAAATCAATACCATGTGACTGTCACTGAAAACAATTAGGCCATAAAATATTACAGTATCTTTTTTACTTCCATTCTGATAAGAATTACAGTATTGAAAGTTCTTATAAAATCTAAAGGTGTGAAAAGGAACACAAATCCTTATCTTACGTTCTAAACATGGTTTGACTTTGAAATGATTCTAGAAGTCACCACATGGGACCAAACCACAAGGAATGCATGTGAACTTCATAAATGTAGCCTTAGCTCACAGGGTATTTCAGGGACTGGTTATAGGCTCAGAAAGAATTAGCCTATTATCGTCATCTTTACAACATGGTCCTCCCACACTGGAGCCTTCTACCTCCCTTCACTGTGTATTCTCCACTCCACTCAATCATTTGTTTTCCATGCATTTCTCCTGTCATTCCTCTCCTGCAAAACATCCCACTGTGCTCAGTGATCATTGGGGTAAATGTAGGAGTCTTCACAATCTTACACCACCTCACACACCCAAAGAAAGCCTATCAAACACTAGAGGAAAAATTCACAGCAACCACAGAAATCTTCTCAATGATGTAAGAATCTCCTCAAGTCCCCAAGAACTCTAAGAGGATTTGCAATTAAAAGATTTTAGTCTGAGCTGGGCATGGTGGTGCCCACCTATAATCCCAATGACTCAGGAGAATCACAGGTTCAAGGCCAGCCTGGGCAAGTTGGCAAGACCCTGTCTCCAAGTTTAAAGGGGCAGAGGCTGGGGATGTGGCTCAATGGTAAAGGGCACCTGGGTTCAATCCCCAGTACCAGAAAGAAAAAAGGTTTTGTCTAAAATTCTCTCCACTATTTTTCTCCCCCACAACTCATCACATCTTACCTGTCTTCCAACATTCAAACCCATCTCTTTCAAAAAGCTTTCCAGATGTGTATTTCTCCTGTAATGTGACCGGTAGTTATGCTCTCAATAGTGACACTCAATGATGTCTTTCCTGATGTTTTTGTAAGTTCTCAAGGTTAGGGTCTAAATTATTCATCTGTTTCTGGCACTAGAGTTAATATTTGGATATGTCCAATTCCTGGGCTTCACTGTGAAGCAATCCAGCAAAGCCGTATAAACTATATCCACTTATTTTTCCCCACATTTTTATTGGTGAATTTCAGTTGTATACACTGATGAGATTTATTGTTATATATTCACACATGCACACAATATGCAATATAACAATATAATTTGGCCAATATCACTTCCAAGCACTTTTACTCTCCCTCCCCACCTTTCACCTATTGGTCCCTTTCCTCTACTGATTTCATCTTCAGAGATGTCTTTTCTATAGTGAAGGTGAAGTCCTCCATATTGGATCCATGACCTGATTAATTTTTATGAGATTTTTCCTCCATCTTTCATTTCCTTTTCCTCTCCAGCTTCCCCAAATGAGAGGAAACATACAACCCTTAACCTTCTGAGTTTGACTTATTTCACTTAACATAATTGTCTCTAGTTTATTTTTTAAAGTGCTGAGAAAACTCTGGGAGGCACTTCATTCATATCCATGATTAGAGTTCAGACATATACACATATTTATGATTATCTGCAGAGCAAACTGGAGGACACTTTGTGATGGGCCCTGTGACCCATTCATATGTGGAAGTCTTAAGCCCCAGACCTCAGAATGTGATCTCACTTGGAGACACAGTCTTTATATTAGACAGAGTCTAATCAGGTAAAAGAGTTCATTAGTATGGGCCCTAATTCAAAATGACTCTTGTCCTACTAAAAAGGGGAAATTTAGACACCGAGAAATAAAAAGAGAAAAACAATGGGAAAGAAGAAAAGTCTGAAACAGATCTTTCCTTCTGGCCCTCAGAAACAGGCCCTCTCTGTTCACATATTGATTTCAGAGTTGGAGCCTGCAGAACTGTACAAAAATAAATTTATTTTATTTAACCACCCAGTCTATGGAACGTTTCACAGTAACCCTGCCAAACTAAAATAGGCCCAACACATGAACGTTTTTTTAGCCTATTTGGAAAAGTTAACTCTTTCCACTCACAATGGTTATTTTTTTCAAATTCCTTTCATCTTCATTAATAGTTTATACTACAGCGAACAAGAAATGAAGCAGAAACTAAAAACTGCAAGTGATTACTTATCGGTATACACAAGTGACCTCAACTATGGTCATTGGGGAAGCAAGTCTAACTTGAGAGGGAGCTGCCAATAATCATTCTGGATTACTTCCCTGAGGCATCATCTTCTTACCATGAAGTCACGGACCCAATATGGAGGACTTCACCCTTCACTATTAGAAAAGACATCTCTAAAGATGTGGATTATTTGGGAACAGGAAGTACAAAAGAGAATTATTAGAGAACTGGAGATAAAAACAAAAGCATAATCTAGGAAAGGCCAATGGTCACTGGTTCTGCTGTCACATTAGCCAAAGCATCAGCCAAAGGCTATGTGTAACCTCAAGGAAGGTTTTCTCTGAGCAGACATTACAGCAGTCTCAATAGAAGTGCAAAAGAAAAAAAAATAAGGGCCATTAGATGGTGTTCTTTTCAAAAATGAAAATTCTTACTAATTTCACCATTGCGCATAATCAACAATGCCAAAACAAAGACTTATGAAAAGAAAAATTATAACCCAATGTTGAAGAACTTGGGAGAAGGCAAAAGGGCCCTTGCTACCTCATCTGGAGACCATTTTTCCCTGAGAGTCTCTTGGACCAGATCCTCTCTTCTACTCCATTTTATGTTGCTATAACAGAATGCCTGAAAATGGGTGAAGAATAAAGTTTTATTTGGTTCATGGTTCTAGAGCCAGGGAGGTCCAAGGACATGGTTTTTAGAGACTTGTGTTGCTTTGTTACATGGCAGAAAAGGAGAATGAGAATTGAGCATGTGTGAAAGAGTCAAGCACAAAGGACTGGACTCACTTAATAACAACCAACTAATACACTCCCATGAAAACTAGCCTGCTGCTGAGGAAAGAACATTAATTTTTCCTACAGAATTAATCACCACTTACAGGCTCCACAATCTTTTGATACTGTTATGTTGGTGACCAAGTCTCAACATAAGTTTGAGTAGAGATAAATCATATTTAAACCATAACACCAACCTATATAAAAATAGATCCCAATTTTCAAACGGGATGTCTTTGAGTCCTCCTTAGATTTAATCATGTAAATAAAAATAATTATGAGGTTCTGAGTCTTTGGGAACCAAAAATAATGAGGCAAGTAATACTGTAGGACCAGGACTAGAAGTACTATGACCCAAGAGAAGAACCAAGCATTTCAAAATAGATTGTGTTTTGGTCAAAGAGAAAGGCAGTCTAAATGTTCTGAATGTCAGTTTCAGTTGGCTGCAATATTGGCTTTGCCACCGACACAAATTGTATCCACTACCCACCATATCTGGCCATGTGCCATTTCCTAAGTCACAGACTATTCAAGGAAAGCTTGACTGACTGTAATGATGCATCAGACACTTTGCAGAGCTTGTGAGCTTAGAGAAGCCAGCAAGATGAAGACACCTTCTTTCTAAGTTGCTAGGCAGAGAAAGGTTGCTAGTGTTTTAGACAAGAACAGAGTTTCCAGGAAACCTAATGTAATTTAAATCACTTTTAAGATTTTGGACTGTAGTCTTGGGAAATGCTGGTCTAGTTGATTGGAGCCTTGATGGGAAGAAAGCAAATAGAAATTGCCTGTCGAGATCTATTATCATGAAAAGGAAAGCAGGACCACGATGCATCACTAAAATATTTGGGCTGTAGGTTATGTTTAGAATGACAGGAAAGGAGGGCAAATCTCAGCACCTACCATTTGAAGATCCTGTAGGAAAGTGATGTCCTTCGTCTGGTAGGACAGGGTAGGAAAAATGTGATTTACTCCAGCTGAGAGCAGTTCGAGGCAATTTAGGAAGGGGCTTTATTGGATTTCCATTGATTTTCATTAGGGAGCAGAATGAATGAGTCTGATCTCATTTATATTTTGAGACTAAAGGCTATAAAGGGTAGGCCATAAGGTGCAGACACAAATATTTCTTTCCTATTTTTTTTTTTTTTTTTTGGTACTAAGGAGTGAACCCCGAGGTGCTCTACCACAGAGCAACATCTTCAGGCCTTTTTATTTTGGGAGAGGGTCTCGTTAAGTTGTCCAGGTCGGCCCCAACCTTGCAATCATGAGCACAGGTTATTAAAAATGAGATCCTGGATATAGAAATTAAGTTATATCAGCACATATACAGAATTCCTGCTCAGAAAGGAAAGGCATGTTATTTTACAGAAGACCTAACAGATCTATGGGAGAAAAATGTGCTTAAAAGGAAAATATATTTGTCAGAAATGGACCCAAGAGAGATGTTTACAAAAAGGAATGATGTGGGCTGGGGATGTGGCTCAAGCGGTAGCACGCTAGCCTCGCATGCGTGCGGCCCTGGTTCGATCCTCAGCACCACGTACAAACAAAGATGTTGTGTCCACCGAAAACTAAAAAATAAATATTTTTTTTTTAAAAAAGGAATGATGTGATGGAATTTTTTTTAATTGGTTGCTCAAAACATTACAATGATCTTGACATATCATATATCATACATTTGATTCAAATGGGGTATGAATTCTTATTTTTTCCACATGTACAGATTCCAGGATCACATTGGTTATTGATGGAAATTTTTTACTGCATTAAATACTTTAGAGACTAATGGGAAATTGGAGAAATCTTGAGCCCTTAGATTTAAACAGAGATATGACCGGCTCTTAAGTCAACAAAATACTTCACTTCAGCGTCCTTGAGGGTAGAGAAATAGAGTTGATGTTTACTACATCCTAGTCTGGTCTATTGTGAAAGAGGAAACCCAAAAACCAACACCTGTGGAACAAAGTTTACTGTGGCCAGGTGATTTTCTTATTTGACCAACAAATGCATTTTTTTTTTCAGTAACTTTATCCCATTTGCCAGGTATTTTCTAGGGTCCTTCTACTTCTACCTCATTACCATTCCCATCCTCTTTCTAAAGTTTTACTACCCACCTAATGGGGCTTTAAAATTTTGAGTTGGTTATACTATCAGTTGTTGAGAGCCACAGCCGAAGGGGCCCCAGCAAACTTCTAGCTGCCAACTGATTGGCTCCTCTGCGGTGATGCTCATTGGGTTGTTTCCCCGCCCTTTCAGACCACGGAGCTGCTCATTGGGGGACTTTTTTGGCTCCGCCCATGCGACCCAGCCAATCGGCCTCAAGAGCGGGAGGAGTGGGGGAGGTTGAGAGGCTTGTGGGAAGCCGGTGGTGGCAGTTGGGCTCTGAAGGTTTTCCTGAAGAGCTGTGTGGTTTGGCGTGTGTGTTCTAAAAATAAAGTTCGTTTCTTTTGACAAGTGGCTCCTGAATTGTGCCCAGCCAGACTGCGGCAATCAGTTTACCCATGGGGGTTTCAATACTAATAATTTGGCAAGTCAAGTAATAGTCTGCCATGGCAGCAAGTTCATTTGCTGATTTTTTTTTTTTTTTTTTTTTGTCAAAGGACACAGATGAATTTATGTTTCTCCTGGACCTTGAGGGCTAGCTAGTCACAGGAGCAGCTGTGGAGCAGTGCTGGGGGCCATGGGAAAGTCTACCACAGATTGGTTCAGTAATTCATAGTCAAGTGCCACTCACTTCATTTTGCCCATGGTGAGTGGTAAGGGTCCTCAGATAGTGGGGCCCAGATAAAGGTCTAGGTAGTCAATCAGGCTCTAGTCACGGTATTTTCTGATGCATATACAACTTGGTAGTATCAGAGTATATTTGTCTCTAATTCTTGAAATTTCCAAGATTCTTTCTGGATGTAGATGAAAACTTGACAAAATTTCTGAGTAAATATCCCAGGGTCCAGGTGTTCTGCACAGATGTTGTAATTCTAGACGCAGAATTCTCTTAATGAAGCCAGTATATCCAACGTGGAGGGAAATAACTTGGCATAAACTATAGTTGCTCTCTGAGACATGGATTCTTTTGAAGGAGTTTGGTCCCCAAAAGAGAGTGATAAAATTCCTTAAGAGAAATGAAGACATCTGTTTTGGTTTAGTTTGGGGAGATTTGTTGTTTTGGTTTTGGGAGTTGTGGAGGAAATTACTAGTGTTTGAAACACAAGATAATAATACAGTGTCCCAACATCACTGCAACTCCTGTAAACTATAGGAGGGAACTTTTGACCATATTCACATTATCCCTTAGAAATCTTAATACTTTTAGTTTTTCCCAAAGTCCAGAATTTATATTCTTTGCTTGTATGTTCTCATACTAGTCCAAGTAAGAGTTACACTGAGTTTCAGAAACTTGATGGAAATAAATCAAACAGAAATTGCTTGCTGTATAATGCAAAGGTATTCCTGGAGGTGCCGTTTATTAACTCATCCCTGTGAAACTATTCACTCTCTTAAAGAATCAGCAATGCTAATGCTGGTATCCCTGTGGCAAAGCAAGCACTTCCTTTAACACTTTCACCCCACAAACCTCAATATACATAGGACCTCAAATTTCTACAGAAATAGAGAGCAAACTCCTTAAGCACTGGGTTTCCCCACAGCCTTCAGTGTTGGGTCAGGCTCAGAGGTTATAAAACTGCAGATATTTAGAGAGTCTTGTTTTGAAGTCTTGCATGTGAGGGAGTAAGAGCCAAGGATTAAAAGGTCACCCAAAACATGAGAAGTGGGCTTGCCTCCTGAATACATGATGAACCCCAAAACAAGTTATCACCTATCCTGATGTGGAAGCACTTAAAATGTCTTTTACAGAAGTCCATTCTGATTGCAGGATCTATTGGAGCATAATGTTTGCCTGATGTGCAATTCAAGACAGCAGAAGGCACCAGGAGCAACTTCCTGTGTTTATATCTGATATATTTTTTTAATTTTTTTTATTAGTTGCTCTCAAAACATTACAATGATCTTGATATATCTGACATTTTTATAGGCTAATAAAAGGGATAAGAATACACCCAAACTCGGAAGTCTGAGGGGCCTGGACAGCCATGGACATAATTTTCCTCCAAGTCTGTGAACTCTAGGACAGCTATTCTCAGCACTAGTTATATTATGTAACCAACTGAGAACTTTTCAAAATTACTAGACACCTTTTACTCCCAACAATTCAAAAATTATTACACAGGTGCTAAGAGAACAACAACAAAAAAAAAAAAAAAAAAAAAAAAAAAAAAACCCATAGACCACACCTCTCAGCAATTAAATGAGAATCCTGGGAGGTGAGAACATGTTAAAGTACCCTGGGTTATTCTAATGTGTGATCAGAGTTGATAATCTGCTTCTGGGAGCGACTTTGCAACCCCAGCATTACATCAGAAACTTCTGATGCAACTACAGATGTGGAGCCTCTCCCCAGACTGACTGAATCTGAATCTCTAAGACTGATTCAGATGCTTTTTCTAATTCTTCGGATGATTATTATTCACAGTCAGGAGTAGGATTACTGACTGTAAGGAAAATCTTATTTCAGGTAAGTGGCCCAATTTGGAGATAGATGTGCCCAAGGAGAGTTTTGTGACACTGTCTATGTCTACAGATACTTCTGGACTCTAAAACCTCAACTCTAAAAGAATCTGAACAAATCAAGTTCACCTCAGATCAGATTCTCATAGCACAAAAACCAACCTGCACCTGCTTTGCTTTCCAGCACCAGTGCCTGATGCTCCCCGAAAAGATGCGGTTTTTTTTTTTTCTTTTTTCCATCTTTGACATTGGGGCTGCCCCCCCCCCCACGAAAGCCTGCTGCTGTCAGAGACTAGATCACATGCCTCAGAGTCACTTGGAGACTTTTGCTTTGGCTGTAGCAGTCTCTGACAAGGGTCTATCTCATATGACTCTGTCCCAGAGCTTCTCTGGATGATTCCACCCCTCTACAAGCTTCAAGCTTCAGGTACCTAGTCTGGTTGGAGAGTAACCTCACCCTCAGTGATTGGCAGGACAGTGCGCATGAGTGACCCTGGTCCTTTTATTTTATTTTATTTTACTTTATTTTCTCATGTAAGCAACCTACCCCTTTTTGGAACAAGCCCTGTACTGCTTCCCATTATGTTGCATCATAAGTCTAAATAAAGCCTTTTCACATGGTTACACTTTGCCTATTCATGATATCTTTCTCAAGCAGAGCAGGAAGAGCTGGTTGCCCTCAGATCTGGTGACACTGGCATTGAAAATGGCCAGCAGCTGAGGCTGGTAACTGCGAGGCAGCTGTCAGCCAGATAGTGGTGAATTCGAATTGCCCAGAGCTGTGAACTCCAGCTGCTGGAAGAGCTCCAGAGAGTTGCTGGTTGCTGCTAGCACTGATAGCCGTAACATCAGGAGGGCTTCTAACAGGAAGCTGGAAGCTGCTGGCATTCAAAGCTCAGAGCTACTAACACCAAGAGAGCTACACCTTGCTTATTCGTGAGTTCTACCCAAATTGAGCAAAAGTATCCTCAAGTCAGTTGGTTAACACCAGGTCCTCTTTAGATAGAAAGCCAGAAAGCTGTCTAAGCCTGAGGCAAACAGACATTCTGCCTTAAACAGGATGTAATTAGAAGTTTAGTCGGAGCCTGAAGATTTACTTAGAATTAATAATAAAAGCCTCATATACCGATATCACATTTAACTACTCAAATAGGAGACCAGCCACTTGACCCTAGCCCAGATCTGGTCACAAGAGGTGCCTAGTGGGATCATAGACAAAAATCAAATTGACAACCAGATTCTCAGCAAAAGCTCCAAACAGATATCAGAATGCCTCTTACCTGATAATTTGGTACCAGGCATTCAGTGAGGAATAATCTGTTCTGCTCTGGGTTGGTATACACTTGCAGGACTCAACCATAACCATAAAAGAAAATGGAACTTTTTGCATGTGGTCTAGTTTTTCCAGGGACACCTATAGAGTTAAATAGAAGCATCTGCAATGAGAGATTTCTGCTGATTTGACAATCCCATCAAATTCAGAGAAAAATAACAAAAGAAACATGTTGCCTATGAAGTACAGGTAACAAAGCCAGAGAATTCCATTCCTATAGGTTCAAGGGAAACTATATGTATCCTTGATTGAATCTGGAGGGACTTATCAAAGGAAGATCATCAGTTGACCATTGCTAAGTGTGAATAAGAAACCCTTGTAGGAGAGAGGGATTTATTTAGGTTTCTGAGATCCTCTGTGCAAGTGAAGAAACAATGAAATTGGACCATTGATCTCATTTTATACTCAGAAATTTAGCAAAGTTTGGGAAAGCCTGAGTTTCACATATTTAGGTACTAGCAAAATGGAACTCCAAGTGTGATGTTCTTGTTCCTGCGCCACGATCTCATGCCAACTCCCAGAAGTGGAAGCTGAGCCTTTATCCTCTGGCAAAGATTATTGATTCACCCTCTAGGTTCTAAAGAACTGACTGTACACTCTAGCCAAACAATTTGGCCCTGATGATAGCAGCTTGAAAACCGTAGAATTAGTTTATCTACATCAAAAAAATGGCCCCATAATAACTTTTTAAATCATTGATATTCATTCCAAAGTGGAAAAAAAAGTGGACATAAAGAATGTGGAAGCACATGTAAATTCCAACATATTCAAGTAGGAAGAGTATATGTTTTTATCTACAGATGTAGATACAAATTTTAGATACAAAGATACACATTAGGGCTCATAATAAGGAGAGATTAATATTTTACTGTAAATTAATATTTTACTTTAATAATCTCATTTGACATTCCAATTAAATTTTTTGAAATGAGTTTGAAAAGAATCGTGTTTTCACTGGTTTGAATGTTTATTTGAATTTTATTATAGTGAACTTGTTTTTCTGTGGAGAGTATGATAATTTGGTATAATGAATCTGCTAGTAAGTCTGACTATAATGACATCTGACAACACTGCCTGTGATGTGCTGTATGCCTTGCTGGAGTACAGTCCTAAAGTCTTAGTCTTTTCACGTAGTTATAACAGCAGGCAAAACAAATTAAAAGTTATATCATCAATATTGATCAAACCTTTGAATTATTTTATTAGAACCAGTGATGAAAATGTACTCTATTAAATATTTTGTAGTAAATCATATTGATTTATTACTTTTCCATCCATGGCACATAAAACCATTAATGAAAATTTTTATTATTTATTTATTTATTTATATTTTTTGTTTTGGCAGACAATATGAAATAAGTTGACATCTCTAATTAGGGCACTAGTACCAGAGAAATCCTATGCACGTGATGAATATCGGAAGCCTTGACAACCAACCCATACCCTCACTTCCCTTGGTTTACAGAGCTTTTTATACATCAGAAAATTCATGCTAAGAGAAAGCTTTTAAATCTAGAGAGGGTAGGAACCCTTCACAACAGAAAAGACAGTCTGTTCTATATCCCCTTATCTGTGCAAAACATCCCAAACATGATTTCTACAACCAAATTTTTATTTCCCCCCAAAATGTTTCTCTGTTCTTAGCAATAACACCATCATCTACCAAAATGACTCTGCCCCACAAAACCAAGGGTAATTCTTGACTCCTCTTTACCCTTAACCCCCCACCAAATCCACTTGCAAATCTCATTTGCTTTGTCCTCTAAATATATTCCAGAATCAGCAACTTCTTATCTCCTGCAGCCAGCCCCACCTCCTCTATCTTCTCTTATAGGCCATGGCTCACCTGCCTGTGGAAATGGCCTCCTGACTGCAATCCACACTGACATCAAAGATTCAATGACATATCCATTAAAAACTTCTTTCTCTGCCAGCTTTGGCCTGACTCAGTAAGAAGGGAGCCTTCGCTATTGGCACCTATACAAATTGCTATCTTGCTTGTTTATTTTTCCTCCCATGCTCTCCATGTTCTCTGACACCTTTAAAACCACTAGCAGTGACAAGAATAACATGTGAAAAAGCCCTCAAATGATCCTCAAAAGACCAAAAAGATTTGGTGCAAAAGATACTGTATACAGTTAGAAATGTAGAAGCTTATTTTTCAATCTATCCCACCAGTGTGCCCCTTACAGGAAATACAGCCATTGAGATAGACAAGCTGAAGAACAAAAACAATTTTTATAGGAATCAAAAAAGAAATAGTACATAATGATTTCAAATAGTAATAAATTTCTCAGAATAAAACAGAATAAGGCAATAAAGAGTAATTCAGTGAGAAGGGAAACAACTGGAGCCACACACACACACATACAGTATATATATATATATATATATATATATATATATATATATATATATATATATATATATATATATATGAAATAGAGAAAGATCTGAAGACTGTATGATCTCATTTCAGCTGGGTTTCTGGGCACTAACAGGAGTCTTAGATGGAGAAGGTTAGGAGATGATGATAGAAAATGCTGCTGATCCTGAGAAGCATTTAGAGAAGGAATTTTCCAAAGAGATTTTCAGTTATAAGCCATGTTTGGGCAGAAGAGGATAGATTAGGAGGCAAATTCAGGAGTTAAAAAGAAATGTTAATTGAATCCAATCACAGGCTATGTTTTTAGTATAATTTGAAAGGGAATGACTGCAAACAGGTGGTAGATGAATGAGACAGCAGAGTCAATCAGTGTTCCTGTTTTTTTTTTTTTTTAATTTTTATTGTTGGTTGTTCAAAACATTACATAGTTCTTGATATATCATATTTCACACTTTGATTCAAGTGGGTTATGAACTCCCATTTTTACCCCATATACAGATTGCAGAATCACATCAGTTACACATCCATTGATTTACATATTGCCATACTAGTGTCTGTTGTATTCTGCTGCCTTTCCAATCCTCTACTATCCCCCCTCCCCTCCCCTCCCCTCTTCTCTCTCTACCCCCTCTACTGTTATTCATTTCTCCCCCTTGTATTGTTTTCCCTTTCCCCTCACTTCCTCTTGTATGTAATTTTGTATAACCCTGAGGGTCTCCTTCCATTTCCATGCAATTTCCCTTCTCTCTCCCTTTCCCTCCCACCTCTCATCCCTGTTTAATGTTAACCTTCTTCTCATGCTCTTCGTCCCCACTCTGTTCTTAGTTACTCTCCTTATATCAAAGAAGACATTTGGCATTTGTTTTTTAGGGATTGGCTAGCTTCACTTAGCATAATCTGCTCTAATGCCATCCATTTCCCTGTAAATTCTATGATTTTGTCATTTTTTAATGCAGAGTAATACTCCATTGTGTATAAATGCCACATTTTTTTTATCCATTCATCTATTGAAGGGCATCTAGGTTGGTTCCACAGTCTTGCTATTGTGAATTGTGTTGCTATGAACATCGATGTAGCAGTGTCCCTGTAGCATGCTCTTTTTAGGTCTTTAGGGAATAGACCAAGAAGGGGAATAGCTGGGTCAAATGGTGGTTCCATTCCCAGCTTTCCAAGAAATCTCCATACTGCTTTCCAAATTGGCTGCACCAATTTGCAGTTCCACCAGCAATGTACAAGTGTACCCTTTTCCCCACATCCTCACCAGCACTTGTTGCTGTTTGACTTCATAATGGCTGCCAATCTTACTGGAGTGAGATGGTATCTTAGGGTGGTTTTCATTTGCATTTCTCTGACTGCTAGAGATGGTGAGCATTTTTTCATGTACTTGTTGATTGATTGTATGTCCTCCTCTGAGAAGTGTCTGTTCAGGTCCTTGGCCCATTTGTTGATTGGGTTATTTGTTATCTTATTGTCTAATTTTTTGAGTTCTTTGTATACTCTGGATATTAGGGCTCTATCTGAAGTGTGAGGAGTAAAGATTTGTTCCCATGATGTAGGCTCCCTATTTACCTCTCTTATTGTTTCTTTTGCTGAGAAAAAACTTTTTAGTTTGAGTAAGTCCCATTTGTTAATTCTAGTTACTAACTCTTGTGCTATGGGTGTCCTTTGAGGAATTTGGAGCCCGATCCCACAGTATGTAGATCGTAGCCAACTTTTTCTTCTATCAGATGCCGTGTCTCTGATTTGATATCAAGCTCCTTGATCCATTTTGAGTTAACTTTTGTGCATGGCGAGAGAAAGGGGTTCAGTTTCATTTTGTTGCATATGGATTTCCAGTTTTCCCAGCACCATTTGTTGAAGATGCTATCCTTCCTCCATTGCATGCTTTTAGCCCCTTTATCAAATATAAGATAGTTGTAGTTTTGTGGAATGGTTTCTGTGTCCTCTATTCTGTACCATTGGTCCACCCGCCTGTTTTGGTACCAGTACCATGCTGTTTTTGTTACTATTGCTCTGTAGTATAGTTTGAAGTCTGGTATCGCTATACCACCTGATTCACACTTCCTGCTTAGCATTGTTTTTGCTATTCTGGGTCTTTTATTTTTCCATATGAACTTCATGATTGCTTTATCTATTTCTACAAGAAATGCCATTGGGATTTTGATTGGCATTGCATTAAACCTATAGAGAACTTTTGGTAATATCGCCATTTTGATGATGTTAGTTCTGCCTATCCATGAACAGGGTATATTTTTCCATCTTCTAAGATCTTCTTCTATTTCTCTCTTTAGGCTTCTGTAGTTTTCATTGTATAAGTCTTTCACCTCTTTTGTTAGGTTGATTCCCAAGTATTTTATTTTTTTTTTGAGGATATTGTGAATGGAGTGGTTGTCCTCATTTCCATTTCAGAGGATTTGTCGCTGATATACAGGAATGCCTTTGATTTATGCGTGTTGATTTTATATCCTGCCACTTTGCTGAATTCATTTATTAGCTCTAATAGTTTCTTTGTAGACCCTTTTGGGTCTGCTAGGTATAGAATCATGTCACCTGCAAATAATGATAATTTAAGTTCTTCTTTTCCTATTTTTATGCCTTTAATTTCTTTCGTCTGTCTAATTGCTCTGGCCAGTGTTTTGAGAACTATGTTGAACAGAAGTGGTGAGAGAGGGCATCCCTGTCTTGTTCCAGATTTTAGAGGGAATGCCTTCAATTTTTCTCCATTCAGAATGATGCTAGCCCAAGGCTTAGCATAGATAGCTTTTACAATATTGAGGTATGTTCCTGTTATCCCTGTTTTTTCTAGAGTTTTGAACATAAAGGGATGCTGTACTTTGTTCTCCAATTGGGGTGACATGACTACCAGGCAGGCGGGCCGCTGGGCCTGTTCTGGGCGCGGGCGGCGGCTCTGCTCTGCCCCTACTCCAATTGGGGTGATGTGTCTACCATGCCGGCAGGCCGCTGGGCCTGTTCCGCCAGTCGGTCACAGGTCTGCCTACCTTGTGGGCGCGGGTGGAGGCTCTGCTCTGCCCCTACTCCAAATGGGGTGACGTGTCTGCCGCGCTGGCAGGCCGCTGGGCCTGTTCCGCCAGTCGGTCACAGGTCTGCCTACCTTGCGGGCGCGGGTAGCGGCTCTGCTCTGCCCCTACTCCAATTGGGGTGACGTGACTACCACGCCGGCGGGTCGCTGGGCCTGTTCCGGTCGCGGGCGGCGGCTCTGCTCTGCCCCTCTGGCTTGATGACAAAATGAGAGAGACTCGGGTGTTTGTGACTCACTTTCTTTACCAGGAGACCAACTGTTTCTGTCGCCGCTGGTATTGATGAAGTTCTCTCCTCCGCCGCTTTCTGATGACATCAGATCTCTGCCATGTTGGTATCCCATGCGAATGGCAGCATTTCGTTCCCTCTACAGTATTCAGCAGGACCCGGACTGAGAAGCAGTTTCCGCGGGTTCTTTAGCCCTGGGCCAGAGCAGTTTCGGGAGCCGGAATTCGGCCGATCCGGGCTCGGTGTATGTTCTGATAGGAGCAGGCTCCAAGAAGCAGTTTCCGCGGGTTCTTTAGCACTGAGCCTGAGTAATTTGTCTGCGAGACGCAGGTGAATGGCAGCCTCCAAGTGTTCCTGTTTTTAATGAACTCCTATAATTCCTGAATGGATAAGAAACTACCTCTATAAATATTGGAACCTCTGGATAGTATCAAGTGAGAGGGAATTCAGGAAAGTGAGTGTTTTAATGAGATATAACTGCTAGGGTTCCACAGCCCTGGTGATAAGACTGAAATGGAAAAAAAGGCAAACTATTTTCTCCAACATCAGAAGGAAATGTGTAAAAGAGATTTCAGGAACATGTTCAGTGGAGAGAGAAAAGAACAAATGATTTGGATTTTGTGCAGAGGGAATTTTTCTTTTTTAAAGAGGATGGACCTCTCATACCTTAGTTTCCTCTTCTCTACAAAGTATCTGAAATAGTAACTACCTCTTAGGGTAGTGATGGTGATTAATGAGTTAATGTATAAAGACCTAAGAACTATAAAATGAATGCAAAGTAATATCTCAGTACATATTAGCTGCTATTATTCAATTTCATAGTTTCCACAAATGCAAAATAATTTCTTTTGTCAGAACAATTAATTACTGTATCCTTACCATACACAAATTGTTTCAATGAAAATTATACTGCTTCCTTTTCTGCACAGTAATTTTCCACAACTAACTTAGACACCAAGCAACATTATTTTCATATTGCACAGATGAAAGGGCTAAGGATCAAACAGGTTATTGACTTACACAGGTTCACATGGCTAGTCAATGATACAGTCATGGCCCAAACCCAGTTATTCTGAACCCAAATTCTATCATTATACTTTATTGTCCCATTTGTATAAGAGTCTAAAAAATACAACTCATCTAAAGTGAGAGGAAACAGATTAATAGTTGCTTATGAATGGAGAGGGTTTGAAAAGAAGCAAGAGGAGGGGTTTACAAAGAGTCATGAGGAAATCCAGGGGGAAATCCACAGCAATGGTTTCATAATTTCAAGGGTATATATGTAAAAACTTGTGTTTATATCCCTTTCAGATATTGCACTTTAAATATGTGCAGTTTATTATATGCATTACATCACAACAAGCTGTAAAAGTTAAGAAAAAATTAATTCTATCAAAATACTTTAGTTTTCCTTTGCTTTTAAAAATATTTTAGAGTGGTTTGGAACAAAAAAATACAAAAGTTATGAGCATCCTACAAAGTCATAATAGAAAGTAAACTTTAATAGTTAACCCAGAAGTTATATTTATTGCAAGTAAGCATTCTATTTGATTTTGAGATTCCTGACTGCTGACAAGGAGGGGAAAGCATGAAATGTAATGGGTTGCTCAGTGCTTATTATCTCATAAATGGAAGCAAACCAATTATTCAAGATATATTCATTTGTGAATTCTGAAAGAATTTTATCACATGGGGCTTTATGAGGGTCACCAAATGATAAATGGACAATTCCTTTAATAGCAATTTCATAGCAATAGCCAAAATCTTCTTTGTGTACCTGTGTCCTCATACATGTTAATTATACATGTTAATAGTACTGTGGGGAACTAATGCTTTACAGAGTTCTTACAGAAAAAGCATGTTCTATTTCTTTTCTTGGTCTTCTCTCTCCCTAAGCCTGAAATTTGCACCCATAAAACTAGGCAGAGGACCAAGTGAAGTAACTATACCTGGAAGCAGAGATATCAGTCTTTGTACCTGAGTATGTGTGGCTCCTTCCTCCCTCAGGATGGACTCTCTCTTAAGAATCCACTCAGCCCTCTCTTCAGAAAGACTTCAGCTGGGTCATCTCATTCATTTTCCGTTAATGTGTGGCCATTCATAAATCAATGTAGTTGACACAATATACACCAGTAATTCTCAAATTTTGCCCCACAATAGTATCACCTGGGTGGGCATCTTTGAAAAGTCACAATGTTCAGGATACCCATACCAGAAGATCTTGGATAGATGCCAGACAACAAGTGTGTTTAAACAGCCTCCAAGTAATTGCAATGTGCAGTCAGGTTTGAGGATCTATGATTTAGATGGAAACTAAAGGCAATCATACAAATATACCTGACGATTTTCCTTTGTTTCTCAAGACAAATGGAATTAAGAGTTGGCTTATTTTGGATAGCTGTGTCCCCATCTTTGGTTCTGTATCTTTTACAGTCAATTCATAACCTGGAAGAAAAGGAGCTGAGAAGTATTTAATAGAAAGAGAATTGCAAATTAAAAAGTTAAAACCAGGAACTGTGAAAAGCCCAAGTATAATCAGAAAAACAAATTTTATGCTCAAGTAAAACACAGACCAGGAATTACCTACTCCTACCTTTTCAGTCTGCTATTTGTTTGTTTTGTGCTGAAATGATAAGTTTTGTAAAGAAAGCATATTTCAGACTCAGCCTTCACAGGAAGGCTTCAGCATTTTCTGTTTAGATGACAGCACTTAGGACGATGTATGAATTTCAAAGAGGCAACGTCCAAGCTCATCTCAGGTTTACTTGGGCATTATTATTCATGAAGCCCTTTCTGAGCTCTATTTGAGGATATCTGTAAGCTGTTTCCAAAGTCTAGGGACCCCTACTGTAATAAACAAGTCATTTACATGGGGAAATGAAAAATCTGCCTTGTCTGTCAAATGAAGGCAGACATGCCTGAGCAAAGAAGGACTGATGAACTGAGATTAGAGAAAAGCTAAAGGTTGGCTTAAAATACATAGAATCTGCCAAGTGATGGGAATATACCAACAAGCTGCAAAAATGGATGTCAGGGCCAGATCATGTGGAATTTTTTAAAGAAAGCACTACATATGAGAGCTCTAAATCCTTGGATTTAACCAAATCATAGCCCAAGGATTTTGGACACCTGTCACATGTTGGTGAAGCATAACCACATTTCTTATTGCTTTGTCCTCCAGCAATCAGAACAGCACAGGTGTCCATCCTGCTTAAAAAGATATGGTTTACCTGCACTCTGCTCCTATTCCCCCAGCATCTAAAAGAATACCTCTGGCTGGAGCAGTGGTGCACACCTGTAATCCCAGGGGCTCAGGAGGCTGAGATGGGAGGATCACAAGCTCAAAGCCAGCCTCAGCAAAAGCAAGGCACTAAGCAACTCAGTGAGACCCTTTCTCTAAATACAAAAAAAAAAAAAAAATGGAGGAGGGGGCTGGGGATGTGGTTCAGTGGTTAAGTGTTCCTGAGTTTAATCCCCAGTACCAAAAAAAAAAAAAAAAAAGAATAGCGCTTGCCTGATACATAGGCTATGGTCACCAGCGGTCTGTGGCAAAGATTACTCGGCAAGGTGTGGGGCTTGCTCCATCCACCCACTCTGTGTCCCTCTTCTTATTGGGGGCTGTGCTGGATAACATTCCTTGAAAACTGTGGCTTCTAGTAAGTAATTTAAAACTACTTTCGTAGCCCACATTTTGTGCCAGACACTGTTCTAAGCATTTATGAAAAGGAACTCATTCATTCCTTGCCACAGTCCTCCTTATAAGGTAGGTACTACTATAATCTGAATGTTACAGATGAGAAATTGAGGATCCAGAGCCTCAGGGAGATTGAGTAAGGTGTGACAAGATGTGAATGCTGGCCAACTTCTGACTTCAAAATTCATTACCTGATGACTATCTACACTGCCTTTCTGGCTACTATGTGACTTAATCATATCTTGCTCCAGCATTATGGTATAACAGACCTAAAAAGAGATCTGTACTCATTGACCATTCTCTTCCCGTTCTCCTCTGCCCTTCATGCTCCCTAGCTTCTCATATATGGTATTATATATTTTTTTAAAAAAAGAAAAAACTAGAGGAAAGGATATTGATTGTTCTCACCACAAAAGCAATGGTGAATACTTGAGATGATAGATAGGCTAAATCCCCTGCCCTAATCATTATATAATGTATACACTTACTGAAACATCACATTGTACCCCATAAATATGCATTACTATTTTATATCAATTAAAAAATAAAATAAAAATAAAAAGCAAACAAGTGAAAAACTAAAATAAACTAGGAGCTGTTTAAATTTGTTCTAATGATCATGAGGAAAATATATGGGGAAGGGGAATAGCTATATGCCTTATAGGTCTTTGAGCAACAATGTAAAGATGTGGTTCTCAAACTCTGGCATGCTTCAGAATCCTCCAGAAAGCTTATTAAAACACTTATTGCTGCCCCACTAGAACTTCTGAATCAGTGGGTTTGGGGGTGGGTCCCAAGAATGTACATCTATAACAAGTTCCTGTGTTAATGCTGATATTGCTGCTCTTGGGCCCATACTTTGAGACCCATTGGTCTAAATAACTTTTGTTTTTACAGTTTAGCAATATTAAAATAATATGCAAATGAGCTTTTAGCTATTGAAGAATTTCATCCAAAGTCATTTTTATAGCATTGAGGAAGAAAAACAACTTCTGAAGAGAAAAAGAAAAAACAAAGAATACTCATAAGACTGTGTGATACATGGTTTTATTAGAATTTCTGCTTCTGAAAAGGAAAAAGAAAGATGAAAGTTAGTAAACCAGAAAAAAAAAATAGGGCTCCTGAAATTGAAAACATGGACCTATCTAAGAGTCTGGGTTGTTAGGAAAAAGGCCAGGAGTGACTACCTCACCAAGTGGCCATGTAGCAGTAACTCCACTGAAGGAACTTTCTATATATGTCCTTATTATGACTGATTTGTCACACCCTTATTTTAATAAAAAACATTTTGTATGGGTAAAATACAAGTGGTCAGAATGTATGTATCTCATCAATCAAACAGTATTTTCTGGGATTTTGTTACACACACAACACTCTATTAAAGATGAAGTGGCACCAACCTACTACAAAATATGGTCCCTGCCACATAAAACTCACAATGCAGTTGGAAAAGTAAGCCAGTCTTATTAAAACGGGGGGGGGGGAGCATATCAGAAGTAAGAATGATGTTGTTTATGATTTACAGAACAAGTCCTTTTTCTTTATAGTAACTCTATTTTTTAGTTTTATTCATTTGTTTAACAAATATGAATTGGGCCAAGTATTGGACTAGATTCTGGGGATAGAAATAGGGACATACTCCTTACCATTAAGAAGTTCCTGGTCTAGAAAATAAAGGCATTTAAACATGTATTTAGTAAATACATGGTGAGAACCATAACAAAGAGATGCTCTAGGTACTATGGAAACAGGAGGATGCAGCAAATCATCCTGGGCTCAAAGTATCCTGAAAATTTTCATAGACAAGGTGACCCTGAACTGAGGCATAAAGTACAAGTGGGAAATTGTCCAATGTATAAGTTGCATAGTAGAAAGAACTATGAACTCATCCCACAGATGAGTGGCACAGGCAAATCTGGGGAGGCCTAGCAAGGAAGGCATTCAAGAATTGCCAGTGAGGTCAGGCAGCTAGAGCAAGTGGCTGCAGGAGGAAGTCGCAGAAGAATGGGGTTACCTGTGAGCATGATGGGCTTCCATATAGAGAAGCTGATAAAAAGGAAGATAAAAAGCAAACACTCCAATTAGCAAAATGAATACAAGTATATCAGTAACTTTCACAGATATAACTAGAAGAAATTCTGACATTAAAAGATATGGATTTTTAGATTCAACTAAAAAATGTCAACTAAAGGTTGTTTATAGAGAAGTATCAAAAATATCAATGCTCACAAAAGTAGAGTAGGGAAATAAAAATTTCCAGAGACAAAAAAAAAAAGTAGAGCAGGGAAATAAAAATTAAGGAAAGCAAATGTAGTAATATCAGACAAGACAAACATCAAGGCAAATAGTATTGTTGAGAGTTTTTTAAAAAGATCATTAATGGGGGCTGGGGATGCGGCTCAAGCGGTAGCGCACTCACCTGGCATGCGTGCAGCCCGGGTTCAATCCTCAGCACCACATACAAACAAAGATGTTGTGTCCGAAGAAAACTAAAAAATAAATATTAAAAAATTCTCTCTCTCTCTCTCTCTCTCTCTCTCTCTCTCTCTCTCTAAATAAAAGATCATTAATGATATAATTCATCAGAAAGATTTAATAATTTAGAATTCAGTCGTCACCAGCAGGGAAAGGAGGAGGGTGCCATGATTAATTGAACGGTATAATCTGTCTTGTTTCCAAGCCATGGGGGCCTATAGGGAGCTATGAGTCAGTTACTTGGCTTTGGTTCTAAGAGCCATGGATGATCAGAAGTGACTTTTAACTCACTGGAAGTGAGGCCTGGAGGTGAAAGAGAGAGCAGTCCTGGAGGGAGAGAACTTCCAGCAGGAGCAAGAAAGGGTGCTGGATAGGCTGCAGGTAAGGAGGTAAAGTCTGTTGCTGCTGGAGGTCTATCTGGGAAGCAGCAAGCAAACAGTATGAGCCCAAGAGGATAATCCAAGGAATAGGAAAGGGAGAGTCCAGGGCTGCTTCTTTGAAGTCTGGAATAGTTGAGCAAAGAGGACTATACTCTGCTGAGAGCTTGGCAGAGGGATTTTAGATGCCTGAGCAGCCCTAAACAAGGAGCCGTGAGTTAAGAGATTAACTGGGTAGACAGTGTGGGTAAGGTTTGGAGCTAAGAGAGAATGGGCATAGAGTGGGAGGTCATTGTTTGGAGTTTTCTACTAGCTTTTCGCTTTCTGTTTTGCCTTTATAGAAAAAAAAAATGGTGTCTCTTGGGTCAAGGAAGGAGCCAGGATGGCTTGGAATCTGAAGCTACCTCTTGCTGATAAAATCATTGCCTCTGGACAGCGGCAGCACTTTGATGCTAACCTATTTAGGATTAGCCAGGAACTGGGTGTTCACATTTCTAATTTTTAAGCAAGAAGAGTCAAGTTTATTTCCTAATTATGAGGATAAAAATCCTAACTTTTTGATCTGTTTTGCACTGATACCTCTAGAGAAATACCATCATGATAAAACCCTAACATATCTTGATCAAGGGCAGTCTTGTGAAATCCAAATATTAGACATTAGGAAACTTCAAAAACTTTAAGGAATTGAGGGTAGAGTTGTGAAGAGTATATCCTATGTAGTGCTCCAAGACAGAGGTACAATACACTGGACATCAGTAGCTGAAGGACTGGAGGTGGAGCCAACCTCAAGACAGCATTCTTGGCATAAATATCCCAATGTCTGTGAGTACAATCAATTTTAGAGATAAGCCAACCCAACTGAATGGAGAGGAATCCCTATGGAATACAGCAAAGAGGACACCTCTGTTTATTCATTAACACAGAGTTTACTAGGAGGAAACATGGTGTGGTAAAGCGGGTGCTGTTCTGAATGATTGTTGAAGGAGAATGAGAATGGGAATATACTGAGCACTTACACTGGGGCAGCTACCAGATCAAGGTCTTCAAGCTCAAAGGTACAGACAAAAACAAAAACAAACAGGGGGAAATGAGAAAAATGGATACCTCATGAGGAAGAGAACTATCAATCTTCCTATGAGACAACCATATTCACAGAGTGCACTTTATGGCCCCCATTAGGTATCAATAATGTCTCACTCCCTGGCTTCAACAGTCTCCATAGCAGTTTTTCTTTGGAGGAAATAAATGGTTCATAAGATACCAGCCAGAGCCACTCCCTCCAATCACATATAACCTCATGCCAACACTACACCTTAGGAAACTCATGAGTAGTTGCCTGGGGAGCATTTTTCTACATTGTCAAAGCTTTTTGCAAACTTCTCAGGGAAAGAAGTATATTGAAACTAACTAGAATTGATGTGACCCAAATCTGCTGATGGAATCAGATTTTTTAATGTATTAAAAGGCCAGATGGAGCGTCCAAGGTTAACCATTTATGTTTGTTAGGAATCATTGCAGTTGAAGAAGCAGCAGCAACAGTAATAAAAGCACAAGGATCGAGATTCAAATGATACTCTTCATGTCTGATGCCATCTATCTAAAACAACTAAAATCTGTTGAATTGACTAAAAAGGATAGAAAAATAGCCGGTATCCCATGCTCCATTGCCAGTGTTTCCTTCACTTCTTGAAAACTGCCCTCTTGAAGAGGGACACGAATGGAGATCTTAAGGTCTATAGGAACCTGACCCCTCTCACTGTGTATGGGGGTTTGTCCAAGCCATGAAGGCAGAATCCCAGGCCTCTGTGTTGGCCCAAGCTTTTGTGGCACACACAGACTACTGCCCAACATGCAGTTCTGCAACTATATCTTAGATAAAATTTCTAGACCTTGTTGTTGAATATACTAGGAATTCCACTCATTTAGAGTATACATGTAGGAGATAATACTGATGAAAACTGTGTGATATTCAATGGGAAGATGTTCAATGGAGACCTTCAAATATTCATTTTTGTCCCTCTTCAAATATCAGAAATGGATATTTTCTCAGATGAGCCATGAATTTTTTTAACATATAAATAAGCAACTGTATTTATCAGACTATAACCTCAATCTCTTTCGCATCAAACATACAACTGATACTTTTGCATTATGCCACAGTTGATCCCCAGATTCAATGAGGAGAAATAGAGGATTTTTCTTTTGTTTCCCCTGTGATACTACAACAAATAGTAGTTTTAACAAACATGTATTGAGCTAGGCGGTGTGATAAATTCTTTGAATGGATTATCTTCTTTAATCCTCTTAATAACCCTACACGAAGCAGATACTATAGTGATTCCTAACTGCAGACTAGTGAGTGGGAACACACAGTGGCTAAGCAGCTTGATAAGTAAGAGGCAGCTAGCAGGTGGTGACACTGAAATCCAAACACTGGCAACTTGTCTCATATTACTCACCATCCAGTTTTGCCAAAGGCACCCTTGATAGTCCATGTTCAGCATTGTTCCTTACTGTGGGTCTTCTGATGAATAGGACATAACACTGAGTGTGAACTGACGAATTGACTGCTGAAAGAGACAAACCATACCTAAATAATGAGAAGCACCTCAGTACAAAGAAATGAAAACATTGGTGCTTTCAAAGTATCATCAGGTATCAGAAGTGGATCTTTTCTCAGATGAACCTTCAGGTATAATCCCAGCAGAAGACCTAGTCAGCTAGTAACTGGATTCCTGACCAGGGAAACTGTCTTAAGTGACTGTGGTAATTTGTTGGCAGCAATAAAAACTAACACGATCTCCTTCTGGATCCTTCAAATCCTCTTTCTTCTTTCTGTCATTATGTCTGCAGACATTCATTCATTCATCAAGCCACTATATATGTGTCTCTGTACATACAGTACACCACAGAGAGAGTGTAGAGGAGAATAGGGAAAGGGAGAGAATGAGAATCTATTCTGTTTAATGTCAGATGTCTGGACCAGGATTCAAAGACACTGCAAGGATTAGAACAGAGAATATCCTTGTCCACTTGTAATTTACTTTCTGTTGGAGGAAGTTAGACAATGAGAATATAAACAACTAGAAAAAAATGTTTCAATAAAAAATGATGAACATAATACAAACAACTATTTTTTTAATTTTGTTCACAGTGATAAGTAGTTTGAGAAATTAAAATAACAGGGGGCCATGATTTAATCCATTCCTATTTGGGATGTTTTTAATTTCTACTCCCCTATCCTATCTCTTTTTCAACATGGGTTAATATCCCTTCAGCAAAATAATAAAATTCAAGGTGTCAAGGGTATGACCCAAGCATCATTAATTTACCAACAGAAAGATAAACTAATAGATGAAGGATAAATTATGGTGAAAATAAAATGTTGAGACTAGGAAAATAAACATAGCTGGGACTAGGACTCTCATTAAATAATGTTTTAAATTACATATAAATCACCTTATTCAACCTCCTTTTTGCTTTTCTTTTCTAAAGATTCAGCCCATTATGACACTTTCAACAATCCCCACCAAAACTAACAAACCCCCTCCTCTCCTTTCCTCTCGTCTTTTCCCCACTTTTTTCAACCAGTTGAACACACTGTTAAAGAATCTGGGAACGACGTCACAGAATAAACTCATGTAGGAATTTGAGTTTTCACCCAACAGAAAACTAAACCAGTATGCTAACAGGACACTAAATCAAAGGGTTCAAGTTGCAAACAGACTGATTCCAGACAAGTATGAAATTTTTTTTCTAGAATTGAAATTTGTTCAACATGAAACAAATTGCCTAAGAAACTTATCCTGGGAGGAATTCAAGCAGAGCCCATCTGTCTTCCTTTTATAGTTGTTCTAAGTCATTTCCACCATTTTAAAAAATGGGTCCTTTAAGACTCTTAAGTTTAATAATGTAATTTGAGTTAGAATGTTAAAGACTGTTGATGAAATAATGTATTAGCCCTCTATATCTGGGTTCAGATGCAGAGGTCAGAATCTGTTCTAGCTACTTCATGCAGAAATGAATTCACTATGTAGTATTAGTAGCTGGCAGAAATACCAGAAGAGCATGCTCAAGACAGATTTCAGGAACACTTTCAGAACCACACAGCCGAACTCACCCTCTGAGAGAGGCTCTGCCACATCAGAAAGAAAGTTGAGGAATTAGGAAGCTCCCACCATATCTGCTGGCTTTGGGACCACACTGCCATTCAAATGGAAGCCCCTGTCTCCTGATGTCTGCTCTGGCCATGGGGGTCAATCTCCTGGGGGTGTGTCTGCTTGATGGAAGTTAGGACATCTGCAGAGCCCGAGACATAAGAAAGTCTGGGAAACACAGGCCTCTGGTACAAAGGAGGCACAGTAAGACTTGGGGATTCAGATTCAAGTTATCTAATTCATCCCAAATGTAATCACTTTCCACTTTAGGTTCTTCTCTCTCACATCAATGCTTGACTTTCACATGTGAGCTGGTGAGGAGCTCCACCTGTGCTATAATAACAAGGCCCCTTCCACACACACATGCAAAATCCACAGCTGATCTTGATTAGATCAACTCTGCAGCAACATGAGATCGAGATTGTTTTAGGACAGAAGAAACATCAGTTTTCTGCCTGAGCCTTGGAATAAGAATTTTAAGATTCAAGTCATTTGTTTAAGTTATCAAATGCTATTATATGTGCCCTTCAATAGATGAATGGATAAAAAAAAAATGTGGCATTTATACACAATGGAGTATTACTCTGCATTAAAAAATGACAAAATCATAGAATTTACAGGGAAATGGATGGCATTAGAGCAGATTATGCTAAGTGAAGCTAGCCAATCCCTAAAAAACAAATGCCAAATGTCTTCTTTGATATAAGGAGAGTAACTAAGAACAGAGTAGGGACGAAGAGCAGGAGAAGAAGATTAACATTTAACAGGGATGAGAGGTGGGAGGGAAAGGGAGAGAGAAGGGAAATTGCACGGTAATGGAAGGAGACCCTCAGGGTTATACAGTGGAGGGGGTAGAGAGAGAGGAGGGGAGGGGAGGGGAGAGGTGGGGAGGGGGGAGGGTGGAGGATGGGAAAGGCAGCGGAGCACAACAGACACTAGTATGGCAATTTGTAAATCAATGGATGTGTAACTGATGTGATTCTGCTATCTGTGTATGGGGTGAAGGTGGGAGTTCATAACCCACTTGAATCAAAGTGTGGAATATGATATGTCAAGAAATTTGTAATGTTTTGAACAACCCACAATAAAAAATTTAAAAAAAAAATGCTATTATATGTAGCCAGCTCAACCCCATGGTGCTTGTATTGCTATCCCACTGTACTCAGTATGGGATACCCATGATTCCAATAAGCACTTTATTCCTAGAACTTATATAACTTAAGTAACTTTTGTCTCTCCCTATCCTGGTCTATCAGTAGCCCATCCATCCTCTGTTGGTTATCAGAACTTGGACACTTTCAAACTCAACCACGCCATATAAACCACCCCAGGTTCCCATCTCTGAATTGCTGTTGCCTGCAATCACTTCTAACACCAATTTCATTACTCTATGTTCAGGGAACTCAATAGAAGTCACTTTAGTTACTTCTAGTATAAAAAAAATTTAATACTCAAGAGACAACTTGTAAAAAAACAAAAAGGTGGCTTGTAAAACAAAAACTAGGATAATTGAGTGGAGATTACAGGAATGACCCACAGAACAATGCAGAACTTGGCCACCCAGGGAGTGCTGTCTCTGCTATGCTTAGGAAGCTGGGCTTAGAAGTCACCTATTAGCATCGAAACCATGATACTTCTTCTGTAATCCTCATCAGCAAATTAAATATCTTGCTTCTTAAAACGCCCAAAGCTGAAAACACACACTAGAATTGGGGGCAGAGGGCAGAGTTCCTTCACAACTATATTCTTCTCACAGTGTTCATTCTTTCTTCCTTGTAAACTTGCATAAAAGGGTCAGCTTGGAGGAAGCTGGATCATCTATAGAAATAAAATCTAAGGAAATCTCGAAAATGTGCTTAGCTTTCCAGCCTCTAGCATTTACTTAGACATGATGATGCCCAGGTCTCAAGCCAGAATATGAAGACTGGACATTTACTTTCTATAGTTTAAATGCTTGTGTCCCTCTAAAATTCATGTTAAAACTTAAGTCCCCAATGCAACCATATTAAGAGGTAGGGCTTTAGGAGGGGGATAAGTCATTGAAAGCTCCACCCACAAAGATGGGATTAGTGTCTTATAAAAAGACCTGAGGTAGTTAGCTGCCCTTTCCCTCTCTTCTGCCATGTAAATACACAGTATTTGTCCCCTCCAAAGGAAGCAGCAATCAAAAGTGCCACCTTGGAAGCAGAGTCTGTTCCATCACCAGGCATCACAGCCAACATCTTGATCTTCGATTTCCTAAGCCTCCATAACTATACTAATAAATGTGCACTGCTTATAAGTCACTGAGTCTACAATATTTTGTTATAGAATAGGAATGGACTAAAGAATTTAAAAAGCTGCCCAGGTAATTTAATGTTTAGTTAAGATGAAAACCCCTCACTCAGCAGGTCCTTATTCTGCCTCAGCTAGGGGGACACTAGCCAAGGAAGTAAAACTAATGTCAACATAAAGACTCAGCCCTTTCTAGGTTAGTGCTATGATGTTCAACTCTTACCAGGTTAGTGCTATGATGAATGCATGCATATGGTTGCTGTTTCTGTCTTGAAGAGTGGTATAATTTGCATGTGTTCCCCAAATTTCATGTGGTACAAGGGTCAGGAAACTATGGCCAGGTATCATATTTAGTCCATTCCTATCTACAAAATAAAATTTTGTTGGAAAATACCACACCCAAGCACTTAAGTATTGTGTGGTTGTGTAGGCGCTGTAATGGTAGAGCTGAGTAGTTGCAGCAAAGACCATTTACCTGCAAAGCCTAAACTATTTAGTACCCAGCCCTTTATAAAAAATGTTTTGCTGACCTCTACATTTATAAAATGACTCTGTTGATAAGGGTGTGGTGGTATGCATCTGTAATCCTAGTTTCTCAAGAAGCTGAGGCAGAAAGATCATGAGTTTGAGGCCAACCTTGGGACAAGATCTTGTCTTAAAAAAAAAAAAAATGGGCTTAATAACTCTGTTGAGTGGGCCTCCTCCAACCTTGCACAGGGAGGGAGTGATGAAACACCTCACCCAAGAGTATCTAATCCACAAGTCTGGGAGGCTAATGATATATTGCCTGTCTTGATAATTGGTACTAAGAGACCAAGTCTTTAATCAATTAATGATAAGTTCTTGAACTAAAGAGTCACTGGTGGAAATCCAGAGTCAACACTGCAGCAAATCAAAAGCAAAACCATGCCAAACTTCTAGGGAAGCAAAAAGCTCATGAATAAAGAGGAGAAATAATGGAATACAGAGATACTGAGACATAGTCCAAAAGGCCCAAGAGAAATTGAAGAAGTAGTTTTGGCTCTTGGCCTTCTGGTTTTAGTCTCTGTGTCCCCAAGCCATACTTTCTTCAAAATTGCAATTAAAAGACTGCTTGTCTAATCCTTAAGGAGTTTCTGTCCCTTATATACACTAATCCATACCTGGGACATTAAATATCATAAAATAGCAAGTAATCATTCATTGTAAAAACAAAAACACAGATAGTGGATGAAGGATGAGGTTAGAAAAAGGTGGGTGGCTTCATGAAATCTGGAGACATGAGTTCAAATCCTACCTCCAATTCTACCTTCTTATTCAATTTAGAAAGTCACTTTAACTCTCAGTGATTCTTTTTTTTTCTTTTTTTTTTTTTTACCTCTAACATGAGAATAATGTCATCTGCTCAGTTTAGTTTCCTGAAGAGTTATATGGGATACTAAATGAGAAAATAATTTTTTAAAGTTAACTCTTCTATCAACAAAAAGGCATGGGCCAAGTATAAAGCAAATATTCAATAAGTTATCCTGGACTTTAAGTTAATGACTATGGCAGGCTGGCCTAAGGAAGCAACTCTTGAGTTGGTGGATGCAACTGGTCATAGGGGATGCAGAAAGCAGAGTAAGCAGGATAAATCATGTTCACCTTCCCCTAGCATCTTAGAAATACATTTAAATAATGTCTTAGTTATCCCCAAAGTGCTTAGTCAAAGACAGAATGATCCTTGGATGATAAACCAGTGGTTCTTCAAATGTGATTCCCAGACCAGTAGCCTTTAATGCCACCTGGGAACTTATTAAAAATGCAACTATTGGACTTTGCCCCAGGACTAATGAGGTAGTTATCTATTGCTATATATATATATAAAAAAAAAATTGTTCCTATGGGTCAGGGAATCTGGGCATAGCTTAACAGGATGCTGCTTTTTTTTTTTTTTGCATTCATACTGGGTACATATGTGGTAGTAGGAGCAAATGTGACTCCATTTTGTTTTATGACTTCATCCTGTAAAACAACCATGCCAAGTAGAAGAGTCATGACTGGGGCAAGATGTTCTTTTCCTTTGCTATAGAAACCTTTAAGAATACAAAACTACCTAATGGGGTATTGTTTTTGTAACTAGGGTAACGGGGCTGTTTCTGTAACTGGGGTGACTGGGCTAACTGTGATTGGTTAGGTTTCCCTCCGCTTGACTGCACTGTCCTGCTTCTATAACCTGGCTTGCTTGCATTGGCTAGACCCCCCCCCCCGGCCCCCGAACATCCCTTTTGCTGTTTTCAGGTTTATAAGGAGTGCCCTTGCAATTGTTCGGGGCTGATCAGGGGAACAGCTTTATGTTCTGGTCAGCCGCCACTGGTGTGCTTCAATAAAGGCTTGATTCGATTATACATGAATGGTCTGGAAGTCAGTTTATGAAATCCTGGGACATAGCTTTAACTATAACGCATATTTATTGTTTTCCTTTTTATTTTTTGTTTTTTAATTTTTAATTTTTTATTGCTTCTTTTTAGTTATATATGAAAGTGGAATGCTTCTAGCCTAAGTTCTATCATAAGGTTGCAATCGAGGTATGGACTAGGGCTGTGGTCATCTCAAGGAACAATTTGGGAAAGATCTATTTCCAAGCTCATTCGTATGGCTGGTGGCAGGCCTCCTATCCTTTTGGCTTTCATTGAGGGAAGAACATCAGCCCCTGGCCATGTGGACCTCTCCAAAGAGCAGCTCATGACAAATAGCTGGCTTTCCTATGAACAAATAGAATGGGAACTATAGGCTTTGTAACATAACCTCAAAAGTGATATCCATCTACTTTTTCTGTACTACATTCATTAAAAGTGAGTCACTAGGCCTGGTCCACATTCAAGGGTAGTGAGGCACAGAAGGGAATAAATACCCAGAGATGGGATCATTGGGGACCATTTTAGAAACTGTGATCTCTGACCTATTGAATGAGCAACTTTGCACTGGAGCCCAAACATCTGTTACAATGAGGCTTCAAAAGTGATGGTTACACACTTCACTGGTCTAGAACAGGCACAAGATTGTCTGCTCAGTAGAAACCTACGAGCATTATCCATTTAATCCTCACACAAGAATCCAGGGAGGCATATACCATTATTTTTATTTGGCAAATGAAGATGTTGGGGCTCAGAAAGTTAAGTGAGTTGCCTAGGATCAATACATATAGTAAGTAGCCAAATTGAGAATCAAACCCAGGCCTTCTGGTTGCAAGTTAAATGAAAATCTAGATTGCTATGCCCAAACACCTACAGCTAGATAAATGGTTCTTCTGTGTATTTCTCCTGGTGATATTTCTCTCTTTAATACCCTGACACCCCAAATAGTCAAGTTTCAAATCACCTTGTCCCCATTAGCTATAGACTTGATAAATCCTACCTGACCTATCTTGCTGATGAGAGCAAGAGTCAGGGGATCAAAAAAGAAACTTCAGGCCTCAGAGGCCTGTTTTCCTTCACAAACTTTCCAGCCCACAGGGACTTCTTGGTTTGTTCTTTCCACACTAGTGAGAGGGGAAAATGGATCATAGGCTGAAAGCCAAATTTTCTGCTGGTATTTGTCACAGAAAACTTGAGTTTCCAGTAGAGAGTCTATGAACTCTTCTTCAGAAAATGCCCCAACAGTGTTAGTTCCTCCAGAACAGGGTTTCTTGGCCCTGGCTACACATTAGAATCACCTAAGTGTATTTTAAACACCTCAGTGGTGGACTCACTGAAGAGATCCTGCTGTAATTGTTCTTGTGAGGAGGCCTAGGCCCTGATGCTCTGCCAAAACTTCCTCAGCAAGCCTCCTGTGCCCAATTTGAGGATCATAGCTTCAGTTTTTTTTTTTTTCAGACTATCTTTAGAGCTGCCAATAAAGGGAATATGACTTTCTTGTACCCTCCTACTAAAACCCATCATCCAGGGTTTTAGTGAAACAGAGAAGCAGAAACCAGGAGGAGCAGGATGGGCTTGGAGGCTCTTCCCCAGCTAAGCTAATCCAGTGGAAAGTAAGACAAGCATACCAATTGCTATGGTTTGGCTATAGTTTGTGCCCCAAAGGTTCATGTATTAGAGGTTTGGTCCTCAGTGTGGCAGTGTTGATGTGCTAGGGCTTTTAAGAAGTACACTAGTGGGAGCTCATTAGGTCTTGCTGAGGATACTGCTCTTGGAAGGGATTAAGGTAGTTCTGATAGGACTGAGAATCATTTCTCTCAAGAGGGAATTGGAAAAAAAAAAAGTAAGTCTGATCCCTGAGTCACACTATGTCTTCCTGTTTGCAATATAATCTCTTTTTCTTGCATGTTCTTCAGGCTCACAGTCATTTTGCTATGAGGTCTTCACCAGGGTCAAAACCTCCAGAACTGCAAGCTAAAATAACAAAACAAAACAAAAAAAAAAAAACAAAACAAAAAAAAACTCTATTTAAAATAAATCTACCCAATCTCAATCTCAGATATTTTGTTACAGTAATGAAAAACTAATACATCCATGTAGGTCCTCAAGGTAAATAATTGGCAAATATCACTGAATATGTGTTACACTAGCACTGGGAAGGGCAAAAGATGATATTTTCTTAATTGTTATGTTTTAGCACTCATCTATGTGCCTGACACAAATGATAAAGACATATGAGTTCTGTCTTCTAAGGGAAGAAATGTGCGATGAAATAAATAACAACATAAGAACACACAGCAAAATAAAACAAAAACTAAGCTATAAGACAATGTGATTTTCACTCAGTGCACCTGTTCGTTAATTCCTTAAATATTCAGTGTGCACACATATGTGTCAGGTCTTGAGTCTGAAATGAATATGTGTGAACAAAATGCATTATCTCTACTTTCACCATCCTTGACGTCTAGGATGAAAATAGATAATTAAACAGATAAACATGTAAAAACTCAAAGCCAAGTATGTGTGATAATTTTTAGGGTACCAATATAAGCAGACAACAACTAGGAAAGAGAATTAACAAGGAATGAGAAGGGTTTTAAGTGATGATTGAAGAATCAGAGAAGATAAACCTAAAGAACAGCATAAGGCTAATATGTGTGTCTGTGGGCCAGGGTGGGCAGAGAGAACAACATGTGAGGTACCCCAGAGGTGGTTACAATAACCCTTAAGTAAGGTAAGTGGACTGCTGTTAGTGAGATGGGATGAAGGGGAAAATAGGGGGTAGCTAAAGAAATCCAGGAAATGCACAGTATTTCCTTAATACACAAGATCTTTTGAACTGGGCTTGAAATACATGTTGATCAAAACAGGTCTTAAGGAAATCAAAGTGGGATTTGAATGAGAAATGCCTTAGGTAAACCCAAGTTGGCCTGAAGTTTTTGAAGCTATAAGGAAAAGAATGCAAGATGGGAAATATGAACTTGCTACATCACTTGAAGAGTCTTGGAAGCTTAGTTGACTTCGTTAGCCTAGTTACCTTTATTTCAATCTTGCTTTTCCTATTGCCTCACTCTCATGAAAGCCTCCCAGGGAGCTGCCTCAATAAAATGTACACCTCATTCTAAACACTCCCATTCAGGTAGCATCCTGAAGAAAACAATAAAGTGGGCAGTCAGGATTCATTTGATCATTTAACATACACATACATGTATTAGGTTAGATCTAAAATGCATCATTTTTCATTGAAAATTATAGCACACTTAGTAGGTTAAAAGCTTGACAAGAGGTAATATACTGGACTAGGTCTAGATGTGAGTTAGGTTAATACACATGTTGGTCTCGTGGATTGCATGTCATACATCAGTCTGTCTTGCAATTTTTGAGTAAGAGAAGGCTTCGGGGCTTCTTTGTTAATCTAGGCTAATGATCTGGCCATTATAACTAATGACTTCCCAGAGAGTATGACAACCTATGAAAGGAAGACAATCTCAAAGATTCTCATAGAAAGAGAGCCTACAGTGTATATGAAGAGTGCACATAGTACATATAAAAGTCAATGTGCATGTAGCATGTAGACTCAACACACGTCAGGTATTGAGTCTGCGCAGTGAGTCTGCTCCTACTTGTAAGACATTTTAGGTGTATCTAGCAACTAGTTCGATTTTGTAGGTGGAGATAAAACCTGGTGAAGAAGGTTTTATCTCTTTCCTAGTTGTTGCCTGCTTATATATGTACCCTAAAACAAACAGTATATAGGAAAGATAAGATAAAGGAAAGATAAATGACAGGAAGGAAGGGGCTTAATTTCTTTAGGGGAGTTTCCAGAAGATTGAGAGCAGAATCCAGCTGTGGCAATGGCAATGAAGGCTGGATTCCCAGAAGCTTATTCTGAATAACCAACGGACTTGAAATAACTCAGATAACTAACGACTCTGAGAGAGAAGAGGGGAAATGTCAGGTCAGCGCTTATTTTTTAAAAAACATTTTTAGAAGGAGACACATCCTCAACAATTATCATTATCTAGTCCACAAAAGTAGAGTGCAGGCTAATTTGAGTTCAGGCTGAAAGTTCAACAGATTGACTTTGAATGTCCCTGCAATGGGATGTGATGGAGAGTTTATAAGTTTAAATAACCCAGACACAGAATTTAAAATCATTCAAAATCTTCTACTGTTTTCTCCCTTTCCTCCTTTCCCAGAATACACCAGTATCTCAGATGGCATCCATTCAATGACCTCCAAGTAGTTCCTGTATCAGAATGTCATATTGCCATTTCACCTAGAGTAGTCTTAATCGGCATTGTCCCAACTGACTGAATTGCATTCAACATATCCAGAATTTCTGATGATTCCTTCCAATGTGAATTAACTTTATGGGACATAATTATTCTGGTACAGGGTAAAAGCCCTTAATAAAATGTTCAGGTGTGATTTGTTTTAGATATTACTCCAGCAGGTTTTTGTATACGACTCTAGGTGACTGGGGGCCCTGTACCCTTGCATGTCACCTCCTATCTGTTAGATAAAACAGAAATATAAGGTAATTTGGAGTATATTAGAGGCATAAAGAATCTAGAAAACCATGCCTTTGAGACATCATCAAAATGAAGAATGCAAAAAGAAATGATTTTGCTGGGGTTTTGGCTTTTTATTTCTGAACTTTGTGCATAAAACAATTCCTCGGAGTTCTACAGAGCTGGGTCTAAATGTGCCATTTTCCTTTAATATTTATTGAGCACCAAGCAAGTGTAGGGCATGACACCACAAGACACAAAGAGAAATAAAATGCAAGCTGTGCCCTTCGAAACAAACAGTATGCTTGGTAAACACAAGACAGATATAGGAAAGATAAATGACAGGACCCAAACACCACAAGGAACTTCATTTGGGCTGTAGGAGGACAAACATCAAGCTTAGTCCCTAATGGCTTTGAGGCAGGTGACATATGACAAACACTGATGGAAAAGAAGAAGGAAGCATTTGCGTTGAGGTATAGGACAGTTAGACTTGTAAGAAGATGGATTTTGAGCAGGTGAGGTGGTCAAAGCGAAGGAGAAAACATACATAGTTCATCTCAGGGCTTGCCATAGCACCAGTCTTAGATGATGTTTAAGGATGACTCTTTCTCCCATGTAACACTTTCTTGGATTCAGCACCATCTTACCCTTCTGGAAAAATCACCTGCAGGTGATTTGTTGAAGAAAACACTTTCCTGAAATCACTTCTTAACCTTCTCCAGTTACTAGGAATTTCCACAGTACAAACCCGATCACATTTCAGAGGACCCCTCCACTCCCTGGGGTCAAAATTAAAGTTCTCAAATATTGAAACATCATTAATTCAGCTGCTAAGAAGATGCTTTCCTTTCCATATCAGAATACTAATAAACTAAAAGTTATTAAAGCCAGAACTCCTTTATTTGAATAAAATCGTTGAGTACTGACCTTCACATTGTCAGTTTGATTTTCCCTTGGGTTATAGCATACCTAACCAGGCTTTGATCATGAGCAATTTCTAATTTCAGTCTGGATTAGACAGAACTAACATCAAAGACAGCCAGACCTGTACAGCTTTGATGGAATTCATGATAAAGTGAAATTGATATGGAACTGCAGTTCCTTTTATTAAGGCCTTTCCTAAAGCTGTCACAGCCCCCCACCCCAATCATCCATCTCAATTGATGAGGAGAGTTCCAAATCACAAAACCAAAAGGCAAGGCCCTGACTCTTGCTTGGCTCTCCAGTGTTACTTCATTCGGTTAACTATGCCCTCTCCCAGAGTAAACCTATCCCATTTCTAAAATATTTAAAATCGAAAGACAGCAGGTCACATGCATGATTCACACTGAAGAACTTTTCTGTGGCCAACCATATCCCAGAAAATGCTAACTATTCTAAGCCCCTCCCCTTTACCTCTGAGTCACTTTGTGATAACTGATGGGTTTGCCCTCCTTAGGCTCCACCAAGCAAGGCACAGAACCAGGAGCTAGGTGAGGTGACCTTAAAGTTCCAATTTTGCTGTCAATTCAGCTGGACTTTAGGGTTAACCTCCATGAATCTTAAATGAAAGATAGTTAGGTCAATCTTATCTTCTCTTAAAGACCCTTTCCATTATCCAGAAAACATGGGACAAAACAACTATCTGAAAACCATCTAAAGAATATTGTATCCCTGGTCAGTACTACCTGTCTGTGAATCTCAGATATGAGTCCCATTCTGCCTCTGTGTTCTGGGCAAGAGGCTCCTGGTTGAGGGACCTGAGGAGGAAAAGCCAGAGAACTGCCTGGGCCCAAGACACAACTACACAAAGTTATCCCACTAGGGATAACAAAGTTCCCAAATAGTTATCTATTTTCTATCTGGGAAACTACAGAGTGTGAATCCTGGACTCTCCAATGCTTTGCACTGGCCCAGCCTCCTGTCCCTGCTGCTCTCAGATCCCAGGCCCCTCACGTCCATGGCTCCAGGATATTTGTCTGTAGCTGTCATTTTCACTCCCTTGAACAGTCCTTTCTTCTCTTGTCTCATCAAGTCCTCGAAAACCCTAATACCCCGATAAACTCCCTTGCAAATGCCCTTTTATCTTTCAACACCTCCAAGAACACATAAAAAATGAACAGCCCCACCTCTCCAGGGGAAAGCCCACTTAGTAGAGAATATAATGCAAAATTCTGCCAAGCACTTTCCTGAAGTGTTTTAATCAGGTGTTTGTTTTTTTTTTTCTGCTGTTACTAAGACCTGACAAGAACAATTTTAGAGGAGGAAAGTTTATTTTGGGATTGATAGTTTCAGTAGTCTCAGCTCCTAGATGGCTGATTCCATTTCTCAGGGTCTGAGATGACACAGAACATCATGGTGGAAGAGTGTGGTAGAAGAAAGTGGCTCAGTACATCACACCAGGAAGGAGAGAGAGAGAGAGAGAGAGAGAGAGAGAGAGAGAGAGAGAGAGAGAGAGAGAGAGAGAGAGAGAGAGAGAGAGCGCTCCATTCAATAATGACACAATATAAACCCCAAAGGCATACCCATAGTGACCCACCATCTCCAGCCATACCCTACCTGCTTACAGTTACCAGTTAATCTGTATCAGCAGATTAATGCAGTGATTAGGTTAAGGCTCTCCTAACCCAATCATTTCACTTTTAAACTTTCTTGCATTGTCTCACACAAGAGCTTTTTTGGGGGGCGGGGGGTAGGGAGACACCTAATATCTAAGTCATAACATGGAGGCATCAGGTGTTGTTCCAGACATGCTCTCTGCTTACCTCTCACAATGCTTAATATCTATTTTCTCTTCAATTTCCCCTCAAAGGGACCTACTGCTGCTCTGCCAAGTGTGAGGGTCAAAGAGGGTGAAATTGTGATATTCTAAATGAGCCCCTAGATCTATTATCCACCTTTCTTCACCTTTTCCACCCTTGTGTGTATCCCCCAGCAGACTGCTGCTCTGGGTAGGCATCATCTGCACTTGCGTACTCTCTGCCTTGCAGTGGGGTTCATCCAATTCTATTAGCAGGATGAGAGGTGTGTGAGGTCAGGGCATTCCTTTTCCTCACTTCCTCTATGAGAGGCCTTGGCTTGGGCAGTGATGGTTCCTCTACCCAGAAACTCAGCTCTGCTAGGGGCTTCACATAGCACTGGTCTTGCCAGCTTCAGAACCGGCTCCCACCCCTTGTCAATTCAGGTCTAAAGGTGGTAATGGCTTCTCAACCCAGGGTGTTTCAACTTTGAGCATGTCATGTGTTAGACATACACCAGGGACAACTCAGGATGCTGAAAACCAACAGGTCCCCCAAATAAAATCCACTGAGGAGAACCAAAGTGAGAGAATAAGTCATAATGCCCAATTTAGGAATCAGTCCAGGATTAAAGTAGGAAAAACGGAACCAGAAAGTCAGAATCTACAGAAGACTAGATAGACCAAATGAGTGAACCTGGTCATAAACAGGCTAAGGATCTTCACCTTCCAAAGGGATTGCCAGTGGGAAATCATGTTCATTTTCTTGCTAGCAGGTACAAGTTGCTTAAATAGGATAGAGTGGCTTCAAGGATGAGGGACACAATGAATCCTGTAAATCCCAGGTGAGATTTTGGTCTTTCCACTCAATATTAAAAGGCAAATGCCTCAGGGAAGGGTCTAAATCAAGCATTTTAACCCTGAAACTCGGGTTGTGAAGGTGATTATTTCTGGAAAAAAATCCATACATTCATCAGATTTGAAAGAAATCTGTCACCCAAAGTGGTAATATTTTCCAGTTAGCTTTACAGTCCATCTAACCCTAACCCTCCTCTTTTTTCAGGGGAAGAAAATTAGCTCCTTTCATTATCTCAGCATTGATATTGATGTACCAGCAGGATGGTGCACCCCAACTCCATGGGAACAGAAGCTCCTGTGCCCTAACTCCAATGGTCTTGTCATATTCTCCTCTTCAATCTGTTTCTGAGTTGTATTTAAAAAATAAATAAAACTAGAATCATAAGCCTAATGTTTTCAGAGTTCTGTGAGTCATCCTAGCAAATTATTGAAACTAAGGGGATATGGAAAGCCTCAGATTTGTAGCCAAACAAGACAGAAATGTGAATGGACACAGGAACTTGCAAAGGCATCTGAGGTAGGGGCATCTTGTGAGACTGGGTCCCCTAACCTGTAATATTCCAAGTGGGTAGTATCAGAATCAAAGTGAACCATAGGACAGCCAGTTGGTGTTGGAGAATTGGTGTTAGGATATGGACAGAGGTTGGCAGTTTGGGAAGCAGGACAAGAGAAGAATTCCATCTTGTTCTGACATCAGAATTCCTTGCTGGGGACACCTGTGATTAGGATTGTTTAGAGCATTGTTTATAGATTCTTAATGTGAGTGTTTTATCTTGAAGACCAGGACCTTCTGGAGAGCTGGGACATGCTAGGAATAAGACACAGAAAGAGCTGAAGGCTTTGCAGAAGAAATCAAGAGTGATTTTCAGAGCTGGCAACAGCTGGAGCTGGAGCAGTGGGGAGATGCAGAGCTAACTTAATGGCAGGGGAACTTGGGTGAGGAAGGGAAATTGGCAGCTCAGCCTGAGATGGGAGAAGCAGTGGGACAGGCCTTAAAGAAGAAAGGTTTCCTGGTTAAGAATTTCTCTGTAGCCTTGGCATGACCAAGGAAACGAGTAACTGATACTTGCTCCTGGCTTGAGCACACACTACGTCTTCTCTTGGCAGGTCTATCTATGACATGAGAAGTCTCTAGAATAGACTGCAGAGAATGCAAGGAGAAGAGGTTATGTTCTGTTTGGGGTGTTTGGACCCTAGGAGAAGGCAAAATGTGTGAGAAGTTCAAAGTAGTAAAACATCAGCATTATAACACCAGGCCAAGTGGCCAAGAGAGCTATGGACCACGGAAATCACTTCAAACGGCCTTGGACTTGAACCATGATGTGAAGTATCACAAAGCCATTGCATGTGATGATCACAGAACGGGGTGAAACCCAGATATCCACAAATCTGAGTATCTCTGAGAGTGATGTGCCTCACCCTGTTCATTACTATTCCATTCCAGGGCAGGAATGAGAGGTCTGGAAAAGAGGGCCCATTTCACTTCTGTGAAGAGAGACTTTATATACAACCAGAGATATGAAAAAAATGTGCTGTATATGTGTAATAAGAATTGTAATGCATTCTACTGTCATTTTTTTAAATCAATAAAAAAATAAAGTCATTTCTTAAAAAAAAAGGAAGAAGATTCAGTGGAGGAGTTCCAGCTTCCAGCAATGATGGAATAGTCTGATAGCTGAAGATAATAATTACTGAACCTGGAAAAATTATTCCCTAAGAAAACAGTAACCTGAAAATACTGCATAGTGACCAAAGTTATGTAGAAGATACAACAGATTCCCTGTGAGAGAGGAACAACAAGGGAGAGATTACTGAGTTTGAAACTGTTGTCTAAGGGCCCTCCCCAATGTGTAGTAGATGATAAAAACTTTACAAAACAAACTAATATATATATATGAACCATGTCCAATAGGAAATCTTGGAGGCCCCTAATCTACCAAAGAAATTGAATTTGCAATAAAAACTGTCACAAAGTACATTTCAAACTAGTGAATTTTCCCATTTGATAAGGGACAACTATGAACATCCTTGTGCTACCATAATCTATCAATCTTTAAAACAGGTATGAAGATTATAAAAGAAACAAGATGTATCCTATTCATAGATGATATAAATTTTTATAGAAAAAAAAGTCCTAAAGAACTTATTTTTTAAAATTAATGAATGCATTCAGCAAAGTTTTAGAGTACACAGTTAGTGTACAAAAATCAATTTACATTTGTATATTTTTGCAACCCAAAACTGGAACACAAAAGACTCAATTGTTAAATGACAACTCTTCCCAAACTAAAATTCAGCTCAATCACAATCATAATCTTATAGGAATTGACAAGTTTATTTCAAAATTTATATGGCAATACAAAAGACCTAATAGAAAACAGTTTAGAAACAGACCCACACATATTTGGTCAACTGATCTTTCTACATAAATGAAAGCAATTTATGGGCAATAAAAGGAATTTTTAACAAACATTGCAAAACCCACTTAATATCTTATCAATAAGGAAAGAAACCCAAAGAACACAACCTCATACCACTCACAAAAAATTAAATAAAAGGTGATAGGAGCTAAATGTATAGACTCTTAAATAGCAAGTAATAAAATTTTACAAGAAAGCAGAAAACTATCATCATGAACTTGGGATAGAAAAACATTATGTATAATAAGAAAGCTATAAATAAAAAAAAATGATTTTTATTCTTTGTCAAATTGAAAACTTCAGTTCATCAAGACACAGTCAGGTAATAAGGGGGTAACCTGTAGAAATGTGAATATTCATAAAGTATATATCTAAGTCTCATGACCAGAATACATAAAGAATTGTTAAAACTCAGTGGTTAAAAACATAAAGTAATACAAATTGGGCCAAAGATTTGAAAAGACACTCTAGGGGAAGAAATACATTAGAAAGTGCTCCGCATCATTATTCTTCAAGGAAATACTAATTTAAAACGTGATGTCACTCAAACTCCCACTAGAATGGCTAAAAAAATCAAAAGACCATAAAACACCAGATGAAGAAAACCATACTTTTGTATCTTCCTGGGATAGAATGTGAAAAGGTACAACCAGTTTTTTAAAAAAGGTAATTCAATATATGCATGCCATTATATCCAGCAATTCAACTCCTAGGTATCTCACCAGGAAAAAAAGAAAATTTATGTTCACAAACATAATGGTTCAGAGCAGTTTTATTTATAAATAAAAACAAAAAGCTATAAATAACACAAAAGGCCAAGAACTGGATAATGGATAAAGAAAATGTGGCATATTCATACAATGGAATAATACTCAGCAACAAAAAGGAATGGATTACTTAGACAAGCAATGGCATGTATGTTTAAGAAATTATGCTGAGTAAAAGAAGCCAAACAACTTATGATTTCCTTTGAATAAATTTCTAGAATAGATGCAAATCACTTAAAGGTGAGTAAAAATATAGTAATGATCACCTATGGGGGGAAAGTGTTTGGGATAAAATGGAATTTTCTGAGATGACAGACATGTTCTATACCAGGAGAAAGACATGGTTGCATTGGTTATTCCATTTGTCAAATATGTAGAGCTGAGATTTATACATTTCAATGTATGTAAATTTTAACTCAACTAAGCAACTCTAATAACATCACTAAGGGAGTCAGACTGGAAATACAGATCATACAATAAAGGCAATGTGTTGAAAATTTCCAAAGCTAGATCATGAATATATTATACTTTATTTTTTTTTTTGGTGGTATTGGGGACCAAACCCAGAGCCTCCCACATGCCAGGCAAGCATTTTACCATTGAGCTACATCCCTAACCCCAATTATACGCTTTATTTCATGTGTTTGAAAGTTTCCTTAACGAGGTTTTAAAACTGCACTGAAGTAAATGAATTGTACTTTCACTTTTTGTTTGTAAAACTGAAATAGGAAAAACTAGAACTAAATACCCTGCCTGTTATTTGAGCTGCTGAAAGGAAGTGGTGATGATTGTAGGAGGGAAGAGGGAAGAGGTGGTCAGGAGGGGATGTCTCCACAAGATCCTGGGAGGGGCGATGAGTGTAGGTAGGAAAATGAAAGAGAATGGAACAAATGAAGGCAGGGGTTGAAAGAAATGGAAAGGTCATGAGGCCACTAAGTTCCTTGATTTATCCAAAAGAAGCAGAGGAGTGAGGACAGAGAAGTTGTCTTGGGATGGATTTTTAGGGTATAGGGCAGGGTGTTGACTTTCCTAGTCAGGCCTGGAAAAACTCATGGCTGAGGTGGACCCTGAAAAAGATCACTCCTGTCAGGATTATTCAATGGACTGAATGTTTATACCACCCCACAACTCTGCGCCCGCCCCCCTCAATCCATTTGTTAAAATTAGAGGTAATTAATTACAGGAAGGGTCTTTAGGACATAATTAAGTCATATGAATGGGATAAGTGAGCTTGGAGACCAGAAAGCTAGTGAGCTCTTTTCACTATCTAAGGACATGACAAGATGGCTTCTGTAAACCAAGGAGGGGCCTATTCCTGATATCTTGGACTTCCCAGACTCCAGATTTGTGAGAAATAGATGTCTGTTGCCTAAGCCATCCAGTTTATAGTATTATGTTAGAGCCTCCCAAGTTAAGACAGGTCCACCTCTTCCTTATCTGAATTGTGTCCATCACAAAGCTACAGTTTAGTTAGACAAAAGAACATTTGTTTTATAGGGACCTTGAGTTCAAAGTGACACAGAAATGAAGCATCTTCCTCCCTGGCAGGCAGTGCCAGCCTAGGTTGTCCTTAGGACAGCAGGAGACATGGAGGAGAGAGAGGAGATAAAAACATAAGCCCACTATTCAACGAGCACACCCCACTTTATATATTTTACCCAGGTACCCTGTGGGATGTCATTATCCTTGTTTCCAAGATGAAGAAACAGCTATAAGCAGGAGCCAGTTTAATCAATTCCAAAGTCAATGACTATGTATCCACAGAAGGGCAGAATCTCTTGGGCTGTGAATCTACTCCTGACACCTGTTCTTTGTAACCTCTCTAGCAGCCTGGGCACCACAAGGTCATGTGAGTTCTCAGAATGGGTTTCCCCAAGACCCCACAAACTTCCTCTAACTCCTCCCAGTACACCTGATGTTTCTTCATCTCCTGAAAATGAGCTCTTCTTTCCCTGCCTTTGTACTGATGGTTGGTTCCCCTTACCCGTTGTTCATCTTCCCTTTTCCATGTCTGATGCCTTCACAGCCCTCAGATCCTCTCCCCGAGGAACGCTCCCCAGTTAGTCTTTCCTCAAGTTTCTAAGGAAACTTAATACCTAAGTTCTTGTTTGTTTTCTTCAGAGCAGTTATATAATTTGAGAATATTTTGTGTCTCTCCCTCTCCAGAATATATGTTCCTATGGACAGGCACCCTGTCTGTTTAGTGACAATTACCCATTGGAATTGCTTCTTGTCCCTTTTAAACACAAAGCAGGAAGGCTAACAGTTCGCCTGCTTTCTTGCAGTGAAATGTCCTAAACCATAAACAAAGAATAAAGCCTCTGGAAGGGGAAGGGGATGGCTTTCTGCAGAATCACAGAAAAGCATGGCATTAGTGAAGACACTTTGTTTCTCAACTAGGTAAAGTTTCCTAACTAGGCAAAAACTAAAACACAGATGATTATAGGTTTCTGCCTATAATCCTGAAGACAATCATGGTGACAGTAATGGTGGCATTATTACATGCCTGGGACTTTATATACTTCTCTCTGAACTACCCTGCAAGATGGAGACCTACAAATGCATATGAGAAAACTATAAATTCAAAAGACACCTAAGGTCATTCTATTGATAGTTCGACAAATGTCATACTGAATATATTGCAATCTTATTCTCTCAAGTTTTAGTTACAATGTTCTCTACATGGCCCATTTAAACACACAAACATGTATTATTGCATTTCTCCTACTGTCTCTCATCTCCTCCCTGGCCCGCGCCACAATGGAATAATAACAAGTCTCCAAAATCATATTCAAATCAAATGGTAGATTTATTGGCCATCTCTGTTATACAATAGGTGAAAATATCTCAATTTAGGATATTCTAAACTTAACTTTAGCTTCCTGTTATGCTGAAAGACCAGGGCCAGGCACAAAGGCTGACAATCAGTGGACAACAGAAGTAAACTGCTGATGGTTCACAAGTCTACATGATTCATTCCACAGTTTTAGGACCTTTTTGTTTTTGTTCCTTTCATAGCATCTTCCTCTTTTCAAATTCCTTCAGAAACAGAAGAAAAGGAGGAGAGAGGGGAGATAAAAACATAAAAGATCCAAATTACACTCTTGGTCAAAATGATTCTCAAACCTATTATCTTTAAGATCCTTTGAAGAACCAAATTACAAGAATTAAAATATACCAGAACGAGGGTGCTTAACACAAAATAACAGCTTTCAAATCAGTCTATGTCAGCTTAAATCTAATTAAGCTATATGCAGAGCTTCAACTTTATGTCTCTCAACTCAGAAGCTAGAGAGAGGCTATAAATAATACTTATTTTTTCACTGGAGTGTTATTATTAGGAGGGGACAAACTTTGTTGTGTTTATCCAAACCACAACAGGCCTTTTACTAAGGCTATGGAAACAGATTTGCTTTCTCACAGAAGAAAATTAAGTAAAGATTCAGTTAGAATTGGAACAAAGTGTCAAAAACATTAGACACACTTAAAACAGAAGAATACCTTAAATAAGACTTTGTTTAAGGAAACAATACTGAAAATTACATTTTTCTAGATTGTAACAAATAGCACCAGATAAAATGTGTAGATGCCTGCTGCCACTTACTGGAGCAAAATGGTAACACACATCTCCAATGTGAATTTAAACATTTATTTTTCTCCTTTTCCTCCACTTTCAAAAAGAATTCTTCCCACACTTTATTACTCACCCAGACTGATTTCAAACACTATGGCACATAGTGTTATATTCCAAACGATAGGATATGAAAAAATTCAATACACAAGTAGTTCATAAAATTATCTCTAAGACAAGAGCAAAGAAGATTACATATAGTCAGGATTTTTAAACTCTATCTGAATATTGTTCCCTTCTGGGAAAACAATTTTTCTTGTTTTCACCATGCTTGAAAAATAGGGTTTTTGTTTTTTTGTCAAAGCTATAGTCCTGACAAAAACAGAGGTAGAGAAGCCTTAAATGATCACTCAAAGAAACAAGCTAATAATCACTACAGAGATTATGGAAAACAAAAGATCATTTATAATACTTTAATCATAATATGGTATTAAAAAGGAAAAGCAAAGAAAATGGTTTAAAAGTTATTCCTCCAACCCATAAGTGACATGGCATCACAGAACATCAAGGCCAGAAATGAGAACCTGAGTCTCCCCACTCTCCTCTTTAGACTTCCCTCTACCCCAACTCCCTCTTTATAGTTTTAGTTTCTTGTTACTCAGCCTTCAGCCCCTCTCCTTGGAAACAGAAACAATAAAACAATATGGGGTCAGGTGACTATAACCTAAAGGCTCTCCTTCAGGGGAAAAGAAGAAGAAACATAAGGCAGTTTTCTACACACACTCTCTCCATTCCCAAAATCATGGGAATGAAGAAATCATGGCACTATGGCCTCCAAAATGTCATTTTTGCATGTCATATCTTATTGTTTATAGAACAGCATATCCCAATATTTAAAGAAGACCAATTTTTAAATGAGAAAGTTTCTTACTTAGGGGATAAGAACATTAATAAAGTGCAATCAGAATGAAATAAAAAATTAAGACCCAGAAGAAAAGACCATGATTTCCAGGCATCCAGTGTCGTCCCACACTGAGAAGTCCCATAACTTCAGAGCACTTGGGCCATTATCAGTACTCACCTTGTAAATGGTGGTGCCCAGTTGTGCAGGAGACATGCTGACTACAACTCCTGCACTCTGAAGGGCAGCAATCTTCTCTTTAGCTCCACCTTTTCCTCCAGCAATAATTGCTCCTGCGTGACCCATTCTCCTGCCCGGGGGAGCAGTTAAACCAGCAATGAAGGACACTACAGGCTTGGCATTTGGACCCTGCAGAGAAAGTGATAATGGTAAACAATCTAATGAAGAAGTTAATCAAAATCATGACTGTTGGCAAATGGTAAAAGCCCCTCAATTCATTCTAAAAAAAAACCCATACAAATACTGAACTATAACTGAAACCACTATATGCTTCTTAAAGATGACTCAACTTTCCAAACAAACTCAGGAAAATAATCCTGATCAAATTTTTATATCTGTTGAATATTAACAGCTTTGCTGGCACAAGCTGGTTTTTTAAAAATTATTATTTTTAGTTGTCTATGGACCTTTATTTTATGTGTGGTGCTGAGAATCAAACCTAGTGCCTCACACATGCTAGGCAAGTGCTCTACCACTGAGCTACAACCCCAGCCCCACAAGCTGTTTTACAAATATATATATATGAATCTTTCATTTGAAAAACACAGGAACATACCTGAAATTTTGTTATATGACTTATAACAACAATGATCTAAGACCCAAGATCGGTTTGCCTTATTTTAATGGAATTTTATGTCTCAATTCCTTTTTAGTTAATGCTTAATAAATGTGTTAAAAAAAGGGGGGGATACACTGGTAAGACCTAGGACTCAAGATTCAATTTCATATTGACTAAAGTGAATTGCCCTTGGATAAGACACATCGCTTCTCCAGACCTCTGCTGCTTCATCCAGAAATAAAATGGCCGAACTAGATTGGTGGCCAACAGCCCTTTCAACTCAAATTCTATAGTGTCTAAGAAGGAAGATTAGGATTAGTTTTATTCAACAAAAATCCATTTTAATGTGCCACCTCTGTGCATATATCACAGTACTAGATTGAGGTTTAAAAAATGCATGAAAACTTAAGAATTTCTGGGCTTTGAACTTACAATATAATTAAAGAAATGATATTAAATAGGTTTTCATATTCATCAGCTAAGAAATGACATACAGCAATGTATGAATATATGGTTAAATTTTACATCGAATGATGCCATGTAATAATACTTACTATCTTAAAAATTAACACTCAAAACTTATAAGTATATTTCAATTCATCTGAAAAGATAACTTTTTAGAATGGTATTAAAAACATTCTTGTGAGAAGAGTGGCATTTAACAACAATTTTGGAACTCCTGTTTAATAAATGACAAATGATACTGCTTTTGCATTCAATCTGTTATAAATGTTATTTTAGTTGAATTATTTTAGATGAAAATCTGGCCTCACCCAGATATGCAGCTGAAAATGGGAAAAATATTTTAATTGCTTTACAGATAGTGGTGGATATTCTTTTTTGATATTACACACTTCTATTAAAATGGCAATTTTTTAAAGGTTAGATGCAATGTTAGAATCTGACACCATAGTAATGAACTTTTTGTTCTTTGTTATTTTGAAATCTATTAGTCTGTCTTGTATTTTGAATAACTCTTCTACTCACACAATTTTATAACATGCTTTAAAAAAATGCATGAAAATGTAAGAATTTTGGGGCTTTGAACTTACAATATAATTAAAGAAATGATATTAAATATGTTTACATATTCATCAGGTAGAAAAATATCCTAAATGCTGACATACTTCATTATTCAGTTTCAACAAATCACAGCCATTGTATCACTACCAATCTCACTGGAAAACCCTTTTCAGTAAAGGGAAGTTACTAAACTTCCTGATGATGGCAGGTAGAAGTTTTCCAAAATTTTAATATTCATTTGAAAATTCAAATTTTATCAGTACCCCCAAATACTACCAGTTGTTTGATAGTATGGTAAGTTTGCTTTGTTTATTTTTGAGAAAACTTCTGCCAAATAACCAAATCTGAATAACCAGTTTGTTTGCTGGTCATCTTTTCAAGTAAAATTGGTGTTCCTTAAAGCAGTTTGTTTAGTTCACAGCTCAATTGTAAGAAAACTTCTTTCCTATCTTGTCACAAAATACTGATGAGGACCAAAATTTAATAAAACCAGTAATTTTTATTGCTTCATCAAAAACTTCTTTTAATTAAAACTTTTTTATTTATTAATTTATTTTTAGGAAAATGTATCAAATGAAGATGCTATCCTTCCTCCATTGCATGCTTTTAGCCCCTTTATCAAATATAAGATAGTTGTAGTTTTGTGGATTGGTTTCTGTGTCCTCTATTCTGTACCATTGGTCCACCCGCCTGTTTTGGTACCAGTACCATGCTGTTTTTGTTACTATTGCTCTGTAGTACAGTTTGAAGTCTGGTATCGCTATACCGCCTGATTCACACTTCCTGCTTAGCATTGTTTTTGCTATTCTGGGTCTTTTATTTTTCCATATGAATTTCATGATTGCTTTCTCTATTTCTACAAGAAATGCCGTTGGGATTTTGATTGGCATTGCATTAAACCTATAGAGAACTTTTGGTAATATCGCCATTTTGATGATGCCTATCCATGAACAGGGTATATTTTTCCATCTTCTAAGATCTTCTTCTATTTCTCTCTTTAGGCTTCTGTAGTTTTCATTGTATAAGTCTTTGTTAGGTTGATTCCCAAGTATTTTATTTTTTTTGAGGATATTGTGAATGGAGTGGTTGTCCTCATTTCCATTTCAGAGGATTTGTCGCTGATATACAGGAATGCCTTTGATTTATGCGTGTTGATTTTATATCCTGCCACTTTGCTGAATTCATTTATTAGCTCTAATAGTTTCTTTGTAGACCCTTTTGGGTCTGCTAGGTATAGAATCATGTCACCTGCAAATAGAGATAATTTAAGTTCTTCTTTTCCTATTTTTATGCCTTTAATTTCTTTCGTCTGTCTAATTGCTCTGGCCAGTGTTTCGAGAACTATGTTGAACAGAAGTGGTGAGAGAGGGCATCCCTGTCTTGTTCCAGATTTTAGAGGGAATGCCTTCAATTTTTCTCCATTCAGAATGATGCTAGCCTGAGGCTTAGCATAGATTGCTTTTACAATATTGAGGTATGTTCCTGTTATCCCTGTTTTTTCTAGAGTTTTGAACATACAGGGATGCTGTACTTTGTTGAATGCTTTTTCCGCATCTATCGAAATGATCATATGGTTCTTATTTTTAAGTCTATTGATGTGGTGAATAACATTTATTGATTTCCGTATATTGAACCAGCCTTGCATCCCAGGGATGAATCAAAAATGCTCACCATCTCTAGCAGTCAGAGAAATGCAAATCAAAACCACCCTAAGATACCATCTCACTCCAGTAAGATTGGCAGCCATTATGAAGTCAAACAACAAGTGTTGGCAAGGATGTGGGGAAAAGGGTACACTTGTACATTGCTGGTGGGACTGCAAATTGGTGCAGCCAATTTGGAAAGCAGTATGGAGATTTCTTGGAAAGCTGGGAATGGAACCACCATTTGACCCAGCTATTCCCCTTCTCGGTCTATTCTCTAAAAACCAAAAAAGAGCATGCTACAGGGACACTGCCTCATCGATGTTCATAGCAACACAATTCACAATAGCAAGACTGTGGAACCAACCTAGATGCCCTTCAATAGACGAATGGATAAAAAAAAATGTGGCATTTATACACAATGAAGTATTACTCTGCATTAAAAAATGACAAAATCATAGAATTTGTAGGGAAATGGATGGCATTAGAGCAGATTATGCTAAGTGAAGCTAGCCAATCCCTAAAAAACAAATGCCAAATGTCTTCTTTGATATAAGGAGAGTAACTAAGAACAGAGTAGGAACGAAGAGCATGAGAAGAAGATTAACATTAAACAGGGATGAGAGGTGGGAGGGAAAGGGAGAGAGAAGGGAAATTGCATGGAAATGGAAGGAGACCCTCAGGGTTATACAAAATTACATACAAGAGGAAGTGAGGGGAAAGGGAAAAATAATACAAGGGGGAGAAATGAATGACAGTAGAGGGGGTAGAGAGAGAAGAGGGGATGGGAGGGGAGGGGAGGGGAGGGGGGATAGTAGAGGATTGGAAAGGCAGCAGAATACAACAGACACTAGTATGGCATTATGTAAATCAATGGATATGTAACTGATGTGATTCTGCAATCTGTATATGGGGTAAAAATGGGAGTTCATAACCCACTTGAATCAAAGTGTGAAATATGATATATCAAGAACTATGTAATGTTTTGAACAACCAACAATAAAAATTAAAAAAAAAAAAAAAGGAAAATGTATCAAATGAAACAAAACAAGTATGTTTAGCTTTATTTTGCTAAATTCTAAGCTACTCCACAGATGCAGAGTTAGGGAGATCAAAGATGGTGGATTAGAGGAAGCCCATATAATCCAGTCACTCTGTCTTGAGATTTATGCAGTGGAAGTAGTACTTCTCAGGAAGGTGGGTGATGAAGAAAGTCACTGAAATTCAATAATGGATAGAGAAGCATAAAGACCCAGAAATGCAAGTGCTACAAAAAGAAAACCAGAAAGAGTACATTGGAGTGAACCCAATGGCAGCAGTGGTGCCAGTTCACTGCAAAGAAATGCAACACAAACAGGGAGAGAAAGACACAGCAGACAAATCTGTCAAGGGAAAATGTGTAGAAGAAAAACCAGTTTGAACTTAGGTGAATCAGAGGCTGCACAGCAAGCTGGTATTTGAAAAGTGCTCCCTGTTTTTCAACTGGCAAGTAGAGAGCTGAGACAGGGAGTCATCTTAAAGAAGCCACACTGCAGCTTGCTGCTGTGGGAGCCCAGAAGATCATAGCAAATACTGTCATACTGTCATGGCAATTTCATACTGCATAGCCTAGGGTGTGCCTAGCAGAGTGTGACTGAAATAGGCAGAATGCCTTATGCCTAGGAAAAATCAGGTTAGGAATATGAGGGGGCTTGTTTTCCCTTTGAGTCTGGCAGCTCACAGGAAAAGCTGAGAGGATCCTGAAAGTAAACAGGTGGGTGTGACTACAATTGGGAACTGAGCTTGGGAAGGCCACATACATGGATAGTGAAATGTGTGAAACCTGTGCAAGGTTGGTCATCCTACTCCCCAATTCTCAGAAGGCCTGAGATCCAGATGTTCACATCTTCTCAGAGCTAGGGTGTGTTGACCTAACATCTCTGGAGCAGATATCACCTGACAAAGTTCTGAAGTTTCAATCAAAGCTTAATTCCCAGGCACTGAAACTTTCCATTTAGAACTTTGCATCATATTTCTTATACTTCTGTGTTGGGTTTTATGCATGTGTTGAGATGGATTTCTCTTCCAATAATAAATGCTGGAAAGGTTATAGAGAAAAATAAACACTTTTACACTGTTGTTGGGATTGCAGATTAGTACAACCACTATGGAAATTAATATAAAGTTTCCTCAAAAGACTAGGAATGGAAACCGTAAGACCCAGCTATATCACTCCTCCACATTTATTCTAAAGATTAAAGTAATCATACTACAGTGACACATGCATACCCATGTTTATAGCAGCACAGTTCACAATAGCTGAACTAGGGAACCAGCTTAGGTGTCCATCAATAGATGAATGGATAAAGAAAATGTGGTAATGTACACAATGGAGTTTTATTCAGTCACAAAGAAAGATTAAATTTTTCCATTTGTAGGAAAATGGATGGAATCTGAAAACATTATATTAAGCAAAACAAAGTCAAACTCATAAGGTCAAGCTTTGTGTTTTCTCTCATATGTGAAAGCTAGAGAAGAAAAAGGAAAACAAAAGGATGTGTGTGGAGAGTGATTTATGAAAATGAAAGGGAGATAGGTAAAGGAAAGGGACCAGGGGGAGGGAGAAGGGGAGAGAAAGGGGAAATACTGGGGCACGATATTGAGCAAATTACATTGTTATATTGTGCTCTTGTATGAATATGTAACAACAAATCCCATCATTATGTACAAGTATAATGGATCAATAAAATAATATGGGAATAAATATACCAGCTCTATTAAAAAAAAAAAAAAAAAAAAGCTGCATCAGCCCCAACCTGGGAGTATATCAATCTATAAGTACCAAACTTCAATTGACAGTACTTTCCTTCTGTACTACCTTATACTGGTGAGAAAGGGAAGCTGAGAGCTGTTTTAGACGCTTGAGTTCTAGGACACTCTAGCTGGCAGCTTGGTAAGCAATATTAAAAGAGGTTAATAACCCTCAACATTTGCTCTCTCTAAGGGATATGTAGTCACCACAGTACAAAAAGAAATACAAAGAAGGGCAGTCTGGCATAGGCAGTGAACATTCATCCTTGTTGACAGTTTTGATCACTTCAGTGGAGAAAATTCTTTCAGTTCTTTTTTTCCTTTTCTCCTTCTTCTTCTTCCTTTTTTTTCTTGTTCTTGCTGTGCTGTTTTGTTTGTGAATATACACATAATTGTCTTCTATTTTTTTTTTCACTTTTTTCCTCTCTTCTTTATGATTTGTATTTTGCTTTGTCTTTTGAGGATTAGAAATTTTTGTTTGTTTGGGTTTAATTTTGTTTTTCTCATTACTCTTTCTCTAACAGCCAAACTCTCTTGTTCTTTCTCTATTCTATTTCTTTCACTTATTTTTTCTTCTTCTTTATAAGTATCACTTGCTACCTCTCTTCTGCTTCATCTCTGTTCACATTTTAAATATTTTGAATTTTCTTTTTTCTTCCCTATGTCATTTTTTTGAATTGTAATTTTGTCAACTTTTATAATTTGTATAATTCCTTTCCTTACCATTCATGTTATTACAGTTATTATTATGTGGATAGTGTTGTTGACACCTACCGCTAACTTTAAGGTTAGATCTTACTCATGGCTATTTATTATTGTTGATGTTGTTAACTGCTGACCTCACTATTCCTCTTTTTGTGGTAATTTGTTTTGTAGATGTCATACTAGGCACTGTGGGTGTATTTTAGTGCTGTGAATTGCTGTTGTTTGTTTCTCATTTTTAAAAGAGGTGCTGGTAATCTACTGGGATATTACAAATTCCTAGTGTGGAGGCACTGCTCTGAACTATACCCACAACCCAGCTGAGACACAGTGCACTTTGCCCACATACAAACTAATCCTGCTCAAGCTTCAATAATACTTCAATGTGTAGAATAGGGGAGATAAAAACCTCAAATCAATGACTAGCCCCTCAGAGAAAATGGCCTAGGGGACTCTTAAAATCCACTCATGGATACCCACTCCTATAGCAAAAACACAGGTGGCTCAGAGGAATCCATAGTGTTGAAGCAGTTCTCCAAGAGTAAATTAAATCAGCAGGTCTGCAATGGCTAATTAGAAGCATCAAAGGTTGAAATTAATGCTTGGAATACTCTAGGCCTATGTGTTAAAGCTAAGATATACAGACAGCACAGAACTTATTACAAAAGAGACAACTGCTCATAAAAGGAACTCCTTGTGAAAGAGGAAGAGGAATCCCATCTCACACAAAGAAACAGGAAAACAAGTCTCCTGCCCAAATTTATAATCCCCCAACAAAGGAACACAGACATTGAAGAGAATGAAATTCCAGAGAAAATGAATTATTAAAACAATTAATGAGCTAAAAGAACATCTTAGAGATGATCATCTCTTCAGTGACCCTGATGTGCTTTTTACATGTCTATTATTATATTCAATACAGTGGCTGTGACATACTTCCAATGTATTCTCATATTAAACAATAAATTCCCTGAAGACAGGAACACTGTTCTCACTCATTTCTGTATGTCCAGCAACTACTGTAGTACCTGTGGAATAGAATTAAAAGGACTCCACAAGTCATTTACTCATCTGCTGGTGATCTCTGCATAGAAATATGAGAATCTTATATCTGAGTGATAATAATTTCCACTTGATCCCTCCCTGACAGCCCCCCAAAAGTGGGGATATGAATAGGAAAGTGTTGGGTTAAATATTAATCTGTGCCTAGGAAAGCTTGCAATAAGATAAAGTTCTAAAGAATGTAATAAAGAAGGAAATGGAGAGTGGAAGCTGGTTACTTCTCTTGTTTCCAATCTAGGTGAGGATCAAAGCAGAGGGACTTTGTTGTAAAGTAAAAGAATGTACTCATTAATATCTGAAGAAATCTACTTAAGCAGTGGGTATGCAACCTATTCTATACATTCCCCCTGCTTGTAGGTGTGGTGAGGCCCTCCATTGTATCCTGGCCTACCACCAGGGAGTGAGCAATAAAATGTCCAAATCCTCTCCATTGAATCCTCCAAGTTCTTTCTTTTGAATTAGTTAATAGTATGCTTGGGACATTTGCAGCCCTGGGGTTGAACAAACTACCCTTGTCTGCTGATGACATGATCCTGTATCTAGAAGATCTAAAAAAACCTCCACCAAAAGACTCTTAGATCTGATAAATTCAGCAAAGTAGAATAAAATCAACATACAAAAATCAATAGTTTCTCCCACACTCTCATAATAAATCTGCTGAGAAAATAATTAGGAAAAATAATTTCATTCTCAATAGCCTCAAAAAAAAAAAAAAACTCTAAGGAGGTGAAAGAACTTTACAATGAAAATTATAAAACTCAGAAGAGAAAACTGAAGACTTTAGAAGATGGAAAGACCCCAATGATTCTGGATACACAGAATTAACATTGTCAAAATGGCTATAATAATAAAAGCAATCTACAGATTTAATGTTAACTCCATTAAAATATCAATGACATTCTTTGCAGACCTAGAAAAAAGTTCTAAAATTCATATGAAAGAATCAAAGACCTAGAATAGTCAAAGCAAACCTGAGCAAAAAGAGCAATCCTGGAGAAATTACATTACCTGATCTCAAATACTACTACTACAGAAAAAAACAAATTATTCTACAAAGCTATAACAACAAAAACAACACAGTATTGGCATAAGAACAGACATGAAGACCAATAGAATAGAAGACACAGAGACAAATTCCACATAAATACATAGAACCTTGACAAAAGTACAAAAAACATGTGTTGGAGAAAAGATAGCCTTTTAACAAATGGTGCTGAGAAAACTGGATATCCATATGTAGAAGAATAAAACTAGGTCGCTATCTCTCACCCAAAGTTTATCAAAGACCTAGAAATTAGATCAGAAATACTGCAAGAGCTAGAAGAAAACCTAGGATCAATACTCCAATATATTGGCACAGACACTAACTTCCTTAATAAGATTCCTCAATCCTAAGGAACCAAAACAAGAATCAAAAAGTGGAATGGAATCCAATTAAAAACACAGCAGGAAATGACAATGCAAAGAGAAAGCTTACAGCATGGGAGAAAACCTTTGCCAGCTATTCTTCCCTTATATATTCAGAATTTATATTCAAAAGAAGAAATACAAATGGCCAACAAATTTATTAAAAAAAAAAGTTTAACATTCCTAGCAATCAAGGAAATGCAAACCAAAACTATGTTGAGATCCATCTCACTCCCACCGGAATGACAATCATATTAAGAATAACTGCTGGTGAGGATGTGAGGGAAAAGGTATATTTATAAACTGTTGATGGGACTGCAAACTAGTATAACTACTTTGGAAAGCAATATGGAGATTTCTAAAAAGAATAGGAATGGAACCATCATATGACCCAGCTATCCCATTCCTTGGTATTTATCCAAAAGAACTAAAATCAGTATTCTATAGTGATACAAGCATATCAGTATTTATAGAAACACAATTCACAAGAGCCATGTTATGGAACCAGCCTAGGTGCCTGTCAATAAATTAACAGATAAAGAAATTGTGGTATACATATACAATGGATATAAAGAAGAATAAAATTATGTGATTTTCTGGTAAATGGATGGAATTGGAAAATATCATATTGAATATAATAAGTCAGACCCAGAGAATTAAAGGTCTAACCATTTCATATGCAGAAATCAGAAGCCAAATGGATTGGGGGGATAAATAAAGAAAGCAGGGATCTCATAAAAACAGAAGGGAGACCAATAGAGTAGAGGAAGGAGATCTAGAGGAGGGCATGAGGAAAAACTGGGAAACAAAATCTACCAAATTATGCTATATACATGTACAAATATGCCATAATTAATCCTGCTTATATAAAAAATGATAATGTACTAATTAACAATGATAGTAATAGAAGAGAGTTCAGTAGAATAGAAAAAGGGGATGCAAAGGGAGGAAAGAAGGGAAGAGGGGAGAGAAAGGAAAGGTACTAAAGAAGGAGAGTGAGCAAATTATGTTAATGTGCTTATATGAATATGGCATAATGAATTCCATTATTATGTATAATTATAATACACTAAAAAATCTGTTTTAAAAAATTTTATTCTAATTTGCTATATATGACAGTAGAATACATTACAATTCATATTACACATATAGAGCACAATTTTTCATATCTCTGGTTGTACACAAAGTATACTCACACCATTCGTATCTTCATACATGTACTTAGGGTAATGATGTCCATTCTCATTCCACCATCTTTTCTACCCCCATGCTCCTTCCCTTCCCCTCCCACCCCTTTGCCCTATCTAGAGTTCGACTAATCCTCCCATACTCCTCCTCCCAACCCCACTATGAATCAGCCTCCTTATAACAGAGAAAACATTCAGCATTTGGTTTTGGGGGATTGGCTAACTTCACTTAGCATTATATTCTCCAACTCCAACCATTTACCTGCAAATGCTATGATTTTATTCTCTTTTATTGCTGAGTAATATTCCATTATGAATATACAGATCACATTTTTCTTTATCCATTCATCTACTGAAGGCCATTTAGGTTGGTTCCACAGTTCAGCTATTGTGAATTGTGCTGCTATAAACAATGATATGACTGTGTCCCTGTAGCTGTTTTTAAGTTCTTTGGGTATAGATCGAGGGACAAAAGAGGAAAAAAAAAATGGCTAGGCATGGTGGCCCACACCTATAATCCCAGCAATTGGGAGGATAAGCAAGGAAGACTACAGTTCAAAGCCAGCCTCAGCAACTTATCAAGACCCTGTCTCAAAATAAGAAATATAAAGAGCTGTGGATGTAAAGCACCCCTGGGTTCAATCCAGGACCAAAACATTTTTAAAAAATTAAAAATTGAAAAAAATATAGACAGAGAAGAGTCAAAGAAGAACAAGTAAGATAAGACGCAGATCCAAACCAGAACAGAGGAAATAACTACAGATGGAATTCTAACTCTAGACATACCACTAATACACAGCTTAGCCACTGGTAGAAATGGGAGTAAAGAGAAATAAAAGATGGTTCTGAGGTTTCTGCCATGGAAACTGTATAAAATACAAGGTTAATTATGCAAGATAATCATTCACATCTAATGAACAGACACATAAAATAGATCCAGGGGAGGAAAACTAGGAGAAAAAACAAGAGGACTTAATGGACAGGATGAAGAATGAATGGAAGCCACTGGAGACTTCTGCAAAAAACTGTCAGGAGAGGAAGGAGATTAAGTAACAATAAACAGCCAATAAAAGGGCATATTATGTACCTGGCACTACTTTGCTATATGTTATTGAGTCATATAGCAAACTTCACAACCCTTAAAAAAATTCTAGAAGGCTTGTACTAATGCATGAAAACTAAGACAGCAAGGTTAAGAAACATTCTCAAGATCACATCACTTCTATGACAGAAGCCAGATCTCTGGGGATTAGGTAGAGAATAACAAGTTAGGAAAAAGATCCAGAAATGTGTGGAAGGTTGAGACGTATCTTATATTTCAATTAGGGCTTAAAACCATGACAAAAGAAAATCAAGTATACTTCAAAATAGCCCTTGAAAATTCCTGGACTGTTTTTTGTATATGGGCCTGTAGGTGACAATATAGGTTCCTTTAACAATCTAGTATTCATTTTTTCCCCATGACATTTAATTTATTCACTCCTTAATTTTTTTCACAAGCATTAAGAGAAAATTATATCCAGTCTCTTGTCTAGTCTTCTGAAAATGCTTTTTCACTCACTCACTCATCAGTACCAGAGAAACTCTCAAAATCATTTGCATGTTTTCCCACAGCTCTGAGACACAACAATGGCCAGAGTACAGTTAATGAGTGGGGAATGTGGGAAGGGAACTGCCTCAGTCATAACTAAGTCTCTTCCCAACCACCCACTTCACCCTAGGAAAGGAGCTTAATTATAATTCTTCCCTTCAGTTAAATGAAATTATGATACAACTCCAAATTTACCCCTTCACACATTTAATTCTAAGACAGAGGTTTTTTTAAGGAAAGGCTTCAGAGGACATGGATAGAAAAAGCTTTTCTACATGATCTTTTAAGGAAAGTGGCATTCTACAAGAAAAGATTGAAACTAGAAGGAGGCAAGATCCTGTAGAAGGGCATAAATGAGAAGACCTTGGGAGGGTTAGCCTTGAGAAAGAGAAAGTACATTTATTTCCCTACAACCTGGAGAAAGAACATCAAACACAGTTGAAAATTTACATCGCGCAGATCAAGTGGGGCCTCAGGATGATGGTCTGAATGTTCTCTGCAGCAAGAGGACAACTTACCAACCACAAAGTGAGAGGTGATACCTGGGAAGGAGGATTCAGAGTAGGGAAACAAATCAGGCACTGTGGGAAAAGAAAGCGAATCAACCCAGAAAGAGGAGTCCAGTAGAGAAAGCCCTACTCAGAAAACTATTATCTTTCATGTTTTCTTGAAAAACTCATCTTTGAAAAAATAAAACTATTTTCTAAAACAAAACTCTGATATTATTCATAGCAAAGAGCTATATTCTTAAAAATTTAAACTTACTGAATTATTTTGCTTCAAAAACTCTGCAGCATTTTCTTCTGCATCACCACCAATTTCACCAATCAATATGATGCCTTCTGTGGTTGAATTATTCAGAAAGATTTCAAGGCAGTCAATGAAATTAGTTCCATTAAAGGGATCACCTCCAATACCTGGGACAAAGAATATCAATATCAATTGAAAATTTAAGGATAAATTATTGTTTCAACTGATTTTCTTTCTCTTGGATCTTTTAAAACGTATCATCACTTTTGCATTTAATATTCAAAAATCACAAAATGCTACACTTATTTCTGTTTGTTAATATTATGCAAATGTAAATGGATGTTGGTTCCTGGTCTGCACAAAAACAACCCTCTTTTTGTTTTAGCTCTTTCATATAAGCTTCTTCTCTAGCACAAAGTTACTACAGACTCTTTAGAATGATCACTTTAGAAAATGTGGCTTTGTGCTATAAGCTGATGTTTCACCATAAGAAGAGATTAAATATTTAGCAAATTTCTTTCCTCAGAGGAACTAATTGATAAAACAAACTCCAGTATTTCCACTTATAAGTTTCAAGGCACAACTGTCATGAGTGACAGAGCATAGGGTATCCTGACCCTCTTTTCTTTAGATTCAGAGTGAGTGATGAGATAGCCTATACATGACATTTAAGAATGAGCACTTTGAAAGGATTAAAGTAAGTGTTCCCAATAGACTGGGTGCCATTTTTTTTTTAATTATAAACTCATTAAGAGCACACTTTGTATCTCTGAAAAGTGAAGTTGAAGAAGGAAACTAGCATTTATTAGGTGCCAACCATTGTGTCAAACCATATACTTTATTTAGCATACTTTACACCTGGTATTTGCTAATTCCTCCTCCAAGCTTTCTGTAAGATAGGTCTTATTATCCTACATTTACATATTAAAAAACTGAAGCTGGAGAAGATGGAACTGGCAAATCTATTTCCAAATCTGTTGTTGTTCTACACATCACATTAAATTATCCTGTGTCAAAGATCATGCTTTAATTTGAATTTATGGATTCAGAGAGTAACAAAATACTCCAGAGCTATGTTTTATAATCTTTTATTACATAAAAGATATTTCTGAAAGATATTCTAATGGGCTAGGGATGTGGCTCAAGTGGTAATGCACTCGCCTGGCATGTGCGGGGCGCTGGGATCCTCAGCACCACATAAAAAAATAATAATAATAAAATAAATATGTTGTGTCCACCGAAAACTAAAAAATAAATATTAAAAAATTCTCTCTCTCTCTCTCTCTTTAAAAAAAAAAAAAAGATATTCTAAGGCTTTGAAGAAATATTATAAAAATGAGAAACTGGCTTGGCTTTTGGCTAAAAAGACTAAAATTATTCTAAAATGTAAAACTTGTAAGCATTTTTATTTTTTGAAGTGGGAGACATTGTGGTGTGGCAAAAAGAGATGACTTAGGGCTAACTCAGCCCTCCCCAACCTTGACTTTATGCCCCCAAAGGCTATAACCAACTTTTAGCTGAGAGGTACCTCAGAGGGTTGCCTTAGGAACAAAACAATGAATGGCAAAGAATTTCACAACTACAAAGCACTGAAAATAATTACAATAATAACAAAAGTTCTAATATAAGGAACCATTTCTTCACAGTTGCAAAATAGTGACATTTTCAGGGAGAAAAGCTCTCCCCAGAAGCCACACATCAAAGGATGGTTGTTTGCAACCTAAAAATCAAATCTCGGACTAGGAAACTTGAAAAAATACAGAAGAGCTTCACACTTAGGCAAATTAAACTTAAGATTATAATATCTTTTTAATAAAATGATATTAAAACCTCATAAATAATCAAATAAATAATTATTACTCTACTCATTCAATAAAGAGACTACATTCCAATAAAATGATTTTAGCAAAAATCTCTCACCAACACACAAAGATTGCCCCAATCCAACTTGTGTTGTTTGGTGAACTGCTTCATAAGTCAAGTGCCAGATCTGGACACAATACCTTAAAGTAAAAGAATTCAAAGATATTAGATTGTATTTATGTAATAGATTATTATGTGGTAAACTACATTAAATATATTCTGAATTCATCCCATGATTTGCCATCCAAATCAATTCCTTCAAATGACACAGTGAGAAGAAAAGGGAAGTTATTAATATTAGATGAATAAAGTACATTATTAAGGTTATTTTATGATTAAAAAGTAATGCAGGAAAATCTTCTGAAAATCTTTATGAAGGAGATAATAATATCAATATAAACTTGGCAGACACAATTCTGCTTTGGATGGTAGAACATAACAGATTGACTTCAGGAACCCCAACCATTAAACCATCAAAACCAGGATGAGTCATATTCAGCAAGGCTATCTACCTTCCCCACACTATTTTCTGAAGAGTTTTCCAACAATACATAAGCAATATCCCTCTGAATTCATCAAGTCTCCTTTATCCGCAATTTCCCTTATACAATGGTCTTCTCTTATAGTTCATAATGCATGACTGAGTTTCTGCAAAGGTAATTTATCCCCATGCCACAATCTGTACAATACATTAGAACAAAAGATACATAATAGGTGTATCTCTAATTTGAAGAGGTTGAAAAGTATGAATAAATAACTTCAATTGTTGAACATATTAAATTTAATTTAAAAAAAAAAAAACACAAAACTTTATATGGGCTAAGATCAGAGAATTGGCTCTGGAGTATAACTATAGCATGTCTATGGTTTTCCTTTTTTAAACTTCAGCTATGGAGCACATTTTTAAGAACTCAAAAGACCTTTGCTAACATTATGATGCCCAAGCAGATTATTGCCATTTCCTTAAAGAGCTAACCAACCAGCAGGACAATTTTCCCAAAGCACTTTGAAAAAGTTTGTGGTATCTAAGAGAGTAAAGTAATTTTTAGGATCTTGGAAGACTAAGGGTAAAAAATATTCACAACACATATATCTGACACAGGATTTATATCCAAAATATTTATAAAGCCCCTTATAATCAACAATAAAAAGACAACCCCTAAAATATAACAGGCAATAAACTTGAAGTGATATTTTGCAAAAGAAGATATGCGCATCCTCTAAAGCATAAGAAAAGATGCTTTACATGATTAATCATGAGGGACGCTAAAATTAAAAACACAAAGAGATTCCATTTCATTGCCCATAGAATGCCAATAGAATGAAATTTAAAAAGACCAATAACACTAAATGTGAACATGTAAACAACTGGAACTATCATGCATTAGTTGTAAAAATATAAAATGATATAGCCAGTTAGTTCACTGAACTATTTGGTAATTTCTTAAAGAGTTGAACATACTTAACCCTCTGATTCAGCAATTCCATTCTTTGATGTTTTGCTTAAGAGAAATGAAAATGTGTCCATAAAAAAAGCCTACAGACAGATGTTGACTTCATTCATAAAGCTTAAAACTAGGAACAACTCAGATGTTCATTATAAGAGATCTGATAAACAGCAGTAAAACTACAAATAGAATACTATTATATAATCAACTATTGACATGTAAACATATGAAAGAGTCCACAGACTGTTTTACAGGAAAAGAATCTTTAAAAAACTCCAAAATCTTTACTGATTCTATAGAATTATAACCGCTTCTCAAATAAATTAATTACATTTGAGATATAGAATTGAGTCACTATAAAACTTCTTTGGTAAATTCTACTATATTAATCAATAAAATAAATTTGATTTTCAGAGTCACAAATTCTCTGAGTTTTGAGAGTTTGGAGCACAGAGTTTTTTTGTTTGTTTTAAATCTACAATTAAGTAACAAACTAACTCACCAATTCTTCCTTTCTTGTGAATATGGCCAGGCATGATGCCAATCTTGCATTCTCCAGGCTGAAAGAAAATAAATCACTGTTTCAGAAAAGTTAAAAAAAAAGAAAAAATTGTAAATCATAGATCATATACATAAGTACCCTTAGACTGGTTCAAAGCTGTTTAGCTTTGTGAGAGGCTAAATCTGAGCTTCTTTTTTATTTATTTTTTGCACTCACATTGATGACTCCAGGGCAGTTTGGCCCAATTAGCCTTGTCTTTCCCTGACGCAGCAGTTTGTGCTTGACCCGTACCATGTCCTGTTGTGGGATACCTTCAGTAATGCACACAACCAAGGGTATTTCTGCCTCAACAGCTTCATCAATGGCCCCAGCAGCAAAAGGAGGAGGGACATAAATGACAGAAGCTGTTGCTCCTGTCTGTTCTTTGGCCTGAAACATTAACCATAAAGCACTTCATGATTGGTTAAGTCATAAACATTATATAAATTCAATACTATGATTTTATTGATGTCTAGGGGTCAGGAAACAATGCCACCAGGAGACAACACAGGTTGCCCTAATTCCTGCCATCCTCCAGTTCACAGTGTCAGAAAATAGCACAATCAAAGCCTCTTCTCTAACTCCTTTGAATGCCACTGTGGATTGAAAGGTTCTGTGACATCTCATTCCTTCAAATGATGGCACGTCAGTAGACCCAAAAGCACTGCTTGTCTTGCATTTGTGTCCCCTCATTCCTATTTATTCCAGACTTATCATGATTAAGAAATTATACTATTCATTAACAAAGCCCCTGTATTTCTCCAGAAGGACTAGTGAGCTCCAAATGTTCAAAACTCAGCTCACAGATATCTGTTTAAAAATATATTATATTCAGAAGAGAGATCAGTGGAGTAGAGGGAAGGAATCAAAGGGGAGGAAAGAGGCACAGGAAAAGGGAGGAACTGTGGAATGAATCTGACCAAATTTTCCTACATACATATATAAATTTTGCTACATACATATATAAATTTCACCTTTATGTATATTCATAATGTGCTAATTTTATGTATATTCATAATATGCTAATTTTAAAAGACTATAAATAAATAGAAGGAAGATCAGCAGAGTACAGGGAAGAAAGTGAGGAGAAGAAGGAAAGGGGAAGTACTAGGGATTAAATTGAAGCAAATTATAGTCCATGCTTGAATGTCAAAATGAACCTCAACATTATGTGTAACTGTAGTGAACTAATAAAAGCAGAAAAAAATATACGCTCAGTAAATATTCACAAAAAGAATGAAGTTTTCTTACCTTTTCTACTATGAATGCATATTTATTAGAAATATACCAATTACACAAAAATGCACATTCAGTTTTAACACTGTCACCTTTCATGATGCAAAGCACTTGGAGGCCACCAATTTGACCACCATTATTCTCTCTGTGGACATGAGCCTGGTCTATACATTCAGTCTTTACATAGTATCTACATATATCAATGCAAAGGTATCTGTCTACCCACTTCTCTGTGCAGCTAAGTCTTCTACTATAATAGAAGCTCCCTGAAGATAGAGACTGTTGAAGATTTCCCTCTCTCTAAGAGTAGCAGGACTGCATCACAATCCTGAATCTTAGTATCACCATTTTACAAATCAAGATAGATGCTGAGGCCAAGATATATTAAAGAACTGTTCAAGGTCACATAAGGAAGCAGCAGAGATAAGATTTAATCCTGAGTATACCTGATCCCAAAGTATCCACTCAGGTCTATTATAGCAGGAATCTCCACATAAATGATAAAACTGTTGCTGAATCAAAATGGAAATCAAAGAATTTTGTAAGGCTGTGCCATGTGATGTATATGAGTACTAAGCTAAAGAACATACCAGTTCAACTAGAAGAAGGGACAGAAGTAAAAGATAATATGTTCAAGAATCATCCCCGAATAATTCCTCACATTTCAGATATCAAAGAGCTTTCTCTACTAAATTCCTAATAAAGACTTTCTTGACTATGACAGAAGAAAAACTACCAAGGATGTTGATAGATCATCTACAAATAATGCCAGTTTTATAAATAATTTTTTAAAAACTCTGTTCAAGATGTTGATGGAGTGGGTGAGTGGTTCAAAAGTAAAGAAATATGAACTAGGTTGGAACCAAAAAGAAGTCAGATCATGGGCATAACTTTATTGAAAAATGATAGTTCTCAACTCTTAAGAGTTACAAATACTGCCAGAAGTTAGACAGTGACAAGGACTATGTGATGGGAAATCAGACTGGATGAAAAGTATCATTCCTACTCATGAAGAAAATTCTTTCTAAGAACTGAACAGGTAAGAAATAAACAACATCTGTCAAAGAATTTACAGAACATTCCAAATGCCACATCTACTTGTGTCACTATGAATAACAAATAAATTGCTTAGCAACAAAACTTTCTTTTTTTAAAAAAAGCCCATGACAAAAGAAAAGTCTGTCTCAAAGAATTCTGACAAACCATCTCTTCTCTCTGTTTTGAGGTTACAGTCAGCCACAATAGAATTTAAAAGGAAAAAAAATTTTTAAATTTGAAGAAAAAAAATCTAAATAATTCCTCTACAGAACATGATTTCTAATATTTTATTTTATTTTTTTAAATTTAAATACAGCACACTTGAATACATACACATAATACAGTCTATATTCTAGCTTAAAGTAAAACGAAAAATTTCAATTTGAAGGATACTTGCTTTTTTTTGCATTTTAGGATTAAGAGTATCCTCTATTCAGCCAGTATTTAGACCTAAGAGATTAGGTCTGTAAATTTGTACTTTAAAAAAAGCAATACCTTAAGATATACCTTTAAATTTTGCTAAGAAGAGGAGAGGAATACAGTTAGGATTGATCTATATGCCAATCCTAAGTATTGTTATCCCCTATAATTATTTTTATTAAATAACCCAAGAATTTGTACTATGGTTTCTTTCAAAAAACTGTAATTTTTATATAAATTCAGATAAAAGTAGAGACTGGAAGACACACTGAGCTTAAATTAGTCCTCTAAAGCAGCAAAATCTGAGCTGTGGAAAACATTATAATATTAACTTAAGTTAGCTTTATCTACACTTTATAATAAGCACATATTAGTTTTGTAACAAAGACCTAAAGGTTAATTTAATTCATTACTAAGAAATCAGCGATTTAGAGAAGTAGGACCCTGTGATTTGCCAATCTGAATTTATAATTCAGTTTCTTTTACTCTGAGCCTGTGAGACTACTTGTAAGACCCTTAGCCTCTTCACATTAGTAACATCCTTGGCTTTAAAACAGGGATGAAAACTGCAAGTTCCTCAGGGATTGTGATGAGGCCTGAATTGGGGCATTCTGCATGAAGTACCCAGAGGTACTGCTGACATTTATACTACTATCATCCTAGAAGAAAAATAAGAAAAGAATAATAAGCCATATGGAAGCCAGGCCACGATGCTTTTTTCCCTGAATAGATGATGAGTGCCTATAAGCCAAAATGACATCTTGGTTTTTTACCACAATTCAAATTTCTTCATGTTACTGAGTATTCAAATAGCAAATGACCATCCCAAAAAGGACACAATTAAGATCTCTGTCTATTCCCCTGCTTTTCTTTTCTTGCCAAACTCATGTATCATTAATTACCTCCTTCACAGTATTAAAGACAGGTAAGCCCAGATGTGTCTTTCCTCCTTTCCCTGGAGTGGTTCCTCCAACAAGTTTGGTGCCATAGTCCAATGCCTGCTGGCTATGAAAGGTGCCCTGAGGAGAAAAAGCAAAAGATCCATGAAGAGGCAGACCAGGAAGCCTATAGAGAAGCAAAGGCAATCTTAGCAACTTAGGAAAAGAAAAATAAACAAGTTAACTATTCTCAGGTAATAACACATATCCATATTCCAGCTTTGCACTTCGGAGCAAAACAGGTGTCAGTGAAGCCAAAATAGCTATTAAAACGGACTTTTTAAAACTTGGTTTTCAAATTTGGCTGATCATCACAAACAACCTGTTATTTACTTAAAAGATGATCTCCTTTTCATTGTTCCTCAACAACTCATGTCCTCACATACTTCTTTATCCAATTTAAAATCCATAGTTGATCAGTACATTCACATAAAAACCCTGGCTCACTCACACTTCAAATTACACATATGACAAGATGACAACTTGGTTAAATCCAAGTTTCCATCTACTCTAAGATTGCACATGTGCCACCAAACAATGGTTAGAAAAAAACAAATCCATTCTCAAGTTTCTCGATTTAAGTTAATAATCAGTTAGTCTTTAACAGTGTCTACCCATCATTCTTTATTTCCCTATCCATTCACTTTCCCTCCTCAACCAAAGCATTAGTAGTAGTAGCAGCAGTATTTTGTACCAGGGATTGAACCTAGGAGCGCTTAACCACTAAGCCATATCTCCAGTCCTTTTTATTTTTTATTTGAGATAGGGTCTTGCTAAGATGCTTAGGGCCTCGCTAAGTTGTTGAGCTAACTTTAAACTTGCAATCCTGCTGATTTAGTCTTTTGAGCTGCCAATTACAGCATTATTGATATTTTGGACATAATGATTCTATGTCATGGGAGATCATCCTGCACTTTGTAAGATATTTACCAACATTCCTAGTCTTTTCCCATTGGGTGCCAGTATACCCTCCCTGCAAACCTGTCCAGTTGAAACAACAAAAATGGCTCCAGGGATTGCAAGATTCATTTCACTTGACTTCTGGGGCTCACTTTCCCTGGTTTTCTTCTTTTCTTTTTCTCTCCTTAGCCTTCTCTTTTTCATCTAAATGTGTGCCTTTGGTGATATCATCTCTTATCAGGGAAATAAATAACATATGTATAGTGACTCCTACCACTCCCCACCCTTATATACCTAACCAAGACCTTTGTCTTAAATTCCATACTTACATTGTCAATTGCCAACCTAACATCTCCACATCTCAAATTTAACATGCAGCAAACTGAGTTCCTGATCACTCCCCTTCTCAATCTACCCCATCTCAGTTAATAACAACTTCACTCCATACAAATGTTCAGACCAAAGTTGCTAAAGTTATCCTATATTCTTCTCTTTCTTATATCACATATTATATACATTAGTAATCTTACTGTTCCATTTTCAAAACATAATCAACAACTTCTCCCCCGTCTAGTGCTAGCTACCACCTATGTTTGTAAACATAGCAGTGTGACACTGCTGCAACTCTTACTATATTTTTACGAAAGTACTGATCCACATTAGACAGAAATTAAAAATGACCACCTAAACCGATCTTTTACTCCAGATAGTTTTGAGAAGCACTGTCTTAGACTACACTACTAGGTAAATTCAAATCACCTTAACTCAACAGATCATTACCTTGCCCCTATGAATCTGTTCTTCATAGCAACCAAAGTGATCCTGTTAAAATGTAAGGAAGACCATATCACTCCTCTGTTCAAACCCTTCAGTCTTTTCTCATTTCATTCATAGTATAAGCCAAACTCTTATACTGGTTTACAAGTTAATATACAACCTGTCTCCCACAACAGAACCTCTTATCTGAATGCCCTCATTTACTGTTCTCCCATTGCTTACTTCAGCCACACTGCCCTTATAGCTTACACATGGCAGGCTATGTCTGCCTAATGATCTTGCTATGCTCTCTCCATGGAATACATTTCCTTACCTATCCAACCAGTTCACTTCTACATCTCCTTTAGATCTTGCTATCCCTGAAATCAAGCTACCCCTGACCACTTGCTGTAAAAATCTCCTTCTCCCCCATTCCAACCACAACTCCACATACACTTTCCTTTCTCTGGTTTGTTTTGTCCATAGCAATTAATACTTTCTAACAGACCACAAAATTCACTCATGGATTTCATTGATGAATTTCTCTCAACTATAACTTAAATTCCATAAAAAAAAAATTTCTATTTTGTTCACTGAAACAAGGCACTTAAATTACATACAGCAGGTACTCAATAAATAGTTATTGAAAACTAAATGAGTCTGTCTGGTCATTCTACAGGGACCTAAAAATGCTGAGCCAACTATTCAAGTTCTTAATTATTTAAGAAATAAAACTTAAACAAAGTGACAGAGTCTTAGAACAATAGGCCAGTGTTCTTTCTCTTAAAACAATGCTATTCAAAGTATGATGTGCAGACTCTTGCTAGTATGCAAGGAAGCAAAAGCAAAACAAAAGAAAATGATCCAAGGAAGGAAGGGAGGGAAAGAGAAAATTAAAAATCTAATAAAAATCTAGGCAAGGTGGTGCACAATTGTAATCCCAGCAACTAGAAAGGCTGAGGCAAGAGGATCCCAAGTTAGAGGGCAGCCTCAGAAACTTAGTGAGACTCTAAGCAAATTGGTGAGACACTGTTTCAAAACAAAAAAATTAAAAAAGGATTGAGGATATAGCTCAGTGGTAAAGCGCCCCTGCATTCAATCCTCAGTATAAAATAAAAAAAATAAATAAAAAATTTTTAAAAAAGTAAAACAGAAAATGTTTTTAAGGGTTGGAGCTGTGGCTCAGTGGTAGAGTGCTTGCCTAGTATGCATGAGGCACTAGGTTGAATTCTCAGTACTGCATATAAATAAATAAAATAAAGGTACATCAACAACTAAAAAAAAAATTTTTAAAAAAGAAAATGTTTGTAAACATAGCAGTGTGACACTGCTGCAACTCTTACTATATTTTTACAAAAGTACTGATCCACATTAGATAGAAATTAAAAACGACCACCTAAACCAATCTTTTACTTCAAATAGTTTTGAGAAGCACTGTCCTAGACTACACTACTAGGTAAATTCAAATTAATCAAAATTTTAGGCCTAAAAATGGTGCTAAACAGAGAGCATATCCATTTAATATGTAACGTACTTTCCTTAATTTTCCATTAACAGCATCCAGTGCACAGTTAAGAATAGGAGTTATTTTGCTCATAAAAGCTAGAGAAATCAGATGGTACCCACTAGAAATGTGCACTGCACAGGCCAACTTATTTATAGAATCTACTCCATAAAACAATACTCTTTCATATATAGAACAATGTATGTACTAAAGAAAGAACTAAAGAGAATTGAAGACTTCCTTTTCCAGTGGAGGTAAGCTCTAACTTTCACACCTTATTATAACCTCTATAATAATAGAATTTCAATCAACAAATCTAACTGGCAATTAAGGCTCTCAATCACTTTAAAAACCCCAAACTAGGAAAGTGAATGAGAAACATCTGATTGCAGGTAACTGAAAGATAATGAAAATGACCTTAGTTTTAAATATTTAGGTAAATCATTACCTACTTTAGAAAGTAAAGATGTTTCCAAATAGTGCTTATACCATAGGAAATGTTCTTACCAAAAAAGCTCAGAGGTCAAAATGGCATAAGATCACACAAAGTTTAGCAAATAGAAAAACAAAATATGTATTATTAACTTAAGTGAGAAATTTGTGTTTATCAAGCATTTGATTATATGCTAATAATATATAGAGAGAAAGATAAGATATATATGCAAAAATAGACTGAATGTAATTTAGAAGAGAATGACAAATTAAAATCAAATCATGAGCATCTACTTCCCTTAGAATGTATATGTAGAAGTGATACTCAGAAACTGTCTGGCTATTTAGATATCACCCTCTAGATAAGGGTTGACAAACTATGGTCTGTGGAATTTGTCCTGCCATCTGGCTTTACAAATTAAGTTTAATTGGAATTCAGCTATACCCATACACAGTTCTGTAATATAAACTCTGTAAAATACAAATAATATAGGTATAAATGTTTGTATTTTTAAGAAAAATATCTGGAAGAACACAGACCAACTTATTTACAGAAGGAATTCTTGGTGAGTAGAACCATAAGAAAGGAGAAGAAGAGATTCTTATGTTGTATTTCATTACAGAATCACATCACAGATTTATTTAAATTCATGATATAAGCAGGGAAGAGGGAGAGAGTCTAAATATAAGTGGCAAACAAATTAAAATACTTTAAGCAATTCTGCCTACTGACTTCTTTGATGAAAGTTTGTGCCAGAGAGATTAAAACATGGGAAAAAGTCAGTGTGCTGGTTCCTCTGCCTGTTTCTAAAAGGCTCCCTGGGTTTATGTACTTCTTCACACTGAATGTGGATTTCATGTTTAAAAATGGATATTTCTGTGTACAAAGACCTAGACACAAGTAATCTACTTTATCTTGTTTAAGACCTAGTCACAAGCAATCTACAGTGACCTCTCTCAACACTGGAGGAATAGGGTGTTGAGTCTCCAACATAGCCTACTTCTATGCATTTTCAAGGAAGTTTAAACACAATTTTCATCTTACAGGATAACTTCCTAATCTTAGGAAGATTGTATCTTCCTAAGATACAATCCCATTTCTGCACAACAAATTTTTCTGCATCAATCATATATTATTACAGGTAGAAAATAGCAGCCAGTGCACACTGTAATTTCAGCAACTCAGGTGGTTAAGGCAGGAGGATCACAAGTTTGAGGCTAACCTCAGCAACTTAGAGAGACCTGTCTCAAAATAAAAGAATTGGAGATATAGCTCAGTGGTAAAGTGCTCCTAGGTTCTATTCCTTATAACAAAAAAAACACCACACACCACACACACACAAAACAAAAACTTGTTGAGTGAATCAATTTTAAATAAAGTAGAAAGTAGCAAAATTATTTTATATTTTTGAATCTACACTTTAAATAAAAATCTACACACACATACCTGCTTACCAGTGAAACCCTGGCAAATGACCTTCGTATTTTTATCAATATAGAGATGTTTCCGGGAAGCTGTATAGGAACAATGCCGAATTGCATTCTGTTGCACTGAGAAGTAAAGAAAATATGACATATTAGAATTTTTCCAAACTTTTGAACAATGAATTTAACTTGGTCACACATACACACAAAATCTCTAATGCAAGAGCTGTACTGTACTGTACATTATGGTAAAGTTAAATGTCACTTTTAAAATGAGACACACAGACCACATAAATAAATTATAAAAACAAACAAAAAAGGCCCTACTCTATTCTCCAGGATCTTCTCTTTATCAAGAAAAAGCTACAATCTTGAAAAAGAAATTAAAAAAGAAAAGATGAAGTTTCTCATTTTCATTCCTTAGAAAGAAAACTGAGGTTCAAAGACTAATGACTCAAATTAAACCCAGGGACTGAAACTAGTTATTATCCCCACTAATAATGTTTACAAAATAGTCACAAGCTCTCACTAGACCTAACTTTTAAAAGTCTAATACCTATAAATAATAAGTAAGCTAAGAAGCAAATTTTGTCACAAACTATGAATAAGAACTACTCTAATGCTCATTCCCCAATAACAATATATTAAATGTAAAGGTGTAGAATAAAGTTGGTCTAAAATATAATCCAAAATCACCTAAATTGATCTTTTCTGGTGCAAGATTCAATAACCCACTATAGAAGAAACAGGGAAAATAAAATAAATAGAAAAGTAGATGAGAGAAGAAGAAACTTGTTTAAAAAGAAAAAAAAAAGTACTTAATTTTCAGCATCCTACCTCAAGGAAAACTTACTACAACAACTCCTCCCACTTCAAAAATCAGTAGGAAAAGGCACACGTTACTTTAAATTTGTGGGCTACCCTCTAAACCTCCACTAGAACCACCAACCCACCACTCAAGGGCTACTTTCAAAGTAGCCAAGCCTTCTATCTACTGCTGAGTAGCCCAGGAAAGCTAGCTCCAGAACAAAAAAATATCTTATCATATTTTTCTCCAGGACCCACCCAATGCTTTCTGCTTTGAATCACTATAAATGGCTACCTCATGCCTCCTAAATCTTCAGACTTCAGGTGCCACAACTAAAAGAACACTGATATGTGCTTCCAGCAGAGGTACCTGGAGTCCCCACACCTGTAGGGTACAGAAAGACCCAGCTTTCACTCTTACCATCCAGAAGAGGAGTGTTCTGTGTGCACACGGAACTACTAGGTAACAGCTTTATTCTTAGACTAGACTACGCTGCAGGGGTTGAGGAGCGAGTGTCAGGGGTGTGGGGTGGAGGGCATGGGGGGGTCAAGAACTGGCACAGTGGGCACAGCAAGCACCTGACCCTAGGTCACAATAGTATTTATGGCCTAAGAGACTGCCCCCACACATCTGTACACTAGGGCCCACCCAGTCAGTGCTATCAGAGATTATACTTGCCCTAAGCTAGCAGACAAACCAATAAAGGCCATAAACAAGAAACATAACTGATGACAAATGGTATTATCAACATATGATGAGATGTCTAATTTTACTAATAATGAGAAAATAAGCATTTTTAAATTAAATATCAGGGCAAGGCCTGAACTTGGCCACCAGTTATATTCTGATGGTCAGGGCTATAGCTGCCACATTCTGGGTCAACTCTAGAGGATAAACTAGCATCACCTTCTCTTCAAATTCTTAGAAACTGGTCAGCCTAACCTTGGTAATGTGACCCAGGAGCAGCTGAGAACATTGTCTCAGGAATCAGACAGGCCAGGGCTTGCGTTTAGGCTCTACAGCTCACCAGCAATGTGACCCAGGGCATATCTTTTGATCTCCCTTAGCCTTGGTCTTCCCATCTGTAAATGGAATAACAGCTGCCCACAAGAAGACTGTGATCTTAATATGAGATGATGCCTGTAGATTGAGAATCAAAGTGCCTTGGTACATTCCCAAAATCCTACATGAGCACAAAGGTAAATCTTTTCCTAAAAAGAGAAAAAATATAGTTCATATTTTAAAATCAAATAAGTCCAAACAGAAATGTTCTAAATATGTCCTCACATACACTCTATATACAAATGTTTATGTATAAATATAAATATGTGAAGCACACACAAATATATTTGTAAGTTTTTAATTAGGAAACATTTTTAAGGTGCAGCCTCATGCTAAAAATGGGGATGATAATATATACCACATTGGCCAATGTAAGAATTAAAATGAGTTAATATAGAGAACATGTAAAACAATACCTAGAGTACAGTTAAATGCTATATCACTAATGGCTTATTTTATTATCATTATTTTTTACTGATAAAAAATGAGCAGATAAAACTGTTTTGAAATGTTCATGGTGGCAGGCTATCTGCCATGTGCTAGGGATTCATGAGTAAATTAGACTAGGTAGGGCTCTATCCTGAAGTTTCTTGCTGTGTAATAGCTAAATGTTAACAAAGAAATACAAAATTACAAAAACACAACCTGCAAAAAAGATGCTGAAATAAAGGGAATGAGTAACCTGCAAGAGATGTGCTTTCAACTGGGGTGGTGAATTTATATCAGTTAGGCATAAATGAGTCCTATTTCCCATAGATAGCAACCACTTAAAAGATGTATGGTGGGATTAATATTGCAATCTATGGCTAAACAGATACCATGGCCTTGTATAGACTAGTACCATGCTCCTAACTGGTAACCTGAGATTCTGTTAGTGAAAATACTCCTTCTCTAACTCACGACTTAAACTATGTCTGTGTTACTAATTTATTTATGCATATGTTCATGAATTTAACAAATGTATACTTATTAACTGTATCAGCCCATTTTCTTGATAATAAAATACCTGAGGCTAGCTATTTATAAAGAAAAGAGGCTTACTTAGCTTACAGTGGCCAAAACTCCACTCTAAAACTCCTCATTTGTTATGCTTCTGGTAAAGGCTCCCTTGGCTACATCATAATATTGCAGAGAAGCAAGAAGGAAAACAGCCCCATGCAGAAAGGGCTAAGCACACAGGGTTGCTTTGCTTTATAATAATCCATTGTCTCAAGAACTCACTCCAGGAGACTAACATTAATCTAGTCTTAGGGTGGTGCCCCCAATGACCTAGCTACCTTCAAATAGCCCTAACCTCTTAAAGGTGCTACCACCTCTCAACATGGCCACACTGGGGAATGAGCATTTGGCCCATGAATGCTTGGGGGATACACTCAAATGTGTATAAATCATAGCATTAACCATATGTAATATGTATATGTAATTTACAGGCTCATGTGGTTCCCATGTATAGTATCCTAAAATACAGCAGCATAATTTAGCTGTCACTTATCCCCAAATCCAAACAACCTACTATTCAAATACAAAATTATATATTCATTGATTGTAAATACCATATTTCATCAAATCTAAAACATCACTGGTTTTCACAAAGCACTATTAACAGTACTAGTAAAAAAGAAAAATACTGCCAATATTGGTAAGATAACATCAATTACAAGATACATCCTAATTTCAGAAATTTAATAACGTAAAAAAATGTGGATCTATAGATTTATATGTGGCAGATCTTACTGTCTCTACATATTTGGAAGTGTTAGTTTGTTAAAGAAATGATAGAGGTTTTGAACTACTGACAGTCTTAAAAATGAATTGAAAAACCTTTCACACTTTTTATGGTGTTAGTTTCTTTTACTCCATGATAGTGATTCAGATGACTCTGGATCTTGAGGTAATGGCTTTTCAAAGGTTTCTTATATTTTGTATCTCTTCTGAACATGAATCACCATTTTAAAGTTTTGACATTTGTATCAAAAGAGAAGTTGGGGAAATCTTCAGAACATCAATAACTTAATTTTGCTTTAGACTTGGGAAATATTTGATTATGTTTGATAAGTTCTGTCATGCATGCAGTACCTCGTCTGCCAGCAAAACCAAGGGAACACAGCCTTTTTTATATGAGACAGGTCACTTCTAGAGGACAACCCAAGATTTATTAAAGAAAATACTTCTATATTGAGAGTATATTTAAATATGTATTAATGATATGTTTATAATTTGTTTCTTTAGTTAAATTTTGGAATTTGTGTATATTGAACTATAAGCTTTGGAAGAGGTATGTGAATTAGGAAAGTTTTATTTCTGGGAAGTTGTGTGGTTCACTATTTGGAGACCTAGGAAGGTATCTCTTGATAAGAGTAAGGGTTCATCAGCACAAGAAATAAAAACAGTGATTTTTTTTTTCTTAGTGTATAGTTGTTTTGCTGGCAATATTTAATGTTAGATTTCTATTTCAGCACATAAGTATATGAACTACAGTATGAATTACATTCCCCAAATTAGATATCTGCTTCAGTAGATTTGTTTGCTGTGAAGATTACTTTTCTAAAGACAAATGTTCATATTGGCTTAACTTTTTGATTTAAATATTTTTGTAAATGATATAATATATTTCTTTTGACTAAACATGGAAAAATAATGTATTATATTGAAAAATTTTTTTTACAGATTTTGATTGGAGATCATTTTTACAGAGATGGTATTTTATATGCTCCTAGTGTTTAGAAAAGAATTAGTCAAAAGGAATTCATATAATTCATATAGTTTAAATATTGATAAATTAATATCCAAATAATGTACTTGTTTGATTTCTTAATAAGCTAGGGGAGGTGGGGGTGGGAATTAGAATGTGCAAATAAGTGGTGATCTCTACATTAATTTTCAAATCTTTAATATATATATAATTGCTAAACCGTAACACATTGTTACTTTAATATATATATATAAAGAAGTATTACTGTTAGTAAAGCTGCTGATGGCTTAAAAAAAAAAAAGGAACTCATCATGTAAGTATTTTCTGTATGTTATGTTGTGCCAACAGATTTAACATTAATTTGCTAAAAAACTTAATGATCTTTTTTGATTGAAAAAATTTTCTGTGAAGTAATTTATTTACAGACATGTTCTTCTTCCCTTGTCCTTTTAACCTTTATACACACTACAAAATCAACCAAACTGTTTTTCTAATCTGAAACTGAAATTTAAATCTTAATGATAAAAATTTAAAATTTGTTGGCACATCACACCTTAAAAATGTTTTTATTATTTTGTAATTTAATTTCCAAATGTACCATAAGTTTATAATTCAATGTCTTAATTGTAATGCTCCAATAAAAACTACGAACATTAGTTGAATTATAACATGAAGGGATTTTCATCTTGCTCTTTTGCTGTATAAAGAATAATTGTTCTCATGTTGGGGGTAAAAACAACTTTTTTCACTATGTAAATTGTATTGAGGGTTCTTCTGTACTAATAAAGCAATTATTGAAAAAAATGTGGGTCTAAGATAACAAAATGTCTATCCTCTGGTGAAATAAAATTGTTCCCTTGTACTTAAGAAGATGATTTTCAATATTCTCTATGAAACAAGTTTGAGATGGGAAAATCAAATCACTTTTTCATGGCTACATTACACTTTTGCGTCTTTTTTTTTTCTTTCTGAAATAAAAGATTTGGTTCATAGAGAAAAATGGGAAAAAATACTAGAATCAGAAACATTACTGTGTGTACCTCCTTTTCTAAATTACACTTTTAAATGCTCCCCCAATTCAAAAAAACAGACCTATACAATTTGACAAACACATGAAAAGTTAAGTGGTACCTTTGAGCAGGGTTGTGACCTTTTCAACAAACCACTGAGAATACCCCCTCCCCCCAAAAATCAGAGCTTCAAAAAAGGAGGCTCAAACTATCACACAGCCCACAAAAGTGGAAAGGACAGACTGCAAGTTCTAGTACTCCTTCTGATACTGCATAGGAAACCTTCTGGATTTATTTCCTCATTTGCCAAACAAAGGTGTGGGACCAGTTGAATTTTAAGATTCACTTTCTGACATTAAAATATAATTCTGAGACTGAAAAATAATTGCTCTCATTTCCTATTTATTCTAAAAAGACTCAATTTACAGGAACTCCTGACATGTTTAAAAAGACCTGATTTTGTACTTCTTTATAAAAACTTCACTATTTCAACCTCAAAGTACTATAAAAATTTTAAGCTTTCTTATAGAAGGAATATTTCTCTTTCATCTTATTTTCTCTTCGCACTTCAACTTTCCTTTCTATCATAAGGTATAAAACTGAAGTGGGCGGGGGGGTTGGTACAGGAATTTCTAAACATTCTAATTTGCCCCTCCAACAGGGATCTGGAAGGCATCTTGCTTTTTTTTCTTAACAAAAATCAATATTGCAACACGTATGACCTTAGCTGTAATGTGCCACCAATTGAAACTCAAGAGAGCAGAGGGAATAAAATTCCCTGGCATCTCTAGTTCTTATAACCTCAGACTTATGACCATTAAAAAAAAAAAAAAATGAAAGTGGGGGAAAAAAAAAGTTTGCCAGGTGATGTTGTGGCTATTTTCCCAGTGGGAATGAAAATAGGCTTAGAAATATGGCATACTGACTTAGAGGTTTTTATACAAGAAACACTGCCATTTGTAACCCCACCTCTAATATAGGAGGTATCTTGGTTTAGATCTAAGACCTCCCAGAGCCTTAAAAACAGGTTAATCCCATGATTTAGATGATTCAAGCACTCCAACAACAGAAAGCTAGATGGGATGGTCTCAATAAGGATTTAGGAAGAAAATTCAGTTCACTGTTAAGTGCTGCTAGGGTGGGTTGAGGAACCAGATCTTTTAGACACACTTTCTTTTTTCTCTATGTTCTTTTTCCTGTTAGGACAACAGACCTACTAAAGGGTATGATCTTTCAGACCCTCAGACCAGCAAGACCTCAGGAGAAAAAGACATCCTGTGGGCAAATTCCTTCCCAGGTTTTCCTATCACAGTGGCTGTGCTGCACATCTGGCCTTCTACATCCTAACCCATAACCAATGCAGATTAAGTTGATTTAGGCCTATATCCAATCTGACCTCATTCTTGGTGCTCACACTCTATTAAGCAGAGATATTAATGGGTACATCTTTTTTGGTTTGTTGTTGTTGTTGTTGTTGTTTTGTTTCTTTTTCCTTTTGCCTAAAACACCCTCCTAAGAATTCCATAAAACTTTTCCAAATAAAACCAACTCTTTCCTACCTGCCAAAGTAATCTAGCCAGACCTTTGTCCTCAAGCACTTTGGTAACTAAGTGTAGCTGTTGAGTACACACTCATTATTGCACACTTTTAGAATACAATCTTCTCAAGAAAAGAATTAAGTTAGAAGGTGGAAACAAAAAAGTAAGGAAAAACTTTAACTGAATGTCTAGTTTATATGAGGTACTTCATATAAATTCTGCAGTGAACACAAATCATCCTATGTATTATCATTTCTAAAACACAGTTTTTCCACTTTTTAACATCTTTTAAGTTAAGATGTATCTGATAAGCAATCACTTCACAATTTCAATTAGCAATTGTTTACACTGTTTATAGTAGGCCAAATAATGGTGAACCTTATAAATGGCAATGCCTCAAATCCATTAAAATATGATATTATTGGCACGTGGTTTGAAACATTGGTTGAAAAAAACTACTAAGAAAAAAACCTAGAGTCATAACACAGACTGTAAAGGGACTAGCCAAACCCTGATGTGACTGATTCTAAAGTTTCTTTCTACAATCACCCATCCACCAAACACAGAGACTTTGAACCTGACAAGAATTTTCAACAGTCAGCATTACTCAGACTAGCAACCTTGGGTGATAAATTTTCAGGAAGTGAAATGAAGTGTGCACACTGCCGGATGGAGACAGCGCAAATAAGTTGGTTAAAATCCCTGCCAACCCAGGCTCTGCTACCTCAGGATGCAGAAAACGCCTTTCCGCTGACCCTACAATCCACAGAACGAACAATTCGAATTCTTTTCAATTCCCCAATTTCCTACCGACATACTCTTCCCCTACCTCTCAAAATCAGACATTCACTCTCCCAACTGAGTTTATCTAGACCTCTTCACCTTTAGCTCCAAATAGGGCCAGTCTAGACGCCACCTCCAACTCGCCACTTGTCACCCTGGAGGCAAAAGCATGATCCCAGGTCTACTAAGCTCCTAGACCCGAATCCTGACTAAGCCACCCAAGTGGCCATCTGGCCCACATATCCAGCAAAACTCCCTCCACCCTAAAAGGGTTCACATGAGGTTCGGGCCCCCAATGGCTTCCTCGCCCAGGCCAAGGTTCCGCCCCGGAGGGACAGCCGTGGCCTGAGCCTGGACATTACGTTCGGCGGGGCCAGGAAGCACGGAGGTCAGAAAGACAGAGCCCCGGCCCGACTCACGCAGGAAGGCGCGCGTCAGCTGGCGAGCGGCGGCTAGGCCGCTGCTGCCGGAAACCATGGTGGCGGTGGCAGCTGCAGAGGCTAAGCCTGCGGTCATCCCCCAATGACACTCCCAGGACCCCCGGGGACCTGACAGGGGCCGAGGCAGGAAGAGGAGGGTGGCTATAACAATAGCCTGAAAGAATTTCTCTCAACAGAGGGCTCTTCACGAATATAATGGGTCGTACGTGGAGAATAAAAAAAAGCACACTATATAATGTGTAGATAATAATTTATCTCTTCCCTGAAAGTGAATTTGGTTAACTTTAACTACAACGGCAACTTAGGGCAAACCCTATGCGAGCCTGGTTGGCGCGGGGCGTTGTGGGAAATGTAGTTTGAAATCCCGATTTGGAAGCTTAAAGTGGGAGCGGGCTGGGAGCGCTGCGGAATACTTCCGGAGTCTAACCCAAGGGCGGAGGGACTGACCGAAGGAGTGAAGAAACAAGTGAAATGCAAAGAGTAATGCCGGGTCCTAGGCCAGTCTTCTGCACCTTCATTTCCCTCTTCTGGCGTCCAGAGAGGATGAAACCCCTTCCACCCTTGCAAGGACCCGGAAGAATCCCCCCACTCCCACCCCGTAATAGTGAATCTATTCTCCCCCAAGAGTCTAGTAAAGGAAAAACGCGACGAGAAAGACCAAAACCTACTGACTGTGTCTTCTAATGTAAATCCTTTGGTTAAGCAAACTATCATACACCTTTGATTATGACTAAGTTTATGAGTGCCTCTTTCCTAGGGATCCTAAAGACTGAAATTCGATGTCAAAAGTGATTTTGCCCAATTTTGCCCAATTTAATAACTTCTGTAAGAGCTTTGGAAAGAAACTCAAGAGTCCCAGAGTCAAAAGGTAAATAAGAGATAAAGTAGTCTGCACATGATATTCCTCATCATTATCATTAATAAAATTATTATTCTAGTTTACTGAAGTAGTTATAATTTGCATCAAGTTATGCGATGGGATTGCCGAATGAGATTGCCCAACATTTTCTCTATGACCCAGATATTGTCCTAGACAGAACGGGACTGCAAACTCTTCCCTTATCTAGTGGATCCTGTCCATGGGAGAGTTAAATAGTATCAGTGCATTCCAAATATGAAGACTCATTTCAAATAGCTAAATTCTTCCTGAGCCTTCACTTGCTAAGAGTTACACATTTAGTTTCACTTAACTGGTAAAATGCATAATGCAATAAATATAATTTCAGTATGATTTAAATGAATTTGTATTTTCATGAAGAAAGGGATTTTAGTTTGGTTTATATGCTGTATCCCTAACACCTTGAACATTATCTGACACAAAAAAATAGAACTCATTATGTGTTCAACTGGATTGATATAAGAAATAGTGGTATACACATTATATATTGAATCCACAATAGTTGATGAGCATAAGGATATTTCAATCCCTTGTGAAACTACACTCCACACCAATTTTGTAGCTCATAAGTTGGGGACAATTGCACTAGACAGTAACTATATCATTATATATGTACAGATTGAGTTTTGGAAACAGATATAGATTCAAGTTCTAATTCAGCCACTAGATATGTGACCTCTGGGTTACAGTTTTTCTCATATCTCATGAGTATTGTAAACAATTAATACATTCAGTATGTAAAGCTCTTGATGTATTTCATAAGCATTTGGTAAATGGTAGTTATTAAAGATTTAAAAAAAAACTTTTCTTCATATAGCAGAGTGATGTTGAATTGATGTGAATAACCAGATGTAGAATAGGATATTTCCATTTGACTCAAAACTTTGGCTAAAGCCCTAAAGCTGAGGACAACAGGGTACAAATACCCCCACATACTAAGGAGGGCATTCCAAGAGCACCCTGTCTCCAAAGTTTGGTAAGAAGTGCCAAACTTTTCTTTGGATTCTCATCATCACAGCCCAGCCCACTCTAGTAAGAAAGACAGAAATTCACTGATTGAGGGGATTGATTCTTCTGGGTCTTCAGGTGTCAGCTTAATATTTCCCTTTCCTTCCTCATCCAGCTAAGCTGATGAGGAAGTGTTCCTTACCAGAAGAAGACTGGCATTAAATTCCTATAAAACTGCATAAATTCATGACCCCACCTCAGTGCCCTAAGGTCCAATTTGATAAAGAATGCTTGGGAAAACTTGAACTTTGAAGGCAGACCTAAACATGGAGAATTATGTCAGCTTCCTGCTTAGAGAATTCTAAAGGCAGGAGGCTGATTGGCAGATAAGACAGTATTTGGTATAGCGAGATATATAGCATTCCCAGTAGTGAAATTGATGCCAGGAAGGGAAGCAAAACCCCTCCACTCCAGGAAGATTGTCTTTTGGGGCGAGGAATCCTATCTTTTAAAATCATAGAAGACCCCTGGATAAGTTACAAGAAATAAGCCAAAGAACACATAACTCACATTATTAGGGTGCTATTCAGATGAAGGTACTAGGCAGGGGAATGGGAGAGGAGCTTATAGAAAAATTGATAAAGTGTCCATAAAGATCCAGTCAGTGTTCCAGAGAGTATGAACCAGTAGGAAAGAACCACAAATAGCACCATTAAAGAGATTTTACCTACACTTCACTCTGCTTTTAGAGGAGCCAAGAGCAAACGGGGAACAGGAGGAGTAGTAGAAGAGGAAGGAGGAGAACGCAGGCCCTGACCCTTGCCCAACTTCAGGATTTGAAGCCAAAAATCATGCCAGATCTGAGAAGGAAGAAGAAGCTATAAATTAGGTCTAAGGCTGATGTTTTCAGTTGGCTCAAATGGATCAGAGAGAGAGAGGAAAAAAAAATAGAAAGGTCAAAAGTCTGATGGGCTTTCTGCCTGATAAGTAATTTTTATTGTTTATGTATAAAAGTTGTTATAGTTCTGTATCTTACCTTGATTTTAATATAAGCCTGATTTTTTCAGGATTTTCAGATCCTCTAGTTTTCATCAGAGACTTGTCCAAATCTCTGGACCAATGCTAGGTTAGGGTGGATGCAGTGAAAGGATTTGGTCTTCTGGCTTGCTGGTATCACCTGATATGTCCATCTTTCTACAGCTGATGGTCCAAGTGATTGCTACATCATCCCTTGCTTCCACTTGCAAGGCCCCTTTGTTGTGGCTCTGTCAGCTCATTTGAGCTCTTCTCAGGCACGTAGAGAACCTTTCAGCCTCTCTGAGCCAGCAGAAACATCCTTGCTTTCCCAGGCATACTATTAGCTGCATCTTGCCACTGCTTCATGAACCCCTCAAACCAGTCTAGTGATGCTAGGGATTACTTACCTCCTTCCACTGCAAAGCTGAGGACATGAGGTAAGGGATCAACACCTAAGCTTTCCTTCTTCTTTCCTAGCCCAAAGACCATTTTCTGATCTTGGAGACATTAATTCACACATTTGTCCTAAATCTAAATTATTTCTGTCCTCAGGTGTCTGTAGTAGACTTGTTTTCCTGGAGCAGTGTACCAAAAATAACAAATAGAAATTGGTATGGGAAAGAGGTATAAGTACTGGTGATAAGAGGGTCAGAAAGTAGAGGGAAATAGGAGGAGGAAAAGCATCTATTGGTATTACAAAGTATGTTCCTGGTGTTATTTGGCTGTGCTAAGATTTTGTGTGTATTCACCCAGGCAGTCTGACTCTGACATATAGAACTGGAATAAGAAGAGCCTTCTCTAGGCCCATTGTTTGGACTTCTTTCTGGGGAAAAAAAAATCTGTCTTCTAAATGCAATAATGTCTGCTTCATCCCTAGTGATAACAAGCACACTTGAAGAGAAATCTATTGTAGCCAAGAGAGGCTGAGACCTCTAGGGCTGATGAGCCAGCCTAAGCCCTCAGGCGCCACCACAAGTATCATTGATCCCTTCATCAAACAAATAGGCTAGGAAGTTGTAACCTTGTCCTTTATTATAGAAGATGGTGTAACATGAATCAGAAACACCTAAACCCAGACAATTCTTCAGCATTTGAAAGTAAGGAAGAGAGATGAATCAAAAAGACTTGATGTTATTTTCATCTGAAGTACAGTCTCAAAGAGAGAGAGAATGAATCACAATGAACCAGCTAACACTACTTGCTAATTTGAGCAGAGAATTTTGAGCAGTCCCTGACAGGTACTTGAGCTACTAATTTGGTTGCCTTTATTAAAAAATAAGGACAAGGAATTTTCTGAAATGTACCTACAGAGTTCCCCTCAAAGCCAATGACAGTTAATTGAATAATTTATCTACTTAGCACCTCTGAAGAGGTAGTTACCTTTACACTGGACCTTAAAGGAATGTCAAAAGCTTTGACCTTTCCTCTAGAAGAAATGAATTCCAAATATAATTTCTTTCCCTCATACTTGAGCTCTACTGTGGATTTTATTTCATGGGAAGCAGACTCAATATTCTGGACGAGACTACCCTAGGGACCAAACCTGTTGAGGAGTGGGGAAGAGAGCAAGATAGGTCAGAAAGAGGTCCAGCTATTTGTCACAAGCATGATATATGTAATTTTGGCTAAAGCCCTTAAAATTGCTTTGAATTAGGCCAACATGGCCAGGCCTCTGTACCTCCACATGATCATCAGCAAATCTGAGCATCTCTGGAAAGGGGTTTGATCATGGTTGAGGTATCTCTCTTCATCCAGGAAATGCCTGAAAGGATGAGCAGACAGCTGAAGGGTCTTTACTAATAACACTTCCAGTAGGAGGGCAGCATCTCCTTCATTGAAGGGCACCTGGGTGTTGCATCTTTGTATCCACCAAATGTTCCTTCAGGAGAATATTTGATGAGAAAGTAAGAGTCAGTCCTGAGCAAAACTATAAAAAAGATAATTTGGTTTAGGTGTCCCTCCTTCTCCCACTCAGTGACCATCTCTTTCCTCCGAAAGTGACCATTTTCCCCTAAACATCCAGTGTTCTCATACTATCCAGCACACACTACCACTAAAAATTTTAGACTTTTGCCCTGTTTCTTGGGGCAGTGTTGTCCCTTAGGGATTAGAAACACCAGGCCAAGTCTTTGACCTAGTTTAATATATTCCTCCAAATTACATTTGCAATTTAACAGAAATGGCTGATTTCTTTGCAAAAAATTTATGAATCATGTTGAAAATTCTAGAAAGACACTGAGAAAGAACAAGATTTCCTGAGACCCTGGAATAGAGCTAAAGACATTTAGACCCACTCTGCAACTATGTGGAGTGGGGAGTGAGGAGGGGACCAATAGAGTCTTAAGAGTTTCTACTATAAAAATAAAAAGAGGAAAGATAAAGTCCTGGGGCCTATGGAAAGGAATGGAGAGAGTTCTTGGAAAACTCATTGTGGCCTGAGAAAGAACTCTCTAAGGTGGAGAAGAATGATCTATGATCCTGAAGGACAAAGGATGCCTTAGAGAACGTCTCCAAAGACTACCAGGTTATAGGAGTTTCTGGCTGTGGCTCCATCACTAATTTTGCTCAATATTTTCATTGCTAAGGGCTATTAAAAGTTGCCATTTTCATTGGGGCTTTATATAATTTTAAAATTAGTGAGAGTTGGGTTTTGCAGAATGATATCACCTGACAAAAATTGATGGGATCTGTTTGGACACAAGAGGAAGCATGCCTTTTCTGTGCCATTCTTGAACATTGTCTAACAAGCCCACCAAAGAGTTATTTCATTCCCCACAATGATGAGCCTTTACTTGACTTAATTTCATAGTTCATGCTATAGTTTGGAACCAGAATGTTCCTCCGAGGTCCATGTGTTAAAGGCTTGGTCCAACTTGATGCTATTGGGAGGTGATGGAACCTGTAAGAGGTAAGTCCTAGCAGGAGATCTTTAGGCCATTGGAGATGTGTTCTCAAAGAGGATAGTGGCGCTCCAGCTTCTTCCTTTCTTTCACTGCCTAGCCACACGGTGAACAAATTTACTCTGTTACATGCTCCCACCATGGTTTGCTGCCACAGGCCCAAAGCAAGAGAGCCAAATGATCATGGACCCTAACCCTAACCCTAAAACTATGAGCCAAAGTAAACCTTTTCTCTTTTTAAGTTGATTACTTCAAACATTTGTTACAGTAATGTAAAGCTTACTAATACAAAAGTAATATGCTTTTGTTAATTATAAATTTTATAGATGATTTCTATTTTGGGATTTGTTATTTTAAATATCTTCCAAGCTTTTCCATTTTCCACATTACTTTTATAAACAGAAAGAACATTTAGTAGTTTTGCTTGCTCATAAAAGTGATGTAGTTAGGATCTAGACTTTGACAAGCTTGTAGATTTTTGCTGACAGAGATACAAAGTGTTTATACCCATCAGGGAAAAAATAAATAAAAATTATGGTTTTGTTTCTCCATAGATCATTTCCCAGTTTTATATTCAACTGGAAACCTGTGTGCTTCAGTTTCCTCATTTATAAAATAGGGATAATAATAGTCCCTACCTCATAGAGTTGACATTTAAATTCAATAAGATAATCCATGTAAAATATTTAGAAGAAAGACTAATAGTAAACAATAAATGTTAACCATTATTTCCATAGACTAATTTAATTTAAAAAAAATAGGGTGTATCTCTCAGACAGCTGGGCCCAGTTGCTCAAATAGTCTTGAGGGCTTGTCTCACTCTAGTCTTATATCTTCAGAGTTCCAACCAGATCCTTCACTAAAAAAATGCTTCTGTCTTGGTTCCCGTTTCAAACATCAGTGTTAATAGAAAGGCGCGCTTCTACTTTTAGATGCAGATGCCAACAGTGGGCAGCAGATGGCAGCACACATTCTAGGCAGAGATAAAGGCCCAGAAATGGCTCCATATCCTGGAATCTGTGTCCTGCTGCTATTATTTGAGACCCAAAGGCTTAGGCTTTCAAATGCTTAATAATAACAAAATGGTATCCCTACTTCAAAAATTATTCTTTTTGAACGTAGCTCAAAGAGAGACAAGATACGGTAGTAAATAGGAAAGAAACAAGGGCCTGGAGAACAAATAAAAATAGCCTCTTTATATTAACCCAGTGCTTGTGAAAGTGGTACCGCTCACTTCATCAGACACTCTAGAGCTCTGATCTGGGCTCCAGCACTGTAGTAGTGTCACTTTGGGAAAATCACCTAATGTCTCCAAGTCTAAGTTTCCCCACTTGTGTTTAATGAGGCTGAAGCAGAGTTCTGCTTTGTTCCCCATAAATAGCCAGAGGTCAGCACCCATCGTTTATTCACATTTCTACTTCTTGATGTTTATGACAATTCTAAGAGAGCAGGAAGTCCTCTGTCATTCTGCCAGAAAGAGTTAGAGGTAGCAGAGGTCTAGACTGCAGAAGTCCATGTTGCCAAGCAACACTGCCAACCACCTATACACTATCACCTTGCAAGTCCACCATCCTTCCTTGCATGAGGTGACTCACTCTTTTCTCTATACCATCTCTGGCCCCTCTATTCCATCTTCCAAGAGAAGTCATATCTTGTGATCCTAAAAGGACACACCATTCTCATATAAGAAATCTGTTTTCAAAAGCTCCCAGGTGATTTTTCTGCCTTTACTTCTGTTATGACAGCTGAAAATTCCTTTTGCCAAAGAAAAAGAACCAAGCGGTGTTTTTCACCACTGGGACAAACTACCTGAGAAAATCAACTTAGAGGAGGAATGATTTATTTTGGCTCATAGTCAGAGTATCAGTCCATAGTTAGCTTCACTGTTTCTGGGCCTATAGTAAGGCAGTACATCATGGTAGAAGAGTGTGGAAGAGCAAAGCCACTCACCTTTTGGAAGCCAGGAAGCAGAAAGAACAAGAAAGAGGCTGTGAACAACAACAACAAAAACCCTTTCAGGACACCCCCACTGACTCACCTCTTCTAAGTAGGTCCATCTCCTACAGTTTTCCATCTCCCATTGATGCTATTCAGCTAGGAATCACTCAATGGATTAATTAATTGATGAGGTTAGAGCCCTTGTGATCCAATCACTTCCTGAAATCCCTACCTCTGAACATTATTGCATTGGGGGCTCAGCCTTCAACACATGGGTCTTTGAGGGACATTCCAGATCCAAACCCCTACACATGTATGCACACAGACACACACACACACACCCCTTTACAAATTTAATTTGGGAGGGTAACACTTTTGTATGGCTTACATTGTATATGAATTATAGATCACAACACCTATTCACAGGATCATTGCGAGGTATAGAAAAAAAAATGACAATTCCAAAAGTGCTTTGCACACTTCTTGTCCTGCAGAAGGTCTTTCATAAATGCCAGTTTACCTTCCTTCTGATTCACTTATTTTTATAATGGTTATATAACTGACATTAAATAATGCCTCCATGTGGAGTAGATGGTTAAAAGTTTTGGATCTTCCTGAAAATGAAATAATATTAGACAGTCACTTCATGAATCAAGCTATTGAATATAGCCTTATCTTATTTTAAAAAGATAGACTTAAGAAAGAGTATAAGCTGTTCCCTCCTACCGGAAGCAAAGCACGTTTTGTCTTCCTGGAGACTTAAACCAGCTTAATGATTGTCCAGTCCAATCATTGTCTCACTTAGAGCAGGCAGCAACCACAAATTCACAGCTCTGTTTTCTCTAACAACTATTCTGGAGGCATATCCACAGAGCAGATGTAGTTGTACCTTAACACACTAGGTTTTGTAGTAGATTTGCTCTCATTGGAGACCAACATAGTGCTCAGAGATTACAACATTAATATAGGAGGACTTCCAGGCCTCTGACTTTCTTTACGGTAGGGGACCTTCACACTACCACTTAGGTACCCAAGAGGAGGCATTTTAAAATGTGAGTGTTTGATAACCCTGCCTCAGAGTTCCTTTAACACAGTGTTATTTTTCACAAGGTTAAGCTTTGCCTAAACATTCCTCTGTCACAAGGCCACTAGCATCTGTTAGTGTCCTGCTCCTATGTGCACTGGTAATGGCTGTGCTATTTGTTATTTAGAGCATTTTGGGGAGGGGGAATGATCAAATATTTATGAGTTTCTGAAGATGTCCAGAAACCAGTTTTCTACAGTTATACCCTAAACCCTTATGTTCACTTCTACAGTGTTACTTCTTCAATGAAGATTAAATAAATGCCTTCCACATTAAATAAATAAATATAAGCAAGTGCAAGACAAGTGGGAGGTTAACAAAGCACTGAGGGCAACATGTTTTATTTAGCTATAGTTCTTTCTTGTATTCCATTTTATTCTGAAAATCTGCATAAACTGGGGAAGTAAAACCTCTCTGTCACTACAAACAATACAAACAAACAAGAAGATACCAATAAAAGAAGAAAGAAATGGCACACCCAAAGTCATAAAGAGAGAAGTACTTCATACTTCCTACCAAACAGGAAACAACTAACTTAGAAATATAGACTGCAGACTTGAATATGGATCTTAGCAATGTGCTCAGTCATGTTGATGTTGAGTTGGTCACTTTCTCTTCCTTCTCCTTTCCTCACTCTCTCAGTATAGGCATGAGAGGATGAGAAAGAATATAGCCAATTTTTTTGGATTAGAAAAAAATGTTTCATTTTGAAGTAGTTATAAATTTAAAGCAATAGTAAATTATAGATTTACAGGAAGTGCAATAAATATTCAGGAGCTGGAGGATGCTGAATGGTGGTGAAAATTCTAGCTTCCCATTTGGCCTCTCTTGACACCACAGGCCAAGAGAGGGAAAGGCACTTCATTACTTCTGGGTGAGGGTAGAACTCTAGCATTCACTTCCCTGACCCCTTTAAGTGAGGGCTTCATTATTCATAAGTAGAGGTGACAGTCTTAAACTCCCTACTCAGGCATCTCTTCCTCTCCTCTGTTAAAATTAATTTTAAAAAAATATAAAACTAGGCTAATTTTTTGTCTCTGATGTTTCACTGCACTATCCTTTCCTAATCTTTTTTTTTAAGAGAGAGAGAGAATTTTTTAATATTTATTTTTTTAGTTTTTGGTGGACACAACATCTTTATTTTATTTTTATTGGTGCTGAGGATCAAACCCAGCACCCCACGCATGCCAGGCGAGCGCGCTACTGCTTGAGCCACATCCCCAGACCTCCTTTCCTAATCTTTTAGTTAGAGAGAGCATGGTTTTATAATCTTATTGGTGTTTCTGGGTGGCTGGCTTCTCCAGTGCCCAGTCTAGTATATATGAGGCAAGAAACCCCAGGAAACATACCCTCATCTCTTCCCTTGAATCCCAATATTCCTAGTCAGTATCCCATCATCTCTATACATTTTCAGAGTCTTCTTTTATATTTAAGCACAGGAATTTTACCTGTACTTAATTGGAGTAGTTGGGAGAAGTGTGTCTTACTATATTTTGGTCTCTAAACAATACCTGACAGCAGAGTTTTGTGCAACCCAATGCAGGCACAGTGTTCATCAAAACTGAAAGTTGATATTTGAGCCCAGCTCTTAAGACTTAAAATCTCAATAAGTCCCTTTCATCTTTTCATATTGTGAGAGTTGGTGCTGGTAAAATATTCTAAATATATTGTTCTAAGATAAGGAATGAACACCCAGTCTAGAGGCTAAGAATTGTATGAGCACAGGCTTGAAATGCTTGGCAGACCAGATGAGGAATGATGGTATATCAGTGTTCTAATAAGTTGATTTTGCTAGGAAAGTGCCGTGTTCTCCAGCAGCAATGGTTTTGTTGCTCTTGTTTTCCATAGTCATTGAGATAACTCCTTATATTCAATACCAGGTTCGAGTCATCTTGAATCTTAAAGGAAATGGGGGGAATCCAGGTTAAAGTAAACTTGCGCCTTCCATTTGAGTAGCTTGTGATTTCTCTAACCACGAGACTATGACATCATTGTCATAGTATTAGTAGTGGTTAAAGGCAAAAGGAAAGTTGGTGAGGTGTGGGAATGATGAGGTGCTGAAGGATTTATAAGATTTGGCTAGGTAGAAGCAGAGGAAAATGGGAGACATTGGCATAAAGAGTAATTCCCAGATGGTATAAAGGATTTGTACAAGAGAAGTAAAGATGGAAGGAAAGCTGAGGCCAAAATGCACAAGCCTTGAAAACCAAGAAGACTGAGGAGCTTTGCTTTGTAGTAGCCATGATATCATAGTTTATCAATTCTATTTGGCTTTAGTATTATGATTTATCATTACTTACACTTTTTTCTTTCTTTTTCCCCACCAGTACTGGGGATTATACTCAGGGGTGCTCTACCACTAAGCTACATCCCCAGCCTTTTTTATTTTTTATTTTGAGACAGGGTTTCATCAAATTGCTCAGGCTGGCCTCAAACTTGCAATTCTCCTACTTTAGCCTCCCAAGTTGTTGGAATTATAGGCCTGTGCCACCTCACCTGGCTCTTACTCTTGCTTTCTTACAGATCTGATCTCTGAATAATAATTAAAAGGGGCTTGAAGACATTCAGTCTCCTCCAAAATGTAAGTGTTTAGCATGTGTAGTAATCGGCTTTCTTTCACTGTTATGAAACACCCAAGACAAACAACTTAAAGTAAGAAAGGTTTATTTTGTTTCATGGTTTCAGTCCACAGTCACTTGGCCCCAACTGTGGGCTCATGGTAAGGAATAATATCAAAAGCAGGAAGTATATGATAGAGCAAAACCGCTTTACCCCATGGCAGTCAGGAAGGAGGTGGGAGGAGGAAGCGGGGGTGTGGGGGGGAGAAACAGACACTGGGGACAACCTTCAAGGATATGGGCTCAATGATCTACTTCCTCCAAGTAGGCTCCACCTCCCAAGCACCACCAACTGGGAACCATGCCTTCAACATATGAACCTTTGTGAGACATTCCAGATCCAAATTATTATAGCATAGTATGAGCATGATAGACAAAAAAACCCTTTGCTTTATCAATAGTCAAGAAGGAAAATGCCTCCTCCAGTCACAGTCAGAACTATCTCTCTTCTGAGACAGTCTATACTTTCAGTCCAGATCCAAGGAAAATGGGAGGCATTGGCATAAAAGGCAAATTTCCCCAAACAGCCATTGATTGCCTGCATTTAATTAAGTGTTAGCAGTTAAACCCAATGATTTGGGGTCAAATATGAAATTGATGGCTATGTCCTTGTAGCTTATCTCTACCCAGTAGTTTAAACTGCTGACTTGGTTCTTTTCCTCCCTGATCTTTGGAGAAATGATATTTCAGCTTAAAAGAGTTATACTGATACTATGAAAATGAACAGATAGTTTCATCTAACTTCATACAGGTAAACTCTCTGGTATTCTAAAATAAAATAATGTATTAAGGTGTGATTTCACTTACCCAGCATCTTGAGAGGTGTTGGGGGAAGTATTATGAGCTATTATATACTAGTTAATGGCCTTGAGCTTCTCCTGAGCAAAACAGAAGTTCATAGAACCAAATGAACTATATTAGATGTATAGGAGAGATTTTAGGGCACACACACTCCTTTTAGGGAATCCCTTCCCATAGGAACTTGTCCTGCAGCCCTTAACTGACTGGGGCAGGATAGAAAATCCAACTCACAGGTATCCCTTGACAGAATTGCCATTAACTTGGGTGGAATTGGGAAATAGAGACCTGTTGCTAAGTTTTGAACAATCAAGATAGAAGACAATACAGTAGAGTGAAGCTGCCATTTGGAGCCATAAATAATATCACTATAGCTTGGATCTTAAATGTCCCTCAAAGACCCATGTGTTAGAGGCCCATGTGTTGGAGGCTTAGCCTATGGCACTTTGGAGAAGTTGTGGAGCCTTTAGGAAGTGGAGCCTAGTAGATGGAAGTTAAGTCACTGGGGGTATGACCTTGAAGAAGATGTTGGAATTCTGGCCCCTGTTCTTCCTTTCTCTCTTGCTTTCTAACTGCCATGAGGTGAGCAGCTTCCTCTACCACATGCTCCCATCACAACCTGCCTTGCTTCAGGTCCCAAAGCAATGGAACCAACCAACCATGTACTGAAACCTTTGAAACTATGAGCCAAAATTAAGTTTCCCTTTAATAAGTTGATTATTTCAGGTATCTTGTCACAGTGATGGAAAGCCGACTAATACAACTATGAAAACAGAAAACTAGATTATCATAAATTTGGTATATTACAAAAACACTAATCTCTAATGATTTTGGGAGTCTCACTAAGTTGAAATTAAAATGAAGGGGTTATATTTTCTACTGAAGGCTGTAAGTGAAATTTCATTTTCTTGTCTTTTCCAGCTTCTGGAGGCTGCCTTGGCCTGTGGTCTCTTCTTGCATCTTAAAGACCAGTAATGTGACATCATTTTTAATATTCTTCCATAGGCACATCTCCCTCTGACCACAGCCAGGAAAGGTTCTCCATTTTTTAAGGACTACATTGGAGCCACCTAGATAATCTGAACCTCATTTCCAGGTGCTTAAGCTTAATCACATTAACAAAGTCCCTTTTCCGTGGAAGGTAGCACAGTTACAAGACCCGAGGATTAGGATGGATAGCCATTATTCTGCCTACAACACTCCAGTAATTCAAGTGTGCCAATAAACTTAAAAACACTGAACTAAATGATACTCCAAAGGTTTATTGTATTACAAAGATTCTATAATTCTGTGATTGCCACCAGTTCCAGTGTGGGTGGTGTGAGAAAATCAAGAGAAGGGAAACATTTAGTGCCTACTAACAGCTGAAATGGAAATACTAAGGCTAAGATATAAGAAGCAGTTAAATAACTGTATGATGGGATTTACTAATTTCCTTTATTTTTTCCTATCAAAATATCTAATGGAAAGTGAGGTTAAGTAATGATACATTGAATTTATACTATGACAATTGGAGATTTATATGTAGATGCTATATGATAAGAATTAGCTTATTAGTCTTTTCATTGTCCTTCCAGGATGGAACCTGGAATGAGTTTCATGAGTCTCAAACACAGGGTGGAGGTGAGGCAAGCTGTAGGTAGAATTCTGCAGAGGGCAGAGGGCTAGAAGGTGAAGAAGAGAAGATGAAAACAAGGAAGGGAAGGAAACCAGGACCTTTGGATGTCCCCTCAGGACTGACTTTTTAGAATGAAAAAAAACCTACTGGGGTCAGTAAAGAAATGGGCTCTAGGTGGTTTTATAATCTTCCTGGAATGAAAGCTAGGGTGAATAAGTAGTAGTGAATAGCATGCACAGAGGAGCAGAACAAGAGGATTGTGCAAGGTTATGCTAAGTGCCACTGTAAACACATAATAAGAGGCTCACTCTTTCCTGCCCAGAAATAGATTTCTTTTTCTTGAACATTGAGAAAAATATTTCCATTCTGCCAAGCTCTATTGTGAAGGCCAGTTATGTGCCCAGCTCAGTGTTCAACTCAGCTGTGTCCCTTCACAGCTAGAGTGGACTTAGTGAAGCAGCGCTCTGCCCCTATGAATTGGTGTCCTCTGTGGGATCTTCTGCCCCTGTCACAACAATGGAGCTCTCAATCCTCCTCCTATGCATCTGTTGGGCTTGGAAATATTTCAGGTCACACAAGATGCATTGCTGGCTTTCTCTCCAAACTCGGACCACCTGATTATATTTCCATGTGTTCAGAAACAGAATTGAAAGAAAAGCTTTAAATCGTTTGATGTGTCTCATATTCAAAAATTTGTAATCACCGTTGCATAAATGTTTAAGATGCTAAGCTTTTATAAAAGTTTTTTTTTTTTTTTGGTGATTAGGTGGAAAATATTTTCTCTTAACTACTGGCCCTTATCCCTTCCCTGACTGGCTCACTGCCTTTTCTGCCCCATTTCCATTAGTTTATCTCACACACTTCACTTACACTATTCAACCTTTCCCAAACATCTTAACATTTTCATGACTCTATACCTTTAAATGTAAAATGTAAGGACTCTTATAATAGGAATAGACTAGGAGGAAGGAGGTGGAGAGGGAAAAAGGAAATGCCAGGGAAAAATAATGGCTAAATTTTATTGTTATATTGTGCTCACATACAAATATGTAACAACCAATCCCACCATTACATACGATTATAATGCATCAATAAATATATGGAAAAAAATATAAGGACTCCAATGTTTTGAGAGGTTACCAGTGAGGAATTAGGTTGAACTTTGCCTTAATGGTGCCAAGATAAGTTTAAAGTCATCAGTGTCTTGAAGCTCCCTCTCTTCCAGCCTTATAACCCCTTGGTCTACCAACTGCCTGCCTATCAGTGACTTCCTGCACCTCAGCCTGCCTAGTATTTATTAAAACCTACTACTGCCACCTAGATCCAGTTGGAGAAGAGGAGAGAGGACAAATGTACACTGTGATTGCCTAAGGTCTTAATCTGCCTTACCACCCTTGACAGAAAAAGTCAGACAGGGGCCTCCATAGGGAGGTGCCTAGAACATAATAAGTGGCTGACTTATTTTGTCTACTGGTTAATAACTAACTAGCTTGGGGGATCCAACATGGCGGCGAGAGGGGAGGCAGCGCTTTCAGTACCTCCTCAACAAAGGGGTCAGAGAGACGCATGGATACGCTTAGATATGACCTGCTGAGAAACTCCTAGCAAAATTCCACTAAAGAGAGACCGGCCGGGAATTGGAAGGATTTTTGGAGGTGACAGTCTGCGCTAGACGAGTGAATCTCCGCCACGCAGCGCAGAGGTCCAGACCCGCCAGCCGCTGCCCGCGCGACTCGGCGACTGTCGGCTGCCTGCACGCGGCCCCCGCGTCAGGGCGGATAGCCTCCCAGACGCAGCGCAGCAGGAGCAGTGCAGGGACTCTAGGAAGAGGTCTCTCGCCAAGCCTTCATGAAATAGCAAACCGGGAGCTGAAACCAACCAGAGACAGACCAGTCCCACTCCTCCCTTCGGACACTCTGGCAAGGAGCCTGGGGCCTGCCATAGCAGAGTGGTGACATCATCAGAGTTCCGCCGACAGAATTCCTTCCCAGTGGAATCCACATTAGCAGGTGTGTGACTCCCACCCCCTCCAGATACAAGCAGCCAGGAAACCACCGGGGGCGTGTCTGTAGGGAAGCAGAGGGGATTCCAGATCCCCACCTCCCCTTAACACCAGCGGCGACACCCAAGATCTTAGCCGCCAGTTTCTGGGGGCGTGCCCACCAAAGGGGTCCTGAAAAATTAAACTGTTGGTTCCCAGATCACCCCACCACAGCACTGGGGCTTAATTGAATGACAGAGAGGGTGTTCATCGTTCGGGATATAGGACACGCGGTGGGGCTGCAAGTGTAATCAGATCCTTGGGGAACCGCCTCTGGTGAACAGGACCTGGCTGGCTGGCTGGGAGGAGGAACAGGGGGAGGGGCCGGATAAGTGAAAGGGCTCTGGACTAACAGGATTGAGAGACTCCCAGGAGCCACCGTACAGGGATTTCTGTCAGCACATAGAGGGCAGAAGCTCGGCTCAGAGGGCACAGCTCCGCCTATTGGAAGAGAAGAAAATGGGATTCAGCCATAGAACAGGGGATGCCAGCATGGCAGAGATCTGATGTCATCGGAGAGCGGCCGAGGAGAAAACTTCATCGGTGCCAGCGGCGACGGAAACAGTTGGTCCCCTGGTAGGGAGGGTGAGTCACAGATACCCGAGTCTCTCTCGCTTTGTCGTCGAGCCAGAGGCGAGGAGAGGGGCCGCCGCCCACGCCCGCAATGTAGGAAGACCTGCGACCAACCTGCAGATCAGGCCCAGCGGTCTGCAGGCGTGGTAAGAGGGGCAGGGCAGAGCCACCGCCCGCGCTGGCAAGGTAAGCAGACCTGCGACAGACCTGTGGATCAGGCCCAGCGGCCTGCCAGCGTGGTACACACTTCACCCCAACTGGAGTAGGGGCAGAGCAGAGCCTTAGCCCGCGCCCAGATCAGGCCCAGCGGCTCGCCTGTGTGGTGGTCAAGTGACCCCAATTGGAGTGGGGGCGGAGCGGAACTGACACCCTTGCCCACAAGGTGGGCAGACCTGCGACCAACCTGCAGATCAGGCCTAGCGGTCCCCGGGCATGGTAGGAGGGGCAGGGCAGAGCCTTCGCCCCCACCTGCAAGGTAGGCAGACCTGCGACAGAACAGCGGATCAGGCCCAGGGGTCCGCGGGCGTGGTAGACACCTCACACCAATTGGAGGAGGGGCAGAGCAGAGCCCCTGCCCGCACCTGCAAGGGAGAATTTTCAACTATACAAGAGCAACATAAATATATAGGGGGGGGAAAAATTTCAAAAACACAACAGTTTCACCAAGAAGAAAGAAACGCAAGCAGTATGAAAAGACAAGGAAAGAAAGGACTACAAGCAATGCAGGTCAGCTCAACTTTAGAAGAGGTAACAGCTGCAGCAGATGGAATGTCAGATAAAGAATTCAGGATATATATGCTTCAGATGATCTGGAGTATCAAGGAAGAAATTAGACAGCAAAATCAGACAATGAAAGATCACTTCGACAAGGAATTACACAAACAAATCCAGGAAGCAAAGGATCAACTATACAGGGAGATAGAGGTTATAAAAAACAAACAAACAGAAATCCTAGAAATGCAGGAAGCAATAAACCAACTTAAAAACTCAATTGAGAGTACTACCAGCAGAGTAGAACACTTAGAAGATAGAACATCAGACAATGAAGACAAAGTATTTCAACTTGAAAAGAACATAGACAGCTCAGCAAGACTGTTAAGAAACCATGAGCAGAACATCCAAGAAATATGGGATAACATTAAGAGACCAAACTTAAGAGTCATTGGGATACAGGAAGGTATAGAACTCCATACCAAAGGAATGAGCAATTTATTCAATGAAATAATACGAGAAAACTTCCCAGACTTGAAGAATGAGACAGAATCCCAAATTCTAGAAGCCTACAGGACGCCGAATGTGCAAAATTATAAGAGATCCACACCTAGACACATTATAATGAAGATGCCCAACATACAGAATAAGGAGAGAATTTTAAAAGCTACAAGAGAAAGGAAGCAGATTACATTTAGGGGCAAGCCAATCAGGATAACAGCTGATCTTTCAACACAGACTCTGAAAGCTAGAAGATCCTGGAATAACATATTTCAAACACTGAAAGAAAATGGGTTCCAACCAAGAATTGTGTATCCAGCGAAATTAAGCTTCAGGATGGAAGATGAAATTAAAACCTTCCACGACAAACAAAAGTTAAAAGAATATGCAGCTAGAAAACCATCTCTTCAAAACATCCTCAGCAAAACATTACAGGAAGAGGAAATGGAAAATAACAATGAAAACCAACAGTGGGAGGTAGGACAGTAAAGGGGGGGGAATAATCAAAGAGGAAAACAAACCATGTTTAGTAACATAAATAAACAAATATGGCTGGAACAACAACCCATATCTCAATAATAACCCTAAATGTTAATGGCTTAAACTCACCAATTAAGAGACACAGGCTAGTAGAATGGATCTCAAAACAAGACCCAACAATATGCTGCCTACAGGAGACGCATTTGATAGGAAAAGACATACATAGGCTGAAGGTGAAAGGTTGGGAAAAATCATATCACTCATATGGACTTCGGAAAAAAGCAGGAGTGTCCATACTCATATCAAATAAAATAGATTTCAAGCCAAAGTTAATCAAAAGGGATAAAGAGGGACACTACATACTGCTTAAGGGAACCATACACCAACAAGACATAACAATCATAAATATATATGCCCCAAACAATGGTGCAGCTATGTTCATCAAACAAACTCTTCTCAAGTTCAAGAGTCTAATAGACCACCATACAATAATCATGGGAGACTTCAACACACCTCTCTCGCCACTGGACAGATCTTCCAAACAAAAGTTGAATAAGGAAACTATAGAACTCAATAACACAATTAATAACCTAGACTTAATTGACATATATAGAATATACCACCCAACATCAAGCAGTTACACTTTTTTCTCAGCAGCACATGGATCCTTCTCAAAAATAGATCATATATTATGTCACAGGGCAACGCTTAGACAATATAAAGGAGTAGAGATAATACCATGCATCCTATCTGACCATAATGGAATGAAACTGAAAATCAACGATAAAAGAAGGAAGGAAAAAGCATACATCACTTGGAGAATGAACAATAGGTTACTGAATGATCAATGGGTTATAGAAGACATCAAGGAGGAAATTAAAAAATTCTTAGAGATTAATGAAAACACAGACACAACATATCGGAATCTGTGGGACACATTGAAAGCAGTTCTAAGAGGAAAATTCATTGCTTGGAGTTCATTCCTTAAAAAAAGAAAAAACCAACAAATAAATGATCTCATGCTTCATCTCAAAATCCTAGAAAAAGAAGAGCAAAACAACAGCAAAAGAAGTAGAAGGCAAGAAATAATTAAAATCAGAGCTGAAATTAATGAAATCGAAACAAAAGAAACAATTGAAAAAATTGACAAAACTAAAAGTTGGTTCTTTGAAAAAATAAACAAAATCGACAGACCCTTAGCCATGCTAGCGAAGAGAAGAAGAGAGAGAACTCAAATTACTAGCATACGGGATGAAAAAGGCAATATCACAACAGACACTTCAGAAATACAGAAGATAATCAAAAATTATTTTGAATCCTTATACTCCAATAAATTAGAAGATAGTGAAGGCATCGATAAATTTCTGAAGTCATATGATCTGCCCAGATTGAGTCAGGAGGATATAGACAACCTAAACAGACCAATATCAATTGAGGAAATAGAAGAAACCATCAAAAGACTACCAACTAAGAAAAGCCCAGGACCGGATGGGTATACAGCTGAATTTTACAAAACCTTTAAAGAGGAACTAATACCAATACTTTTCAAGCTACTTCAGGAAATAGAAAAAGAGGGAGAACTTCCAAATTCATTCTACGAGGCCAACATCACCCTGATACCTAAACCAGACAAAGACACTTCAAAGAAAGAAAACTTCAGACCAATATCTCTAATGAACCTAGATGCAAAAATCCTCAATAAAATTCTGGCGAATCGGATACAAAAACATATCAAAAAAATTGTGCACCATGATCAAGTAGGATTCATCCCTGGGATGCAAGGCTGGTTCAATATACGGAAATCAATAAATGTTATTCACCACATCAATAGACTTAAAAATAAGAACCATATGATCATCTCGATAGATGCGGAAAAAGCATTCGACAAAGTACAGCATCCCTTTATGTTCAAAACTCTAGAAAAACTAGGGATAACAGGAACATACCTCAATATTGTAAAAGCAATCTATGCTAAGCCTCAGGCTAGCATCATTCTGAATGGAGAAAAATTGAAGGCATTCCCTCTAAAATCTGGAACAAGACAGGGATGCCCTCTCTCACCACTTCTGTTCAACATAGTTCTCGAAACACTGGCCACAGCAATTAGACAGACGAAAGAAATTAAAGGCATAAAAATAGGAAAAGAAGAACTTAAATTATCACTATTTGCAGATGATATGATTCTATACCTAGCAGACCCAAAAGGCTCTACAAAGAAACTATTAGAGCTAATAAATGAATTCAGCAAAGTGGCAGGATATAAAATCAACACGCATAAATCAAAGGCATTCCTGTATATCAGCGACAAATCCTCTGAAATGGAAATGAGGACAACCACTCCATTCACAATATCTTCAAAAAAAATAAAATACTTGGGAATCAACCTAACAAAAGAGGTGAAAGACTTATACAATGAAAACTACAGAACCCTAAAGAGAGAAATAGAAGAAGATCTTAGAAGATGGAAAAATATACCCTGTTCATGGATAGGCAGAACTAACATCATCAAAATGGCGATATTACCAAAAGTTCTCTATAGGTTTAATGCAATGCCAATCAAAATCCCAAAGGCATTTCTTGTAGAAATAGAGAAAGCAATCATGAAATTCATATGGAAAAATAAAAGACCAGAATAGCAAAAACAATGCTAAGCAGGAAGTGTGAATCAGGCGGTATAGCGATACCAGACTTCAAACTATACTACAGAGCAATAGTAACAAAAACAGCATGGTACTGGTACCAAAACAGGCGGGTGGACCAATGGTACAGAATAGAGGACACAGAAACCAATCCACAAAACTACAACTATCTTATATTTGATAAAGGGGCTAAAAGCATGCAATGGAGGAAGGATAGCATCTTCAACAAATGGTGCTGGGAAAACTGGAAATCCATATGCAACAAAATGAAACTGAATCCCTTTCTCTCGCCATGCACAAAAGTTAATTCAAAATGGATCAAGGAGCTTGATATCAAATCAGAGACACGCCGTCTGATAGAAGAAAAAGTTGGCTACGATCTACATACTGTGGGGTCGGGCTCCAAATTCCTCAATAGGACACCCATAGCACAAAAGTTAATAACTAGAATCAACAAATGGGACTTACTCAAACTAAAAAGTTTTTTCTCAGCTAAAGAAACAATAAGAGAGGTAAATAGAGAGCCTACATCCTGGGAACAAATCTTTACTCCTCACACTTCAGACAGAGCCCTAATATCCAGAGTATACAAAGAACTCCAAAAATTAGACAATAAGATAACTAACAACCCAATCAACAAATGGGCCAAGGACCTGAACAGACACTTCTCAGAGGAGGATATACAATCAATCAACAAGTACATGAAAAAATGCTCACCATCTCTAGCAGTCAGAGAAATGCAAATCAAAACCACCCTAAGATACCATCTCACTCCAGTAAGATTGGCAGCCATTATGAAGTCAAACAACAACAAGTGCTGGCGAGGATGTGGGGAAAAGGGTACACTTGTACATTGCTGGTGGGACTGCAAATTGGTGCAGCCAATTTGGAAAGCAGTATGGAGATTTCTTGGAAAGCTGGGAATGGAGCCACCATTTGACCCAGCTATTCCCCTTCTTGGTCTATTCCCTAAAGACCTAAAAAGAGCATGCTACAGGGACACTGCTACATCGATGTTCATAGCAGCTCAATTCACAATAGCAAGACTTTGGAACCAACCCAGATGCCCTTCAATAGACGAATGGATTAAAAAAATGTGGCATTTATACACAATGGAGTATTACTCTGCATTAAAAAATGACAAAATCATAGAATTTGCAGGGAAATGGATGGCACTAGAGCAGATTATGCTAAGTGAAGCTAGCCAATCCCTAAAAAGCAAATGCCAAATGTCTCCTTTGATATAAGGAGAGTAACTAAGAACAGAGTAGGGACGAAGAGCATGAGAAGAAGATTAACAGTAAACAAAGATGAGAGGTGGGAGGGAAAGGGAGAGAAAAGGGAAATTGCATGGAAATGGAAGGAGACCCTCAGGGTTATACAAAAGAACATACAAGAGGAAATGAGGGGAAAGGGAAAAATAATACAAGGGGGAGAAATGAAGGTCAATAGAGGGGGTAGAGAGAGAAGAGGGGTGGGGAGGGGAGGGGAGGGGGGATAGTAGAAGATAGGAAAGGTAGCAGAACATGACAGTCACAAGTATGGCAATATGTAAATCAATGGATGTGTAATTGATGTGATTCTGCAATCTGTATATGGGCTAAAAATGGGAGTTCATAACCCACTTGAAGCAAAGTGTGAAAGATGATATATCAAGAACTATGTAATGTTTTGAACAACCAACAATAAAAAAAAAAAAAAAAAAAAAGAGATGGTGGGACCTTCAGGAGGTGCGGCTTAGTACAGGGTCATTAGGTTATTGAAGGTGTTGTCCTCAGAAGAAAGTAAAGCAGTCCTCATGGGATCCTGGTGAGCTATTGCAAGAGGGTATAGCAAGACTGAGAACTCCCTTCTCTGGCTTCCTGTCTTGCCATGGGGTCTCGCCATATCTCCATGATATCTGTCATGATTTGACGTAGCCAAGGGAGGCCCACATCAGAGTGGTACCATACTGCTTGGACTTCCAGTCTTCAACCATGAGCCAACTAAACCTTTTTTTCTCTATAAAGTAGCCTGTTGCAGATATTTCATTATACTAATGAAATGCTGATTATTACCATTCCTATTTTTACTAATAAGGGAACTGAAATTTGGAGAAGTTAACTTGTCTAAACTCTAAGAGTCAGGACTAGGTCAGGAACCCATGTTTGGCTGACTCCAAAGCATAAACTCCCATGTCATAATGATGTCATAATGATTCTCAAATATTGTCAACCTATAAAAGATAGTAATAAAACAAAATTTTAATGCTAAAAAAAAAAAATAACTAACTAGCTTGTCTCCTTTATTGCCCATTCAGATCTAGATATTTTCCTGGTCTGTGCACCTTTCCCACAGTAAGAAAATATTTTTCTTTCACTACAAGTGTAATAGAAGAATAAAACATTGAGAAGACAAAAGACGGATACCAAGGGAAACCTATTCTACAAAACTATTTGAAGCATCCCTGGATTTGTGGCTAAAGGAAATTTAAGAGTTAGAATTCATCAATCACTTATTTATTCAACAATATTCAGCACTGCCTGTGTGTTGCAACAGTGCTCAATGGTGGGTTATATGGTAAGCTGGGGATAATACCACAGGAGGCCAAAATAGCCAGGCCACAAGTCTAAAAACCTGTATAAGTTGGCTTTACACAGGTTTTTATTTTTCTTTCTTACTCATTTTCCTTGAACAGAAGTAGAACTATGGTCTGGGAGTCAGGAGCTATGACTATGGTCAGAACTATGGTCTGGGACCTTGGATTTAGGTCCTGACATTAACTAATTAATCAGTGCTTGCCTAGCATGTTTGGGGCCCTGAGTTCAGTCCCCAGTACTAGAAAATAAATATTTTTAAAGGTGCAGTTTCCCTATGCATTAAAGTCCCATCTGTTAAAAGACAATATGTATTTCTGCCATCCCATGATTTAGAACTAATTGGGGGATACAATGTGCATTGAAATTCCACTGGACAATATAAGATGCTATATAATGGAGGATATTATCATATTATCCAAATGCTTCAAATTCTGGCACAACAATTTTAAGTGGCATAGCCTGGGACTTGAGAAATCCAAATAATCACTGTCATCTTGATCAAATGCAATGTTATTTATGTCCCATAGTCACAGGGAGGCTAGCTCATGCTGTATTCCCAGATGACAAAAAGTAATTTCTGCAGAGCAAATGAGCTATCACCCCTGATCTTTGGAAGGAGGAGACAACACAAATTTATTTCCTGCATTAAAGTCATAGACAAAAATAAAGCTATTAATTGGGGACCCAAAGCCTGCTATTGCTGGGATTTCACAAACATGTGGGCCTGGTGGTGGAAGAATTCGGAGAGCAAGATCAGGTCCTTCTCCAGGTTAGCAGAAAAGCTGAGGTCAGCAGTTAAAGCATGTTACTGAGTTGCTGACTATACTCTTTGGACCTGGTACCGAGTCCCTGCCTATGAGGAAAACTGCAGAGGAGAGTACATCCCTGGGGTCAAACACCCTACTCTAGGATACCATGAAACAGTGGGATAGATGTACAACTCATAGCTATATTTTTAAAGGAGTTCTGCCTCTTGTCAACTGGTAACTCTAGAAACTTCAGCCCATTTTAGGGAATATAAATTGGGTTCTCTGTTCTTTTTTATTTTTTTTAAATTATCATGACAATAGAATGTGGCATAATTATAGAAGCATGAAATATAATTTGTTCTAATTCAGACTCCAGTATTTTCTCTTTCCCTCCCTTACTCCTTACCTCCTATTCCCTTCCCTCTTCTCTATTGATCTTTCTACTATTTACTTGTAGTTTGTTTTAAATTAGTGTCTTGTGGATGTACATGATGGTGAGATTCACTGTGGTATATGTACACAGGAAAGTTAGGTCAGATTCATTGCACTGATATTCCTATCCAATCCTCCCTCCCTTTTTTCATTCCCCTTTGTTTACTCCTCTGATCTTATTTCTATTCAATTTTTTTTATCTCCCTCCACCCCACTTTATTTTGGATTAGCTTCCACATATCAGAGAAAACATTTGACCTTTGATTTTTTGGGACTGGCTTACTTTACATAACACAACAGTCTCCAGTTCCATCAATTTACTAGCAAATGCCATCATTTCATTCTTCTTTATAGCTGAGTAATACTCCATTTTGTGTGTGTGTGTGTGTGTGTGCGTATCACATTTTCTTTATTCTTTCATATGTTGAGGGGAACTGAGATTGGTTCCATAGCTTAGCTATTGTGGACTGTGCTGCTAGAAACATTGATATGGCTGCATCACTGTAGTATACTGATTTTAAAGGCTTTGGATATATACCAAGAAGTGGGATAGTGCAGTCATATGATAGTTCCATTCCTAGTTTTTTGAGGAATCTCCAAGAGTACTTTCCAGAGTGGTTGAACTAATTCACAGTCCCAGCAACAATGTATGAGTGTACCCTTTCCCCCACATCCTTGCCAACATTTATTGTTATTTTTATTCTTGATTGGAGTAAGATGAAATCTCAGTGTAGTGTTAATTTGGATTACTCTAATTGCCAGAGATGTTCACATTTTTTCATATATTTGTTGATTACTCGTAGTTCTTCTTTTGAGAAGTGCCTGTTCAGTTGCTTTGTCCTTTTTTTGATGATGATGATGCTGCTGCTGAGTGTGTGTGTGTGTGTGTGTGTGTGTGTGTGTGTGTGTGTTTTAAGTGTTTTGAGCTCTTTATATATCCTGGACATTAATGACCTATCTGAGGAGCAGGTGCCAAGGAATTTTTCCCATTCTGTAGGCTCTCTCTTCATGCTCTAGATTATTTTCTGTGAGGAAGCTTTTTAATTTTATGTCATCCCATTTATTGATTCTTCATTTTACTTCTCATGCTTTAGGAGTCTTATTAAGAAAGTCAGTTCCTGAGTCAAAATGTTGGAGTGTTGGGTCTACATTTTCTTCTAGCCAATGCAGCATTTCTGATCTAATTCCTAGGTCTGTGATCAACTTTGAGATGACTGTTGTGCAGGGTGAGAGATCGGTATTAAATTTCATTCTTATACATATGAGTTTACAGTTTTCCCAACACTATTTGTTAAAGAGATCATCTTTTTCCATCATATGGAATATTTTTATTTTGATGAGTAGTATAGTCCATTTAATAAATGTATTGCAGTTTGATTATCCATTCACCAATTGATAGTTTTTGGATTATTTCTAATTTTTGCAGATTAAAAATGAAAAAGCAAGAAACATCTGCAACACAGTTTTAAGTAGACATAGGCTTTTAAATTTTTATTTGGGTAAATCTCTAGGAACAGAATGTCTAGGTCATATGAAGAGTATTTTTTAAATTTCCTATGAAACTGACAATCTGTTTTTCAAAGTGTCTGAACCATTTTGCATTTCCTGCAGCAATGAGTGTTTTTAATATTTTAACCTGCTATCCTGTGGCAGACATATTTCCCATTCAACATCTTTTTGACTATTCTTCCTTATTGTAGGGTTCTAACTGTGTATGTGGTATGGAGAGATAGGTAGCAATACATCCAATTTTGGGCAATAGATCATAATTGTTCCAAGCCACTCATACCAATTCTATTCCATACATTCTCTTCCTTCAAGTTATATGTGACTTTTGGATTCAGTTCTGGCCAATGAGACATAAATTGAAATCTGAGGGGCTTCTGAAAGAACATTTGATACTTTGCCATAAAGGAACAGATATATATACTTCAACTTTATTCCCTTCTTCTTTAAAAGCAGACCTATGGAAAGGGCTGCATAAAAAGAGGATTCTCTTTCCCAGATCCACATTTTAAAATTCAAGAGAAAGTCTTATCATTGCAGCTTGAATCATGTGCTGATTGCTTAAATTGCTTTTCCTGTTTGAATATTTTGATTTATCTTTTGTATTAGAGGCCTTCCTTGAATAGCTTAACAATCCTCAGTTGCCTACTTAGTTTTGAGAGAGAGGGTCTAATGTCTTCATTGGAACCTCCATGCACCTGGTGAAGCTTGTTCACTATGAGCCTTACTACAAGGTTGAGTGGAGTGGGCCACTTTGTTATAGAATGTCTAGTGTCCAAACTTTCATGTCTTTCCCTTTGGGCTGGTCAAATATCCCAAAGGAGATATTCCCAGCTACCTGCCTGGAAGGTGGAGGTATAACTGCCAATATTTTGAGGCTAGAGTGATCTTGTTTGTTCAGGACTGTCATTGACTTAAAACTGAATGTCCCAGTTCTTGGAATGTCTCTAGTATCAAGGAAACTGAAATGGTTGGACACCCTATGCCAACATTCTGGGAGCTAAGTAGGGAAAGAGTACCATCATGTATGCATACATTCAGGTAACCACACTGTTTCAACATGGTATCCACTTTCAAATGTGCCTATATGTCCTAAATCTAGAGAGGCTCCGTATTACCCACCCCAGAGAATAAACTAGTTTTCTGGAGGTTAGGAAAGATGGCACAGAGTTAAAAACCTGTCCACTTATTGAATAGATCATCAACCAACCTCCTTAGTGAAGCCCCATCTCCAGAGACATCTGGTACTGCCAATTCCAGAGTCTTCAGAGACTCTGTAGTGTATATCATATTGTGTAGTGTATTAGGGGAACAGAATCAACAGAAAGTATAATTATAAAATGGGACTCTTTAGGTTGGCATATGCAACCAAAAGCTGGATGGATAGTCCACAATGGCAGTCTGTAGGCTGGAGAGCTGGAAGAACCAGTAGCTGCACAGTCCAAGAGGCTAAAGCCCCAGAACAAGAGGGCTCAACGGTGCTAGGCTAGTCTGAGACTGAAGGCTTCTGGGGAATCACTATCAGAGTCTACTTTGGAAGAGTGAAGAACAAGAGTCCAATATTCTCAGACGACGGCAGCAGCAATCAAGAACCCATTCAAGAAGACTTGAGCTTGCATCTACTGTTGCTTCCTTGTTCTTCCAACTTTTACTCCATCCAAACCATCATGCTATTGGATAGTGCTGCCCAAATTTAGGGAGCATCTTCATTTTAGTTGGCTATCCCACATGCCATTCATTCATAGATACACCCTCATCGACACACCAGTAAGCCTCTTAATCCAATCAAGTTGGCAATTCAAATTAGCCATTACAGCTAGTCTTATTTCCCACCATTGCTTAGAATCCACCTTTTGTCTGTTAAGTCCTTTACCACTCATATTTCTGCCTTCCAGATACCAAAGTTTTAGAGTACAATTTCTTCTCCTATACTTCGAAATTCTCTGTGTTTACAATTTTAAGTTACATATTTTAGTGGAGTTTTAAGAGAAAATATTGATAATTTGGTACATTCCAAATACTATATTTGCCCTATCATCTATAAGAGTAATCTTTTTCAAGCATCTTTTAGCCAAGTGACTTGGGAGAAATGTAATTCTCAGAGCTTCCTACTCTTGCCCACTGCGTGTCACTATCTTCTTACAATTTGAAAGCACAATCTCTAGAGTCATTTGGCATTAACTGAGTGCCAGTGTCTTAAGATAAAAATTAATGAAACAAAAAATAAGTAAAAACTAATGATACAGATTACAAAATCATGACAGGGAAAATTTAACAGCAATGAGACATTTCCTAAAAGACATAATCTACTGATGTTAGAATGGTAATTTTTACCTTGAACTGGTAACTACTTAACACACACACACACACACACACACACACACGCACGCACACACACCAGGAGTTGGCAAACTACTCATTTGAAGGACCAGAGAGTAGATATTTTTTACTTTATAGGTGATATGGTTTCTGTCACACTTCTCACTCAGTTATAGAAATTCAAAAACAGTTTTAGAAAATATGTAAACAAATTAATGTGGATTTGATCCAATAAAACATAAGTTACAAAAACATGGAGCAGTCTGAATTTGACCCATAGAATAGTTTGTTAACCTCTGGTCTATACTATGTATGGACATTATATGTATACAGATTCTACAGTATATGTATAGACTATATACCATATGTATGTCTTTTCAACAAAATGTAATAATGCATTATTTGAAATTCACAATTTCACTTAATGTATTGAGTAAATTTCCCCATTCAATACAAATCATCATTTTACTGACAGTGCCATTTCAATGTGCATCATATTTTATGTAAATGTACATAAAAATTAAAAATCCTTAAAATAGCCTTAAAAATCCTTAAGTAGCCAGGTATGGTGGTGTAAGCCTGTAATCTCAGGGGCTCAGGAATCTGAGGCAGGAGGATCCCAAGTTCAAAGTCAGACTCAGCAAAATCAAGGTGCTAAGCAACTCAGTGAGACCCTGTCTCTAAATATAATACAAAGTAGGGCTGGGGATGTGGCTCAGTGGCTGAGTGCCCCTGAGCTCAATCCCTAGTACCACCCCCCAAAAAATCCTTAAATGAAATATTTATATAAATATCTGTTGCCCTTGATTAAATATTTTAAGGCAGATTCCTAAAAGAGATGTGTATACCTTTTAAAAATCAACAAATGTTGTAAAATTTCTCTCTAAAATATAGTGCTAATTTGAACTCTATGGGCAAGAAACTTTGGCTAAGCCCAGATTATTTAAATTCTTGGAGTAAAGAGGTGAGTTAAAGAGTTATCATTGAATGTCTTTGAAATGTTTTATATGGAATAGACATATGAATAGCTATGCAAGTAGATCAAATGGTCCAAGAGGAAGCCAGGGTGGGATAGCCAAGGTAGACACAGCAGCCTCAGGCCCAAAAATGGTAAAAGAGTGATATGCTGAAATAATATTTAGAGAAGAACTGATTTGGAACTGGCCAGGATAAGATTCTTTCTCAGTTTTTAGTGACTGACAACAAGAAAGAATTTTCCAAGGCACACAGTATGGTATGGTCAAGCATAAGAAACTAAGCATACAGGAAGAAAGGCAGGAGTGGTCTCATTAGTTTGAACTTGGGATCAAAGGCAGGAGTGGACAGGCTGAGATCAGAGGCAGCAGGTGGGGTTTGGAGGTTTCCCCTGATAGCCACAGAGAAAAGGGCCATCTCCGCTGGATATGGTCCTAGGAGAAAGGGTTACTGGACAGGAATATGATGATGCTGATGCTGGTCATCCACGGATCACACTTTGATTAGGAAGGTCTTATGCTAAAGATATCCAGAGTTGGCTGCACATTGGAATAACATGGAGGAGAGGAAACTTAAAAATGCCGATGCCTGGATGCCTCACTCTTCGAGAGTTTCATTAGTATATTCTGTGGCCTGGACATCAAGATTTTCAAAACTCTCCAAGTGATCTTAATATGCAGCTTAATTGCCTTTCAAAAGACCTTTAATTCCTGGAATATAATTTTATCTGGGCTTGGACATGGCTTTTCACTCATATTTATTCATACTGTATCAACATTTGAGGAAAACTTTGTAGTAATTTTTATTTTTCACAATTTGTAGGACATTAATACCTCAAGTCCCTTCCAAATCTAAGGAACCACTGCCTCAGTTCAGTCTTTACCTTCTTTAGCAGTACATTCATTTAACCACAAGGTGGTAATGAAGTAACAAAATACAGCATCATGAACTCCTTGAAAAGTTGAACAACTCCTCTGTGACCTATGTTAACACTCAAGGACAGCACACTTGCTGAGATGGTATAGTTCCCAATTCTACAGAGTGATAGGTCACAGACTCCCTAAAAGTCCGATCAAAGTTACAGGGAAAAGAATAAACACACAAATATTAATATAATTTTAAGCAGTTCACAGAACCTGAAATTAGAATATTAACAGCCAAGACTAAAGAATGGTTACTAAATCCCCATATAAATTATATGTAGCTTCTACCACTTCCCATCTCCATACTTCTCCACAGCAGATTGTACCACATCCTTCATAGGGAAAATATAAATCTGGCCCCAAATATTCCAATTTATCTAATCCACTGCCATTTTCTTTCCATCAGATGGAATGGATGCCTCTGCAAAATTCAGGCTTTCTTATATTTTTTGTGCTTATTGTGAAATAACTCATTTTTCTCAAATTTAAAATATTATGTGGCCTTTATTTTTATATACATAGATGTATCCATAAATCTCTTAAAGAGACTGTATATATATATATATATATATATATATATATATATATATATTTGCTTAAGAGATTGTTTATATATATATATATTTGCTTATAAAAATATAATCATGTTAGGCAAAATGCTTTTATGACCTGACTACTTAATTCAATATAATTTTAAAACTTTTCACCTTTTATCTGCAGATGTTGTTATTTAACTAGTAATGTTTATATTAATCATCTATAAAGATTTCTCAACATATACTTGCCTGGACACTAATTCCAGAAATTCTAATTTACTGGATCTGGCATAAAGCCTGGAAATCTGTATGTTTAGAACACCCCATTTGTGATTTTGAGTTGTAATATTAAGAATGTAATTTTAACCAACTTTACTGTTATAATTTACATATGATAAAATACATTCTAAGATATATAGTACATGGAATTTTTACATATTTGTATACCCATGTAACCACCAAAATAACCAAGATATAAAACATTTCTATCATCCCTCAAAATTTCATTGCTTTGTCAGTCAATCTTCTACCTGACTCCCAGGCCCCAGCAACAACTAATCTATTTCCTTTTATTATTGATTAGACTTGCCTTCTCTAGATATTGATATAACTGTAAGTAGACAGAATGTACTCTTTTGTGTCCAATTTCTTTTGATCAGCACAATTTTCATTTTAGATTTAACCACACTGTTGCTTGTATGAGCAGTGTGTTCTTTTTTATTGCTGAGTTAATAATACATTATCCAATGGTATTTTTATACCACAATTTTCCTATCCATTCACCTGTTGATGCCAGGATTTGGTTATTATAAATATAGGTGCTATGAATATTCGCCCTTACAAGTCTTTTTATGGATATATGCTTTCATTTCTCTTGAGTAAATACCTAGGAATAAAATGCCTGGGTCATGGGCTATATCCTCCTTTACTGACAACTCACTGGTTATGTGGCCTTGAGAGAGTAATTTTACTTTTCTGAACCTTAGTTGTCAAATGAGATTAGCGAACCAGAATTTCAAGCCATTGACCTGCCCCAGGATTCTGTCATAGGCTATTGTTAGGGAGTGTTTAGAATAATAAAAAATTAGGTGAAAACTTGGCTTTTTATAGCTCAAGAATTCAATATGATAACATGTTTTTATGAGTAGATATACTGTAAGTTAGTAGCAAATGCATTATTAAATAACCAAAGTCCTAATGTTAGAATAAAAATAAACTTCAGGAAGGGACTAGTTAGGGGTGGTAAGGCATCTGGTCAAACTGGTGGTATATAGCATTAGAATTGTAGTCACAAACCCAATAATGATCCTTTGGAAAGCCACGTGGCCTCTGACTCAACCTTTCCCCACCCTTTGGCATTTTGCTTTTATCCTGTCCCTTTCCAGCCTTCCAGTTCTCCACTGTGAACTTTGGACTGTTTGCTGTGTATGGGAACGTCCTTCTAGACAGTGTAGGATTTTGTACCTAAACTTCAGCAAGACCACCAATCAGGCCCTGCACTGAACAAAACAACTTGCCCAGAACTTTCCTGAACTTCCCAAAGGTCTCAGAGAAACCAGATATTACAGGTGGGATTCTCCCCACCCCCCACCTCCCGTTCTTCTTTCATGAATCTGTAGGCTAAGGTACCCACCTATACTACCCAGTAGTAGGGTTCTCAACTTTGCTCCTTTGGTAGCATCACTGGTCTTTAGACTTTCAGCCTGGACTTTGCAGAGGTAGTTGGCCCCCAACTTACTACATATTCAGAGCATGTTTCAAAAAATCTTGTTACTATATATAAAGCACTAGCATTTGTTAAAGTTTACGTTTTGGTTTTGGGGAAGTTTTATTTGTTTTAGAAAAGAGGCCTGCTTACCAAGCATAGTGGCTCTTTCCTGTAATCCCTGCAGCTCAGGAGGCTGAGGCAAGAGGATTGCAAGTTCAAAGCCAGCCTCAGCAAAAGTGAGGCACTAAGCACCTCACTGAGACCCTGTCTCTAATTAAAATGCAAAATAGGGTTCAGGATGTGGCTTAGTGTCCTAGTGCCCCTGAGTTGAATCCCTTATACCTACCCACCCCAGAACCCCCCCAAAAGAAAAAAAATGCCTGCTCAAATTTTTAAAATTGGAAATATATTTTTTAACTTTAAATACTTTTAAATTCCAAATATCTGAATTACTAGCCTGGCTTTACAAATATGTTCTAAGTTGGGCAAGATGGATGGATTTTCTAAAAATAATGTTAATGTCTTTTGTTTTATGTTGAATCAATAAAATGCAGGATTCTCTGTATAGCCATTATTTTGAAGTATTTAAATAGTTTTAATTTTATTACATTACAAATTGATTCATTTTATATTTACTAGTATTGTAGGAGATTATAGCATTTTGTTTATTTTTATGTTGTTTTAATTAATAATAATATAAAAATTGAAGATATTTAGGATGTCCATGTGCTATTTTAATATATGTATAAATTATATAATTTTTGAATCAGAGTAAGTATATCTATTCAAACATTTCTCATTTCTATGTGGTGAAAACACTCAAAATCCTTTCTTTTAGCTCTTTTGAAATATCTATCATCATTATCCATAGTCACCCTTGTATACATAGAATACAAGAACTTATTTCTCCTATCTCACAGCAACTTAGTACCCACTGACCAACTTTTCCCAGTCCTTCCCTGCCCAAAGAAATTGGCTTTTTTACTAAGTGATTTAATGAGGTTCTAGATAACATCCAGAGATTCAGGCCAAAAGTATCTTGTTTCTAAAGACTTGATGAACAGAGTTGAAAAACAGTAAAAATAGTGCCAGACATGGATGTGCACACCTGTAATTCTAATGACTCAGGAGGCTGAGGTAAGAGGATCACAAATTCAAGGCCAACCTCAGCAAGTGACATCCTCAGCAACTTGGTGAGACCCTGCCTTAAAATAAAAAATAAAAGGGGTTGGGGATGCAGCTTATTGGCAAAGTGCCTTTGGGTTCAATTCCCACTATAAAAAAATCTGTAAAAATATGCAAGAGCACAAATAAACCAATCAATAAATGGGCCAAGGAACTGAACACTTTGCAGAAGAAGGTATACAATCAGTCAACAAATATATGAAAAATGTTCAACATTTCTAGCAATTAGAGAAATGCAAATCAAAACTACTCTAAGATTTCATCTCACTCCAGTCAGAATGGCAGCTTTCAGAAATATAAACAACAATAAGTTTTGGCGAGGAAGTGGGGAAAAAGGCACACTCATACATTGTTGTGAGACTGAAAATTGGTGCAGCCAATATGGAAAGCAGTATGAAGATTCCTTGGAAAACTTGGAATGGAACCACCATTTGATCCAGCTATCCAACTCCTCAGTTTATACCCCCAAACAGCATACTTAAAAACAGCATATTGCAGGGACATAGCCACATCAATGTTTATAGCAGCACAATTCACAATAGCTAAATTGTGAAAATAACCTAGATGCCCTTCAGTAGATGAATGGATAAAGAAACTCGTATATATACACAATGGGATATTACTCAGCATTAAAAAAGAATAAAATTATGGTATTTGCAGGTAAAAGGATGGAATTGGAGAATACTATGGTAAATGAAGTAAGCCAATCCCCCCAAAACAAATGCTGAATGTTAGCTTTGTTATGAGGATGCTGACTTATAATGGGGATGGGGGAAGCATGGGAGGAATGGAGGAACTTTAGATAGGGCAAATGGAATGGAGGGGAAGGGAGGGGGCATGGGGAAAGATGGTGGAATGAGTTAGACGTCATTACCCTAAGTACATGTATGAAGACACGAATGGTGTGAAAATACTTTGTGTACAACCAGAGACATGAAAAATTGTGCTCTATATGTGTAATATGAATTGAAATGCATTCTGCTGTCATGTATAACAAATTAGAATAAAAAAATATGCAAAAGCAACTGCAAATGCATTACCTACTGTGTAAGCCAAGGTCCCATCAAACCTTTCTTCCTATTTATGTGCTGAGTACCAACCTGTCTCATATTTTGCTCACACCATAGTAATAGAGCTTTTAAACTTTCTCCTTTAGTAGTGTCACTGGTCATCACCAGTTTAAAAATAAAGACCACTACAGTCTCAGAGATGCAGTTCACTTTCCCCTTTTTTGGTAGCTATCATCTTTCACTTTGTCCCTAGGGTTTTCCTAATTGACTACATTATCTCTCTCAAATGAGACAATCTCCTATCTTTTATTGTACCTTTTGTTTCCAAAGAGATTTTTGTTTCCAAAGAGTTTTATTCAAAAGGTGTTATTGCATATCACAAGAGAGAAACAGGAACAAGTTGACACGAGTTTTTAAAAAAATCTACTGAAATGTCAAAAGTCATAGTGCCTTTTCTATAATTCTTGAAGCTCCTTGAAAAGATTCAGCTGCTCAGTAATTATGAGATCCATTCTGCTACAATTCTACATCTTAATCATTTGGATACCATGAGCTGAAGCATAATCTAATTCTGGTAGAATATCATCATCTCAAATAGGTTTTATCCACCTCAAGGCCAAATCTAATCTAACTTCAGCTCAGGAAAATTCTCAGAAAATGTCCTTATCTGCCAGTATCTCTGAAAATACCCCATTTTCTCTTTCCTTTCCTTCTTAGACCAGATTTTAGTGAAATTTAGACCTTCCCTCAGAATCCTCTTATGAATCTTACCTTCTGTATTTTCCATCATTAGATTTTTATGCCTTATTTTTATAACTTCTTTCTAATCTTCCAGATAACTTATTTTCTCTTGAGTTGTGTCCATTATGCAATCTATTCAACAAATTTGTGTATTAAACACAACATTAATCACTAGCGATATTTAGTACATTCACACTATTGTGCAATTATCACCATTACCTAGTTCTAGAATATTTTCATCAGCCAAATGGAAACATCGCACCCATTAAATTTCTGCCCTGGCAACCACTAATCTGCTTTCTAAATCTCTACAAATTTGCTTATTCGGGCTATTTTATGTCAATGAACCATAAGGCTTGTGACATTCCTAAGGCCTTGGGGAGCATCTCGGTGCGTGGGGCAGGGACTAGGATGGTGGCCCTTGGAGAGTGGGATTTCAGCTTTCTACACAACACATCCCTCCCCTGAGATTTTTTCAATTCTTCCAACTAGCGAATTTGATATTAAAGCGAACGTCAAGTCAGTATTAGCCTCTTGAGGGAAAACAGAAGAGATTCCTGTAAGAGGTTGAGACAATAAGCGTGGACGGTCCATAAGGAAACGAACAGAATTAATTACTGCCCTTGTCCTGTCCTGAAGCACCTAGACAGCACTCAGTTACCTGCTCAGAGAAGAAACTGGGCGACTACGGCAGGCTACCTACCAACCAGCGACCTAGGAAATATTCCGGAGGTACTGATTGGCTCAGCTACTGGCAGCGCTTCAGGACGGAGAGCAGTGGCGTGCTATGGCGTTACCGTGGCAATGGGTTACGCAGTGGCGCCGTGGCGCAGTGGGTGTCGGTAGGGGGCGGGGGCTGGTGGCTGCTAGGCAACCGGAAACAGTACAGACCAGAGCTTCCAACTCCTAGACCAGGCGTTGCTCGGTCTTTGGAGACCCCTCCGCAGTCGCTGCTCTAGTCGAACCTGGTGAGTCTTATGGGACCGAGCCTTGGAGCCGGCCTCTGACTTCTGGGCCAGAAACACAGCATAGCTTTTGGAGCACAGAAGGAAAGGTTAAGGGAGACATAGAAAGTCATCGTAAAGGCATTTCACTAATTACCTATTTAACCTATCATATTCCAGGGGTGGAAAGTGAAAAATAGCAATATAGGGAGTGGTCAAATATTGACCTTTCGCTATTCAATATGGTAGCCGCCAGATATGTGTGGCTAGTCCTGCATTGAATTGTGCCCAAAATGAGGTTTTGGATATGTTAGATAAAATATAGTTGAAATTAATTTCACCTGTTTTCTTTTTTTCCTAGTTACTTGAAAAATTAAAATTGCATAGAAGGCTCTCAAATTTCTATTGGCCAGCACTGAACTGGATTAAGACCTAGGTATGCCAACACCTGGTTTAAGAATTTTTGTGTTATAATACTATTTTGAAGTATACCCCCACCCACCAAATGGGATGAGAGTGTGGGCAATGATAAGGAGTGCAAGATTTCTACAAAAGGCTCACAGTTCTAGTGTTTTAGGACCTTACTACTCAAACTATATGAATCAGAATCTGAATTTTAACAAGCTCTTCATGTGATTATCCTGCACAGAAAAGCTCCAGAAACACTATTAGAATGTAGTCGTCAAAATTCTTTGTTTCTTGTTTTTTTTCTTGAGTATGTAGATTTTTATTTCTCAGATTGTAGGTATTAGGATTATCTGCTTAAAGAAAGAAAGAAAAAAAAAAAGATTCCCAGGAGATGTTTTGCATATTCAAATCTAAAAACAAAACAAACAAAAAAAAAAACATTGATCTCAAAACACTGATCTCAATGCATTTCTCTTCATCCTTTCAAATCTCGACCAGTGTGGTTCCCAGATCAGCCCTATCAGCAGCAAAACCCAAGCACTTGTTAGAAATGCAAATCCCTGGGTTCCACCCCAGGGGTTCTTGTATCCCAGACATAGTTCCTAATTTTTATTCCTCTGGTTTAAGTCCTCAGTTTATAAAGAATGGTATAACTTTGATTGGTATTCCTTGGGGGATTTCAGCAAATTAATCTCTTCCCTATCCTTAGGTCCTCCTCCACCATGTATCTCCTCCCCCAATCCTTCTGCTTGACTTTTCATTTTTCTTTTTCTTACCTGTTCTTTCTAGAAGTAAGGATGTCTTTTCAGCCCACAAATGATGAAATCGACCTGGAAGATACTGAAGATACTGTAGAAAATATTGTGCTTTCAAGACTGAATAGTATAAAAGCAAGGGGAAGAATGAGTTCTGTAAAATCTGCAGGAATTGAACCTGATACACAAACACTGACATTTAAGCACACCACAAAAGCACAGGAGAGGACAAGAAAACGACAGCAACCTATAAAACTGGAGCCTCTGGTAAGTTAAAAACCTAGTATTTTACCGCTTTCAGGCTACAGAGAAAGTTGCAAAATTGCTTTAGGGGAATGGATGTCATTTCCAGCCTTTTGACCAAGAAGGCATGAAAACCTTAAAAGTTAAGAACTTATTTATGAAGTTATACACACTATAAACATTTATTCAATGAATATTAAGTTCTAGGCACTATTTAAATTGGTGGATTCAGAAGTGAACCAAGTTTTCTAGCAGATAAATCCTATCTAGAATTATGTAGAATATAGATTCCTAACTATGTAGATTATAAGACTCTTTTTAAATATCAGTGTATTTATTTAATACTGGGGACTCCAGTAAAATTATTACATATAGTTGTGTAGTTTTTATTATTTTCAAAGTACATTTCTAGTGTCCTGAAAATTTTTCAGCATGTTTGAAAATATCATATTTTAAGAAATAAGTTATGTCCTTGAATAATTGTCAATGCATGTAAAAGGAACTGTGAAAGTATATAAAGTAAAAAATAAAAGCCCTTATCCCTTACCCTCAAATATTTATTATAACTAGTTGTTGTGTGCCCTTCAAAATGTTTTGTATGTTTTTTAAGTATATTTGCATATATCAATGTCTATAAATATGTATAGTTTAAAAGTAAGATTATGTAATATATACTGATCTTCAAGTGTTTATTTTACTTAAATATATAAAAAGTGTTCCAATTCATGCACATGGAGATATCTTTAACAGGAGAATTGTATTTTGTTGCAAGGATGCCATAATATGGTATTCATTAACTGGTCAAGGGGAATTCATTCTTTTTGTTGTTGTTGTTTTATGTTTTGATTTTTTGCTATTTCAGATAATGTTGCATTGAATGACCTTGTTTTTGTACATAAAAAGATTCCTTGAAGTACTGTTTTGTAGGTCACAGAATATTGCCCATTTGCCCTCCAGAAAGGTTTAAACAATTTTTCGACTAGCAGGGAGGAGAGTGCCTGTTTACCTACATCTTTATCAAAGCAGATGTTATCAGTTCTTTTATTTTTGCAAGACTGAAAGATGTTAAATGGCATCACTGTTCTTGTTACAATTTGCATCTTATTTTTTATTAATTATTTTATTAGAAGTAGATATTGAACTTAATCAAATGCCTTTATTGTATGTATGGAGATTATCATGTGATTTTCCCACAATTCACATCTACCATTTTCTTATTTTTTTGCAAGTTTTGTTTTTCATCCTCAGTGAGACTAAGTAGTTTCCTTTACTAAAGCTGTGTACTTCTCAAATAAATTCTTAACTAGTTTACTTCATTTTATACTTTATTTTGAAAAGATTTCCCTCCGTTTATTTTCAGTACACAGAAAAGCAAATGGATTTTTTGTATGTTTATTTTTAACCAGAATTTCACTAATATCATTTTAAATTCTTATATTTAGTGTTAAGCTTTCGTTTTTTCAAGATATATAAGAAACATCATTGACAATTAGATAAATTTGCCTTTTTTGTGTGTTTACACCAAAAACTTTATTTTCTAGATTAGAATTCGGCAAACTATGGCCCACAGGTCAAATCCAATTCTGTAAACTTTTTTAAAATAAATAATGCTTTATTGGATCACTGCTACATCCATTTATTTGCATACCATCTAAGACTACTTTATAGAACTATGGTAGAGTTCAGTAGTTGTAACTGAGACTGTATGACTTTCAACCCTAAAATATTTACTATCTGACCCTTCAGAGAAAAACTTTATTCTAGATGCTCCATATATATATATACATATATATATATATATATATATATATATATATATATATATATATATATATTTTTTTTTAGAAAAAGAAAAAAAGAAGGTTTACTGCTTTGCTAGCAAAGGAGAAACACAGGGGACTCCTGTCCCAAAGGCTGTGATTCTCTAAATTAAGAATTTAATTATATAGGTGAGAGTGAAAATAATGATCTTGTTCTTGACTTAATAATGGCCTTAAGGTTTTCCTATTAAGGGTAATAGGCATGTGCTATTGATTTTTCTAAGTACTCTATAATTTTATTAAGAAATTTATTCCTATTTTATTGAAAATTTCAGATACATAAAGTTAAGAAAAATATGTAAACAAAATAATGTTGGATTTTGCCTAGTTTGCTTTAATATCTGTTTTTAAAGCAATACCCTGATATATAGCTCAACTGCCTTTTATGCCTTATTCCAATCTTAATGCTGTCTCAGAAAGAGATAACCACTACTAGGATTTATATGAATCTATCCCACTGTTTGTGGTTTTGACACTTTATTTTTAATATTCAACTTCTTCCAATTTTTTCTTATGAAAACTTTCAAATATACAGGAAAGTTTAAAGAAGAACACAATGAATACTCATATACCTTCCACTTACATTCCAAGAATTGTCAGTATTTTGTCATATGCTTATGACATATTTTGTTATATATGCTGTTACTTCATTATTTGAAGTAAATTGTAAACAAAGTAACACTTAATTCTCAATACTTAGGCATGCAATCCTAAGAACAGTTTCCTGCATACTATAATTCTATATTCACACCTAAGAAAATTACTAATTCCATAGTATCATCCAAAGTCTAGTTCACACTGAAATTTCTTCATTTGTTCCTGAAATATATTTAATAACTTTTCACCCCTAACAAGGATCTAATTAAGATTAAAGTATGGCATTTTGTAGTTATGTTTCTTTTTTCTCTTTATCTAGAAGAGTCTTATAACTAATTTTTTTGGAAATATTGACTGAAGAGTCCCCGCCTATCGTGTAACATCATTGCATGTTCTGGATATGTCTGATGTTTTCTTTATTGTGTCATTTGACTTTACACTTTTTTCTGTCTCTCTGAGTCTGATAAGAGTCAGCTTAAACATTTTTGGTAGTAATGCTTCATAGGTAATATTGTGAACTTTATATTTTACCAGATCAGGAAGTATATAACATCTCTACTCATGATGTTTAAACATTTGTTTAAAATTATGACTGGTGGGCTGGGATTGTGGCTCAGTGGCAGAGGGCTTGCCTCACATGTAGGAGGCACTGGGCTTGATCCTCAGCACCACGTAAAAATAAATAAATAAAATAAAGGTATTGTCCATCTACAACTAAAAAATATTTTTAAAAGTAAAAAAATAAATAAAAGATTGTGACTGGTAAGTTAATAGTTAATCTGCAGCTGATATTTTCACATCGTGCAAATGTCACATTTCCCAAAAACATTTTACAAAATAACTTTAGTCTCCGCTGATGATTCTTACCTGAATCAAATATTACACTGGAGAAGGCAAAATATGGGTTTTCTAATTCTATCATAACATTTATGATTATGAGTTATGATCTTCTAATAATAAGAACATTACCTTCTCTCTCTCTCTCCTCTGACATTAAAAAATCCATGGATTCATGGCTTTTATTTATTTAATATATTTAAATTGACTATATACTTTTGATACTCAGATTATTCCATATACTTATTAATTAGGATTCTTCTATAGAGAACAGCTGTATTTCCTATCTTAAATACTTTAAAATATCAGTATGGATTTATAACTTTTAAAAAATTTAGTATTGTACTTAATCTGTATAACTTTTCATTTTTATATTTAAAGTATCTGGGGGCATATCCTTAAATTTCTATATCTTTTGACATGTCGACAACAATTTTTGAGTATTTCCTTGCTTTCCAGCATGACAAGAGTTCTTGGTTTACCTTGTATTTTTCATGCCTTCAACAAGGAGTTAGGCACTCATTTTAGCAAGAAATGGAATTTTATAACCCAAGATGTAGTCACAATGTGTACATTGGACATAATTGCATTTAGAACTGTAAATATACAGGACTAGAAGGTGTGTATATGTGTATGTTTGTAATTTTTTAAATCTTGAATTCACACTTACATTTTTAATTCCAATCTAAAGCCTACAAGTTTTACCTTCTCCTTACCTTCTCCTTTCTGTATTTGTACTCTAATCTTCAGTCTCAGTAACCTGAGAATTTGAGTTTGAAGAATGCATACATAATTTCCCTTTTATTCTATTTTTCCTGCCATATTTTCCACTGAGTATTTGTTGGAAAAATTAGGGCTCCCCATTCTCATAGCCATTGCTTGCCCTAATGACTTCCCTCTGCTTCCTCAAGTTCACAGATTGTTATATTGAAAATTCCTTCTCACAGTAGAGTGATAGTGAACAGTGGTAGTTTGTGCTGGACACTTAGGAGACATATGATTTCATGCTGCTGAGCTTTTCTGTGATAATCTTACTCCCAGAGGTATTCATTAGTAAATTAAAGTACAAAATTAATGGAAACCAAGTAGAAAACTCTTATTTAAGCAATAAGTGAGGGATAGACAATGGTAGTAGTTGCTGTTAGGGCTGAGGCTTTTAGGAAATTAGTCTAGAAAGGAGATTAGTTTCCTACAGGGAAAGAGTGTAAAGGTAATGAAGAACACAGAAAGTTCACACTAATGTTAAAAGATTAACATGACTCTGTATTCCCCAAAGCCAGTGCTAAAAGTCTATCAAGATCATCAGCAGCCAGAATACATATATGAACAGAACCGATCGCAATTAAGAACTCGTGGAATCCTTAAACGATCACCAAGCTCAGCAGAAAGAAAATCTATCAAATCACCTACTTCATTTGCTGAGCCTCAAGATGATGTGAAAAAAAAGCAGGTATAATACTGATACTTTTAATTTTAATTTTGTTCAGTGTCACTAAAATGCTTTTAACTTATAAAACAGGAGGTAAATCATTTTTAGAATGCTGCATATGATTGGGAAACATTTCTCAGTTCTGCCTACTTGAGGAAAACTTGGACAGTAGAGGAGAAACATGAAAGAAATTTTCAGCATATGCATAGTGTCTTTTATCTTTTTCATGCTAAAAAACAGTGTATTGAATGTTACATAATTACTTTAATTTTTTTCATCATTTTTTTTACCAAAAACGGAAATCTTTGAGGACTTGGGTAACTGGCACTAAAATAGACACTGAGTCAGTTCAAAAGACAATGTTTGTAGCTGGTGAGAATTGCAGAGTGGGTAAGTTGCCTTGCAAGGCCAAATGTAGCTTAGAGGAGAAATTTATTAGAGCTTGGCTTTAATTGATTATCTGTAGATAAAAAGAAAGAGAAATGGGAGAAAATGCAAAGACCATACCTATAGTAAAGATACCAATAGAGCCAAGATTTCTCTGAGCTTTTGATTGGAGGACATTTTGATATTTGATTCAGGCATTGGGCTATAGTGCTAGAAATACCAAGTTGAAATTCTGTTCTTGAGAACTTCAGAGTTTGGAAGTGGATAGGTGGACAAGTGAACACTCAAGAACAGTAGGTGTAGTAATAATTGTTGCTCATTTAAGATACAAAATGATGAACTGAATGAAAGGAATACTTCCACCAAAAACCCCTGGTGACCAGGGAAGAGTCAGTGGAGGAAAAGCCACCCTTGAGAGTTGTGCTAAGCTCAGAGGAATGAGTGGAAAGTTATTGAGATTGAGAAATTAGGAGAGATAGGGGTTTGGGGAGAATCCAGGTAGACAGGAGCTCACCATGGGTTTGAGTGAGGTCAGTCCAAGAGAAAGAAAACAGAAGAAGAATTATATAGAATTCTATAGCTTCAGTTACTAGGGTTTTTGGGAGGTGAAGAGACCTATCTTAAATACAGCCAGAAAAGATTGAATGCTCATAGACTAATTAACTTGACATAAAATGGGCTCCAAGGGCTTAAGTTTGAAAAGGAAGAAAAGAATAATTGTATGGATATCAGGGTTGCAAAGGAAGTTTGAAAGGACTGTTAGGTCCTGTTAGACTATGCTTCCTGGTTGTATCATTCCAGGGAAGAATTCAATAAAGAGTTAGGGCTTACAGGAAAATGTGAAAAATAGATTCCGTGCAAAAGGAGAAGGTATTCTAAGGAGAAGGCAATTTTTCAGGTATTGACTTCTTACGATAAATTTAGAATGGAAATACACAATGAAGATTTCCTAGAAGAGGTAGGAAGGAAGGGAGGGAGAGGAGGGAAAAGAGAAGAAATGAAAAGAAAAGGGGAGAGAAAGAGAGGAGAAAGAAAAAAAGAAGAAAAGAGAGGAGAGGAGGCTTTTGGTAATTAAGGAAAACATTAGGCAAGGCATCCATCAGAGAGGCATCCTATAAGTGTTCTATATTTTTTGAATAAATGCTTCCTTTGTTCCTCATCGTAACATATGTAACTGCTAAATTGACATTTTCCCACCGTTACATAATTAGAAATAAGTCCTCAGATGAAAATGTGTAGTCCTATTTCTAAAGAGTGCAGTTAAACTGTTTTAAAAGACACAATAAAGAAAATAAATGTATTTCTGTTAAAATGTTGATACTTTAATCTTACAAAAATATTAAAGTTGACTCTAGCCCTTGTTGAAACATTGAGATAAGGTGATACACATTTTCCCTGATCTGGGTATCAGTTTTGGCCTATTCTTTTGCATCAAAGAACAGTGTCATTGCTGCCATCTCTGGCCAATAAGTAAAAGAAGCATATTTTATCTTTTGAGTTGAAAGATGTGTTTCTTTTAGCTCTGTTTGCTGGGTTTCTCCTCTCAAACTACTATTCAGTCGGGTATATTTAACCAAAAATGGAGAATAACAATCCCTCTGAATATAAACTTCCTGGGAAAATTGTTCCACAGACTTTGTGGTAATAAACTTTTACAGAAATGGCATCCTCTATCAATTATGCAGCAAGCAATGAAGTAATCATATATATTTTTATGTTAGTCATTTAACAAAGCAGATCTACTATGGTTATTCTATTATCTTTAAACTAGTTACCCTTGTACTCTCAGAGATATAAGGTGATAACTTTTGGAGGTAGGGTCAAATTTCCTCAGACAAGGAAACTTTATGAAAGGAAAGAATGTGGCCAATGCCACCCCAAAGGGTTTTTGTTTTTGTTTTTTTAAGGAACAAAAGGGTGTGAGTGGTACTGAAGACACAGATAATGAACCCCAAAGAGAAGAGCAAAGCTCAAATATGTGATTGTGACAAGGATGATACTTAGCCTTGCTGTTCCAAGTGTGGACAGTGGGCCCACAAGACTCACATTGCTTATGATCAGGTTAGAGGTATAGCATCTCAGGTTCCACCCCAGTAGTACTGAATCAGAATCTGTAGTTTAACAAATTATGCGCACATTTATGTTTGAGAAGCACTGGCATACAGAGCAGGCAATTATTTGTTACTAAAATAAAATCACTACAGCATGATTTCTAATACTGATTGTATCCACCCCTCACATTTAGCATGAGTAGTTTATCATGATTTATGATAACAGATGTCCAAGATTTCACTCCCTGAAAAACATCAAGGTTGTCAGAACAGCTGAGGAAATTAAGTGGAGATGCCACAGCCAGGATTGAAGCAGAGCAACCAAGCAAGGAGAGTGGTGAGCTCTCCTGAACACCAGAGAGTTTATAGTATTTGGATGTAATAAACATGGACTTAATAGAGAGGAGAAGGGAATGGGAGCTGACACTGGTGGGGGGCTGTTTTGTGGGAATGGAGTGGGCATATGGATAGGGAGTACTGAGAAGGACAATAGTTTAAAATTTTTAAGTTTCAAAATGCTTGACTTTAAGGGTAATATTTCATATTTTTCCTTTTTACCCGACAAAAACTCATGTTTTTAATTGGCTTTGTTTAGATCCGTCGATCCTCTGAAGAGGCATTCGCTCCTTCTCCTCAAAAACAGCCTCGTACAGGTATTGGAAGAAGAGGTCTTTTTGGGAGTAGGTCATCAACTTACCCCACGTATATTTTCCAAGACCCGGAAGAAGTCATTAAAGCTAACATTCGTGATCCTTTGCAAATCATCAAAATAATACGTGAAAATGAAAATCTTGGATTTCTTTATATGATTCCTGCAGTGCCAAAGTCTTCCATTGAATACAATACATATAATCTAAAGTGAGTTCTTTTTTATGAAGTAATGTATTCAGCATTAAACATTACAGATAAGAATATAAATATTATTCATAATTGATTAGATATTAATGATAAATGTGATAAAACAATTTTAATTATCATCAATGATAAATAAATATTAATTACAATTCTTTTTTTCCCATTTATCTTACCTTTATCTATTTATAAAAATTAACTATTTTATGGAACACTACACTGTTGTACTTCTTATTTATTTATTTATATAATGCTATAACATCTATTTTAATGAGTTTTACAAACATTTTTGGTATTTTGTCACTAATGAGAATAGTAGATGACAATTTATAAACAGTATTGATACTTGATTCGTTTATATGTCATTCCAGCTTCCCTTTACAGAGTAGAAATAAGGAATTTTTTAAATAAAATGAGCTTGATAACTTAGGGTATTCATAGAGATTAATAGTACATACATGCTTTGCTTCCATTGTTGCTTAACACACATTTTTTGTTGGTATAATTTGAATAGTCACATAATTGTGACTCTGATTTGCTTTAATGTTCAGCCTCGTAGATGATAGTTGGTTAGAATACTTGAAAGATGATACTGGTTTTTCTGTTATTTAGTTGAGCTGATGTCAATTGTTAAAACAGTCTTCCTTGATGGTGATGATAGTTTAGTTTTGCCACCAAATTCCTTAATTTGCCTTTCCCATTCTCTGTTCTATTATTTCTCCTTACTCAGGGCTGTAGTTTTGATTAAATCAGATGAAACTGAAGACAGTTTTCCTTCTGGGTTAAAGGAAAAGAGAAGAAAATGTTCTAATCAAAATGTAAAATGGGAGATTTGTTGTAAATCTAAAATATCTTAATAAGAGTAAGAAATAATTTGTAGAAAGATCAAAGATCCTTACAAACATCCAATAAATTATTTTAAATTTACTGAGAACCCTCTCTGGAACAGGAACTCGTTGAGGTGCCAGAGATATATTAGTGAACCATTCAGATCAGAATTTTTGCCCTCAGGGAGCTTGCATCTCAACAGAGGAAGAAAATAATAAATATAATACATGAACAAATTATGTAGAAAGCTAAAGGATCATAAATACTGTAGACAAAATCAAGTAGGATAATAGTGCTAGGTGAGAGGTTGTAAATTAATTGTGATGGTCAGCAAGGGCCTTATTGAGAAACAGGTATTAAAATAAGGACTTGAAGGAGATATGAATTATGTGATGGTGCAGGGGAAGAGTACTCCAGGCAGCAGGAAAATGGATGCAAACAAGGTGGGAGCATAGCTGACATGTTCAAGGAGCAAAGAAGAGGATGATATGCTTACAATAGAGTGAAAGAGATTGGGGACGGATCACATAAGTTTTTATTTTATTTTTTTTTTAGTTGTTGATGAATCTTTATTTATTTACATACAGTGCTGTGAATCAAACCCAGTGCCTAACACATGCTAGGCAAATGCTCTACCACTGAGCCATAATCTTACTTTAGCTTCTACTGTGAGGGAAAAAAATGGAGAACCATTGAAGGATTTTTAATAAATAAGTGTCACATTGATTTAAATTATATTTTGAAAAGGATCATTCTGGCTAATGTGGAGAAAAGGCTTTGGGAAAGCATGTGTTGAATCAGGAAAAGTAAAAATCAAAGCCTTTAATTATTCAAGTGAGAAATGGACCAGGTGGTAGTTTGTAGTCAAGTGGTGGAGATGTAGGACTGATTCTGGAATTTGAAGAGAAAACCAACAAGATGCTTTTACAGATTACATATAGGGTAGAAAACTAGAGAAGAGTCCAGAATAACCTCAGTGACCCATTTGAGCAAGATGACTAAATAGACAAGATTCATCAAGAGAAATAGCCATTTGACTTTGAACATATTAATTTTGAGATACCAAAGGGAAAAAATAAATGGGATGGTAGAAGAAGGAGATTTGGGATCAAGAGAGAAAGAAGGAAAATAGTCTTTTTAAAATTGAGAAAATTAACATAACTGAACTTAAGGCCCGTAAAGGATCTTAAAAAATAGTTTTAATGTTTAATTTGATATTTTAATTCCCATCAATAACTTACTGCTTTTTAAAATATCTCTTTTTTATTAAAATATTTATTCTAATTTGTTATATATGATGGCAGAATGCAATTCATTTCATATTACACATATAGAGCACAATTTTTCATGTCTCTGGTTGTACACAAAGTATTTTCACACCATTCATGTCTTCATACATGTACTTAGGGTAATGATTTCTAACTCATTCCATCATTTTTCCCCATGCCCTCTCCCTTCCCCTCCACCCCCTTCGCCCTATCTAAAGTTCCTCCATTCCTCCCATGCTCCCCACCCCCCATCACCTTATGAGTCAGCATCTTCATATCAAAGAAAACATTCGACCTTTGGTTTTTCGGAATTGGCTTACTTCACTTAGCATTATATTCTCCAACTCCATCAATTTACCTACAAATATAATGATTTTATTCTCTTTTAATGCTGAGTAATATTTGATTATATATATACCAAAGTTTCTCTATTCATTCATCTTCTGAAGGGCTATCTAGGTTGGTTCCATAACTTAGCTATTATGAATTGTGCTGCTATAAATATTGATGTGGCCATACCTGTAGTTTGCTATTTTTAAGTCCTTTGGGTATAAAACAAAGGAGTGGGATAGCTGTGTCAAATGGTGGTTCCATTTCAAGGTTTCCAAGGAATCTCCATACTGCTTTCCAGATTGGCTGCACCAATTTTCAGTCCCACCAGCAATGTATGAGCGTGCCTTTTTCCCCACATCCTCACCAACACTTATTGTTGTTGTATTATTGATAGCTGCCATTCTGACTGGAGTGAGATGAAATCTGAGAGTAGTTTTGATTTTCATTTCTCTAATTGCTATAAATGTTGAACATTTTTTCATATATTTGTTGATTGATTGTATATCCTCTTCTGAATAGTGTTTGATCAGTTCCTTGGCCCGATTATTGACTGGGTTATTTGTTTTTATGATGTTAAGTTTTTTGAGCGCTTTATATATCATAGAGATTAGTGTTCTATCTGATGTGCTTGTGGTAAAGATTTGCTCCTATTCTGTAGGCTTTCTATTCACCTCACTGATAGTTTCTTTTGCTGATAAGAAGCTTTTTATTTTGAATCCATTGCATTTATTGATTCTTGGTTTTAATTCTTGCACTACAGGAGTCTTGTTAAGGATGTTGAGACCTTATATGACATGATGGAGATTGGGGCCTACTTTTTCTTCCATTAGGTTCTAGGTCTCTGGTTTAATTCGTAGGTCCTTGATCTACTTTGAGTTGAGTTTTATGCATGGTGAGAGGTAGAGGTTTAATTTCATTTTGTTACATGTGGATTTCCAGTTTTCCCAGCACCATTTGTTAAAGAGGCTATCTTTTCTCCAATATATATTTTTGGCACTTTTGTCTAATATGAGATAGCTATAATTATGTGGGTTTGTCTCTGTGTCCTCTATTCTGTACCATTGGTCTGTTTTGGTGCCAATAACATGCTGTTTTTATTACTGTTGCTCCATAGTATAGCTTAAGGTCTGGAATAGTAATGTTACCAGCTTCACTTTTCTTGCTAAGGATTGCTTTGGCTATTCTGGGTCTCTTATTTTTCCAGATGAATTTCATATTACTTTTTCTATTTCTATGAGGAATGTCATTGGGATTTTGATTGGAATTGCATTGAATCTGTATAATGCTTTTGGTATTATGGTCATTTTGACAATATTAATTCTGCCTATCCAAGAACAAGGTAGATCTTTCCAACTTCTAAGGCCTTCTTTAAGTTCTTTCTTTATTGTTCTGTAGTTTTTGTTGTAGAGGTCTTTCACCTCTTTCATTAAGTTGATTCCCAAGTATTTTATTTTATTTTTTTTAGGCTTTGTAAATGGGATGGTTTTCCTTGTTTCTGAGGGTTTGTCACTGATGTACAGAAATTCCTTTGATTTATGGGTGTTGATTTTATATCCTGCTACTTTGCTGAATTCATTTATTAGTTCTAGAAGATTTAGGGTGGAATTATTCTAGGTATAGAATTACATCGTCAGCAAATAGTGATAATTTGCGTTCTTCTTTTCCTATCCATATCCCTTTAATTTATTTTATCTGTCTAATTGCTTTGGCTAGAGTTTCAAGAACTATGTTAAGTAGAAGTGGTAAGAGAGGGTGTCCCTATTTTTTTCTAGATTTTAGAGGAAATACTTTCAATTTTCTCCATTTTGAATGATGTTAGCCTGGGGCTTAGCATAGATAGCTTTTACAATGTTGAGATATGTTCCTGATATCCCTTGTTTTTCTAGTGTTTTGAACATGAAGAGGTGATGTATTTTATCACATGATTTCTCTGCATCTGTTGAGATGATCATATGATTTTTATCTAAGGCTATTGATGTGATGAATTATATTTATTGATTTTCGTATGTTGAACCAATTTTGCATCCCTGGGATAAACCCTACTTAATCATGGTGCACTATCTTTTGATATGTTTTTGTATTTGATTTGCCAGAATTTTATTGAGAATTTTTGCATCTGTATTCCTTAAAGATATTGGTCTGAGGTTTTCTTTCTTTGAAGTGTGTTTGTCTGATTTTGGAATCAGGGTGATATTGGCCTCATAGAATGTGTTTGGAAGTGTTCCCTCTTTTTCTATATCATGAAATAGTTTGAGGAGTATTGGTGTTAGCTCTTCTGTAAAGGTCTTGAAGAACTTGGTTGTGTATCCATCTGGTCCTGGACTTTTCTTGGTTGGTAGGCTTCTGATGGCATCCTGTATTTCCTTGCTTGAAATTGATCTGTTTAAATTGTGCATATGATCCTGATTTAGTTTGGGCCTATCATATGCCTCTAGAAATTTGTCGATGCCTTTGATATTTTCTATTTTCTTGGAGTACAAATTTTCAAAATAATTTTTAATTATCTTCTGTATTTCTGTAGTGTCCATTGTGATATTTCCTTTTTCATCATGAATGTTAGTAATTTGAGTTTTCTCTCTCCTTCTGTTTGTTAGCATGGCTAATGGTTTGTCAATTTTATTTATTTTTTTAAAGAACCAACTTCTTGTTTTGTCAATTTTTTCAGTTGTTTGTTTTAATGTCATTGATTTCAGCTCTGATTTTAATTATTTCCTGTCTTCTACTGCTTCTGGTGTTGATTTGTTCTTCTTTTTCTAGGACTTTGAGATGTAATGTTAGGTCAATTATTTGTTATGAACTAATTAATGAACTCTATGCAATGAACTTTACTCTTAGAACTGCCTGCATAGTGTTCCAGAGATTTCGATATGTTGTATCAGTATTCTCATTTACCTCTAAGAATTTTTAAATCTTCTCCTTGATATCTTTTGCAACCCATTGTTCATTCAGTAGCATATTATTTAGTCTCCAGGTGTTGGAGTAGCTTTTATCTTTTACTTTATCATTGATTTCTAATTTCATTCCATTGTGGTCTTATAGCATGCAGGATAGTATCTCTACTTTTTTGTATTTACTAAGAGTTGCTTTGTGGCATAATATATGATCTAATTTAGAGAAGGATCCATGTGCTGCTGAGAAGAAAGTGTATAAAATATTCTATATATGTCAGTTAAGTCTAAGTTATTGATTGTATTATTGAGTTCTATAGTTTATTTAGCTTTTGTTTGGAAGATTTAGCCACGGGTGAAAGAAGTGCATTAAAGTCACCCAGAATTATTGTGTTGTGGTCTATTTGACTCTTGAACTCTCGGATTTGATTTATGAATGAAGATACTCCATTGTTTGGGGTAGATATATTTATAACTGTTATGTCTTGTTGATGTATGGTTCCCTTACACAGTGTAAAATGTCCATCTTTATTCCTTTTGATTAAGTTTGGCTTAAAGTCTACTTTATTTGATATGAGAATGAAAACCCCTGCTTGTTTACACAGACCATGTGAATGGTACATTTTATCCCAACCTTTCACTTCAGTCTGTGGACATCTTTTCCTATGAGATGAGTCTCTTGAAGGCAGCATATTGTTGGGTCTTTTTTTTTGTCTTTGATTGGTGAGTTTATGCCATTAACCTTGAGGGTTATTATTGAGACATGATTTGTATTTCTGGTCATTTTTGTTTATTTTTGGTATTTAACTTGACTTAGTTTCTCCTTTGGTTGGCTTTTCCTTTATTGTAGTTCTTCCCTTGCAAATTTTCATTGTTGTTTTTCATTTCCTCCTTGTGAAATATTTTGCCAAGAATGTTCTGTAGTGCAGGCTTTCTTGCTGTAAATTCCTTTAGCTTTTTATTTATCATGGAAGATTTTTATTTCATCAACAAATCTGAAGCTTAATTTTGCTGGATATAAGATTCTTGGTTGGCATCCATTATCTTTCAGAGCTTAGTATATGTTGTTCCAGGATCTCCTAGCTTTGAGGGTCTGGGTTGAAAAATCTGCTGAGATCCAAATTGGTCTTCCCTTATGTGTAATCTGATTTTTCTCTCTTTTGGCCTTTAAATTTCTATCTTTATTCCGTTTGCTAAGCATTTTCATTATAATGTGTCTTGGTATAGATCTGTTGTAATTTTGTACATTTGGTGTCCTACAGGCCTCTTGTATTTGATTTTTCCAATTCGTTCTTCATGCTTGGGAAATTCTGTGATATTATTTCATTGAAGAGATTGAACATTCCTTTGGTTTGATTCTCTGAAACTTCCTCTGTCCCAATAAATCTTAAATTTGGTCTTTACCTGTTGGAAGTATGCTCAGAGAGAAAAGAGGATGGGTTAGAAGTTATTGGCAGAATTCTTTTATTAACTGATAATGTGGATGCCAATCACAAAAAGTTTGCTGGAAGCTCTTTTCTTTAATCAATCCTAGACATGCAGGGCACAAATCACTGTTTGCCATAAATACAATATATGTATGAAGGAAAGGTGCTGTATAATTTCATATTCCAATTATCACTAAACAATTGTGCTGTAGGAGTATTTTCATTTAGTTGTGAGCTAGAATTTAGGCTGGAAAAGGTGGATGAGAATCAGTAGCATCTGATCACTGAGTTGTGCTCCAAGAGAATATTGACGTCCAACAATTTGCCTTCCGTTCTTGACTTTGTTGACAAACAGAATGAAAATTGTGAATCTTATCAAATAGAACTATTGAATATGTAATTTTCTACCATCATATTCATGAAATAGCAAGTATAAGATTTTGTTTCCACCATGAAATATACAGACTGAGGGTAACCATGCCCATACAAGTTTTTGAAGTGAAGAGTAAGATTTAAAACATTTTATGAAACTAATAATGCTAGTAAAGACAATTTCTATGATCTAGGTGTTTTACTTAAGGGATATGCCTTAGAAATGTATTTAGTATTTTTCATAGATAACCTTATCAAAATTTTTCATTTTTAGTTATACATGAGAGTAGAGTCCATTTTGATATAATTATACAAGCATGGAATATATCTTATTCCAATTAGGACTCCTTTATTGTGTTTGTTCACAATAATAATGTGATATATTTATATATGTACATAGGAAAGGTATGTCCATTACACTCTTTCCTTTTCTTATCACCCCTCATTTTCCTTTATTCCCCTTTGTTTAATCCACTGAACTTCTGTTTTCCCCTCCTCCTACCCTTTATTGTGTGTTATCTTCCACACATCAGAGAAAACACTTGACACTTGTTTTTTGGGGACTGGCTTATTTCACTTAGAATGATCACCTCCAATTACATCTATTTACCAGCAAATTTCATAAAGCCATTCTCCTTAATGGCTGAGTAATACTCCGTTATGTATATAGACCCCATTTTCTTTATCTATTCGGGTATTAAAGGGCACCTTGGTTGGCTTTATATCTTAGTTGTTGTGTATTGTGCTGCTATAAACATTGATGTGGCTGTGTCACTGCAGTATGCTGATTTTATATCCTTTGGACATATACCAAGGAGTGGGATAGTTGGGTCAAATGATGGTTCCATTCCTAGTTTTCTGAGGAATCTTCATACTGCTTTTCCAGAGTGGTTGCGCCAATTTTCAGTCTCATCAACAATGCATAAATGTACTATTGTCCCAACATCCTTGCCAACATTTATTGTTACTTGTAACTTTGATAATTGATATTCGGGCCAGAGTAACATGGAATCTCAGTGTAGTTCAATTTGCATATCCCTAGTGGCTAGAAATGTTGAAAATTTTTTTATATATTTGTTGACCATCTGTGTTTTTTCTTTTGAGAAGTGTCAGTTTAGTTCCTTTGCCCATTTATTGAGTCAGTTCTTTGTGGTTTTGGTGTTACGATTTTTTAATTCTTTGTATATCCTGGAAATTAATGATCTATCTCCAGTGTAGGTAGCTAAGATATTTTCCCATTCTGTAGGCTCTCTCTTCATGTTTTTGATCATTTATTTTGCTGTGAAAAAGCTTTTTAGTTGATGTTATCCCATTTATTAATTTTTTATTTTAATTCTTGCTCATAAGAGGCTTGTTAAGGAAGTTGGTTCCTGAGCTGATATGTTGGAGTGTTAGACCTACATTTTCTTCTAGTGTGTGCAGGGGTTCTGGACTAATTTCTAGGTCTTTGATCCACTTTGAGTTGATTTTTGTGCAGGGTGAGAGATAGGCATTAAATTTTCATCCTACTACATTTGGATTTCCAGTTTTCCCTGAACAATTTATTGAAGAGGGTATCTTTTCCCCAATATATGTTATTGGCATTGTCTAGTATGAGATAACAATGGTTTTGTGGGTTTGTCTCTGTGTCTTTTATTCTGTTCCATTGGTCTTCATGCCTGTTTTGGTGCCAATACCATGCTGTGTTTTTACTATAGCTCTGTAGTATAATTTAGGGTTTGGTATTGTGATGCTTCCTGCTTCACTTCTCTTGCTAAGGATTGCTTTAGCTATTCTCTTATTTTTCCAAATGAATTGCATAACTGATTTTCTGTTTCTATGAAGAATGTCATTGGAATTTGGTGGTAATTGCATTGAATCTGTATAGCACTTTTGGTATTGTGGCCATTTTGATAATATTAATTCTGCCTATCCAAGAACATGGGAGGTGTTTCCATCTCCTATGGTCTTCTTCAATTTCTTCCTTTAGTGTTCTGTAGTTTTCACTGTAGAGGTCCTCCTCTTCTTTTGTTAGATTGATTTCCAGGTTTTTTTTTTTTTTTCAAACTATTGTGAATGGGATGGTTTTCCTAATTTCTCTCTCAGATAATTCATCATTTGAGTATAGAACACAATTGATTTATGGGTGTTAATTTTGTATCCTGATACTTTGCTGAATTCATTTATGAGTACTAGAAGTTTCCTGGTATAGTTTTTTGAGTCTTCTAAATAGAGAATCATGTCCTCAGCAAAGAGATAGTTTGAGCTCTTCTTTCCCTATTTTTATCTCTTTACTTTCTTTCTTTTGCCTAACTGCTCTGACTAGAGTTTCAAGGATTATGTTGAATAGAAATGGTGAAAGAGAGCATCCTTGTCTTGTTCCTGTTTTTAGAAGGAATGCTTTTAGTTTTTCTCCATTTAGAATGATGGCCTTGGGTTTGTCATATATAGCTTTTACAATGTTGAGTTGTGCTCCATCCATCATTTTTTGTAGTGTTTTAAACATGAATGGATGCTTGTGTTTTGCCAATGCTTTTCTGAACCTATTGAGATAATCATGTGATTCTTGTCTTTAACTGTTTATGTGATGAATTACATTTACTGATTTCTGTATGTTGAACCAACCTTGTATACCTGGGTTGAAACCCACTTAGTTCAGGGTGCACATCTTTTTAATATATTTTTGTATGGGATTTGCCTGCATTTTATTAAGAATTTTTGCATCTATGTGTTCATCAGAGATATTGGTTTAGTTTTGGTATCAGGATGATATTAGCTTCATAGAACGAGTTTAGAAGGGTTCCCTCCTTTTCTATTTCATAGAACAATTTGAGGAGGATTGGTATTAGTTCTTAAAAGGTTTGGTAGAATTCAGCTGAGAATGCTTCCAGTCTTGGGCTTTTCTTTGTTGGTAGGTTTTTGTTGCCTTCTTCAATTTCATTACTTGTAATTTATGTGTTTAGAGTTTCTATACCTTCCTGGTTCAATTTTGGTAGGTCATATGTCTCTAGAAATTTGTCAATGTCTTCAGTATTTTCTATTTTAATGCAATATAAATTTTCAAAATAGTTTCTGATTATCCTCTATTTCAGTAGTGTCTGTGGTGATACTTCCTTTTTCATCACAATTTTAATAATTTGAGTCTTCCCTCTGTCTTATGGTTAGCTTGGCTAAGAGTTTATCAATTTTGTTTATTTTTTTTCAAATAACCAACTTTTTCACTGATTTTTTTGAATTGTTCTTTAAGTCTCAATTGATTTGGGCTCTGTTCTTAATTATTTTATGTTTTGGCATTGATTTATTTTTTTCTTTTTCTAGGACCTCTTATCAAAATATCTTTAAGGGAAGAACACAATATTGGAATTTTAGGCCCATTAAAATCTAGTGAAAATAGCAAATTTTTCTTACTCTTTCCAATTTTGCTGATTGAAGAAAAATAATTGATTATGTATTAATAGGCATACTCATCCAAAATTACATGTAAATGGAAAATTTGAGGAGATACTTTTTTAATTCAAATGCAACCAAGAGTTGCTAAGAATTTTACTACCATAATAGAAGTCCTTGAACTTGCAGCTTTAGAACATAGTGTACTTATCAACATAGGTATCAGATTCAATGCTAAAAGAAGACTTGAGTGAAATGATCAAGGAATTCTGGATCTACAAATTGTCCAGAGATCCACAATTATGAAACTGACGTTGCAGTTACATGCTGCTCATTTCCAATTACAAAATCGTCACTTTTCTTTTAATTAAAAAAACAAATGATAAGACTGGGAAAAGGAACCAGCTGAGTGTTAACTCTCATCTATGGCTCATACTACTCTTCATTGAGCTAGTAAAAGAGAACCTTGTTATTAATTTTAAGCTATTATGGCTTATATTTATTATTTTCAAATTTGTGATGAGACATTTATAAAATTTACATAAAGTTTATGGCCTGAATAAGTGCTGAATGCTAAGTCGTCCTCAAGTGCTGAATGAGTAATGCTAAGTATGGAGTGCCCAAGGAAGGCACTTGAACCAGAAAAAAATGAGTACTGATTTACCTAAGTTATTTATGGAGACCAAATTTATTTTTTTAATTACAATTATTCAGAAATTTACCACAGCTGGTATTTTTTCCTTATATCCATATGCCTACCTGGTTAAAGTTCCTGAATTCAGAAAGTATTTTTGTAGGTAAGACTATATGGCCCCTTCTGCCAGAGATCAGCTTTGTGGTGAGAACATGGCACCCTGCCCGTTTCCTGTGGAATCATCCCAAATAATTTGATTCTACTGAGACAGTGGACCCTGTCCTTAGAATCCTAAAACTAGTTCAATTTATCAGCAAAATTCTGTGTTTTGTGTGCAAGAGAAACAAGAAGGAAATTCTTGTTTAATTTTGTTTTTTATTTTGTTTGCTCTTTCATCAGTCTTCCTATTAATACAGATACACAAACATACATATGTATATTTATATGACATTGCTGTTATTTTCATATTATTATTTAGTAGTAGGTGTTCCTTAAAAGTAAATAAATGTTTCTGATTATTTTTTTCAGCTCTTTTCTTTCTCTCATTTGGTTTTTGATGTCATAAGCTAGACAAAATCTGACTCGTAATTGAATTTCAGAATTGATTGCTTTTAAAAATTAAAAAACAAATTTTCAAAACATAATTTGTAAACATAATCTAATAGTTTGGAAAAAGAACAATGTAGGCTTTTGTAATTTTTAAAATGTTTTGTCCATTCAAAAACATAAATAATAATTATATTTTAATTTTTTTATTAATTTTGTTTAAAAAATTGTTGTAGATAGACACAATACCTGTATTTTATTTAATTATTTTTATGCAGTGCTAAGGATTGAATATAGTGCCTCACATGTGAGAGGCAAATGCTCCATCACTGAGCCACAATCCCAGCCCAATTTTAGCTTTTAATGACCTTTGTATCTCAATGCTTTACCACATCCTTGAGTTTTTAAAATACTTTAAAAAATTTTAAATGCAAATTACATAAAATATTTTTAGAAGTTCATTTTTATGACACCGTTATGGTCTACAGTTCTTTCAAATACTTTATGATTAAATGGATTTTATTTTCACAAACATTTATCTTTCCATTTACCATATTGAACAAATTTTTATTAAAGCTGGAATATTAATAGATATATAAGGCAAACATAGTAGTTTAAAAATATTTAAAATTATATAATATAATTAGAATTATCTCAAACTTGGTTTTTCTAGTAGCTGATGGATACATATCTATGTAGTGCCTCACCTCACTATTATTTCAGTTAGATAAGTCCATATTTTGCTCTTTTATTCATAGAAATATAAACTTGGTCACCCCAGTAAGGGTATTAAGGCAGCCACATTAGGGTACTAATGTCAATGAGTGAGTACTGCAACATGACACTATCAACACTAACTCTAGGGTCTACTATCTCAGTAGGATCAAATTATTTGGGATGATTCCACAGGAAACTGGCAGGGGCTGTGCTGTGTTCTCACCACAAAGCTGATCTCTGGCAGAAGGGGCCATATAGTCTTACCTACAAAGATATTTTTTGATTTCAGGAACTTTAACCAGGTATGAGTATAAGGAAAAAATATCAGCTGTGGTAAATTTCTGAATAATTGTAATTAAAAAAAAAATTTGGTCTCCATAAATAACTTGGGCACATCAGTACTCATTTTTTCTGGTTCAAGTGCCTTCCTTGAGCACTCCATTACCACTCATTCAGCACCTGAGGACCACTTAGTTCTAAATGTTTTATATATGTATTAACTAATTTAATCTTCATAGCAATTCTATAGTATAGGTAGAATTAAAAAATTCATTTTACAAATGATGCAGCATTTGAGGCCCAGATATGTTTAACATTTACAGTTAGTGAATCAAATAGTGGAACTTTAGAATTCAAGCTGTCATGTACTATGCCTAATATACTAAGCCTCAGGATAACAACTACTCTTGACATTTGTGCTGCACATACTATACTAGGCATTGTACTTAGTGCTTTCGGACATTAATTTTATTTCATCCTCATAAGGGCATCATTAGAAAGGCATTATCCTCAGCTGAAAGAAAAGAGATCTATATACACTAAGGAATTTACTACTTGATGTTGTTTTGTGATTTGCACATAGGAAATTTAGAATAATGTCTGATACTGTCTTCCAATTCTATGACTTACTACTCTGTCCAATGTCAATTTTAAAGCTATTAGAATTTAATGGCTAGGTAGACTATATGACAGACCCCTGCCCAGATACCAAGCATCTCTAAGGCCCATGGAAAGCCATGAAAGAGGACACCATATCTCACACTTCAGTGTTTCCCAGTGCATTTTTTCTAGGAACATTAGACCTAAATTACATTAATAGGTATATGTTAAAAAATGTCTTCTTTGATTATATAAATTGGGAAAACATTTAGTTGAATCAGAGGTTGAGATTAGGAACCTAAGGAAATAATTATATATGGTGGACTGTTAAGACTATGTAAAGTCTCCTCTGAGCTCAGAGTAGATTGGAGTTAATTCTTTGATTTTTTTTTAACAAACACTTTCTAAATGATTAAGTTGATACCCAAAGTATTTCTAAATCTGATATGTTAAAAGTATTTTTAAGCAGCTTTTTAAATTTCAAACTAAAGCTATTCTATCCTTTAAGATAGATTGCATTTTTAGTGGCCTAGAATAGATAATACAGAGAGTCACCAGCTTGACATATTCTCATATGGCAGCATTCTGGTTTCCATGTGAAGTTATAATTATTTTTAAAAACTCTACTATGAGGTTTATATATTATATATTAATAGATCATTTTGAAGACATCAGAAACTTCACCAAGTTGTCTAATACAATGACAGCTTTCTTAGGCTAGAACATGAGGAAACTGAAATCTAATAAATATAATGTTGGTCAGCAGAGACTCTGTAGGCCTTTGGATTTTCATTTGTGAATGTTAAAGATCTTTGTCTCCAGATTGTCTTTCTATATTTCTTTCATATTCTCTCTCTCTCTCTCTCTCTCTCTCTCTCTCTCTCTCTCTCAATACACACACACACACACACACACACACACACACACATTCTGACACTGCCCTGGAGCTATGACAACTTATTGGATGATAGCTTCCTTTCATTAAAAAAATGGAAGAATCTATAGTAGCATTTCTAAGCTTTAACTCTACCCCCAGTGATTTATTTAATTGGTTTGTGGTGGAGCGTGATGAACAAACAGTATGTCTTTAAAACTCATCAGATGATTCCATTATTCAACCAGAGTTTAACCCTATAGACCCAGAATACTAAGTTCTCAAGCAAGCCCCAAAGGACTTGTTAAATCACAGATTATTAAGTTCCCAGAGTATCTATAGATTTGGGAGGAGGTCTGGAAATCTGCTATTCCCACATAATGCTAATGCTGCTCTTCAAAGAACCATATTCTGACAATCGTTGTCCCAGATCACTCTCTTCTATTGAAACTTTACAATTTCCTTTTAGTTGTGTGTTTGTTTAATTTGTAGGTAAAAAGGAATTTTTATCAGATAATTTATTATCTTTGATTAATCAAACCAGAAGTAAAGCAAGCATTTATCTTCCCTAGTTTAGGTAAAATCTAGACTCATATTGAATATGGTGTTTACTGTCATGAAACAAAACTCATTTCTTCCCAGGCATGTGTTTTCTTACTTTCATCCAATAAATGGATTCAAATCACAATAATTAAAGCTGTGTAATAATGAAACTAGAGAACTTGAAATTGCAGAGGGCGACAGGAGCTTATCTAATTAAGCAGGAATTACTCTTCCTACTTGTAGAAATCAGAAACTTGAAAGAGGCGGAAGGAGAAAATAGTGAACAGACATATGCATGCATTCACATATGACCAACGATGGACATGATCAAAAACCAGCCTGATGAAAATGGGTGATTTGTGTCCACCGAGAAGCAACTAATGTGAAACAGGAGAATGCCACAAACATCTGGCACAATAATTAGGACTTAACAACACAAGCAATCAGAGGTTATTCAAAGTTCCTGAGCAAAAGGGTCCCATGAGGCAAACCATGTTTCAGCTTTATTGGTCTGGCGGACTGGTTTAAAGATAAACAGAAGTATTTCCCATCACTGCAGGGTATAATAGAGCTGCTGCCTGAAATAACAGATCGCAATAAAGTTTTATTGTTTTGCAAAAAGTCAAAGAATTAACTCCCAAAGAAGACTTCCAGTAGGGAATCACTTTGATTTGTACATGAAATGAAAAATAATAGGACAATTTATAATTTACCACAAGAGCCAGGTAATTTTCTCACTCCATTGGATTCTTTCAAACAAGACACAAAAGTTGACTTAAAGATGACTTAAAGTTTCATATCAGATTGATAGAGATTGTATAGTAAAATCATTAGACAAGGGACCCCTTGATCCTGCATTGAACAACAAATCATAATAGATATTTTTTCTAGTTTGAAGACAGTATAGTTAAATGTAATTTTATTAAAGATCTTTTTCTTAGCCTGATTCATTATCTAGCCAAGGATCTCTGTTTAGGTAAATGTATCATAAAGGCATCTTTTTTTAGCAGCAAAGTAGGAATTTTATTCTTGAATTTTTTTTAAGTTCTCTCTTCAGGTTTTAGGGGAAGATCAATGTTTCTGATTATCTTGTCAAAGAGAGGACTAGCAGAACAAACATCCAAATCGACTATCCAGGAGGCAGCTGAAGTTGGAATCCTGAATGCCAAGAAATGCTGAATGGGCAGTCACCATTAGAAGTGGTGGTTCAACTCCAGAAACTTCTAAGTGCTCTGAGGCAGAGCATATACAGCAAAGCACCAAAATCCAGCAGGGTCAAGGAAAAGCTTTCTACACACAAGAGAGAAGTTCTGCACAACTTCAGTTACAGAGGAAAGGTAGTCAGAAGACTAGGAGAGTTAGAAAACAACAACAACAACAACTTCTCTTTGGAGGAAAGCGTGAGATATATACCTAGGAAGGAAAGCATAGTATGTAGATTTTTTAAGTGACAGTATGAAATAGAGATCAGGTTGTTAGTTCTGTTTTTGTTGTTGTTTCTTTCTTTTTAGATACAGTTTTGTGGTTACAAACTTTGTACATTAGAATCACCCAGGCAGCTTATTAATCAGGAGTCTCACAATACATGAAGATTCTGTGTTTGACCCAGACATCTAGATTCTTAATAAGTACTCCAGATGATTGGAGTTAATCTTTGATGAGTTAATTGATTTGATGAGTTAATTTATTTGATGAGTTAATCTATTGATGAGTTAATCTTTGAAAAAGACTCACATGTGTTCATTTACTGTGTTAACAGTAGAGGTGTGTAGAGGGAAAAAAGCATAGGGGTTTGAGAATGAATGTCTTAGAAGAAAGAAAAATACAAATAAAATAATTTCTAAGTGGCATTGAGGGGCAACAAATTGAAATTCAACATCAGGGATCACATTTGCTGCCTTCTAGCAGGGCTGTCAGTAGAAGATAAACCACACAGAGCAAGTGTTCCAGACATGAACCAAGGGGTTGGTCATTTATTCTAGTTTCTAGGTTGGTTTGATGTCTGATGTTAATGAAACATCTGAAGTTGATTATAATTTCACTGGCAAGTGTTACGTTTTGAAGTTTAACATTTTGGAAAGAATCACTCCAAGAACGTCCTATTTATATCTTTAGCTATTGAACAGGAAAAAAAGGAAAAATTTTTGATGTTTTCCATGTATCTTAGAACATCATGCAATGCTTGACTTTTGCAGAAATTTCTGGTGTGAGTTAATTAGAATACATAAAAAAGTCAGTTAATGGGGTCAGGTAAAAGCAAAAGAGGTTTTCCATTGCAGTTCTGAAATGGGAGAATAACCTTAAAGTTAGTTATCAGCTCCCTCCCACACTCCACAGTACCACTGCCCCTTGGTTTTCTTTGTGGGCTCACATGAACAGCTCTTGAGTTTGCTTTCGTTTTGGTTCTGTATGTCACAATTTACAAAAATATTCTTACTGTTTTATTAATTTTTTAATTTTTAAAATTACTTATGCCAACAGTACTTGGCTTTTTGACAATGGACCCAAGAATTTTGTTCCAGTCCTTTGAAAACTGACTATGCAAATGCACGTGAATTTGTTTATATACAGCAATTTCAATCATTTCACTCCAGGTTCAGAATACAGAACAAAGGAATGCAAGAGAACACAGACAAGGGAAACAATTCATTTGCACTGGAGTGTTACTAATATACATACTTTCGCATAGTTTTAACATAAAAACAATTGGGATTTGTGTTTTGCATATTATTTAACCTTTATCTTATTCTAAAATCTCAGAGAATCTTCAGTAATATTACTTTCCTAAATTCCTAAGTGCATATTAATAAGGTGCTACATCATATTTTATATTTATTTGAATATTGATTAAGTTGCATATAATATGTAATGTTATAGCTAATATTATAGGAAATGTCTTTTTACTGTAAATTCTTATTTTAAATTTTTTTAGAGAATTAGACCTTTCTGTTCTTGTTACTTTTTTTATTTCTTCTGCTCCAGTTCCTGTTTTTATACTGTTCTTGATTTTCTTTTTTACTTGATCTGTTTCCTTTTATATATACAGTTAAGGAATGCCCTTGATGATCATTAAAGAAAGACATAACTTGAGCTAAATAATTTCTGAATAATAATTATTTTGTATGTGATGACTTAGGCAAAAATTTTATCTTAATTTGGGTCAGTTCTTATCTAATTTATGTTTTCTTTCATATATTTCATAACTGTCAATACTAGATAGTTTAAAACTATTTTATACTATTAATATTGAATAATTTCCAAAGAATCAATAATAAATTAAAAACCCAGTTTCCAATTGTTTTCAGTCAGAATGATTAAGTTTTAATATTTATAGTACGTTTTTTTAATTGTAAAAATCATGTAACTTTGATATGGGCATATTGCCAAGAATGTGAAATCTTTATAATAAGACCAAAGCTCCCCTTTCTTTTACTGAATAAATTATTCAACCTGAAAGTAGTTTGTTAGAATTTTGTTCAATTTTAAATAATATTAAATTATAAAATTTAAATAGTATTAAATTTTAATAATTTTCAAGAAATTTATCTCCTTACAACAAAATAACTTCAATTGCTTGACTTTGTATTGAACACTTTATTCATTTGTCTAAATCTGTATTTTTTCATAGAGTTGTAGCTTATGAGAACATCAATAAAAACGACTATTATACGATTAGCCAAAAGGCAGTGACACACGTTTACAACGATGAGATTGAATTTATTGAAATTGATCGATGGGAACAGGAATACCTATATCACAGAGAACTCATTAAGATCCCCATATTTTCACTTTTCCGGAAATGGAAGGCTTTTAGCGTATGGAGGAAGAATGTACGCTCCACGAAAATCAATGAATGTCGAAAATCGCTACAAAAAGATTTGTTCATTGTTCATCCTGTATGTATTTATTAATTGTAATTTAAAGAATTACAGAAAAAGAAAATGTGAATCTATTATAAGTATAGATAGTCTCTGAAATGGAATATTTCACCTTTTTAAGAGAATTCACAATTTTTAACCTGTCTAGTCAATTAGGAGTTTGGCAATCCAGTGGCATTTCTATATTTTAACTATGGTTGCAAAATGCAGAAGTACAACAAGAGAGTTGTACAGGTCCCCTTTGATTAGAAACAGGCTCAAAGTCTTGGATTTGTAATCCCCTTTGTTGTTGATCAGAAAGCTGTATGTCTTTTGAGAACAGTGGATTGGCAGCCCTATTACCTCCCCTCTTCTCTAAAACCTTCTGGACTTAATGGCCCCAAATAATCTGGTACTTGTTTTCATGGGCCAGTACCTCTCAGTAGATCATATAGGTTCCTTTACCATGGATTCAGATAATTGGGGAAAATTTAACTTTTATTTTGAATGATAGGAGATGATAGGAAAAAAAAAACTGCTAAAGAATGTGTGGCCATATTCAAATTTCACTCAGTGAATTTCAACTTACATTAGAATTTTTGTACTTGACTCCTGGGAATAACTGAAATTATTACTGGCACATTCAAGAGTGCTATATCCTCAGCTGTCTGTTTCTATGACACTAAGTCACTACTTTCTCCAATCAAAAGCCTTTAGTTTTCTTTTTACGGTCAGTTCCTTTACTTTGCATAAAGTAATCTGAAAGACTTATCACCATGTTAGTCACACAATCAAGGAATATTCAGGACTACACTTAACACAGATATTAGTGCTAAACAAATATATATACCATCTGGAGTCCTCCATCTCATCCAGCATTCTGAGTTGTGGGAAAATATTCTAGTCGTTGATATAGAATTCAATCCTTACACACATCTACTTTCTTCATTTAAAGATATTTCACTACCTTTTACCATGTCTTGAATACTATCCATATTATAAATTTGTTACTAAACGTGCAAAATAGTTCTCCCTAGAATTGCCTCCAAATCAACTCACTCATCAAAATTCACTCTCTTATTTTGTGTGCTTAAAGTTATCATTATCTCCTGTGCAACATTCATACCAGTGGTGCATTGGCTTTGATAATATCTCCTCTTGAATTGGTTCTAGAGGACTAGAATGTTTTCATGCTTTCAAGCTGCAATTGACATAAATAGCAGTCCCATTTGAAAGAAAAGTGGCACAGAACTGATCACACACACCTGGGATAAGAAGCAGATTTATTGTCAAGAGCCTGACAAGGTTGCTCTGCACAAAGACAGGGATAGCAGCAGCAAGGAGGGAGAGCAGTAGCAACTCCCCCTTGAATGTCACCTTTTATAGACTAGAACCATGGCCATGCACTAGGGGCAGGTTTAGTTTTCCTCTGATCTTGTGGAAGGCAAGTTTGTTTCTTGGGAACAGAGAAAGGCAGTTTTCCTATCTCTCAGAAGGGGGAACAAGGAAATAGGCATGTACCTTTATCTTCTCAAGGAGAGAGCAGGGAGAGACCTGCATATCTCTAGACCTGCATTATCTCAGGCTATTTTCTATTTCTTGGGAATAAGAACAGTATTCATAAAGTGGGGGTGGGGAAAAGGAAGATGGCTGCAATTATGCTAACACCATTGAGATGGTTTGAATACCTGTTAGATGCTAACTCACACTTATCACAAGTCTTATAATTACAACTACTTGACTAGAGTGGCTGATTCTTCTAAACTGGGTTGAAGAAAGAAATATTGAAAGAAGTTGTTCCAGAAATTTTTATTTTTAGACATTTTTCAATAACCAACTTTTTTGGCACCTGTGCCTATATTTTCTCATAACAACTTTATGGATATGACATTTACATACCATAGAATTCACCTTTATAAAGTATATAATTCAATGATTTTTAGTGTATTCACAGAATTTACCAATAATCACTACAGTCAATTTTAGAACATGTCCATTATTCAAAAGAAAAACTCCATTATTCACATTCCCTCTTTCTTCCCAATCCCTCTTTTCTCCCTCACCCCAGCTTTAAGTAACCAGTAATCAATTTTTTTCTCTATATTGCCTGTTCTTTACATTTCTTTTAAATGAAGTCACAATATTTTTGTTTATTTATTTGTTTGGTTTTTTTTTGTGACTGGCACTTTTCACAAAACATAATGTTTTTAAGGTTCGTCTATGTTATAGCATTTCTTTTCATTGGCAGTTTGTTCCTTTGTGTTATTATGCCTATTTATTTGTCCACCCATCTATTAATAGAAATTTAGACTGTTTCCACTTTTCGGCAATTATGAATAATGTTGTTATAAACAATCATGTATAAGTTTTTGTCTGAACATATGTTTTTTATTTCTCTTGGTCATACCTGTAGGAATAAAATTTCTAGGTCATTAGTTACTCTATGTTTAACCTTTTCAAGAAACATAAGTTTTCCAAAACTACTTGTTGCCCACTAAAATTTAAAGTCAAATTTATCCTTGTTTTCTGTCATAGCCTTTTAGATTAATAGATGCTTCCTTCTGTTATAGTTGTGACTGGATATTGTAAAGTCCTTAAAGTAACACAAGAATCTTTATTAGCAAAAACTAATGAAATGTAAGATATTGCCCAGTTGTTTTTACTTGCTCTCATTTTTGTTCTTTAAATAGCAGAAAGACATGTATGTATTTTTAAACTGAAAAAGAAGGTATTTGACAAACTAAATCTGATAATTCAAAGAATTAGTTTACAAAAAAATTTTCAAAAGTGTTTCTACGTAATATATGTTTTTTGTAGTTGTAGCTCAAGTTAACATACAGAGCAGTTTATTTTCCTTATTAACCATTTTTACTATTCACAAGCTTTTATACTTTTAAAATACAGAACTTTTTTTTTTACTAAACAATGATAAATTTTTATTTTCATTCAGTATTTGCGACCAGCTCTTCTTAAAATAAATGAATTGTGTTATCAATTGAGCTTTATGGGACTTTATTATATTGAAAAATGTCACACCTACACCCTGCAGGAGTTCAAGGCTGCACAAGTCGCAAGACTACAAGAGGTAAGAAATTTTGCCTATAAGGATTAAGTTTTTTCCCTATTATTGATATTTTGATGTCACTAATTATGCATATTCATCAATCTCTAGGTGACAGAGCGCCTAGAAGAATTTCGAAATGAGGCAAAAGAAGTGGTCAGGAAGGCATGTCGATTTGCTTTGCGTGCTGCAGGGTTTGTTCCTGATGACTGTGCATTTGAACCTACTGAGAGTATGAAGGGCATGGACCCTGGGTATATTAGAAATGTCTGCTTTCTAAAATATCAGTTCTTCTGTATTCTCCTTGTCCTAGGTTTAAATAATGATCCTTTTTCAGTTCTTTCAAACTGCTTCTTGGTATGTTATAAATTCAATATACTTTGTGGAAGGGGGTAAAATGGTAAATACTGCATCTTCTTGCATTTCTCTCACATAAGTATTGTTGAACTGTACACAGAATATTAATTCATAAGCCTTCTATAGTGGATTCTGGTTGAGACTGTCTTCTTAAATGTATGTCTGGCCTACTGTTGGAGTCAATAGGTTTGTTAAAAATTAGGGACTGAATGGATCTCAAGATTGGACCCAGTTGGCATGGATTATAAAGGATGATAACAATACAGATGGATCAAATGCTTGAGGGTCAAGGTATTCCTGAGAAAGGTAACATGGTCTACTGATCGACTCCTGTTAAGGAGAATGTTAAAAACTATCTATACTATTTAGTTTAATTGAAATCAATTGATAGGAAATTCCTTTGAATAATTAGACTTCTTTGTAGGCTTTAAATGCGTTATGAACCAAAGGATTTTATTGTTTTTACATTTTATTTGTTCTTTCTTTGAATGTATATTGAAAGAAATGGAATTTTTTGTCATTTACATTTTAAAACTTTTAATAATCTGTACATGAATACACATTAGATAAAAGTCTGTGAATTATTAATATATTAATGCAGTATTCTAATCTGATTCAAAATGGGGTTGGGAGGGACAGCAAGGGAGGAAGATTAGGGAATAGGGATGGGAGGGAAAGAGAGGGAGAAGGGGAATACATGAATGGTGGAAGGAGACCCTCATCATTATACAAAATACATGTATGAAGATGTGAATTTGGTGTCAACATACCTTATATACAATCAGAGATATGATAAATTGTGTCATAAAGGTATATTAAGAATTGTAATGCAAAAAATAATAATAAGAGCTCATGTATAATGGCATAATTTGTCATGAACATACTTTATATAAGAAATGAAATTTTTACACAAAAATTCTTGTGTCTTCTGTTGTTCTTAGCTTGCTATGCAAAAATAAGTGGAGTAGGTTTCAGTGATGTGCTGGTTGAGTTGCCCTCTTATGGAGATTCTGAAAAAATGACATATACAGAACAGGCCAGCAAAAGGCATCATTGCATGAGGCTAACATGGTAAATGACTAGTATTTATTTTAAGAAAAATTAGATCATCCATCCTGCTCAAGCTTCATTAAAAATTAAACCTTGGAAGATGAGGAATATGTTAATTTGTATGACTGGAGTAATTATTTTGTTCTGTATGTCAAAACATCTTGTGTCCTACTCAAATATGTACAATGAAAAGTTAAAACCAAAACATAGAGATGTTTTAATGTTTTTAATTTTTTAAAAAAGGCAATGTTCATTTCCAAACATCTCCTTTAAAAAAAAAATCAAACCTGTCACCATAGAGTTCTCTAATAGTTATGAGAATTTAAGGAATATGATTACCTAAATGCATGCTCCAGAAACCCATCCCTTCAACTGCCACTCAGCAAAGTAGCTGCTGGGACAGGCAGGCTGATAGTAAATCCAGGTCTAAGAGCTCCTCTTTGATATCTAAGGCTATGATTCCCTCTGGCCTAGCCTGGAACAACTCCCTGCAATAAAACAAGTTGTGCGAAGGAGAATCCAGGCACACAGAGATTTGTGGACCTCCGCAAGTAGGTTAGGAGGGCCTGCTCTAATGCTGGGTGACCAGCACCCCGCTAGGGTAGGTTCCTGCTCAGGAGGTGTGAGCAGCCTGGGAATTAAAAAGTCTGAAATAGTAAGATATAAAGCCGGAGCCAGAAATTAGATAAAAAGGGGAGCGCATCTGATGGGAGCTGGAAATGAACAACTGAAAATTGCCCTGATTCTTTATTTAAGGAGGAGTACATCAAAGGCAGGAATAAGGTTTCAGGGAAGGAGTCTTGCTTCTCAGTGTGGCAGAGTCTTGCAATAAACAGGTTGATTGGCATTTTGACAAGCCACACCCACTTCCAGAGTCTGCATAGCTCCAGTGGGTCATTCCATCTCTGATGCTGTGCTGAACTTGTGATGGAGCTAGGTAGGAAGCCACATGAACCAGGCAGTCTCAAACCAGCAGGGTTGCTGCTGGGAGTTCTGATACTCTACTTTACTGCCTCATGGTTTCAACATTGTTTTAGTTCACACACAGTGCATGGATGACTTCCTGCACTGCTCCATCCTTTTGGTCACTAAGGAACTATGGCAAACTGGAAAATCACATAAAGTTCCACCCTATCCCTAAGGCAGCTTTTACAACTGGGAGCCTGGAAGGGAAGTGTTCCTCCTAGTACCTCACCAGGGAACTTGCTATTAGCTGTGCCATCTGCTTACCTAGCTCCATCTTCAACTTGACTATTTCAGAGTTTAAAAGTCCATCATTTTAAAGCCTTATGATCACAAATAACTCTTACAAACAAAATCACCGAAGATTATCTGAAAAATTGTGAAACTATAAAGCATTGATTATTACTATTTGGTGTTCACTAACTTAATCTAACAATTGAAACCACTTATTTAATGTACCTTAATTGTGTACTCTTTTATATATGAAAATGTCTGCATCAATGAAAGTCAGTGAAGCTGTCTCAAAGGTCACCATCAGGTCCTAGAGATACAAGAAACCCTAAAGCTCCATTTAAGCAAACTAAAAAAGTTATTCTAAATGTAACAGTTGTTGTATACATTAAGTTTTTCTTTAAAACACTTAAAAAATCATATAGCCCTTTGGCTAGATGAGCTACGTGCATTTTCCTTAATAGCTATATTGCTCATTAAATAGACTATGAAGAGTTAGAACACCTAGCTAAAAACTGATGTTGCAAATTGAATATAATTGTGTTCTAAATGGAAGAATGTCTAAGAAAAACTCTTCTGGACAATAAATCTCTGATGTTATAATATAATTAGGTCACAACTCAAGGAGAAATTATATTTTAAAATTTAAATACTTGCTTTAGAGTCACGATCAAAAATATATTGTGATTATAGAGAACTGAAACAATATTTACTTTTCTTTTCAAGCTTTATCTATCTAAATGATTATTTAATTGAGAACACACTGCATATATTAACAGTAAATTCTGCTAACTCTCTTCTGAATTATCTTACTGATAAACTGAAAAGAACACCTTCAGCAGATGTCATTCAGAAATGGATTACTGAGGAGAAGCCTGAAGTCACTGACAAAAAGGTATATTCAGATCAAACTAAGAATCATTATCAACACTTATTGATGAGTTCTTACTATAAATCATGCTATTTTCTGTATACTAGAAAAATAGAGAAATTTTCTGTTGAATATGTTTCTATTGAAGTATTTGTTGTTAGTTTTATTTCTATTGAGTATATGAATTCCACTTCTATTTAAATATTATCAACTTTGTTGTATACATTATTAATGTTTTCCCAGTTTATTGTCTGCCTTTCCATTTTGTTGATAAGTGTTTTTATAGGAGAGACATTTTATGATACTATATCATCTTTAAATATTTACCTTTTATCTTTTCTTTTCACATGCCATGGTTATAAATTCAGCTAATTATATAAACTTAAGTTTACATTTCTTTGTCTTAATTTATGCCTTGGTACTAACGTCTTTATAACACTGCAAATATGCTCATTTTAGGGGGCTCCTGTAGTGGAAAAGCAGGAAGAAGATGAGTCTCTTGTTCCCATGTTCATCACAGAACTGATTTTGACAGTCCAGTCACTACTCTTTGAGCCTTCAATGGAAGATTTTCTGGTGTGCTTCTTTATATAATTTCTGCATTATGTACACATTTTCTGGAAAATAAGCAACTGCTTTACTATCAAAAGATTGGCAGGACTATTATCACTTCTCCAAAACAGAGGAAAGCATTGTTCTTTCACAGCATTCCCTATACATAAAATCTATCTAAAAGTATAGCACATTTTCTTTAACTTGAGGAAAATTAGGAGCTTGGTAAGGTACACCATCAAGAGGACATGTTCTGGACTGGGGTTGTAGCTCAGTGGTAGAGCACTTGCCCAGCACGTGTGAAGCACTGGGTTCGATCCTCAGCATTATGTAAAAATGAAATAAAGATATTGTGTGTCCACCTACAACTAAAAAAAAATATTAAAAAAGAGGACATGTTCTACATAAACTTTATAACGGACTATAGGCATCCCTCTAATAAGAGTCCAAGAAATCATTCTTGCAAACACCATTTTTAAAATCTTTTTAAAAGCATTCTGCATCTGTGGGAACTTAATTGTTTTAGTTATTCATTGCTCTGTAACAGATTACCACAAATTTTGCAGCTTAAAACAATCATCATTTTTCTCAGTTTCTATAGGCCAGGAATCTGGGAACTTGCTAATTAGCTCATCCTCTGCTTTAGGACCTGTCCAGGCTGTAGTTCAGGTGTCAGCTGAGACTGAGGTCTTTTTTATCCCACACTTGATTGGGAAGACTCTACTTCTGAGTTCCCTCAGATTGCTGGAAGGATAGAGCTCTGTCCAGCTATTGGACCAAGATCCCCATTTTTTGCAGATGTCAGCCAATGATGACCCTTAGATATAAGAAGTACCCTGTAGTCCCTTGCTATATGACCCCTTCTATAGGCAGTTCATAACATAGCTCTTGTCTCTTCAAGGTCTGTTAGAGAATTTCAGGAAGCCCAATCTCTCCTTTGAAGTCTTTCCCTTGATTCAGTCATGTCTACCCAGGATAATCACGTTTTTTATTAACTCAGAATCAGTTTATTTTGGACCTTGATTCTGTCTGCAGAATCTTTCTGCCTTTGCCACATAATGTAACCTAATCCCTGGAGTTATATCCCTTTATAATCATAGGTCTACCCACACTCAAGAGCAGGGCATTATATAGGTAGGTGTGTGTGTATACAGTGGTGAGCAAGAATCTCAGGGGCCATCTTATTTTGTCTACCACATTTGTGTACATGTGTAGATTAGTAAACCAATCAGTCCATATTTTCTGTTGTTAACTGGTATATATACTATAGCGCAAAAGCACTAGTACTTGGGATCTGTAGATTTTAGTCTTGGCTCTACAATTAATAAGCACCCTGGGGTTTAGTTTCTTCATTTTTAAGATGAGAAGGCAGATGAGTTTTTGGGTTGCCTCCTCTTGCAGCAGTCTATGATTCTGTAATTTATGAGATAGGATATTTTAAGACATTTACAATGACAGGCAGACTGATAAGCTCCTAGTGTCTGGAACTGCTCTTGGGAGGTCCCAAGCAGAGAAGCACTGAGCTCCTATGTTTTCTTCTGGCCACAAAACTCATGTCCTTCACCTGGGATGCAGGTACCCCTGTGTTACAAGTGACACAAGGAAGCTGTCCCCAGCAAGCAGTTTGTTATCTTTACTCCCAAGTGACAGGCCTCAAAAAACTCGACACTCTTCTCATTTTCTGTCGTAGAACTCTGCTTCACATATAGTTATTTTTAATTCCTACACATGACTGAGCTCTGGGAATAATCTGCAAGTTCATGTGTTCATATCAACATAAGATTTTACTTCACATACCCAAAATTGGAAGTGTAAATAAGATTTTCATTCATGAATTTTCTCCCTCCCCCCAAATTATTTTGGTCATTAGTCTTAATCATCTTCATCTGGGTTTCAAATACACATGCATATATAGGACTGCAAGAAATTATATGCTTTAAATTTTTTTAATAATGACTCACTCTTTCTATTCCTTTATTTTTATTTATTTATTTTTATGGTTTTCTGAGGTTTGAACCCAGTGCTTCACACATGCTAGGCAAGTGCTGCACCACTGAACTACAACCCCAGCCCAGAAAATTATATGCTTCAGTCATGACATTGTTCTTGCTTAGGTTATCAGTGTATTGAATTCTTGATTCAGTATTTACTTTTCAATTTTCTTCTTGTGTTTGACAGATCTCCTATTGCATGTGATTTTATTTACTGCTTTCACCTCATGAAATAGACTCTTGGTTAAATTCCCCTTGGTTCTCTTCTGTATCTACATTTTTTTCTTTCCCATCCTTCTTTTCAAGATCTTTTCTGTCTGACCCTTGATCGATGCTTTCCTAAAGTGTTCCCTCCTCTTCACACACTATGAATTTTTCTTAGATGCTCTTTTCCATGCCTATTGTTTTAACTTCTAGGTTACTGACTCATAAGTATATATTTATATCCAGTAGTTTTTTCTTAACCCCCAGACTTAGAGCCAACTGCAAATGTCCACCAAAATGTTCCATGATCAACCTCTAATTCACCAAAATTAACTAAATTATCAACTTCTACCAAAACTTGCTCCTTCCATGCTTTTGCCATCTCAATGAAAGGCATTATTCAGCTGCCATGTCAGAGATCTGGGAGATAGCTTAGATTCTCCCTTTGCTCCCTGAGGTCCAGTCACCAGGTTTTATGTGGAGCTTTAGTTGTTCTCTCACTCAAAACCTCATCATCTCTCTCTGGCCTGACATAATAGTCTGTTTCGATTTGCTTGTTTCTCTTCCCCATTTTCCACATTTCTGTTAGCAAGTCATTCTCATAGGCAAAGCTAATCATGTCATTTTCCTGCTTAAAATTTCTCCATTACCTATGGTAGCATTTTTCAAAGAGTGCTCTGTGAGATGTTGCTAGGCATTCTAGGAGAAAAGGGGTTATGATACATTTACATATTAACCGATGTGAAAGTCCTGTTTTGTGTGTCCTGAGAAGACTCCTGTTTCCTCAGTTCTTGTCTTCTTGAAATATTTAAGTCAAGAGAATTAGAGAATAAGCATAAAGTATTTGTTTAGTTTAATGGAGGTAAGCTCTAGGAGAGCCTTGCCTCCCTGTAGAATAGACTCCCTCCCAGAGAAGAAAAGACCTAAGGCTTTCCACAGGAAGAGTTTTGTTTTATAGGTACTAGTGATTGAATCCAGGGGTGCTTTACCTAGTGACCTACATCCCCAGTCCTTTTTATTGTTTGTTTTGAGGCAGGGCCTCACTAAGTTATCCAGGCTAGACTCAAACTTGTAATTCTTCTGCCTCAGCTCCCAAGTGACTGATTACAAGTGTCACCACACTCCACATACTGGGTTTTTATACTTGGTCTTGGAATCTCCTTCCTCTTCAATGATGAACTAACTTGCTGAGGTGACTGTGCTTTGGGGGCCATGGCCTACTGCCCTGTGCTGGCTTCACATGTTGGAAAGTTTACATTGATATCCCAGAAAAACCTACCCAAGTTTTAAAGCCATAATATAAATTACAGTGAATCAGGATCTGGCAAGCAGTGCCTCTCTGCATGTTTTGAAGTTGGAAGTCTCTTAAACTGGCTATACTCACTTCTTCTAGTTTAAGAAGGTAGTACCTGAGCAAGAAGAAGGAAGGTTTGTGGGTGGAATTTCCTGTCCTCTGAGGAAGAGTTATTTTTCATCACTCAAGGTGGGGAGAGCCCTATGTTTCCTTCCCCTACCTGCCTGCTCACATCCACCTATCTCTTTACCTGTGTTAACACATCTGCCACACACTGTTTGTCCACACTGGCTCTGTGCTCCAACACCTCTTGGTGGGGGCCCCTTCATACACAATGACAGAGAGAATGGGACTCCTAGGAGTTATGTAATCTTGGCAAGCTCCAGCTCATATTTTAAGACTCATCAAGAAGTACTTTAACTAATTTTCTTTAAGGTATTTGTTCTAAATTATAAACTAATCCACGCTCATTGAAGAGAATTTGAAAAACACAAAGATCATTAAAATCATCCAAAATCTTGTCAGAAATAGAAATAACCACTGTTTTTATTGTTTCCAGCATACTTACTTTATCATGAGATTATATACATAGATGTAGATACATTTTTAAATAGGGATGATATCATACATCAGTTCTCTCTCTCTAACTTAACATTATATCATAAACTTTTTCCCATGACATTGACCAGTTTCTGAAGACATCATTTTGAAAGGGTATGGAATTTTCCATTGTATAATGTACCATGACTTGTATAACCATTCTATTCATTTTGAATACTTCAGTATATCTTTTTTATGTAAATTTTTTATTTATATATGACAGGAGAATGCATTACAATTCTTATTATATATATAGAGCACAATTTTTCATATATCTGGTTGTATTCATAGTATATACACACCAATTCGTGTCTTCATACATGTACTTTGAGTAGTAATAATCATCACATTCCACCATCATTAATTACCCCATGCCCCCACCCTTCCCCTCCAACCCCTCTCCCCTATCTAGAGGTCGTCTATTCCTCCCATGCTCCTGCTCACTATCCCACTATGAATCAGCCTCCTTATATCAAAAAAAGGTTCAGCATTTGTTTTTTTGGGATTGACTAACTTCACTTAGCATTATCTTCTCCATCTCCATCCATTTACCTGCAAATGCCATGATTTTATTCTCTTTTATTGCTGAGTTATATTTCAATGTGTATATATGCCACTTTTTTTAATCCATTCATCTATTGAAGGGCATCTAGGTTGGTTCCATGGTTTAGCTATTGTGAATTGTGCTGCTATAAACATTGATGTGGCTGTGTCCCTGTAGTATGTAGTCCTTTGGGTATAGACCAAGGAGAGGGACAGCTGGGTCAAATGGTGGTTCCATTCCCAATTTTCCAAGGAATCTCCATACTGCTTTCCATATTGGCTGCACCAATTTGCAATCCCATCAGCAGTGTATGAGTGTACCTTTTCCTCCACATCCTTGCGAGCACTTATTGTTGCTTGTATGCATAATAACTGCCATTCTGATTGGAGTGAGATGGTATCTTAAGGTGGTTTTAATTTGCATTTCTCTAATTGCTAGTGATGATGAACATTTTTTCATGTTAATTAATTATGCATCATCTTCTGAGAAGTGTCTTTTTATGTCCTTGGCCCACTTATTGATTGGGTTATTTGTTTTTTTGGCGTTTAGATTTTTGAGTTCTTTATAAACCCGAGTGATTAGTGCTCTATCTAATGTGTGAGGGGTAAAGATTTCCTCCCAAGATGTAGGCTCTCTATTCACCTCACAGATTGTTTCTTTTGCTGAGAAGACACTTTTTAGTTTGATTCCATCTCATTTAGTGATTCTTGATTTTAATTCTTGTGCTACAGGAGTCTTATTAAGGAAGTTGGTGCCTAACCCCACATGATGGAGATTCTTCTATTAGACGCAGGGTCTCTAGTTGTATTCCTAAGTCCTTGATCCATTTTGAGTTGAGTTTTGTGCATGGTGAGAGATAGGGATTTAATTTCATTTTGTTGCACATGGATTTCCAGTTTTCCCAGCACCATTTGTTGAAGAGGCTAACTCTTCTCCAATGCATATTCTTGGCATCTTTGTCAAAAAAAGATAATTGTAGTTTTGTGTGTTAGTCTCTGTGTCTTCTATTCTGTACCATTGGTCTACCAGTCTGTTTTGGTGCCAATATCATGCTGTTTTTGTTACTATTGCTCTGTAGTATAGTTTAAGGTCTGCCACCTGCTTCACTCTTCCTGCTAAGGATTGCTTTAGCTATTCTGGGTCTCTTATTTTTCCAGATGAATTTCATGATTATTTTTTCTATTTCTATAAGGAATGCTTATTGGGATTTTTAGTGGAATTTCATTAAATCTGTATAGTGCTTTTGGTAGTATGGTCATTTTGATAATATTAATTCTGCCTATCCAAGAGCAAAGTAGATCTTTCTATCTTTTAAGGTCTTTTTTGATTTCTTTCTTTAGGGTTCTGTAATTTTCTTTACATAGACCTTTCACCTCTTTTGTCAAGTTGATTCCCAAGTTTTTTTTTTTTTTTGAGGCTATTGAAAATGGGGTAGTTTTCCTCATTTCCATCTCAGAGGATTTGTCACTGATATACAAAAATGCCTTTGATTTATATCCTGCTACTTTGCTGAATTCATTTACTAGTTCTAGGAGTTTTCTGGTGGAACTTTTAGGGTCTTCCAGCTATAGAATCATATCATCAGCAAATAGTGCCAATTTGAGTTCTTCTTTTCCTATGTATAACCCTTTAATTTCTTTCATCTGCCTAATTGCTCTGGTCAGTGTTTCAAGGACTATGTTGAATAGAAGTGGTGAAAGAGCACATCCCTGTCTTGTTCCAGTTTTTAGAAGGAATGCCTTCAATTTTTCTCCGTTTAGAATGATGTTGGCCTGGGGCTTAGTGTAGATACCTTTATGATGTTGAGATTATGTTCCTGTTATCCCAAGTTTTTCTAGTGTTTTGAACATAAAGGGGTGCTGTATTTTGTCAAATGCTTTTTCTGCATCTATTGAGATGATCGTATGGTTCTTATCTTTAAGTCTATTGATGTGATGAATTACATTTATTGATTTCTGTATGTTGAACCAATCTTGCATCCCTGGGATGAATCCCACTTATCATGGTGCATGATCTTTTTGATATGTTTTTGTATCCGATTTGCCAGAATTTTATTGAGAATTTTTGCATCTATGTTCATTAGAGATATTGGTCTGAAGTTTTCTGTTTTGTTTGTTTGTTTGTTTTGATGTGTCTTTGCCTGGTTTTGAAATCAGAGTGATATTGGCCTCATAGAATGAGTTTGGAAGTGCTGCCTCTTTTTCTATTTCCTGAAATAAATTGGAGAATATTGGTATTAGTTCTTCTTTAAAGGTCTTGTAGAACTTGGCTGTGTATCTGTCCAGTCCTGGGCTTTTCTTGGTTGGTAGACTTTTGATGGTGTCTGCTATTTTGTCACTTGAAATTGATCTATTTAAATTGTGCATATCATCCTGATTCAATTTGGGCAAATTATATGACTCTAGAAATTTGTCAGTGCCTTCGATATTTTCTATTTTATTGGAGTACAGGTTTTCAAAATAATTTCTAATTATCTTCTATATTTCTGTAGTGTCTGTTGTGATATTTCCTTTTTTTATCACGTATGTTAGTGATTTGAGTTTTCTCTCTTCTTCTCTTCATCAGCATGGCTGAGGATCTGTCAATTTTATTTATTTTTTCTAAGAACCAACTTTTTGTTCTGTCAACTTTTTCAATTGTTTCTTTTGTTTCAATTTCATTGATTTCAGCTCCGATTTTTATTATTTCTGTCTTCTGTTGCTTTTGGTGTTGATTTGTTCTTCTTTTTCTAGGGCTTTGAGAAGTAATGTTAAGTCATTAATTGTTGACTTTTTCTTCTTTTAAGGAATGAACTCCATGCAATGAATTTTCCTCTTAGAACTGCTTTCATAGTGTCCCAGAAATTCAGATATATTGTATCTGTGTTCTCATTCACCTCTAAAAACTTTTTAATCTCCTCCTTGATGTCTTCTGCAGCCCATTGTTTATTCAGTAGCATATTATTTAGTCTCCAGGTGTTGGAGTGGACTTTATTTTTTATTTTGTCATTGATTTCTAATTTCATTTTGTTATGATCTAGTAAAATGCAGGGTAGTATCTCTACTTTTTAATATTTGCTAAGAGTTGCTTTGTGGCATAGTATATGGTATATTTTAGATAAAGATCCATGTGCTACTGAGAAAAAAATATATTCTCTTGTTGAAGGTTGGAATATTCTATATATGTAAGTTAAGTCTTAAGTTATTGATTGTATTATTGAGTTCTGTAGTTTCTTTGTTCAGCTTTTGTTTGGAAGATCTATCTAGTGATGAAAGAGGTTGTTAAATTCACCCAAGGGGCTGAGGATGTAGCTAAGTTGGTAGAGTGCTTGCCTACCATACAAAAGGCCCTCAGTTCAATCCCCAGCACCACAAAAAAAAAAAAAAAAGAAAAGAAAAAATCCACCCAAAACTATTGTGTTGTGGTGTACTTGACTCTTGAACTTGAAAAGAGTTTGTTTGATGAACATAGCTGCTGTGTTGTTTGGGGCATATATATTTATAATTGTTAAGTCTTGTTGGTGTATGGATCCCTTGAGCAGTATGTAGTGTCTTTCTTTATCCTTTTTGTTTGACTTTAGTTTGAAGTCTACTTTATTTAGATATGAGGATGGAAACCCCTGCTTGTTTCCACAGTCTATGTGAGTGGTATGATTTTCTCCAACCCTTCACCTTCAGTCTGTGAATGTCTTTTTCTATGAGATGTGTCTCTTGGAGGCAGCATATTGTTGGGTCTTTTTTTTCCTTTCTTTTTCTTTTTTCAAATCCAATCTGCTAGTCTATGTCTTTTGATTGTTGAGTTTAGGCCATTAACATTCAGGATTATTATTGAGACATGATTTGTATTCCCAGCCATTTTTGTTTATTTTTGGTATTTAACATGACTAGGTTTCTCCTCTGATTAGATTTTCCTTCAATGTAATCTCTCCCTCTGCTGATTTTCATCATTGTTTTTCATTCCTCTTCTTGGAATTTTGCTGAGGATGTTTTGTAGTGCAGGATTTCTAGTTGTAAATTCTTTTAACTTTTGTTTATCATGGAAGGTTTTTATTTTATCATCAAATCTAAAGTTTAGTTTTGCTGGAAATAAGATTCTTGGTTGGCATCCATTTTCTTTCAGAGCTTGGTATATGTTGTTCCATGATCTCCTGGCTTTGAGGATCTGGGTTGAAAAATCTGCTGAGATCCAAATTGGTCTCCCCCTATATGTGATCTGTCCTCTCTCTTGAAGCTTTTAGGATTCTATCCTTATTCTGTTGCTAGACGTTCTCATTATAATGTGACTTGGTATAGATCTGTTGTAATTTTGTACATTTGGTGTCCTGTAAGCCTCTTATGTTTGGTTTTTCCAATTTCTTCTTCATGCTTGGGAAATTTTCTGATATTATCTCATTGAAGAGATTGTGCATTTCTTTGGTTTGAAACTATGTGCCTTCCTCTATCCCAATAACTCTTAGATTTGGTCTTTTGATGCTGTTCCATAATTCTTGGATGTTCTGTTCAAGGTTTCTAACTTTCTTCACTATATGATCAACTTTATTTTCCAGATTGTATATTTTGTCTTCATTATCTGATGTTCTTTATTTCAAGTGATCTAGTCTGTTGGTTATGCTTTCTACTGAGTTTTTTATTTGATTTATTGTATCCTTTATTTCAAGGATTTCTGGCTTTTTTTTTTTCGGGGTCACTATCTCTCTCTTGAAGTAATGTTTTGCTACCTATATTTGCTCTCATATTTCATTGTTGGAGTGATCAATTTTTGCTTGTATTTGCTCATATAAGTCATTCTTTAATTCACAGATCATTTTAATTATGAACCTTCTGAACTCCTTCTCTGACATTTCATCAACTTTGTTGTCCATAGGTTCTGTTATTATAGTGTCCTGATTTGTTTGGGGCACTTTCCTCTCTTGTTTTTTCATGTTGTCTATGTGTCTTCCTTTCTTGCAGTGTGGATCTGAGATATTACAGTTTCATCTCTATATTCTTGTAGTACCTTTGCAGATTATCTGTAACTCACCTTGATGTTTGGCTTCCAGACCCTGCTGGTGTCCCTCAATGGATGTTACTGCGTCCTGTGTCAGTTGGAGTGGGTGGATCTGGGCCACTGGGCTTGATCTCCCAAGGTAGGCTGCTGGTAGGAAGGGGTGGTCTTATTCCAAAGGCTAGACTCAGGCAGTGTCTGCCCTGCCGGGGGAGGGGTAAACCTGACTTAGTGAAATCCTGGATCCCACATGGGCTGTTGTGAGCCATCTAGAATGAATCTCAGCTTTGGGGTAGTGCACTGGTCAGAAGGGGTGGTCCTGCACCAGAGGCTAGGCTCTGGTGAGTGTCTACCCTGCCTAGAAAGGGGTGGACCCAGCCTGCAGGGCCCAGGGTGGGCCCTGCAGAGGATGGTGTGGGTGGATCTGGGCTGCTGGGCTTGACCTCCCAAAGTTGTCTGCTGGTAGGAAAGGATGGTCTTATGCCAAAGGCTAGGCTCTGGCAGTGTCTGTCTTGCTGGGGGAGGGGTGAACTGGGCCTACTGAAATCCTGGATCCCAAGTGGGCTGTCTGGGCTGGATCTCTCTGCTCTCGGGGTAGTACACTGGTCAGAAGGGGTGGTCCTGCCACTTCAGTATATCTTTAGTTATTATTATGAGTAATACTGTATTGAATGTACTTGCACAAATCTTTGTTTACATGTCTAAGATTTTTTTTTTTAAATCTCAGGTTATATATTTTTTCTTTGTGGTACTAAGGATTGAACCTAGGGACTCACACACACTAAGCAAGTCTCCATCTCTGTACATCCCTAGCCCTAGATCTCTAAAATAGAAATTACTACTCAAACAACTTCTTCTCACCATGCCCCCACACACATTCATTCTCCTCCTTCTCCTTCTTGGTAGTATTTTTTCTAAATTGCCCAGGCTGACCTGGAATTTGTGATACTCCTGCTTCAGCCTCTGGAACAGCTGGGATTACAGGCATAGGCTACCAGCCTTGAACACACAAGTCCTCCTTTCTCTGCCAACAATCTAAATTTATAGCCCTTCCTTTAAACTTTCCTTTGGCATTCCTTCCTTATGACCCTCTGGTGTTTTGTTCACACTTTGAATGTGGATCTCTTTATAATGTGCTACATTTTTTTAAAAAATTTACCTCTTTCTCAATTAGAAAATATGTGTCCTAAGCAGGACTGTGTTTTCCAATTCATCAAAGAATCAACACAACATCTGGCCTGGTTGATTGAGTTATTCATGTTTAGTAATTCAGAATATTCATAAATATAATCATTTTTCTTTACATTTATGTTTATGCTTTTCTCTCTAACAGGATTGTATTTCGGATTCAGTTGATAATTTTCAAAACACTGTGTTATCAGTTCCTAATCTCGTGCCTGATACGTATTTTGATGCTTTCACCAGCCCTTACATTAACAACAAACTTGAAGAAAAAACTTGTGGACCTGGGCCAAGTTTATCATCTGTGTTTGATGATGATAAGAATTATCACATAATTGTCTATCAAATAAAGGTAAATTTACTTTTACTAAAACTGTTTTATATTTTCAATTTTTAAGAAATTGAGTAATATATTTTCTTTCTGTCTCATCTTTAAATATTTTATTTGTGAAAATTGGAATAAATGTAATCTCTACATAGTAAAATTCGAAAATAATGTTGATACCTAAAATATTGCCCTGTTAAGCAAGAGATAACTTTTTAATAGCATTAAAATATCTGGCAAAGCAGTTACATATCATTAGCAATCTATATGCATGTGCTTCTAGTGAGGCAATAATGGCTATTGAGAATTCTTACAGACACAAGCAGAACCTGGATGACTTACCAGCTAATACAATATTTTTAATTGAAGTCATTTCCTATTAAATGTTTTGTGCTTTATAAAAGTATAATGTAATTATTTGAGACTCATTAGAAATGTAATAATATCTCTTGATAACTCTTCAAAAGCACTGTATCAAGTATACTTTGAACATAGCATTTCATATGCTAACATTTTTTTTTAAATTTTTTATTGTTGGCTGTTCAAAACATTACATAGTTCTTGATATATCATATTTCACAATTTGATTCAAGTGGGTTATGAGCTCCCATTTTTACCCCATATACAGATTGCAGAATCACATCAGTTACATATCCATTGATTTACATATTGCCATACTAGTGTCTGTTGTATTCTGCTGCCTTTCGTATCCTCTACTATCCCCCCTCCCCTCCCCTCCCCTCCCCACCCCTCCCCTCCCCTCTTCTCTCTCTGCTCCCTCTACTGACATTCGGGAAATGGATGGCATTAGAGCAGATTATGCTAAGTGAAGCTAGCCAATCCCTAAAAAACAAATGCCAAATGTCTTCTTTGATATAAGGAGAGTAACTAAGAACAGAGTAGGGTCCAAGAGCATGAGAAGAAGATTAACATTAAACAGGGATGAGAGGTGGGAGGGAAAGGGAGAGAGAAGGGAAAATGCATGGAAATGGAAGGAGACCCTCAGAGTTATACAAAAGTGCATACAAGAGGAAGTGAGGGGAAGGGAAAAATAATATAAGGGGGACAAACATATGCTAACATTTTCAGCTTAAATGTCCCAACTTTTAAAAACAAAAGCACATTTACAGAGAATATTGATGTGAGAAGGGAAAAAGCAGCACTATTCTTTGGTTTAATTGCCAAGATATCAGGAGGATTGCAAGTTCAAAGCCAGCCTCAGCAACTTAGTGAGATCATGTCTCAAAATAAAAAATAAAGAGCTAGGGAGGTAGCTCAGTGGGTTCAGTCACCCATGAAGAAGAAGGAGGAGGAAGAGGAGGAGCAGCAGCAGCCAGTTGCTCAGATATGGAATTAAGCAAGGTGCATTTCACCTGATTAATGAATTTTTAAAAATGTGGTATATATTCACATTGGAATACTCTGGCCAGATAATGAAATCCTATTCTTTACAAGAACACTGATGGAATTGGAGATCATTATGCTGAGTAAAATAAACCAGACACAGTAAGATAAGGACATGTGATCTCCCTCTAAAAAGATTGATCTCATAGAAGTTACTAGAGGTTGGGGAGAGCAGTGGGGAGGGAGGGCTAGGGAAAGATTGATCAATGGGTATAAGTTACAGTTAGATAGAAGGAAGAAGTACTGGTGTGCTATTGCAGTATAGGGTGACTACAGGTAACATTGATGTACTATGTATCTCCAAAAGCTAGAAGAAAGGATATTAAATGTTTTCACCATGAAGAAATGATACATATGGAGGAGGTTAACTATATCTCCTAACTTAATAGTTAACCTAACTTAATCTAAACATAACATGGTACCTCGTTAATAATGTCCAATTTTGTCTTTATGTTTTCAATTAATAATAAAAATGAAATGAATATGCAAAGTATGATGAGAAACAAGATATTTATATAAGTTCAGAGCTTCTCTTCATAGCATATTTAGTGATTTCAAAGGGGAAAGTAGTATGAGTTTACAATGATAAGCCTAGCAGATGCCTCTGTAACTAATCTGTTAACATTACAAATAATCACACAAACTCACATTATGTATCTTTTGATAGGATGCCCTGAAAACACACATAATTTTGTGATATTATAGCCAGAAATATATAGCTGAATCTAAACATTAGGAAACATAAAACACAAATGCATATAGACAATCTTAAAAAATGTAAAGGGCATGAAAAAAAAAATAAGATTGAGAAAGTCTTCCAGATTAAAGGAAACCAAAAAGCTATAATAAGATGGCATATGATATCCTACATAGAACAGTGGACTAGTACTATTTTTTCTTTCTTTTGTTATGAAAAATATAATGTGACAAATGACTGACTTGCATAATGTTTATAGTTGGATAATATAAATATCCATGTTCATTTTCTGATTTAGACCATTGTATTATGTTTATGCAAGAAAATATCCTTGCATTTGATAAATAAATTCTGAAATGATTAGGAGTAAAGATGCCACATTTGTAATTTTCTCCCAAATTGTTTATAGAGTAAAATAATAGATATAGAAAGAGAATAATGAAGGAAATGTGGCAAATTGCTGAAATTTCGGGAACTAGGGTAAGCAATGGAATTCTTTATACTGATCCAGTAACGTTTTTTCAGTAGAAATTATCTCAAAATTAAAAAAAAAAATTAAATCATTTTGAATATCAGTGGAGCTTTCCAACTATAGGCCTCATATTATGTTTTTGTCACCCATATATATGTTTATATCACACACATATCAGTCAGGTCAAAAGAGTAACAGTCTGACATTGATTTTTTAAAATTTTTATTGTAAAGGCACAAATATTCTATAAGATTACATAAGAGCCTAACAAAAAAAATAAATGAAACAAATAATTAATATAGACATTTAAGGTATTTACCATTTTTTGTAAGCTAAATTTTCTAGTACTTGCCCTCCATCTATAAAGCATGACTCTGAAACATTTTCCCTATCATTGGTATGTTGGGTTTGTGTAATTCCATTAATTGTCTTTAGTTTTCCATGAGAAAAAAAAATGTTCACTTGCAAGAAGTCTTGAAAGGAAATAAAAAGGTAAGTCTTGGGGTACAACAAGGAAGTCACATGTCAAGACCAACAACAAATTTAAACTGCCTTTTAAAGCATTAAACATGTGATAATATCTGTCAATATGGGTATTAAAGGGACTGAAATAAGTGCAAGTAATTATTTTGGGTTGGCAGGGATTGTGGGGAAATAAAGGTTGGAGCCAAATGTAAAAAGTGAAGGAAAATGTTTTATTAGGGCAATGTATGAAGGACATTTTGGAATGAAAGACTGGTCAGTTCAGAGAATCTGTCAGTAAGTATAACAAGTGATTTTGTAGGCATGCCAAATAGTTTTGCTTTTACTCAAAAATACATCCACTAAAACATAAAATTTGCAGCTTGGAAAATGAAAAGGCATTAACTCTTTGCCAGGTTTACTAATGATTTATTGTCTACCATGAAGCAGAAAAAAATGAAAAGTGTTCTTCTTTTCAATCATCAGGAATAATTCTTCAAAAGTCAAATTTAAAGAGTATTTTTAAAAAATGCATAAGTTTCTTCCTGAGTTCATTAACTTCCCCTTGACATCAAGGATGTGCCTTTTCTAATTCATGTATTCCCAAGTCAAAGCATATTTCTGGACACAGAGGCACTACTTGTGTGTGCATATATGTATGTGTCAATGCTAAATTGAATTCTGCTTAAGAAAAATATAGTGGTTTTATTTTCATCTGCTTGTTTATAACATTTAGGAAACTGTTCATGCAGCATTTGAATCTGCCTACTTATATGCAGCTACTTTTGAAAAGATCCATTTATTCTTTAAGGAAAATGAGAGTCTTGATTTGCAAGCTCTTAAACTTCAAGAACCTGGTAAGTCTTCCATTTGTCCATACTAATTATTTTTTATAGAAATACCAAGTAGGTGGTCTTGTAGTTATCTGTATGGGGGTATTTAGTGACAGAAAGAGTAGCCCTAAAAAGTGCCAACAAAAGTCAAGAATTTATTTATTTATAGATTATTTTCCATAGAATTACTTTCCCCCTTTATCTTTACTCAGTACTGCTATTTTATTTCAGGAAATTTGGGGGAGCAATTTCCTCCTAATGGCTTATAGTATGATGTTTTATTTGTCCTAAGGCTGTACAAACTGTATATGGGAATGAGTTGAAAATACTATATACATCTCTACAAGTTCTATTAAATGAAGCTTATATAACTTTTTTCTTTCTTAGGAATTGGGGTAATCTTTTTTTTCGGGGGGGGGGACCACATTGAGACCTGATGGGTGTGAATTAACAAGTCTTAGTCACGAAATTATACCAGGGGGAATTATTTTAGTAGACATATTATCTTTGAGAAAAGAAAATAATCTAGAATATTAGACTGAAATTTTAGGCAAGGAAATTTAGATAATTATAAAAATTAAGTACATATTATTTGTTATTGCTATTTAAAACATAAAGTACAGTCTTGTTTTATGAACTGGTTTTATTGCTTTCTTTTAATATGCAAAATAATCATTTTGATACTTTGCCTCATGAACCAGCATTAATTTTTCTATAAGTTTTATGTTTTTATTTCAATCCTTCATTATGTTTAAGTATTTTAAATTAGACTTTCCATCTCCAAGTTAAATAATTCAATATCCATCCTACAGAACCAAAATATTAGTATCACATACCATCCAAAAAAAACTTAACTGTTTAAAAAATTGCTAAACAATTGTTAAACTTGTTCCATATTCAAAATTTCCCAGGTAAACCAGATTATATCTGACTTGGCCCAAGATCTAGTACAAGACCAGGCGTTGTATCTGGTTGTTATGTCCCTTAAGTTTTAAAAATCTGCAACAGACATTTTTTTTTTCTATTTACTAACTTAATAAAGACCTTACTTTAGAAAAAAAAATTGATAAGTTTTCTTCCATTGTTCTTTGGAAACACTCTCAACTGAGACAGTGCATGTTGAACTGAAGTGAACTGACAGGGATACAGGACATCATGCCTTGTGTGCTGGGCCATCGCATCATGGGGTCAGCAAAGTAAAGAGCCTGACATTTCAGCACTACGTTAGTAGGCCTAATTCAAACAACTATTTAATCAATTAGTTCTTCTAAATTTTCAGAGACTGGAGAGTACAAGATTTTTTCTTAATTTTTATTTCTTCTTTTTAGTTTTATATGACAATAGAATGTATTTTAACATATTGTACGTGCATGGAGTATAATTTCCCCTTCTTGTGGTTGTACATGATGCAGAATTACACTGGTTGTGTATTAATGTATGAACATATTGAATTATGTCTGATTCATTCTACTGAAATTTCTATTCCTATTCCTCCTCTCTTCCCTTCATTCCCTTTTGACTAATTCAATGAATTTCTATTCTTCCTCCCTCTCCACCCATGTTTTGGTATTAGCAGCCGCATGTCAGAGAAAACATTCAGCCTTTGGTTTTTTGGGATGGCTTATTTCACTTAGCATGATAGTCTCCAGTTCCATCTATTTACTAGAAAATTCCATAATTTCATTCTTTTTATGGCTGAGTAGTATTCCATTCTGTATACATACCACATTTTTCTTTATCCATTCATCTATTGAAGGGCACCTAGGTTGGTTCCATAGTTTAGCTATTGTGAATTGAACTGCTATAAACATTGATGTGGCTGCATCACTATAGTATGCTGATTTTAAGTCGTTTGGGTATATGAAAGGAGTGGGATAACTGGGTCAAGTGGTGATTCCATTCCAAGTTTTTTGAGGAATCTCCATACTGCTTTCCAGAGTGGTTGCACCAGTTTGAAGTCCCACCATCAAATGGGACAGCAAAAACCATGTATGAAATGTATGAGTATACTTTTTTCCCCACATCCTTGCCAATCTTTTGTTACTTGTATTCTTGAATTACCATTCTGACTGGAGTGAGATGAAATCTCAATGTGGTTTTAATTTGCGCTTCTCTAATTGCTAGAGATGTTGAACATTTTTCATATATTTGTTAACCATTTGTATTTCTTTTTCTGTGAAGTGCCTGTTTAGTTCCTTTGCCCATTTTCTGATTAAGTTATTATTTTTTGGCGGTAAGGTTTTTGAGTTCTTTATATATTTTGGATATTAATGCTCTAAGATGCAGGTGGCGAAGATTTTCTCCCATTCTGTAGGCTCTGTCTTGATGCTTTGGATTGTTTCCTTTGCTGTGAAGAAGCTTTTGAGTTTGATACCAACCCATTTATTGATTCTTGTTTTTACTTCTTGTACTTTAGGAGTCTCATTGAGGAATTTAAGCCAACATGATGGAGATTGGGGCCTACTCTTTCTTCTAGTAAGCACAGGGTCTCTGGTCTAATGCCTAGATCCTTGAACCACTTTGAAGTGTTTTTTTTTGTGCAGGGTGAGAGATAGGGTTTTAATTTTATTTTGTTACACATGGATTTCCAATTTTCCCAGCACCATTTGTTTAAGAAGCTATCATTTCTCCAATGTATGTTTATAGCACCTTTGTCTAACATGAGATAACTGTTTTTATGTGTGTCTCCTCTGTTTTGTACCATTGGTCTTCATGTCTGTTTTGGTGGTAATACCATGGCATTTTTGTTACTATAGCTCTGTAGTATAGTTCAAGGACTGGTATTGTGATGCCTCAGCTTTGCCCTTCTTGCTAAGGATTGTTATGGCTATTCTGGTTTTCTTATTTTTCTGTATGAATTTCATGATTGCTTTTTCTAGTTCTATGAAGAATGTTATTGGAATTTTAATAGGTAATGCATTAAATATGTATAGCACTTTTGGTAGAATGGCCATTTTGACAATATTAAAATGCCTATGCAATAGCATGGGAGATCTTTCCATCTTTTGAGGTCTTCTTCAGCTTCTTTCTTTAGTCTCTCTTGTTTTCATTGTAGAGGTCTTTCACCTCTTTTGTTAGATTTATTCCCAAATATTTTTGAGGCTATTATGAATGGAATAGTTTTCCTAATTTCTCTTTCTGTTGATTCATTACTGATATATAGAAACATAATTGATTAATGTGTGTTAATTTTATATCCTGCTACTTTGCTGAATTCACTTATGAGTTCTAGAAGTTTTCTGGTGGAGGTTTTTAGGTCTTCTAAATATAGACTTATGTTGTCATAAAATTACGTTGTCATAAAATAATAATTTGAGTGATAATTTGAGTAGTTCTTTTCCTATTCTTATCCCTTTAATTTCTTTAATCTTTTTAATTGCTCTGGCTTAAGTTTCAAGGACTGTGTTGAATAGAAGTGGTGAAAGAGGGCATCCTTGTCTTGTTCCAGTTTTTAAAGGGAACACTTCCAATTTTTTTCCATTTAAAATGATATCAGGCTTGGGGTAAAATTTGTAGCTTTTATAGTGTTGAGGTACTTTCCTAATATTCCTAGTTTTTCTAGTGAATGGATGCTATATTTTGTCAAAAGCTTTTTCTGCCTCTACTGAGATAAACATGTGATTCTTGTCTTTAAGTGTATTGATGTGATGAATTACATTTATTGATTTCTATATATTGAACCCAACTTGATCATGGTACACTGACTTTCCAATATGTTTTCGTATGCAATTTGTCAGAATTTTATTGGGAATTTTTGTATCTATGTTCATAAGGGATATTGGTTTGAAGTTTTTTTTTTTTTTTTTTTTTTTCCTTGAAGTGCCTTTGTCTGGTTTTGGTATCAGGATGATACTAGCTTCATAGAATGAGTTTGAAAGGATTCCCTCATTTTCTATTTCTTGGAATAGTTTGAGGAGGATTTGAATTAATTCTTCTTCGAAGGTCTAGTAGAACCCAAATGAGAATCCATCTGATCCTGGGTTTTTCCTTGTTGGTAGGCTTTTGATAGTATCTTTAATTTCATTATTTGAAATTGATTTGTTTAAATTTGCTATGTCCTCCTGATTCAATTTGTGTAGTTCATATGTCTCTAGGAATTTGTTGGTGTCTTCAAGATTTTCTATTTAATTACAGTATAAATAATTTATTATTATTATCTGTATTTCAGTAGTCTCCATTGCAATATTTCCTTTTTCATCACCAATTTTAGTAATTTGAGATTTCTCTCTCTTTTTCTTCATTAGTTTGGTTAAGGGTTTATCAATTTCATTAAACAACCACCTTTTTTGTCAATTTTTTGGATTTTTTTTTTGTGTATGTATGTTTCAATTCCATTGATTTTAGCTCTGATTTTAATTATTTCTTGTCTTCTACTGCTTTTGCTTTTGATTTATTCTTATTTTATTAGGGCTTTGACATGTAATATTAGGTTATTTATTTGTTGACATTCTATGCTTTTAATGAATGAATTCAATAAAATGAATTATCCTCTTAGAACTGCCTTCATTGTGTCCCAGAGATTTTGATAAGTTGTATTGGTATTCTCATTTCCCTATAAGTATTTTTTTAATTTCATCCATGATTTCTTCTACTATGGATTGGGGTCATTCAGTAGAGTATTATTTAGTCGCCAGGTTTTAGAGTAGCTTCTATTTCATTATCATTGATTTCTATTTTCATTTCATTATGATCTGATAGAATGCAAGTATTATCTCCATTTGTTTTGTAGTTGCTAAGAATTGCTTTGTGGCACATAATATGGTCTATTTTAGAAAAGGATCTGTTGTGCTGCTGAGAAGAAAGTGTATTCAGTCATTGATGGATGGAATATTCTATATATGTCTGTTACATCTAAATTATTAATTGTAACTTTTAGTTCTACATCTTCTTTATTTAATTCTTGTTTAGATGATATAGCCTGTGGTGAGAGAGGTGTGTTAAAGTCCCCAGTAGTATTATGTTGTGGTCTATTTGCTTCTTGAAATTGAGAATTGCTTATTTGATATACGTAGAAGCTTCATTATTTAGGGCATAAATATTTATGATTGTTGTGTTGTATTGATGTATAATTCCCATAAGCAGTATGAAATCTCCTTCTTTGTCCCTTAACTTTGGCTTGAAGACTAGTTTATCTGATATTAGGATAGAAACCCCTGCTTGTTTATGAGATCCATGTGAATGATATGTTTTTCCCAGTCTGAATGTCCTTGCCTATCAGGTGAGTCTCTTGGAGACAGCATATTGTTGGGTCTTGTTTTTAATCCAATCTATTAGTCTGTGTCTTCAGATTGATGAGTTTAAGCCATTTACATTAAATGTTATATTGAGAAATGATTTTTATTCCCAGTCATTTTTATTTATTTATGGTTTTAAACTTTAATTAGTTTCTTCTTTGATTGACTAGTCATCTAGTGTAGTTCCCCCCTTTGGAGTCTACATTATTTTTTATTTATTTTTTATGAGATATTTTATTGAGTATTTTATAGTGAAGGCTTTCTAGTTGTGAATTCTTTTAACTTTTATTTGTCATGGAAGGTTATTATTTCATCCTCAATTCTGAAGCTTAATTTGGGTGGGTATAGTATTCTTGATTGGCATTTTCTTTCAGAGCTTGGTATATATTCTTCCAAGACCTCCCGGCTTTGAGGGTCTGGGTTGAGAAATCTGCTGAAATCTGGATTGGTTTCCCTCTAAATATGAAGTGTTTTTTTTTTTTTTCCTCTGGCAGCCTTTAAAATTGTATCCTTGTTCTGTGTGTCAGGCATTTTTATAATAATGTGCTTTGGAGTGGGTCTGTTATTATTTTGTGTATTTGGGGTCTTTCCTTTATCTGATTTTTCCATCTTGTTCTTTAGTTTTTGGAAAATTTTTAATATTATTTCACTGAAAAGATTGTGCATTCCTTTCGTTTGTATTTCCCAGCCTTCATCTATTCTGATAAATCTTAAATTTGGTCTTTTCAGGTTTTTCTATATTTCTTGGAAGTTTTGTTCATGGTCTCTTAACATCTATACTCTTTGCTCAACTTTATTAAGAAGATTGCCTGAAACTCTGTCTTCCAAGGGGGTCTAGTCTGTTGGTGATGCCCTCCATTAAATTTTTAACTTGTGGGGCTGGGGTTGTGGCTCAGTGGTAGTCACTTGCCTAGCATGCATAAGGCACTGAGTTTGATTCTCAGCATCACATACAAGTAAATAAAATAAAGGTCCATCAACAACTAAAAAAATTCTTTAAAAAATTAATTTGCTTTATTGATTCCTTCATTTAGAGGATTTCTGCTTGATTTTTTTTTTGAATTTTTTTCTGAATCTCTATCTCTTTATTGAAGTGATCTTTCACTTCCTATATTTTCTCTCCGATTTCACTGCTTAGATCATCCTTTACCTTGCAGATTAGTTTAACTACGTACATTCTAAACTCCTTCTCTAACATTTCTTCCACTCTAATGTAGATGAAGTCTATTATTGAAGTATCTTGGTTTGTTTGGTGCTTTTTCATAACGTTTGTGTGTCTACCCATCTAATAGTATGGCTCTGAGGCAGTGGAGATTCTACCCAGTGGACTTATAGTGTCCCGGAAGGTTTCTAGTACCTCACTGTTTAGGGGGAGACACATAATTACAACAACCAATGCAAACAGTATACAGCATTAAACCAAATCGTTTCTGCTATGACATCTATAGTTTTAATTGTCACAATAAACAGAAAAGATATAATCAATTGTTGCGTACAATAAAAAACAATAAGTTTGCAAAATGGTTTATAATTTGAATGGTGGATAGAGAGAGAACAGAAGCGATATATGATGTGATGATTATCAGGGAGGAGGAGAAAAGGTGTAAAAAATTAAAGGAATAGTGAAAGAGGAGACAATAGAGATTGGCTATTAGCAGAAGAAAAGAGAGAATGATAATCAAGGGAAACAAATAAGTAAGAGAAAAAAATATATATATATGGTAAAAAAATTAAAAATAAATAAAAATCAAAGAATACAAAACAAAACTGAAATATACTAATCAAACTCCCTAGTCTTCAAAAAATGGATCCATGAATAATAACTGGTTTCAAAAATGCTAGAAATGAGGAAAAACAGCAAATATGAATATGTATAATGTCCAAGAATCCATTAAGGTGTAGTTAAACAGAGAAAAGGAAAAAGGAAAAAAAATCAATGAAGGGTTAAAGAATTATTTCCATTGTAATTCAAAAGATTCTCAGCTTCCCTTCTCCAAAGGGTTAGGTGGGCTCCTCTGGAGTATGGTGCTAGCTCTACCCTCAGGGTGGGGTTGCTGAGTTTGATTTTCTCCTGGTCACTTGGGCACATTCTGTTATGCAGTGTGAATTTTCCAGGCACATATTTTAGGCTAATCTTGGGATTGCCAGTAATTGGCTCTCTAGCTGTCAGCTCCTGTGCTACCGTTGCAAAATGATTCTTTCCTCTGTCTTCCACACACACCTGGGAGAAATGCAGATTCTTCCTCACACAAGGATATTGTGCAGCATATCTTTCAGTTTAATCAGGCAGTGTCTTTAATCTCTAAATTCTCCATACCCAGACACACCTAAGGCCTCCTAAAAATGTGCATTCCTTGATTCCCTCATTCTTCTACTTTGCTTGCAGAGGGACTGCTTTGGCTGGTGTACATTCTAATCACAGCTATAGCAGTGATTATGGCACTGGAAATTTCTTCCTTATTTTATTATATCCAACCCCTTGAGTCCCCAGTCTGCTTTTAATGATCATTATTAAATTCCAGTAAAGTCCCTTCCCTTTTAAATTTTTATTTATTTATTTATTTTTTATTTAATGACCTTGTGGAGAAGCTGCCTATCTGCTTTCTTGGTTTCATGCCACAGAGCCACCAGAAAAGAGACTTTCCTCTTTTCCACCATCTTGAAAACCCCCATGATTTTAAAAGACAAGTGTCAGAGTTTGGAATTGTATATGCATTAGAAGGAGTTGGTTTTTTAATAATGACATGACAAAAATGTATTCAAATATAATCAGGCTTCGATTGGTTCCAGGTGAACTGGAGAAAGAAAAAAAAAAGGAGACTGGAAGATTGTCCAAATGCAACTGCAATTTATGACAGATGCAAGTTGTCAAATGCCTTATCATGTAAAGAGTAGGAATGGCAGAGAAGTGTTAGGAAGATGAATGGAGATAACTTAAACTATATTATATTTGAGATCATTTGTTTTGAAATTTTGTTGTGAATATCCTCCAAAATGCTTTCCTTTCAGATATCATGTGAGAGAACCCTTAGATTAACCCCAACTTCAAACCAACCTATCTCTAGAATCTAGTCCACTCCAGAATCACTGCAATGAGTCATAATGAATAATAATTCATCAAGTCACATTGTTTTTGTTTTCCAGTGCATATAAAAGATACAAAAGTTATGTTTACACTATAGTCTATTAAGTGTGCAATAGCATTATGTCTAAAAGCAATGTATAAATCTTAATTTAAAAATACTTTGTAACTAAAAGAGTGCTAACAATCATCTGAACTATTGAAAAAATGGCACCAATAGACTTGCTTGATGCAGGTTGCTACAGAACTTTAATTTGTTAAAAATTAATTATCTGTGAAGTGCAATAAAGTGAAGCACAATGAAACAAGGTATGTAATGAAGAAGTTATTCTCATCTGTTCTTTCTTAATAGAAACTGGAAAACACGTTTATATTGTAAAATATTGGACTTTTTATTATATTAATAAAATATCAAACATTCTGAGCTAACAGTTAGATAATGTACTCTAAGTATAGATAATAACATTATAAATGCATGTATATTCAATTATTTTAATATATTTTATAATGACCCTTTAAAATCCAATATGATATATTTTATGATTTATGTGAATTGTTTTATGTAGATGTTAAGTACTTTAGTGACCAACTGGAAAAATATCACAAACAACACAAGGATGCACTGGCTCTAAAACCCACCAGAAATGTAGGATTGCTGCTCATAGACACCAAGCTGCTAAAAGAAAAATTAATTCCATCACCTTTGCGATGTTTGGAGGTAACTATGAACTAGGAAAAATTTTAATTATGGTGTCTACAATCATTTCTTGGTTTCAACAACAAAAGTAAAACAATTTTCTTGTATTGTAAAGATAGAAATGAATAGAAGACTACTTGTCATCCTTAATTTCTAAGAAAAATTTCATGTTTTTTCTATCACAAGCATAATCTGCTTATAGATTTAATAGAGAAGAGATCTGCAAATGTCAGACTAACCTCTTACTCCTATTTCTTTTTCTTTTGTGGGAATGTTTCAAGACTTCCAGGTAAGAGATACTACTGTTACATTTCACTGTCCTAGTAGCAATGCTGGTTGATTCTATGATATTGAGATCTAGTTTAAAGAATTATTTCCTTATTTGGAATATAGAATAATTCATACAAACATGACAATAAATTACTTTGGAGCCAGCATGTATCTGTATGTTCTCAAATGTCTCCAGGGAGACAAAGCTATAGAATAGAAATTGGAGAAATAAAAGGTCAATACAGTCTGCCTCTTGCTTTATACACAAGATTATCAAAATGCAACTACAATCATATGCCAGATGGAGACTGACAAATGCCTTAACCATTATGTAAGGAGCAGGAATGGCAAAGAAATGTGGGGAAGAAGAATGGAGCTCTTGAGTTTCAAAATATTGTTGTCATTCTCAAAATGAGTGGAAGACAGTTGAGACACATTGTCTATGGCTGCTTTCCTGCTGTTAAGGGCAGAGTTGAATGGTTGCAACAGAGTTTGTATGTCTTGCAAATCCGAGATATTTACTATATGACCCTATGGAATATCCTTGCTGACTCTTTATGTAGGTAACAGAAGATAGAGCATTGGCTAAAATGCTGTGGACCTAAGTGCCAGTATGTTCTGTCATTAATTAGTTGTATGATATTGAATTTACTCCTAGGTCTTTACTTCTTCATCTGTTAAAAAAGAAAATGACTATACATATAATTAGAGAAAACTCAACTTTCACAAACATTTTTGAGCACTCGTATATATCAAACGAAGAAAATCAAACTCAAACTGTCTTAAGCAATCAGAAAATGTATGGGTTTATGCAATCAAACATTCCAGGGATTAGGTAGACAATCAGGAGGTTTCATCTAATGGTCTGATATTACCATGGACCAAATTTCTTTCATTTTCCTTTCTGGGCTCTCAATGTATCATCTTCATACTAAGGTGAGCATTTTTTTTTCAAATATTTGTTAAATGGTTGTTGAAAGCTCCTCAGGCCAATTATTTCCTTGTTTGTATACAAAAAGAAAGTAGAGATTTGGCTTCTGTGTACACATTCCTCTCAGCCGTGAACAAAAGTCCCAGGATCAGTTAAGGGAAGACATCCATCCTAATCCAATCAGCATGCTCCTGTTTGCCTAGAACACTCAGACCCTCTCTTTGTTCCTGAAGTAGAGATCAGTTTCTCCCAGACCATATAGCTACCACCCAACATGAAAGGAAAGAGAATAACGCTGGAGAGGGCAGCACAGAGCACACTACATAGAGCAAAGAAGCAGAAAGTACACTTGCAAGATTTGAGAGAATCTAGGGAAACTGTTTAGTAAGCTGTGCAGCCTAGTTTGTCTAAAAATGATCTATAAAATCTGATCTTTTTGATTCATTTGACTAGCAATGATTTAATGAGAAAAAATATTCCCTTCATATGTATTGCTATTTCCAAAACTCGACGATTTAGCAGATGTCCACTTAGGACTTATTTAAAATATATAACAAAGTAGAAATATTCATGTATTTATGATTCACATTTTCTTTCTCTTCTTAGGTGCTGAATTTTATGCTTCCTCGTTTAAGCAAGAAAAAAGTGGATGCCATTATCTCTGAGGCCCAAGATGCAGAGTATAAACTTGAATTTGTTCCAAGCACTACCATAGAATATGTTAACAGTTTAGTATTTCTTGATGAAATTCAGGAACGGGTGAGTTTATTATCTTACATAACTTAATATTCCTGTTCTTAAGTTAGGAAAACAGTATGTGTGATAAGAAAACTTGAGGGACTATGAGTCAGAACCACTGTCAAAATATCAGAAATACTTTCAAAGTAAAGGCACCCTACATTACAGCATTAATGCCCCTTACATTTATCAAACTCTTACTCCTAGTCAGGAATTTTGTTAATTTTTTTACATGTGCTAAATTTTTAATCCTCACAAAAACTTGAGAAGTATGAATAATTTTATCCTGATTCTACTGATGAGGAAACAGGGACTAAAATAGGTTATGCTGTCCAAAATCACAGAACTTGTATGTGATAAAGCTGGAATTTTGACCACAAAACCAAAATTCTCAACCATGCTTTATTGCAATTCTAATTTTTGATAAATGGTAATAGAATGGTAACCAGATATTAGTCACAACAGAAGTCTTAATCCTTAATACCTAGCTGCATAATAGTCAGTAACCTTTCTATTAATAATGGACAAAGTTACAAACTCTGAACAACTTAAGTGGGAAGGTGGGAGCAGGGAGTAAAATGTATATATGGATACTGAAGTAATGCAAATGAAAGGGTCAGGCTCTCTCTCTCTCTCTCTCTCTCTCTCTCTCTCTCTCTCTGTCTCTCTCTCTCTCTCTCACACACACACACACACCCTCACTCAAATCTTTTTGTCTGCCTTGCTTCTTTCTCCTACAGACTTGATTTACTTCTGTCAGTCTGTGGCAGGCAATCCAGCTTTTGACTTTAATAGTTGGTTTTTCAAAACTTTCATTCATAGCAGTTTGGCATTGAAATAGAAATAAATTACTTTCTTAAATGCCTGAAAATTGAAGAAGTATTATGAATAAATAATATAAACTGAATAAGTCATTAACAACTGGGCAGTTTGTAATGTATTATTAACAAAATTAACAGTAAAGTCTTTTTCTCATGCCTACAAAAGTAACAATCTTGTGTATCATTTTAAGAATAGCATTTCTCCAAGGGACAGATAATTTTTTATTTTCCCCAGATGTGCTTTTACATCATCCCACGAGTCTACAGATGGCAAGCATTTATAATTATTTTTATTTATTAAGCTTTTTGGACAAATAAACAAAACCCAGGTAATTTCTCTTAAGCCAAAACAGGGCTCTCATTTAAGAATTCAAATTTGTTTCATGGATCCCTTTCCTCTTCAAGAGCGTAATTAGATTTAGGAACTGATTAGAATCAGTACAGGTCAGCTTTAGGAATCCTAGTTAGTCTTCACTCTCCATCTCTTCTCTCTGCATTTCTCTTCTTCTCTATATCTCTTTGAAGGTCTGCTTCACTTCTCTTCCAATACAATCAGGCTGCTACTTCATCCTGTAGTAGCAAACATGGCCACCAGCAGCTCCCAAGTGACAGGTTGCAAGTCTAACAGCCACAAAAGAAGATAATTTATCCTTCCAATAGTGATTCTACTATCTAGTAAATGGATTTAGCCCCCATCCCGCTCCAATTTTATCAACTATGTTAGGGGAGGGTAAGATCATATCATAATCAAAGGCTTAGTGTGTTTCTAGAATAGGAAGTTGCTGTGTACAGAAAACAAGACTGTCCCATCTCCAGGAATTTATTCATGGTTTCTGGGTAGTATGTTTGGGAAGTAGCTTCCCTTAAGGAGATGCTCTTCATACACAGATAGCTTTTTTTGTAACTTCATTCATTCAGTCAGCAAATTTAGAGAACACTTACTTAGCAGAATACAAAGATTACAACAATAACTAAACCTGTTTTCAAGGAGATCAGAGTCTAGAATGAAAGTAGACAATTATGATACAATTAGTAGAGGTACAAGAAACAGTTGTAAGGACCAGGACTTTTTTAATCACTCTTGTCTATGGGTCACAGAAGACTTTGTGGAGGACAGCGTATTTAAGGTATGTGCTAAAATACACCAAACATTTAGCTAGGCATTTCAAGGAGAGAGAAAAAAAACAATAACAAAGACATGAGGCAAGATGACAAAAACAGGATTTGGGAACTGGGGAAGTGCTATGTAAACTGTGTGTTGCTAAAGCAGGAGAGAAGAAATGAATTCTAGAGAGGTTAAGTATAAGTGAAAGGACAACTGAATAAGAGGACAAGCAAAGAGTCTGAGATGACTCCTAGGTATCTTTCTATAGTTGATGGGCTGATAGTAGTATCATACCAGTACAGGCAGGTTAGGCTGCATAATACATTTCTGAGAGTAAAAGAGACACCATAAAGTATTATACCAGGACAATAAATATAAACCAAGACACTCCCAGGAAACCTGGATATATGCTTATCCAAAGTATAAGAAATACAGGATGATTAACAGATCTTGGTGTAGAGAGATTTCTATTTATAACTTGTTTGAGATATTAGCCATTTTGTTGAAAGCAATCAAAACTAATATAGATAGCTTAGAAAGTGGGAATGTTTAATCTAAGTTTGCTTGGAAATCTTTTGGAATACAAAGGAATGAATAGAGAGAGGCCTTTAAAAGGATAAGAACTAGAGTATAGAATAGCATAAGGAAACAGAAAAGGCCTCTCCTCCTTCTCTCATCTCTGTTCCTCTCTAGAACAGTGGTTCTCAAAGGTGATCTTTAAACTAGCAGCATTATTAGGACCTGGGAATTTGGTAGAAATACACATCTTGGACCCTACCCTAGATTTTCTGAATCAGAAATTCCAAAAGAGCTCGGCAATCTGTTTATTTTAATAAACTTTCCAAAGTCATTTCTGCCTAAGTTACAGGTTGAGAACTATTTCTCTAAAAGGCTCTCTGCAGTTATCTTCTTATGTTTTTTTTTTTTTTAATTTTTATTGTTGGTTGTTCAAAACATTACATAGTTCTTGATATATCATATTTCACACTTTGATTCAAGTGGGTTATGAACTCCCATTTTTACCCCGTATACAGATTGCAGAATCACATCAGTTACACATCCATTGATTTACATATTGCCATACTAGTGTCTGTTGTATTCTGCTGCCTTCTGCTTCCACCTGAAAGCATATGGCCTCTACCCACAACTATGCTGCTTAGTTCAGCTTATGGCTAGAGACTGAGTCAAATAATATGAACATGGCAGCTTCCTGCCTAACAAGGAAAACTTGGGGGCTGGGGCAATTGGAGGATTTCTCCCAAACTGGAGAATTTAGATAACATTGTGTTCTTTCTTGCCAGAAATTTAAGAGAAACAGGAAGTTTTTGCCCATAGAAGGTAGGACATCAAAATGAAGATGTTAAGTATCACTTGGATATAACAAAATAATTTAAACAATAGTGAACCTAGATCATGTTCTGAACTTATGCAGCCAGGAACAAAGACTGTCCTTACCACAGGGGCTGTTCTGGGACTAATCACTGCTCAGCATACATGCCTGAAAACTAAGACATTAAAGCTGAACATCCCCACAGAATATATTTTCTTGAAAGACATTAAATATTAGCACTGCTTAATGCTGCTAAAGAAAAATGAAGAGAGGGGCAGAGGGAGAAAGAGAGAGAAATAACATTTCTATGTGCATTACTAACTTCTCAGCTCTGACCACTTACCTCCTGGGCCTGGTTTACCTGTGTTCCATAAATGACTGTATTTATCACCCAGCCAACTTCAGCCAATTTGATTGTAGTGTTAAAAACACAACTCCTCCTGTGCTGACCATTCACAGCTTGATGTTTATATTGCACAGTGGTTGTCTCCTATTAAAAAAACTTGAAGGGTAAAATAGAACTCTACTATTAATGAATAACCAATGTTTCCATTTAGATTGAAAGCCTGGAAGATGAAGGGAATGTAGTGGTTCAAATGTACAAGCTTATTGAACAGTATCAGATAGCTACACCTCCTGAAGACTTTGCTGTTTTTGCAACTATGAAGCCATCCATTATTGCTGTTCGGAATGCCATTGATAGAGCAGTGGGTGACAGAGAAACAAGCATTAAACAATTTTCTCTGCATTTGGGTAGAGATCTTGAAGATCTAAATGAAGAAGTGAATGAAATAAAGCTGCAAGCACAGGTAAGATAAAGAAGGATTTTTTTAATCTGAGAAAAGTTTGATTATTATAGTTTTTTTAAATTAAAATATAACTGAAAAATTGTATATATTTATAGTGTCTTACATGACATTTTGATACATGTACATAGTGTGAAATATATTAAATATATTAAGCTTATTAACCTGCCTATCACTTTATACATTTATTTTTTGTGGTAAGAACATTTAAAATCTACGCTTCAAACCATTTTGGAAATATACTTCACTTTACTTGATTTAAAATTTGTTTTTATTAACTGTCAACAATATCTTTGAGCTGCTATTTAAAGTGTTTCTGAACCTCTGTTTTTATATACTGAATAAATTCCAGACTATCACAAGAAAAGTCTATATGTAATATTGAATTTTCTAATCTTCCTAGCATTATTATTATTATTTTAAAGAGAAAGAGAGAGAGAGAGAGAATTTTTTTAATATTTATTTTTTAGTTTTCAGCAGACACAACATCTTTGTTTGTATGTGGTGCTAAGGATGGAACCCGGGCCGCAAGCATGCCAGGCGAGCCACATCCCCAGCCCGCATTATTATTTTTAAATGAGTGTTTTTATTACTTCTTCAAATATTTATAACTGTTTTCACAGTTTTAAAATTTGCTTAGCATATTAAATTAAATTAAATTAAATGATATCAAAGATTATTTGGTTAAATTGTATCAATTTTACTATAGAAAAGATTCAGAATTTAGAATAGATATCTAGATGACTCTTAACTAAAGTCTTCCTGAAAATAATCATTTTGTAATGATTTATTATTTTATTATTAGCACTGGCTAAATCTTACCACAGAATTATAAAACCATGTAAAGTTACAATAACAGTTTAAAAAATGGAAAACTCAATGTCCATCAACAGATGATTAATAAAGTACAAAAGAGATTAGTAAAATACATGAAGGTAATTCACTCGGAAATAAAATACAGATATTAAAGATTATAATATACACTTATACACATTGACATAGAAATAGTAAAGGCAGATAACATTGTGTTTTTCCTATTTATCAAGCTCTGTTTTAAGAACTTAACATTGTTTTTGGTTTTGTGTTGAAGAATATTTGTATTTTCTCAGATGAAAGTGTATATCAATGTAATAACTGTATACTTTAATGAATTATCAGAAAGTGAACACATCATGTATCTGCATCTCAGAATGTCAAGCACTATAGTCTTACTGTTACCTTTAATGCGCTCTCTCTCCTATTCATTAATTCTTTGTTCTATTCCAGAGGCAGATACTACCCTGAATTCTAATGTCATAAATAAGTTTTGCCTATTTCTGAACTTATGATTAACTAGAATCATACAGTATTTCTTTTACTTTATTTTTGGTATCTACCTGAGCTTTCTATTAGCATTAGATTTTTTTTTCCAATCACATTTCAATACAGTTGTCCATGCTTCAATCATGCTTATGCAATAAAATCTCCGTAAAATCCTGAAAGTACAGGTTTGCAGAGCTTCCAGATAGCTAAACATCTGAAGGTCCTGGAGGGTGATAACCTAGGGAGGACATGGAAGTTCCTTGTACCTTCTTCCATACCTCACCCTATGAATTTCTTCATCTGTATGCATTGTAAAAAAAAACTTATAATAAACTGGTAAACCCAATCAGGTATGTCCTTAAGTTTTGTGAACGAGTCTTGTAAACTAATCCAACCTAGGGAGGGAATCATGGGAACACCAATTTATAGCCAAAAGCACATGTCAAAAAACCTGGGGGTTGCAATTGGCATCTGAAGAGGGGAAATTATGGAGACTTAGCCCTCAACCTGTGGGCTAACTCCGGAGTTGAATTGGAGGATACTTAGCTGGGGTCTGATACAGACTTGATTGGTCACTTTGGTGTGTAGGTAATCCCACCCCACGCCCCTGAAACACACATATCTTGTTTCAGAAAAAAATGTTGGGAGAGTACAATAGGAATAACTGAGTTTGTTTTTCCTTACTGTCCTCAGACTCTTCGGAATTCAAAGGGCTTTCCTTTTATTTATTGTACACTGGGAATTTTTCTTATGTCCTTTTTTCTTCTCTTTTTTGTTACGTTCACCTCTCCTTTTTTGAAGTTATATTGGGTAAAGAAATATAGGAAATAAAAGCAGATGATGAAGAATACATTAGGTAACCATGTCAACATTTTACAATATATATGCTTTCCCTTAATATTCAGGAAAAGCATTTGTCTTTAACATGGTTTCTGACACTCAGAAAAAAGAATTAAGAAAAAATTTCTAATCATTATTAATCTTTTTAAATCATATTTAGTCTTTATTAATTAATTTAATTTAATTGTTCTGCCTCAAAAAATAGTCATTACTAACCAAAATTTATCTTAATTTTATAGGATCCACAGATTTTGGATATTAACACTGATCAAGAAAAAATAAAGAATATTTTAAGTGATCTACAAAGTGTTCTAGATGATCTTCAAAAACGTGCCTTTCAATATAAATCCTACCAGAAGAATTTCAAGGTAATGACAATTCTGTATATCTGTTTCTAAAATGTGTGCATAGAAATAGTACACGTAACAATGTGATCATAAACACTTTGTGTTTGGTCAACTATGTGTTAGTTGTTATGCTACAGTGTCAATTACAAAATTTGATATGTTTCTGCCTTTTAAATATATATATATATATATATATATATATATATATATATATATATATATCTCCCCAATAGATAATATATCTTTGTTATTAAAAAGTGATTGTAAATTATAGAAAATTATCAGATAAATGTATATGGACTTTTACATTTGGTTTATTAAAGACCTTCTATCCTTTCTTAAGATTTAAACTTCTTTTACACTCATATGTGTGTTATGATTCCATTAATATTGCCTGATTTGGCTTGCACTGATGTTCTAATTTAATGAAAGAAGAGATCCTCACCTAAACCAGGCCTGAAAGTGTGGATTTAAAAAGCTGAAAAAAATGTGTCTTTAAAAAATATGAAGACAAAAGAAAAAGAGATACAGGTGCTTCTAGCAATTTTTAGAAAGACTACCAGGAAAAGAGAACAGTCATAAATATGCTTAAAAATTACAGGAAGATGGTGCATGAAAAGTGAGTAGTTCAATATAGAGATGGGGAAAATGTGTATTTTTAAAAAAAAACAAAATTTATGGAAGTGAAGAATACAGTAAATGAACTGAATAATTTACTAGAAAATTTTAAAAGCAAACCTGATCAAGCAAAGAAAGAATTAGTGAACTCAAAGACAGATCACTCGAAATTATCCAAAGGAAAAAAAATTTAAAAAGTGAAGATGGCTTAAAGGGCTTATAGGAGATAATTAAGCAGACCAATTTTCACTTTATGAGAATCCAAAAAGGAGGAGAGAGAAAAAAATAAGATAGAAAGTTTATTTTATAAAATAATGGCCGATAATTTCCCAAATGTAGAGTAGAAAATCACTATTGAGACTAAAGCCCAAAAACTTTTCAAAAAGGATGAACCCAAAGAGGTCCACACTAATAATGACATACATCATAATTAAAGTATCAGTGGACAAAGAGAGACTTTTGGAAACACCAAGAGAAATGTGACTTAAAATATGCAAGGGATTTCAATAAGACTGTCAGTTGATTTCTCAGCAAAAACCTTGCAAGCCAGAAAGGAATAAGATGATATATTCAAAGCTCTGAATGAAAAATCAGTTACCAACCACTATTACTATATCTGGCAAAACTACCCTTCAAAAATTAAGAAGAAATAAATACCTTCCCAGATAAACAAAAGCTGAGGAAGCTCATAATCACTAAGCATACTTTATAAGAAATTCTAAAGGGAGTCCTTCAATTTGTGACAAAAGAATGCTAAACAGCAACATAATAAATTCCTAGAAGACAGGGAAATCTCATGACACTGTTCTTGGCTATGGTTTCTTGGATATGACACCAAAAGTCAAGACAACAAAAACAGAAACAGACAAATGGAACTAAATCAAACTCAAAAGCTTCTGTACTGCCAATGAAACCATAGATAGGGTTGAAAAGTCAACCTACAAGATAGGGGAAAATGTCTTTTAAGCCACATATTTGATAAGGAGTTATCAAAACATATGAGAAATTTCTACAGTTCAACATCAAGCAGCAAATAATGTGATATTTAAATGGGCAAAGGGATTGAATAGACTTTTCTCCAAAGAAGATATAGGAATGGCCAATGGCTAGTTGTAAAGATACTCAGCATCACTAATCGGCCAAAACAATGAATAAAAACCAAATCAAGGTATTGCTTCTTACCTATTAGCATGACCATTATAAATATAAAATAAATAGCAAGTATTGGTGAGGACATGGAGAAATTGGAACCTTCTATACTGTTATTTGGGGATGAAAAATGAAATCACTATGAAAAACAGTATGGTAGATTCTCAAAAAATTGAAAACAGAACTAAAATATGACCTCTCAATCCAAATTCTAGGCATATATTCATATAGATTATGAATCCTGATTTACATCCAAGATTTTGAAGAAATATTTGCACTCCCAAGTTCATTGCAACATGATTATGATTATGATTATGATTATGATTGGTAGTAGGGATTGAACTCAGGGGCACTCAATCACTGAGCCACATCCCCAACCCTATTTTGTATTTTTTATAAGAGACAGGGTCTCAATGAGTTGCTTAGTGCCTTGCTTTTGCTGAGGCTGGCTTTGAGTTCACAATCTTCCTGTCTCAGCATCCTGAGCTGTAATACCTTATGGTATTATAAGTGTGTGTCACTGCACCCGGCCATTGCAACATTACTAACAATGGTCAAGATGTAGAAACAACCTCAATGTCCATCAATTGATAAAAGGATACAGAAAATGTGGCATATGCATTCAACAGAATATTATTCAGTCTTTAAAAAGAAGGAAATTATGTTATATTCAACATAAATGAGCCTGGAGAACATTATGCTATGTGAAATAAGCCAGTTACAGAAGGCAAACACTGCATGATTCCACTTACATGAAATATCTAATATAGTCATACTGTAAATGCAGAAAGTAGAATGGTGGTTGCCAGGGACTTGAGGTGAAGGAAAATGAGCACACAGTTTCTGTTATGCAAAATGAAAAAGCATTAGAGATTTCCTGTATAACATTGTTAATATTGTTATAGTTAACAACCCTGTACACTTAAAAATTTGTTAAAAAGCTAGATCTTATTATGTATTTTTACCACAATAAAAAGAAAAACATAAGTTTAAAAGTATTTAAAAAAACAGCCTGAAATAGAAGTATATCCCTCTTTGTACATGCTTCATCTACACTTGGATGATTCTGCCTTCATGAATGTCTCTGACCCAACCTTTCTGCAGCTCTTAACCATTTGAAGAATAGGAATGAAAACCTAAATGATCTTGGTTGCAGGAAATTATTTCCAGCTCTTAATGAAAAACTGGCTCCAGTTCACCACAAAGCCCAACAATTTCCGTGCAACCAACTCCCTGTAGGTTTCCCACTTCCAAGCCAAGACAATCTTAAAACCCCTCATTAAAATACTTTCTTCAGATTTTCTTGAATTCTTCTTTTTTTGTACGTGTATATGCAGTTCATGGGGGTTTAACAAAGTGAAAAACAGGTTGTCCTATCTATCTTAAACTTCACTATCCTGCCCATCGCCAGCTACCACACAATCATCTATCATCCAAATACAGAAGCCATGAAGGAAATCAATACCTCTGAATACTCATCTGTTTTTCAAAAAAGAAAGGCATGTACATGTGTGTCTGGTCCAAATAAAAAAATGCATGCACATGGGGGTCTTATAGTATTTATGTCTTTGGAGAAAAATATATTTAAGTTTTAAAAAATATTAAGAGTTATAGTTTGTTACTCAAATGAAAAATATAATATGTGTGGGATTTCATGGTATTCTAAATTTTCATGTGTTTCTGTCTTTCCTTTTATTTCCCCATTTAGGATCTATCTTGTGCTAAGAAGTCACTGTATTAAGTATTAGTAATAGAAAGATAGTATAAGGTATTAATATCTGAAAATAAGTAATTCACTTTATTTGTTATGCTTTTAAAGGTAGAAGTGTCCAAGTTTGAAGCTTTGGAAGAAGTTAGCGCTGAACTGAAGCTCAAACAATTGCTTTGGGAGTCTTACTCTGAATGGGATAAACTCCAACAAGAATGGTTAAAGGTAAGTAAAAAGCTCTCATTTCTTAAGTTTTTATTAAATTAAACTTAAAACCCTAATAACATCGGTTATCATTTATAGCAACCTGGTATATTCTTATTAACATTAAAAATTCAAGGTTATAATTTTTCAGGAATTTTTGTTGGTTTTCCAGTAAAGTACAAGAGGTCTTTTTGTCACTAAATGACAAAAAGTATTTTGGCAGGGTTCTTGGGTCGTCCATTTAAGGAGGATAAATGATGAAGGCACCAAAGGACCACATTGCATGATACCTAACTTCTTTGTGCTTTCAAAACATGTTGTTATCATGATATACTCCAGTGATCTTGAGGACTGTAGGATTTTTATTATCTACATGCTTTAGGTTTCTGTTTTCTAAAAGTTATATTCTTATTATTCTTTTAAAAAAGAAACTGTTTTGTTCAGTGTGATAGAAGATTAGAAAAAGAAGATCTAGAATCCTCTCTAGAGAGTTCAGTAGTTCTCTCTCTCTCTCTCTCTCTCTCTCTCTCTCTCTGTGTGTGTGTGTGTGTGTGTGTGTGTGTGTGTTGGGAATCAAACCCAGGGCCTTGTGCATGCAAAGCAAGCACTCTACCAACTGAGCTATATCCCCAGCACCTGATCAGGGAGCCAAGTACCAATATCCATAATAGTTTCTAGGATGTCCTTATATTCAAACCTTGATAAGGGTCAACCATCTAGGAGGCAGAATATGGCCACTGATACTTTCATATGTGATATAGACATGTTGGAAATACCATCAACTTCAAAAGTCATGTTTTATACTTCATATTCATCCTACCTGTGCTGAGCCTATACTTAGAAGCCACATGTCTGGGTCAAAAAACAGTGACATAAGAAACATTTCTCAAGTCATGTTCTAGCTGTGGGTAATAACAGTGGAGAATAAGAAGGACAGAGTCTAAGCCCTCATAGAACTTACCTTTTTGTGGAAGGAAGAAAAAAAAGCGAAATATATGGTCTAATATCAGGGAGTTTTAGTTATTCTCCTATAATTTATCTGTCACTTATCTCAGAAGTAAAAAAAATTCTTCTGAGAAGTAAGGAAGAAGCTTAGAGAATTTTATGATTTCCATGATATTTTACAGCACTCACCTTAGAAAATGCACAAGAAAATTCTTTAAGGAACAGAAGGAAAATGCTGAATCTAGGGGGAAAAAAGAAAATGGAAGATTTACAAATTTTCTATTGCCCTTAATCCATAAGATTGTCTGATATCAAAGTGTGTACACTTATATGCTAATATAACACATACTATTATAGATGTATGCATATAGTAGAAGTACACCTTTAAAATATTTGCATTACATGCATTATTTGAAACTTCTGATTAAAAGAGTAAAAATAGTTATTTTTTTCTTTAGAAGACTCTACAAGTATTAAGCCTCAGTAATAAATTCCAGGGATTATAATGCATTTAATGATGAGACAAATATATGAATAAATAGTTGATGTCTGATATATTATTAGCAATTTTGACAAGTAAAGCCTTTTGAAAAATACAGAGAGAGTTGATTCAGATTAGCAATATAAGTGCTAGAAAACATAACTGTAAAGTAAAATACTTTTTGCTACTTCAAGCTTGACTGTTATCATATTTTAACTTAGATTTTTCTTTTTCTAATTTGTATAGTCCAAATTTGACTCCCTGGATCCAGAATTCCTAAACAGTCAGGTTTCTAAATATGCCAAAATTGTGAATCAATTGGAAAAAGGCTTGCCACCCAACAATGTAGTACCCCAGATCAAAAGTAAAGTGGAAAAAATGAAAGAAAAGGTAAGGTTGTTAGAAATTATTTCAGAAACTCAGGTGAATCTGCTGTTAATTGATGCTTAAGATACCAAAATAAGAAAATATTTCCTGATTAAGTTAATTTTGCAGAGAGAAGAAAGTCCAATTCATTTGTTTTCAGTAGCACAGACTGCATTCATAGCTTCAACTGACCAACCAAATCATACAGTTAAATGTGTTGGTTAAAAAAGCATTCAAAATACAAATTTCCCAAGTGGTAGGATACATAATGCAGGAATATGAAGTATTTGTGCCAAGAAACATATCTGCTGTGCCCTCAAACAGCCAGGTAAGGTGAAGATAGCCTTGTCCATTTGCTCCTGTGCACCATACAACAACAGCATTTTCCTGTTGTGTTGTGATGTGAAGAAGGCTGAGAAGCTAATCAGTAGGTGTTCAGGGCTGACTCTTTGAAACTGATAGGAAAGGGAAATTTTGCCATGTTTTTTTCTTGTTAAGCTTAAATATATGGATGAAACACTTTCCCAAACTTACATGTCGGTTTGTTTCTTCCCTGTTGTCTTTAGTGTAGTTATAGCAGACAGTTGTAAATAATTCCATTTATCATGGTCTGCATTCCATTTTGGATACCCTCAAAATACAGTTTTTTTTTAAAAAAAAAAAACTTGCACATAGGAAAGGTCACTTCTTGTGGTATATAGTCCTATGGGTTTTTACAAATAGGTAATCAGCTACCCAACACAACAATACCATACAGAAGCTCCATCAACCCCAATTCTCAGGATAGAAAACTTTATAGCCAGCCCCTCCCTCCATCACTATTTCAAGCAACCACAGATTAGTTTTCTGTTCTGATTGAAGTTTTTTACAGAGTGTTATATAAATAGAATAGTAACAAATGCAGCCTTTTGGGTCTAGCTTTATTCACTTAGAAAAATGCATTTAAGATTCTTCCATGTGCTTGTACTAGTATTTACAATGCATAATATACTCTTACAACTAAAATATAAAAAGGTAAATAACTTTTTAAACTGAGAAAAATATCCAAAAGACATTTCTTCAAACAACACATGATAAGATGCTGAACAGAGGAAGATGGCGGCGAGGGGAGTGCATTGCCCCTGTGTGCTGCTTCACTGTGTGGGAGTATGACAAGTCAGGACGGCTAAAGGCTATCTTGTTAGGAATTTCCAGCAATAGTGGGGTGCTCCGGAACCTGGAGGAAGGATTTCCATCGCACGAGGATCGGCTACGGGGACTCAAACGCGAGAGGTTTGTTGCACGGAGGGTAACACTGCTTATTCAGCAAATCGCCCCACGGCTAGAGTCTGCAGCGCGTGCTGGGAAACGAGGAGATAGCGACGCAGGGATACAGCGCTGCAGTTTCTGCCAGCCGTGCAAGCACCGTACTCAGGGCTGAATTCCGGGTTCGAGACGGGGGAAGGAAGCGGTCCATCTCGGTTCTCCACACCGGTCAGACCACAGAGGAGGCCAGCAGCCACCATGTTGGAAAGCTGACGTCACCATCCCTGTTTTCGACTGACCGCAGCTCATTCAGCCATAGAACAGGTAATTTCAGGCTGCCATTCGCCTGCGGCTTGCAGACAGATTGCTAGGGTTCAGTGCCTGGGTGCTTCTTAGAACCTGATCTTATCGGAGCGAACACCGAGCGCGGGGCGGCCGAGTTCCGGCTCCCAGAATTGCCCTGGCCCAGGGCTGCGGAGGCTGCTTCTTGGACCCTGCTCCTATCAGAGCATACACCAAGCACTAAGCAGCCGAATTCCGGCTCCCGGAACTGAGCCCGCGGGGACTGCTTCTTGGAGCCTACTCTTATAGGAGCTTACACCGAACACAGAGCGGCCGAGTTCCAGCTCCTGGAACTTCCCTGGCCCGGGGCTAGGAGCCCGCGGAAACTGCTTCTCGGTCCGGGTCCTGCTGAGGGCCGGTCAGGACTCACCCGTTGCTTTGGTTGCCCGGCAAGGGGAACGAAATGCTGCCATTCGCATAGGATACCAACATGGCAGAGATCTGATGTCATCAGAAAGCGGCGGAGGAGAGAACTTCATCAATACCAGCGACGACATAAACAGTTGGTCTCCTGGTAGGGGGGGTGAGGCACAGACACCCGAGTCTCCTCAATTTGTCGTCGAGCCAGAGGGGAGGAGCCGGGCCGCCGCCAGTGCCCGGAGCAGGCCCAGCGGCTCGCCAGCGTGGTGACCGCGTGACCCCAATTGGAGAGGGGGCGGAGCGGAGCCGCCACCTGCACCCGCAAGGTGGGCAGACCCGCGACCCAGTGGTACATGGGCGTGGTAGGAGGGGCAGGGCAGAGCCGCCGTTCGCACTTGCAAGGTAAACAGACCTGTGACAGCCTGGCGGGTCAGGCCCAGTGGCCTGCCAGTGTGGTACACACATCACCCCAACTGGAGTAGGGGCAGAGCAGATCCTTCTCCCACGCCCGGATCAGGCCCTGCCGGTGTGGTGGCCACGTGACCCCAATTGGAGTGGGGGCGGAGCGGAACCACCACCCGTGCCCGCAGGGTGAGCAGAGCTGTGACCAACCTGCAGATCAGGCCCAGGGGTCCGCAGGCGTGGTAGGAGGGGCAGGGCAGATCCGCCGCCCGCGCCTCCAAGGTAGGCAGACCTGCAACAGACCGGCGGATCAGGCCCAGGAGCCTGCCGGCGTGGTACACACACCACCCTAATTGGAGTAGGGGCAGAGCAGAGTCGCCGCCCGTGCCAGGAACAGGGCCAGCGTCCTGCAGGCGGGGTAGTCACGACACCCCAATTGGAGTAGGGGCAGAGCAGAGCCTCCACCCGTGCCCGAAAGGTGGGCAGATCTGTGACCGACCAGCGGGACAGGCCCAGTGGCCTGCCGGTACGACAGACACGTCACCCCATTTGGAGTAGGGGCAGAGTAGAGCTGCCGCCCGCGCCTGCAAGGTAGGCAAACCTGCAACTGACTGGCGGATCAGGCCCGGTGGCCTGCCAGCGTGGTACACTCGTCACCCCAATTGGAGTAGGGGCAGAACAGAGCTGCCGCCAGCGCCCAGAACAGGCCCAGTGACCTGCCTGCGTGGTAGCCACAACACCCCAATTGGAATAAGGAGAGAGCAGAGCCACCGCCCGCGCCTGCAGGAAAGATACGCAAGCAGTATGAAAAGACAAGGAACGAAAGGACCACAAGCAATGCAGGTCAACACAACTTTAGAAGAGGTAACAGCTGCAGCAGATGGAATGTCAGATAAAGAATTCAGGATATACATGCTTCAGATGATCTGGAGTATCAAGGAAGACATTAAACAGCAAAATCAGACAATGAAAGATCACTTCGACAATGAATTACGCAAACAAATCCAGGAAGCAAAGGATCAACTATACAGGGAGATAGAGGTTATAAAAAACAAACAAACAGAAATCCTAGAAATGCAGGAAGCAATAAACCAACTTAAAAACTCAATGGAGAATACTACCAGCAGAGTAGAACACTTAGAAGATAGAACATCAGACAATGAAGACAAAGTATTTCAACTGGAAAAGAACATAGACAGCTCAGCAAGACTGTTAAGAAACCATGAGCAGAACATCCAAGAAATATGGGATAACATTAAGAGACCAAACTTAAGAGTCATTGGGATACAGGAAGGTACAGAGCTCCAAACCAAAGGAATGAGCAGTCTATTCAATGAAATAATACGAGAAAACTTCCCAGACTTGAAGAATGAGACAGAATCCCAAATCCTAGAAGCCTACAGGACGCCGAATGTGCAAAATCATAAGAGACCCACACCTAGACACATTATAATGAAGATGCCCAACATACAGAATAAGGAGAGAATTTTAAAAGCTACAAGAGAAAGGAAGCAGATTACATTTAGGGGTAAGCCAATCAGGATAACAGCTGATCTTTCAACACAGACTCTGAAAGCTAGAAGATCCTGGAATAACATATTTCAAACACTGAAAGAAAATGGGTTCCCACCAAGAATTGTGTATCCAGGGAAATTAAGCTTCAGGATGGAAGATGAAATTAAAACCTTCCACGATAAACAAAAGTTAAAAGAATTTGCAGCTGCCTAAGGGGGTTGCTGAAGTGCTGAGCGTGGTGCTCAAAGCAGCAGCTTTAATAGAGATTTCGCACAGTCTGTTAAAGCTCCTTTCACCGTTAATCTGTAGTGGACCACTTTGCCAAGGAGCAGAAAGAACAAAGAAATCGAAAAAGAGATGCTTGGCTGCTCAGAGCCGCGGGCGCTTTGCTCCCATCTGCTTCCTCTTTCGCTTCGCTCCGGGTGGAGAAGCTGAATGTGTAATCAGCAGTGGATTGTAAGTACCCGAGGCAAAGAAAGCTCAGTGCGCCCCGCCTTTTTTTTTTTTTTTTTTTTTTTTTTGAATATTTTTTATACAGGGAGAGTTTGTGGATTGGGATTGTTGGCGGGGCTGTGGTTTCTGTGCCGAAAATCCACTCCGCGGGAGCCGCCATTTGCTTTCTGCTTGCTGTCTTGATGGCTCTGTATACACTGTCCGGCAGCCGCACCTAGAGGTTGGAGCTGGGCTGCGTGCCGAGCCCTGTCCTCCGAAGGCTGGACTGCAGCCTCGAGCGTCTCTGTGGCCTGTTCGCCGCTGCACCTTCGGGCAGAGCCTGCTCTGGGGTCGTTCTGCACCCCCCTGCCAGGGGACCCGTGCTCCGGAGGAGGGGGACGGAGAGCCGCGGCGGCAGCCGCTTGGGCCCCTGGGGCCTGGCACCGGGCTGAAGAGCTGCGGAGGCCAGGGCAGCTCTGCTACGGTCGCAGACAAGCGCGACGCTCGTCAGCGCGGCCCAGAGATGGAGGCGACGGCGGCAGGGTTTCATTTCTAGAAATCTGGACTGGAAACAGAAGCAGCAGTTTGTATAATCCCAAGAACTTGCTTATACCAGGAAGCTGTAAGGGCAACATGAATATCACTGAGGAGATGTAACATGGTGGCAGGCGCAGAGAGATCAAGTCTCTGACATCTTCAACTGCGCGGGCATAGGGAGCCGTAAACTGTCTAAATGCTGTTTGTCAGGATCACTAGGCAATGCTGAGCTGACGTGGATCTGGGGTGTACAGGCTGGGCCCCTCAGAACACACACACAGAGCCCGAATCGGAGGCAATTAAGCTCCGGTTCGCCTGCTTCGTGTGACTCAGCACTAACGATCCCACTGAAATAATTGGCCGGCCCTTAGGAACTTACAGAGGTAAAAGCCAACCGAGCCTTCATAGGCAGTGGCCACAGGACTGAAACGGGGATTGGGAGAGACAGTCAGGACCCACCCGTTGCATTGGTCATCTGTCAAAGGGAACAAACGGTCACCATTTGCATGGGATATCACCATGGCAGAGAAATGGCGTCACGGGCGGAGGAGATAACTGCATTGAAACCAGCGCGACAGGTGTGTAATCCCCTAGCCATCTCTCTCCACACAGCGGGGAAACCTTAAGGGCCACTCCCAGCTCTCCTGTGAATGCAATAACCAGACCGAGGGAATCAGGAGTGGCGCGGGACTCGCGGCGCGGAACTCCCGGCTACCGCTCCCACCAGTGATGACAACTGAGGTCTCTTGCACCAGCTACCGGGGGCGTGGCTACAGGAGGGCAAGCAAATTCGCTGGGGGATCTCAGCCCCAAGCACTACAAACTTAGGGTCTGAGGGAGGCAAACAGGGAGAGTGAGCCCAGGTGTTCATGAAAACAGGGCTCCCAGGAGCAGCAGACCTGGCGTGCAGCCAGTATTGTGGTGAGCGCCACAGGTGAGCACGGCCTGGCTTGAGGAAACACAAGACAAGGCCCTAGACACTCAGGATTGGAGACCCGCCCAGTCTAGGAGAAAGAGCTGCTGCACAGTGAATGGTTCCCACCTATTGAGAGGAGAAGCTTGGCCCAGTGGGCACAGCTCCACCTACTGGAAGAGAAGTTAATAGAACTCTAGGACTGCATTTATTATTATTATTATCATTTTTTTTCTTTTTTGTTTCTTTTTTTTTTCTTCTTTTTCTTTCATTTTCAATTTTTATTTGTTGTTGTTCTTTAATTTTTTTTCAATGTTTCTATTTTTTTTAATTTTTTTTATTTTATTATTATTATTTTTTTAATTTTAATTTTCATTTTTTATTATCACTATTATTTTTGTTAAAATTTTTTTTTCGTCTTTTCTTTCTTTCTTTATTATCTAATCTTTGTTATTCTTGTTTCTTTTGTCTTTTCATTTCTTTTCAATCTTCTTATTCCCCCTTCCTTGAATTCTACCTGCTTACTCTCATTCTCTTTAGTGACTTCTTCCCTTCCCTTCTAATATCTTTCCTCTCAAGCATCAAATAAATCTATAAGAGTAAACAGTAACTCAGCAGTCAAACAGAACAAGAAGTAACATGAGCAGCATAAAAAAGCAAGGAAGAAAAGGAGTACAAACAATGAAGGACAGCCTAAATATTCAGGAGGACCTAGAGTCAGCAGAAAAATGGTCATATAAAGAACTCAAGGAATACCTTAGACAGATGGAATGGAACCTTAAAGAAGATACGGGACAGCAAATCCAAACAGTGAAAGAACACTTTGAAAATGAATTACATAGACAGATAAAAGAAGAAGTTAAGCATCTTTATCAGGAGATTGAGATTATAAAAAAAAACCAAACAATAATTCTAGAAATGAAGGAAACGATAAACCAAATTAAAAACTCAATTGAGAGTATCACTAACAGAGTGGAGCAAGTAGAAGCCAGAACATCAGATAATGAAGACAAAATATATCATCTTGAAAAGAGCCTAGCCAACTCAGAAAGGCTGGTTAAAAACCACGAGAAAAACATCCAAGAGATATGGGATAACATAAAGAAACCAAACCTACGAGTCATCGGGATAGAAGAAGGTACAGAGATTCAAACCAAGGGAATGAGTAACCTGCTAAAAGAAATAATTACAGAAAACTTTCCAGAAATAAAAAAGGAAACGGATATACAAATTGTAGATGCATACAGGACACCGAGCACACAAAATCACAGTAGACCAACGCCAAGACACATTGTTATGAAGATATCCAATATACAGAACAAAGAGAAAATACTAAAAGCTACAAGAGAAAGGAGGCAGATTACATTCAGGGGTAAACCAATAAGGTTAACAACGGATTTTTCATCACAGACGCTGAAAGCGAGAAGATCCTGGAACAACGTATTTCAAACACTGAAAGACAATGGATGCCAACCAAGAATTCTGTATCCAGCAAAATTAAGCTTCAGGTACGATAACGAAATAAAAATCTTTCATGATAAACAAAAGCTAAAAGAATTTGCAGCCAGAAAACCAGCATTGCAAAGCATCTTGAGCAAAACACTACACGAGGAAGAAATGAAAAACAATAACCAAAACCATCAGTGGGAAGTGCCTCTATAAAGACAGAGGGCGGGGGGAAAGCTAACCATGGAGAAACAAACTAAATTAAAAAAAAAGAAGAAGAAGATAAATAATCAAACATGGCTGGAAGTACAAACCATATATCAATAGTAACTCTAAACATTAATGGCTTAAACTCTCCAATAAAGCGACATAGGCTGGTAACATGGATTAAAAAAACAAAGCCAACAATATGCTGCCTCCAGGAGACACATCTGATTGGAAAAGACATACACAGGCTGAAGGTGAAAGGTTGGGAAAAAATATACCATGCACACGGTCCTCGTAAGCAAGCAGGGGTGGCCATCCTCATATCGAATAAAATTGACTTCAAGACTAAATTAATCAAAAGGGATAAGGAAGGACATTATATACTGTTAAAAGGAACCATTCACCAACAAGACATAACAATTATCAATATTTATGCACCAAATAATGGTGCTGCGACATTCATAAAACAAATTCTCCTCAAGTTCAAGAATCAAATAGACCACAACACAATAATTATGGGTGACTTCAACACACGTCTCTCACAATTGGACAGATCCTCCAAACAAAAGCTGAATAAAGAAACTATAGAACTCAATATCACAATCAACAACCTAGACTTAACTGACATATATAGAATATATCAACCATCATCAAGTGGATATACTTTTTTCTCAGCAGCACATGGATCCTCCTCAAAAATAGACCATATATTATGCCATAGGGCAACCCTCAGTAAATATGCAGGGGTGGAGATAATACCATGCATTTTATCTGATCATAATGGAATGAAACTGGAAATCAATGATAAAAGACGGAAGGAAAAATCCTACATCACATGGAAAATGAACAATATGTTACTGAATGATCAATGGGTTACAGAAGACATAAAGGAAGAAATCAAAAAATTCTTAGAGATAAATGAAAATACAGACACAACATATCAGAATCTATGGGACACAATGAAAGCAGTTTTAAGAGGGAAATTCATCGCTTGGAGGTCATTCCTCAAAAAAAAGGAAAAACCAACAAATAAATGAGCTCACACTTCATCTCAAAGCCCTAGAAAAGGAAGAGCAAAACAACAGCAAATGTAGCAGAAGGCAAGAAATAATTAAAATCAGAGCGGAAATCAATGAAATTGAAACAAAAGAAACTATTGAAAAAATTAAGAAAACTAAAAGTTGGTTCTTTGAAAAAATAAATAAGATCAACAGACCCTTAGCCATGCTAACGAAGAGAAGAAGAGAGAGAACTCAAATCACTAACATACGGGATGAAAAAGGCAATATCACAACAGACACTACAGAAATACAGAAGACAATTAGAAATTATTTTGAAAACCTATATTCCAATAAAATAGAAGATAGTGAAGACGTTGATAAATTCCTTAAGTCATATGATTTGCCCAGACTGAGTCAGGAGGATACTCACAACTTAAACAGACCAATAACAATAGATGAAATAGAAGAAGCAATCAAAAGACTTCCAACCAAGAAAAGCCCAGGACCGGATGGGTATACAGCGGAGTTTTACAAAACCTTTAAGGAAGAATTAATACCAATACTTATCAAGTTATTTCAGGAAATAGAAAAAGAAGGAGCTCTGCCAAATTCATTCTATGAGGCCAACATCACCCTGATTCTGAAACCAGACAAAGACACATCAAAGAAAGAAAACTACAGACCAATATCTCTGATGAACATAGATGCAAAAATCCTCAATAAAATTCTGGCGAATCGGATACAAAGGCACATCAAAAAAATTGTACACCATAATCAAGTAGGATTCATCCCTGGGATGCAAGGATGGTTCAATATACGGAAATCGATAAATGTTATTCACCACATAAATAGACTTAAAAATAAGAACCATATGATCATCTCAATAGACGCAGAAAAAGCATTCGACAAAGTACAGCATCCCTTTATGTTCAAAACATTAGAAAACACTAGGGATAACAGGAACTTACCTCGACATTGTAAAAGCTATCTATGCTAAGCCTCAGGCTAGCATCATTCTGAATGGAGAAAAATTGAAGGCATTCCCCCTAAAATCTGGAACAAGACAGGGATGCCCTCTATCACCACTTCTATTCAATATAGTTCTCGAAACACTGGCCAGAGCAATTAGACAGACGAAAGAAATTAAAGGCATAAAAATAGGAAAGGAAGAACTTAAATTATCACTATTTGCAGATGACATGATTCTATACCTAGAAGACCCAAAAGGGTCTACAAAAAAACTACTAGAACTAATAAATGAATTCAGCAAAGTGGCAGGATATAAAATCAACACGCATAAATCAAAGGCATTTCTGTATATCAGTGACAAAACTTCTGAAACGGAAATGAGGAAAAACACTCCATTCACAATATCCTCAAAAAAAATAAAATACTTGGGAATCAACCTAACAAAAGAGGTGAAAGATTTATATAATGAAAACTACAAAACCCTAAAAAGAGAAGTAGAAGAAGATCTTAGAAGATGGAAAAATATACCCTGTTCATGGATAGGCAGAACTAACATCATCAAAATGGCGATATTACCAAAAGTTCTCTATAGGTTTAATGCAATGCCAATCAAAATCCCAATGGCATTTCTTGTAGAAATGGATAAAGCAATCATGAAATTCATATGGAAAAATAAAAGACCCAGAATAGCAAAAGCAATTCTAAGCAGGAAGTGTGAATCAGGCGGTATAGCGATGCCAGACTTAATTACTTGTTACTATTACAGAGCAATAGTAACAAAAACAGCATGGTACTGGTACCAAAACAGGAGGGTGGACCAATGGTACAGAATAGAGGACACAGAGACTAATCCACAAAACTACAACTATCTTATATTTGATAAAGGAGCTAAAAGCATGCAATGGAGGGAGGGTAGCATCTTCAACAAATGGTGCTGGGAAAACTGGAAATCCATATGCAACAAAATGAAACTGAATTCCCTCCTCTCACCATGCACAAAAGTTAACTCAAAGTGGATGAAGGAGCTAGATATCAAATCAGAGACTCTGCATCTGATAGAAGAAAAAGTTGGCTCCGATCTACATATTGTAGGGTCGGGCTCCAAATTCCTTAATAGGACACCCATAGCACAAAAGTTGATAACAAAAATCAACAAATGGGACTTACTTAAACTGAAAAGTTTTCTCTCAGCAAGAGAAACAATAAAAGAGGTAAATAGGGATCCTACATCATGGGAACAAATTTTTACTCCTCACACTTCAGATAGAGCCCTAATATCCAGAGTATACAAAGAACTCAAATAATTAAACAATAAGAAAACAAATAACCCAATCATCAAATGGGCCAAAGACCTGAACAGACACTTCTCAGAGGAGGACATACAATCAATCAACAAGTACATGAAAAAATGCTCACCATCTCTAGCAGTCAGAGAAATGCAAATCAAAACCACCCTAAGATACCATCTCACTCCAGTAAGATTGGCAGCCATTATGAAGTCAAACAACAACAAGTGCTGGAGAGGATGTGGGGAAAAGGGTACTCTTGTACATTGCTGGTGGGACTGCAAACTGGTGCGGCCAATCTGGAAAACAGTATGGAGACTCCTGGGAAAGCTGGGAATGGAACCACCATTTGACCCAGCTATTGCCCTTCTTGGACTTTTCCCTGAATACCTTAAAAGAGCGTACTACAGGGATACTGCTACATCGATGTTCATAGCAGCACAATTCACAATTGCTAGACTGTGGAACCAACCCAGATGCCCTTCAATAGATGAATGGATAAAAAAAATGTGGCATTTATACACCATGGAGTATTACGCAGCACTAAAAAATGACAAAATCATAGAATTTGCAGGGAAATGGATGGCACTAGAGCAGATTATGCTTAGTGAAGCTAGCCAATCCCTAAAAAACAAATACCAAATGTCTTCTTTGATATAATGAGAGCAACTAAGAACAGAGCAGGGAGGAAGAGCAGGAAGAAAAGATTAACATTAAACAGATACATGAGGTGGGATGGAAAGGGAGAGAAAAGGGAAATTGCATGGTAATGGAGGGAGACCCTCATTGTTATACAAAATTACATATAAGAGGTTGTGAGGGGAATGGGAAAATAAACAAGGAGAGATATGAATTACAGTGTATGGGGTAGAGAGAGAAGATGGGAGGGGAGGGAGGGGGGATGGTAGAGGATAGGAAAGGTAGCAGAATACAACAGTTACTAATAGGGCATTATGTAAAAATGTGGATGTGTAACCGATGTGATTCTGCAATCTGTATTTGGGGTAAAATTGGGAGTTCATAACCAACTTGAATCTAATGTATGAAATATGATATGTCAAGAGCTTTATAATGTTTTGAACAACCAATAAAAAAAATTAAAAAAAAAAGATACCATCTCACTCCAGTAAGATTGGCAGCCATTAGGAAGTCAAACAACAACAAGTGCTGGCGAGGATGTGGGGAAAAGGGTACACTTGTACATTGCTGGTGGGACTGCAGATTGGTGCAGCCAATTTGGAAAGCAGTATGGAGATTTCTTGGAAAGCTGGGAATGGAGCCACCATTTGACCCAGCTATTCCCCTTCTTGGTCTATTCCCTAAAGACCTAAAAAGAGCATGCTACAGGGACACTGCTACATCGATGTTCATAGCAGCACAGTTCACAATAGCAAGACTGTGGAACCGACCTAGATGCCCTTCAATAGACGAATGGATAAAAAAAATGTGGCATTTATACACAATGGAGTATTACTCTGCATTAAAAAATGACAAAATCATAGAATTTACAGGGAAATGGATGGCATTAGAGCAGATTATGCTAAGTGAAGCTAGCCAATCCCTAAAAAACAAATGCCAAATGTCTTCTTTGATATAAGGAGAGTAACTAAGAACAGAGTAGGGACGAAGAGCAGGAGAAGAAGATTAACATTTAACAGGGATGAGAGGTGGGAGGGAAAGGGAGAGAGAAGGGAAATTGCATGGTAATGGAAGGAGACCCTCAGGGTTATACAGTGGAGGGGGTAGAGAGAGAGGAGGGGAGGGGAGGGGAGAGGTGGGGAGGGGGGAGGGTGGAGGATGGGAAAGGCAGCGGAGCACAACAGACACTAGTATGGCAATATGTAAATCAATGGATGTGTAACTGATGTGATTCTGCAATCTGTGTATGGGGTGAAGGTGGGAGTTCATAACCCACTTGAATCAAAGTGTGGAATATGATATGTCAAGAAATTTGTAATGTTTTGAACAACGCACAATAAAAAATTAAAAATAAAAAAAAAAGATGCTGAACATTGTTAGTTTTTAGGGAAATGCAAATCAAAGCCACAATGAAATACTGCTTCACAACTGTTAGAATGACTATGATCAAAAAAGATTATATATAAATTTTGGAAGAGAGCTGGAGAAATTGGAACCCTCATATGTTTATGGTAGGATTGTAACACGGTACAGCCACTTTAGAAAACAGTTTGGTGGTTTCTCAAAATGTTAAACATAGAGGTACCATGTAACTAATTCCACTCCTACGTATTTACCAAAAAGTATTGAAACCTATGTTCACAAAAATTTTGTATTAATGTTCATAGCAGCCTAACATAGGAAAAAACTGAAATGTTCACAGCTAATAAATAGAGAAACAAAATATGATGTATCCATACAGTGACATATTATTTAGCACTTATATATTATTTAGCAGTAAAAAGAAATGAAACACTGATACACTGCAACATAGATGGAATCTCAAAAACATTTTGGTAAGTAAAATAAGCTATTCACCAAAAACCCTTCATGGTACATGATGTCATTTATATGAAATATCCAGAATATCCTTTTAAAAAGATGGATTCCTGGTTACCAGGCATTGTGGGGAGGGAGAGATAACAGTACTAAGAGATACTGTAGGTATTGGTTGTACTGGGGTGATGAAAATATTCTAAGATTAGATAGAGTTGATAATTGCATTAACTGTTAATTAGAATTTTTAAAGATTCCTTCATATTTACATATTAATAGTTTATTTTAACTGATGGTAGTAGTCTGTCATATAGATGTACCACTTTATTCATCAACTCTTGAAAGACATCTGGATTTCTTTGAGGTTTTTTTAAATGATTATAAACAAAACAGTTATAAACATCCAAGTATGGCTTTTGTGTGAATAAGAGTTATCAATTCATGTGAGTAAATAACTATTAATTAGAATTTTTATATTTTATTGTAAATATGTGTTTAGCTTTATGTGAAACTGCTAGTTTTCTTTGCACCAGCAAAGTACAAGAATCTATTTCTCTTCATTCTCACCAGCACTTATTATTGGGAGGGAGCTTTTTTGCTTTGTTTTTTGTTTACTTGTTTATTTTAATTTTAGTCATTCTAATAGATATGTAGTAGCATCTCATACTGTTCATAGTTTGCATTTTTCTAGTGAACATCTTTTCATATTCTATTTACCATATACCTAGTTCTTTGATGAAATGTCTGTGCAGATCTTTTGCCCATTTTAACCCATTTTGTCCCATTATCCCAGATATAGACCACTTATAAAAACTTAAATTGAGAAACAAATATACTACTTAGTAACTTTGAAATAATTGTTTTAGAGCTCTATTCAAATAGATGAATGATAAGAACATTTTTCAAAAAGCATTTCCATATGTGTGTGTGTGTGTGTGTGTGTGTGTGTGTGTGTATGAAAAAATGAAGGATATATAAGCTCTAGATTTTGAGTTCCAACCTATTATAATGCATCTGTGTCAATTTTGTTAAATATTTACAGAGTTGAAAACTTGGGACTTAATGGGCTAAATGGATTGTTTGCTTTATTATAATTGAATCTTAAGAGTTATTAAAGTATCCTGGGTATGATTCTTTTTTTCAAATATATACTGAAATTATTTTCTACCAGTCAATGACTTTTAATCCTTGCACAGTAACTTTTACAAAGCAAAAAGATTTTAATTTGGATAAAATCCACTTTATAATTTTTTTCTTTTGCAGATCAAGCTTTTAGTATATTATCCAAACACTTTTTGTGAAATCTAAGACAACATGTAGGCTTTCTTTGTGTTTTCTTCCAGAAGTTTTGCAGTTTAGCTTTCTGTGTTTAGGTAAATGGTTTATTTTTGCATGAAGTATTAGGGAATATGTAAGTTTTACTTTTTTACATATGGATATCCAATTTATTGAGCTCCAATATTTGAAAAGTCTATCCTTTTTCCATTGAATCACCTTTTCACTATTGCCAAAAGTCATCTGACTATATGCTTTAGTCTATTTCTGTATACTATACTGGTTTGTGGTTTTTGTGCTTATATTCATGAGGAACATTGATTTACAGTATTCTTGTAATCTTATTACATTGCTTTAGTATCAGGGTAATGCTGCCTCATAAAATGAGTTGGGAACTATTCCCTCTTGGTTTCTAGAAGATATTGTATAGAATTAGTATTATTAGTAAGAAATGGGGGTGTCCTGCCCTTTTTATACATTTTAGAATGTCTTTGTTCTCAGCCCTCCTTCTTCTCTTATCTTGCCATTCCCTCTCCCTCTCCACATCTGTGTATGTGTCTAAAAGGTGAAGGTGGAGTGATCCAAGGGTGGAATGAAGCTGTACCGGGTAGAGGTAGGAGAAGACCAGCCCAGGAAGCATTAATGAACAACTCCCTGCAGTGAGAAACAATTCCTGGGGCAGATTACCTTAGCAACAGATTGGAAGTGGGGAAGGGAGTTGGAGATGTCAGCATTTGATTTTCTTTCCTTTCCACTCAGACCCTATTTTCCCAGTTGGACCAAATTATTTATTATCTACATTGACTGTCTTTTTGTCCCCCAGCATTGGTGTCTCTGAGAATGTTTGTTTTCCAGCTTCCAGTTATCATTGACTTGAGGAACCCAACTTTGAAGCCTAGACATTGGACAGCTATTGAACAAACCGTTGATGCCTCCCTGGTGGATACTGAAATTCCATTAACCTTGGAGAGGCTCTCCGAATTGCATGTGTTTGATTTTGGCCAAGAAATCCAGGACATATCTGGACAGGCTTCTGGAGAAGCTTCCTTGGAAATAATTCTTAAAAAGGTAATTCTGGAAAATACATATTTATTCTTAAAATCAGATAATTAAAGGTTTTCAGACTCAACATAAATATCACTAATTTTTTATTATCTAAGTGGATTTTTTACCATTGCAGTTTGTACCCTCTTATTATCAGCATCCCTTTATTCTCTTCTTACATTTATTATGTATTATTAATTATCATTATTATTAATATTATCTCTGTAAGTTCCCTCTTTCTGTCTCACCTGTCTCCCAACAGAAACTTGATGGCAATAAGATTTGAAATGTGCATTCTTTTATAGGAAACCCATATACCAAGGAACATCTGTTAGATGTTTAGAGAAAAATACATTATTTGCCAAACTACCAAAGAAAACTGTGTTAAATATTTCAAACAGCTTTACTACTTACAACACTATCTCCTTGCCTTAAATGCATGCAAATCTTCCAGTTGCCTACATAAAAGAATATTTTTAATTTAAAGCATAAGATGAAAGGCAATGCATATTGAATTACCATGAGTTATTTTTATGTGTCAACATTAATCAAATAAAAGTAAGCAAATCAATGTCATCACCTTACCAAGAAGACATGTTTAAGAATTTTAGGGGCAGTAAGAGGAAAAATAGGATAATTATAGAGTTTTTTCTTATTCTTATTTCACATCCACTGATTGAGTACCTAAACATAAATGAATTTAGATTTTCCAAAATCTTGTGTTATTTCTAAGGTGGAAGACTCTTGGAAAACAACTGAATTTGTTGTTCTGCCTCATCGTGACACTAAAGATGTATTTATCCTGGGAGGCACAGATGACATACAGGTGGGTAACTGGGTTGTTAAAATTTATGGTAAAGATCCTGATCATACTTCCAAAATTTTTTATGATATACTGAGATGAGTTGATGAAACATAAGTGAAGGAAAAATCAAATTTGGAAACAAGATATGAATATGAATAATTGACTTGAATACTTATACATGAAATATTTATCTAGGAAATGAAAGTGACATATATATTTAAGAGTTACAGTACTTGTAGTTGATAGCACCATAAAAACAAAGAGATCAGTTATGGCTGAAGTGATCATAGAATTCTTCATACATCAGCCAAGAAAAGCCAGACCTCAACAGTGGCAGCTGAGAAATACCAAAGAGAATAAAAGGTATTTCGAAGTGTTTCAATGAAGCAAATAAACATTAATGAGCACAATAAGAGTTCACCTTAATTTGCTGATATAAGGAGTAGGTGGTCATGCTGTATCAATCACAAAATAAGATAAATCTAACCCATGGTTGAAATATGTTTAGTCACTTGAAATATAAAGGCACATTTGTTTGGCAAAGGAATTTGGGTCATATAGCCCAAATTAAAAGGCTAAGCCCTAGTTTAAGGAGGTATCCAGGCCAAAATTGGAAATACAATGACTTTTTCCAGGTGTAGGTTGGAAGAGCAAGACTAGACATTACTTTGGGCAATAGATGGAAGAGCAAATTCAAAATAAAGGGCATTCGGTATGTGGCCAAGTAATGCCAACTGATGGGGTTTCTGCTTCCAGAAGTTTATGATTAAAACAAACAATTAAATCTTCCAGATTAATAGACACATCTTTTTAAGTCCACATGTTCTGTGAGAATATTGTTGTGTAAAGGGGAACAGTAGGGAGGAAGGTAACAGGAAAACTACCTAGACCTTCAGAACTTGATATGAATTTTAATTTCATCTTACTTGAGATAGTTGAAGTAAAATGTTAACTATTTAACAGAAGAAAGCTGATTTTACAAATATAATGTATGATGAGCAATGAAGGTATGCTTGTGTGACTAAATTATATAAAGAAGGTGCCATTTACTGAGCAGTAAGCAGGGAAAAAAAGTGTTGAACCCAATAAAATGCCATTAATAATTATAGGAACTGCAGAGATTTGGTAGTCAAAAGTCCCTGCATGATAGAGTTGTTGCCAGAGTGAAGGGAATAAGCAGAGAAAATAGATGGGTAGAAAGTAGTTAAAGCTACAACTGTTTGTTCCCAAAGTTGGCCTTTAAATGGACTCTTGGGATTGAACATCTGAAATATCACTGAAAGCACAAATGCATGGTATTGCATGTATTTTCTCCACTTTTTCTTAAAGGTCCTTCTTGATGACAGCACTATCAATATTGCAACCATTGCCTCATCACGTTATGTAGGTCCCCTTAAGGCACGAGTGGATGATTGGCAAAAACAACTTGCTTTGTTTAATCAAACATTGGTAAGTAAGAGAGTAATTTCAATACAGAGCGTCCAAGAACTGGAGAGCCATAAGGCCCTTAGAAATGTTTGTTTCACTATTTAAATACTATATAATTTAGAAATGTATGATTTAATTTTTGATATTATTATATCTGGAATGTAAGGAAAATACACATGTATTGAGCTCTTTACATAATTATGCAGCTTGTATTGTTATTTTTCCATGAAACGAAATATCACAAACTTAAGCAAGGTACATTTATTGATAGTGTAAAACAATATATATTTATTATCTAAGTTTCTATGGTCCAAGAGTTCAGACATGGTTGTACTGGGCCTGTTCAGGGTCTCACAAGGCTGTTATAAAAAATGCGAGCCAGACAGGATTCTCACCAAAGGTTCACCTGGGGAAGGATCCACTTCCAGGCTCCCTTACTTCAAGAAATTATTTCCTTGCAACTCTGGAAATAAAGGCTTCAATATCTTACTGGATCTCATAAGGAGGTCATCCTCAGCTCCTAGATGTTACTCAGTTTTTCTTTGGGTAGATTTCTGCAACATGGCCACTTACTTCATCAATCTAGCAAGGAAAAGAAAATCTCCTGGCAAGATAGCTGCTTCAGTGTTATTAAACACAAATGTAATCATGCACATCCTGTTGCCTTTGCCACATTCTGTATGGGTAGAAGCAAGTCATAGGTGTACCACACTCAAGAGGGGAGGATCCCACAAGGGCCTGAGTGCCATATCCTGGTCCACCTTAAGCATCTTGGAACAACAACCTTATGTTTTCTGGAAGAATATTTATTGTTGCTTGAAGCCCCTTGGAATGCTTCCTTGTGGCACACTCCTCTTTTTTATTGTACCTCAACTTATCCCCAAACAAGACAAGAACTCATTCATACCAATCTCACTTTCTTCCTATCTACTTTCTTCTCTTTTACACATCAGATGTTTAGCTTGATTTAATTATGTTTAAGTTTTCTACATATTCTAATATGAAAAGTTTTATGTGAAATAATAAGATCAGTAATTGGAAAAATGTAACTTATTCCAGGATAGATAGATAGATAGATTTTTTTTGCAGTGCTAGAAATCAAACTCAGAGCCTCACACATACTAGTCAAGCACTCTAATACTGAGCTACTCCCCTAGCCTTCTCACCTTTATTTCAAAGGAAACTTTTCAGAAAACCATCCTCTTCAATGAATACTACATAGCTGACCCAGGTCCAGCCTCTGCACTGATGATGAGCCTTATGAAGGGACTACAGACCAAAGTCAAAGGGCATATTTTCACAGAGGGTTCTTAAAAGAAGCCTGTACTGAATAGTGGGGACCCTCAGAGAATTCATTGTCTGGAAAGTATGAGACCATAGAAAAACCAGGTTGAAACACATATAGGTGTAACTCCCATCTCTAGAGTGAGAAGTAAGAAACTCTCTAATAGATGTTGGGCCCACACTTGCAATGGCAGGAGACCTTAAGGAAAGGTAAAGTCTATAGACTTTGATTTCTGACCCTGCATTTCTGGTTTCTTTTATTTTTATTTTTTTCCTTTTATTCATTTACTTATATGTGGTGCTGAGAATCAAATCCAATGCCTCACATCAATGCTAGGAAAGTGCTCTACCACTGAACCACAACCCCAGCCCTCATAAGTTCCTTTTTTTATTTATATATAACAGCAGAATGCATTACAATTCTTACTACATATATAGAGCACAATTTTTCATATCTCTGCTTGTATATATACTATATTCACACCAATTTGTGTCTTCATATATGTATTTTGGATAACAATGATTATCATATTCAACCATCATTAATTAACCATGCCCTCTCCCTTCCCCCCCCCACCCCTCTGCCCTATCCAGAGTTCGTCTATTCCTCCCATGCTCACTCTCCCTATCCCACTATGAATCAGCCTCCTTATATCAAAGAAAACATTGGGCATTTGGTTTTTTTGGGATTGGTTAACTTCACTTAGCATTATCTTCTTTAACTCCATCCATTTACCTACAAATGCCATGATTTTATTCTCTTTTATTGCTGAGTAATATTCCATTGTGTATATATGCCACATTTTTTAATCTATTCATCTATTGAAGGGCATCTAGGAGTTCCACAATTTAGCTATTGTGATTTGTGCTGATATAAACATTGATGTGGCTGTGTCCCTGTAGTATGCTGTTTTTAAGACCTTTGGGTATAGACCGAGGAGAGGGACAGCTGGGTCAAGGGGGGTTCCATTCCCAGTTTTCCAAGGAATCTCCATACTGATTTCCATATTGGCTGTACCAATTAGCAGTCCTACCAGCAGTATATGAGTGTACTTTTTTCCCCCATTCTTGCCAACAATTATTGTTGTTTGAATGCATAATAGCTGCCATTCTGACTGGAGTGAGATGAAATGTTAGAGTGGTTTTGATTTGCATTTCTCATGAAATTCAACTAGAAAATAAGAGACTCAGAATAGCTAAAGCAATCCTTATCAGGAAGAGTGAAGCAGGTGGCATCACTATACCAGACCTTAAACTATACTACAGAGCAATAGTAACAAAAACAGCATGGTATTGGCACCAAAACAGACTGGTAGACCAATGGTACAGAATAGAGGACACAGAGACTAACCCACAAAATTACAATTATGTTGTATTAGACAAAGGTGCCAAGAACATGCATTGGAGAAAAGATAGCCTCTTCAACAAATAGTGCTGGGAAAACTGGGAATCCATATGCAACAAAATGAAATTAAACCCCTCTCTCTCACCATGCACAAAAGTTAACTCAAAATGGATCAAGTACTTAGGAATACAACCAGAGACCCTGCGTCTAATAGAAGAAAAAGTAGGCCCTAATCTCCATCATGTGGGATTAGGCCCCAACTTCCTTAATAAGACTCCTGTGGCACAAAAATTGAAACCAAGAATCAATAAATGGGATGGACTCAAACTAAAAAGTTTCTTCTCAGCAAAAGAAACAATCTGTGAGGTGAATAGAGAGGATAACCTACATCTTGGGAGCAAATCTTTATCCCTCACTTATCAGATAGAGCACTAATCACTAGTGTATATAAAGAACTCAAAAAAATAGACACACACACAAAAAAAACCCACAAATAACCCAATCAATCAATGGGCCAAGGACCTGAGGAGACACTTCAGAAAATGATGTATAATCAATCAACACATATTTGAAAAAATGTTCTGGTTTCTTTTATTAACAATAGTTTTCTCTAAAAGGAGATACAATACATGATTTTCTTCATTCTCCTAGACTTTTATACTTTCCACATGTTTTGTTATGAGCAGGTTTTATGATTTTTCCTTTCTTAAAAAAATGCAAAGGGCTGGGGCTCAGTGGTAGAGCACTTGCCTCATACACAAGAGGCCTTGGGTTCGATACCCAGTACCACATAAAAATAAAAAAATAAAAATAAAGATATTGTGTCCATCTACAACTAAAACACAAATTTTTAAAAATGCAAAGAAAAGCTTCATGATTTAGAAAGAAAAAAAAAAACCCAAGCACAATATTGCACACCTATAGTCACACCTACTCAGGAAGCTAAGGAAGCAGGAGGATTACAGACTTGAGGCCAGCCTCAGCAACACAGTGAAACCCTAATCCAAAACAAATTTTTTCATGGTAACCCAGGGTAAATTTGGAATAGTCACTAAACTTTCCACTTTCCCAACCCTTCATGTTAATTAAGTAAGGATCTCATCTCCCCCTAGCTTGTTTCTTCCAGGCATTTAATCATGCGGCAGACTCATTGTAACACTAATCAATGGACAGTGGGGTGAAATCAGGTGGAGGTGAGTCTTGGACCCTTTAAGAAAATTTCATTTCAAAGTACATGGAAGGAACCATGAATCCTCAGGAGAAAAGATATAGTAATTCCCCATTTGATAAGGTTTTTAAAATATTTTTTTAGTTGTAGATGTACACAATATATTTATTTATTTATCTTTATGTGGTGATGAGGATCCAACCCAGTGCCTCACACATGCTAGGCAAGCACTCTACCACTGAGCCACAATCCCAGCCCCACCATGTGGTAGTTTTTAATGTAACTGAATATCTTATATTTGAAAGTTAAATTTTGATAGAGCCCATATTTTTCTCCTAGGAAGAATGGCTTACCTGCCAAAGAAACTGGCTCTACCTAGAAAGTATTTTTAATGCTCCAGATATTCAGAGGCAATTGCCTGCAGAGGCCAAGATGTTCCTTCAAGTGGATAAATCATGGAAAGAAATCATGAGGAAAGTGAACCGGCTGCCTAATGCTCTTCGAGCTTCTACTCAACCTGGTATAAAACAAATATTTAAACACAAGTAAAAAGATTTTGCAATCATCTAAAATGTTTGTCACCTATAAGAATTTAATAGTATATGGTACTTTTAACACTTCATGGAACACTGTACCTTTTATTATTATCATCTCTCAGCTTAATGTGTAATGTTGGAAAATAAGTATTTACTTCTCTTTTTTCTATTTTTATAATTTGAGGATGTTGACACAGGGTATCAATAATGTTTCTACCTCACATTTTTTTAACAATTTTGACTTTTTTTACAGTTTCACAATGTCAACAAGACATATATTTATATTCAGTTGACGTACTGTATCAAAGTTTCCCACAGACATAAGCACAAAAATTTCCACACCTTATTTTTAATTCATTAATTAATACTAGTTAAAAATATTACCACTTACTGCAATTCTAGACTCAAAGTTGAAATGTTTTAATAAATTCTGTTCTCTGGGTATGAAACCAATCTTTCTGGGTGCATATACATGGTAATACTACTCTTTAGACCAAAGTCTCATCAAACCTGCTTATCATATAGCAAATGGCAACACATAGACTATCTTGGTGAATATTCACAGACAACTTCCCTGCCAAGCAAGGGAAGGTTGTTGGATTGTGCTCTCTTTCCAAAAAATCTTATATAAGAAACAAACAGAAAGAAAAACCTATATGGAAAGATAGAACCAAGGATTAGTAATGAAGAAATAGTGTTCTATTGCCCCAGTTTTGTCCTTTAAAGATAGCAGAGGATACAGAGGATAGTAAAAGTAAGAAAGTGACAGAGAATGGGGAGGTTCTTGAGACTGGCTTTATTTGGAAAATGAAGGAGAAGGCAAATACCTGGCTTTTGTTTGTGTTCTCCCAGACTTCTAAAAATCGAAGCCAACTATATTTCAAATATATTTGTTAATATATGGTAAATATTAAAATTAATGTTGTTATTAAAAGTAATGTTAAATTCTTAGCCAATTCCACACTTTTATTAGTCCATTCTTCTATCAAGTAAAGCTAAGTTTTTTAAAATTTGAGTATTATATTTTACTTTCATTTAAAGTCATAGTCTCTATTTTAATACAATTTTGACAATACTATTTTTTTTCAATGAACAGGACTTCTGGAAACTTTTCAAAACAATAATGCATTACTTGACCAAATTCAGAAGTGTCTAGAGGCCTATTTAGAATCCAAAAGAGTTATCTTTCCAAGGTAAGTTTATAAGGCAACCTAAGGCATTTTTTAATAGTTTTCCAGCAGAGAGAGAAGCAAGAAAGATTTGTGACAATGAAAATCCAGCTTGTATTTTGATTGGGAGTGTAAGTCTGAAGAATAAGTTATCAATATTTGGTAAAGATTTAAGTGGATAAGTGCTGGAAGGATTCTTTTTATTCCAAACCAATTTTTATTTAAGTTGTTGTAAAAGCATTACAAGCATTGTTTTTAAATAGCATTATAAAGAAATCAATCAGAGAAATAAAATCAGCAAGGCATACTGGAATTAAGGAAACTCAGATTAGCTATACATGACAATCAAATACTTTTGGATAAATTAAACATAATATAGAAAATGTATTACTAAAGACAAATTTAGAAGAATATTTCATTATTTAGAGCAGGGATCAGTCTTTCTTTTTAAATAAAAGGCCACCGAGTAAATATTTAAAGATTTGCAGGCCATACAGTTTGTTGCAAATACTCAACTCCCCTATTGTAGCCCAAAAGAAGCCATACAAAGTATATCTGCATGTCAGTGTGACAAAAGATCTTTATTGACAACAACAGATGGCAGGCCTGATTTGTCATGTGGGCTATAACTTACCAAACCCTTATTCTGTAAGTTTACATTTTTTAAACCCGTCTTGCTGATAATGACAATGAAACATACACAAAATAGTTTTCTTTGCACAAGTATAGCCTTTATATAGTTGTAAATGGTTAATTGGCAAAATAATATTCTGTGACTTTCAACATAGCACATGCTTCAGGGACCAGCATATGCTTTTGAATCATAATGATTACCCACTATACATTAATAGAACCAAATAAGGTTCCTGAAAACACTCATTCACCTATTGAACAAATAATGTATAGAATAGTAGGTATGTGTGAGTTACTAGGCAAGATGGATTCTAGGGAGAAGAAATAATATATCTTCACCCTAGGAGCTCAAATGCTAGTAATACAGATGTTAATAAATCAGTATCATAACAAAAGCTAGCAATTTTATAATATGTTATGAAAAATATGTCAATTCTAGGTATTTGAACTGCATCATCACTAATATTTATAGAAAATTTATTAAGAGAAATGTGGTTTCCCCATGAATCCAGATCTAGTATAAATAAAGGTCCAGGAAATTAGTGGATTAGAAGAGATGTGCCTAAGTAATTTATCTTCTATATCTGCCTAAGGCTTAGCTTCAATTTCAAGTTATATTTTAAAGATTCTCTTGAATACAGATTTTACTTCTTGTCAAATGATGAACTTCTGGAAATCTTGGCCCAGACACGAAATCCACAGGCTGTTCAGCCTCACTTAAGGAAATGCTTTGACTCCATTTCAAGGCTTGAATTTGCTCTCATGCCTCCTGCTGAAGGAAGAATTCCTAATGTTGACGGAGAGCCAGAAAAGGTTTACACTAATGATATCTTAGCGATGCTGTCACCAGAGGGAGAAAGGGTGAGGTGCTTTTGTTTATAAATCCTCAAAGATAAATTGTTACTCTCCCAGTGCTGGGGTAGATATCTGCACATTCTCATTCTAAGCATGCCAGGTGCTCTACGAGCTCAGTGGTTTCAAGGATAACCAAGAAAAAACCTTTGTTCTGACAGAACTCAAACTCTAATGGAGAAATTATCAAACAATTAAAAATCACACAGAAAATGCTGTAACAGAGACATGTGCTCTGTTCTTAGAAACAAAGTGGAGAAAACAGGAAACATGTCTTACCCAACTCTCCACAAGAGGCAAAATAGTAGATTAGTTTAGAGTGCCAGTTCTTTGCCAGGCCACCTAGATTTAAGACCCCATTTAATCACCTATATAAAGTGAGGATTAGTACCTGATTAGTGGCGTGATAACTTTCAGGTATTACTTTATATAAATTTTACTGGGTACTTAAAGCAATACCCAGTGAGCATTGTGTGTTAGTTACTAGTGGTAGCATCTCCAGTGCATTTCACAGCACCTAGAATATGGTGAACACTAAGAGAATGAATGTATTGGCCAACTGTGAGGAATCAAGCAAGTGCCATGCATGTACACACACACACACACACACACACACATATACAGTAAAAAAAAAGGTGAGAAGTATCTGTTGTATGGTCACAAAAGTGAAAAGCATTATAGACAGAAGAACTATGCAAAGAAATGCCAAGGAATTAGGTTCAGTTGGAGCATAATAGTGTATCTGTAGGAGGAGTGGGACCCCATAAACATTTATTTTTATCCTGAATTGAACTTCTTGCAAAAGATTTTGCTCATGGTGCAGAAGAAGAAAAAGGGGAGGATTAAGGATAGAGTCTTGGGGAAACATGAAATTTAAAGGGAGGTTAGAAGAACAGATGAAGGTGTCCAAAACAAGCAAATATTTAGGTCATTTGAAGTCTAAGAAATAAACATGAGATGTACTAAAGAGTGTCAATTGGACCTTTCAGTTGGGAGGACATGGGTAACTTTAATGAGAACAGGTTTAGAGGAAACGTTGGGAATAAAAATCTGATGATAAGTACAAAAATGGAAATAATTGAAGAAATTCATGTAGCACGTATATATTCCTCTTATAAGGAGTTGGCTCCAAGAGTAAACAGTAAAACAGTGCAGTATTTATATGTTGGAGGAGGATGATGGGATGGCAATAGAAAATTCTAGTATTTGTTTTCAGCTTTCAGTATTTATATAACTTAGGGATCTGTTATAGAAATAAAGAAGATTTGTGTAGCTTACAAGTCCTACCTGAACCATTATATCATTGCTCTGATTACCTTCTAGGTTGGCTTGGGAAAAGGCCTCAAGGCTCGAGGCAATGTGGAGGAATGGCTTGGTAAAGTGGAAGAGGCCATGTTCACATCTCTGCGGCGCCTGAGCAAAGCTGCCATTGCTGATTATCAGGGGAAACCAAGGACACAATGGGTGGTGGCAGGCCACCCTTCTCAAGTAACACAAGCAAACTGGTTAAATTTCCATTTCTGGATTCTTCTTTGGTGAGATACATCAAAATTAATGAGGATGTTTGTTTTTGTTTTCTTTTCTTTGCCCCCATCCCTCAGGTTATCCTGACAATTTCTCAAATTATGTGGTGCCGTGATTTGACTGAATGTCTGGAAACAGAAGACAGCAATCACATAGAGGCCCTAGAAGCTTTTGAAACAGTAAATTTCGAGGTGAGATTTTTAACAGAGTGACATGGAATATGTTCACATGAGGTACAGTTTCAGTGGTTTTTATTTGAATGGTTTGTATACATTTGTTTTATTTTTCAGCAATTCTAATGCTCTGACACAACTTTTCAAAGCTTTGAGATTCTTACTAAAATCGTGCATGTTCCACTATTCTTAGGGACATTACCTTTATGTTTGTTTAGTATTCATATGAGTACTTAAAAAATAGAAGAAAAACAGTTCAAGAGGAAAACATCAGTTCTCATGATTTGCAGCTTTTAAGGAATAACTGTGCTTAGAAGGTCTATCTTCTTTAAAACTTTTTTTAAGTACACAATACAATATTGTTAACAATAGCATAATGCTGTATAACGGATCCCTAGAACCTAGTCATCTTGCGTAACTGAAACTTTATAAAGCAACTTCCTATTTGTCCATTTCCCCATCCCTTGGCAACCACAATTGTACTCTGTTTCTATGGGTCTGCCTATTTAAGATACCTTATATAAGTGGAATCATTCATTATTTTTCTCTCTGTGACTGGCTCATCTCACTTAGCTTAATGTCTAAAAGACATTAAGACATTCATCCAAATTATTGCATATGATTTCCTTCTTTTTAAGGCTGAATGATATTCTGTTGTATATTTATGCCACATTTCCTTTATCTATTCATCAGTTACTGGACTTTTAGATTGTTTCTACATCTCGGCTATTGTGAACATTGATGCTATTAACATAGAACTAAGATACCTCCTCAAGATCCTGATTTCAGTTCTTTTTTATATGTGTCCAGAAGCGGGATTGCTGAGTCATATAGCAATTCTATGTTAAATTTCTTTGGAAAACTTCTATGTTATTTTCCACAGTGGCTGCATCATTCCTATGTTCTCTTATCTACACATTCTTGCCAACACTTGTTGTCCTTTTATTTTATTTTTATTTTTTAAATATCTATTTATTTATTTATTTATTAGTTGTTGGTGGACACAACATCCTTATTTTATTTTTATGTGGTGCTGAGGATAGAACCCAGTGCCCCGTGCATGCCAGGCGAGCACACTACCGCTTGAGCCACATCCCCAGCCCCTCCTTTTATTTTTGATAGTAGTCATCCTACCAGTTTTGAAGTAATATTACACGTTGCTTTTGATTGTCATTTTCCTGAGGATTAGTGATGATATTGAGCTTCTTAAAAAATTTGTTCTAATTAGCTATACATGATAGTAGACTGCATTTTGATACATCATACATAGATGCAGAATAACTTCTCATTCTTCTGATTGTATATGATGTAGAGATATACTGGTCACATAATCATGTATGCACATAGCACACTTATACATTGCTGGTGGGATTGTAAATTAGTGCAGCCAATCTGGAAAGCAGTATGGAGATTCCTTAGTAATTTGGAATGGAACCACCATTTGACCCACTTGTCCCACTCCTCCATCTATACCCAAAGGACTTAAAAACAGCATACTACAGTGACACAGCCATATCAATGTTTATAGCAGCACAACTCACAATAGCTAAACTGTGGAACCAACCTAGATGCCCTTCAATAGATGAATGGATAAAGAAACCATGCACATATACACAATTGAATATTACTCAGAATTAAAAGAGAATAAAATTATGGCATTTGCAGGTAAATGGATGGAGTTGGAGAATATCATGCCAATCCCCCAAACCAGGGGCCAAATGTTTTCTCTGATAAGTGGATGCTAATCCATAATGTTGGGGGGGGAGGGTACATGGAATTAGTGGAGGAACTTTGGATGGGGCCAAGGGGAAGGGAGGGAGGAGGCATGGGTGTAGGAAAGATGGTGTAATGAGACTGACATCATTACCCTAGGTACATGTATGATTGCACGAATGGTACTTCACATACTTCATGTACAACAAGAGAAGTGAAAAATTGTGCTCTGTTTGTATATAAATGAATTGAAGAGCTTTCTACTACCATGTATAACTGATTAGAACTAATAAAAATGTCATAGAAAACAAAAAAAATCATAGGGTAATAATATCTAATTCATTTTACTATCATTCCTACCCTCATAACCCTTCCCTCCTTCATTCCCCTCTTCCTAATACAAAGTACCTCTATTCTTCCCTAGCTGCCACCTTTATTGTAAATCAGCATCTGCATATCAAAGAAAACATTTGGCCTTTGGTTCTTATGGATTGACTTATTTCACTTAGCATACTAGTCTTCAGTTCTATCCATTTACTGGCAGATGCCATAATTTCATTCTTCTTTTTGTTTTGTTTTAGTTTTACTTGCAGAGGTAGTTTATTATAAGCAAAACAGATGGTTGGCTCTTGATTACACCTGCATATACTATCATCAGGAAAATATTTATGGTCCAGTTAATCTTGCCTAGGCCTAAAGTAGCTGTGGTTCAATCACTCAGCAAATAGAGTGGGTCGACATGGTGGGTAATTTCGCCAATACTGCTGCTGAGACACAGGAGCAAGTTGCTCCTGTGTGACTTTCACAGTCCTGGACACTGAAAGGTGCCCTTGAATCACCATTTGCAGGATGGGAATTGACAAGAGAGTTCCAAGGGCTATTGCCCTTTTCTTCAACGTCCATCTGCACACCTAGAAAGGAGGGTGGATTTTGCCTTAACCAAACAAACGTTTCTTTTTTTGCCATTATACATGAGCTCTCTTATTATTATTATTTTGCATTACAATTCTTAATACACCTTTATACCACAATTTATCATATCTCTGTATATAAGGTATGTTGACACCAAATTCACGTCTTCATACATGTATTTTGTATAACGATAAGGGTCTCCTTCCACCATCCATACTATTCCCCTTCTCCCTCCTTTTCCCTCCCACCCCTCTTCCCTATCTAGAGGTAATCTTCCTCCCATGCTCTCCCTCCCTACCTCATTTTGAGTCATCCCTCTTATATCAGAGAAGACATTTGTTTTTGGGGGATTGGCTAACTTCACTTAGCATAATCTGCTCTAATGCCATCCATTTCCCTGCAAAAGCCATGATCTTATTCTTTTTTAGTGCTGAGTAATATTCCATTGTGTATAAATGCCACATTTTTTTATCCATTCATCCATTGAAGGACATCTAGGTTGGCTCCACAGTTTAGCTATTGTGAATTGTGCTGCTATAAACATTGATGTGGCTGTGTCCCTGTAGTCTGCTGTTTTTAAGACCTTTGGGTATAGACCGAGGAGAGGGACAGCTGGGTCAAATGGTGGTTCCATTCCCAGCTTTCCAAGGAATCTCCATACTGCTTTCCAAATTGGCTGTACTAATTTGCAGTCCCACCATCAGTGTATGACTATACCTTTTTCCCCACATCCTCACCAGCACTTGTTGTTGTTTGTCTTCATAATGGCTGCCATTCTTACTGGAGTGATAATGGTATCTTAGGGTGGTTTTAATTTGCATTTCTCTGATTGCTAGAGATGATGAGCATTTTTTTGTATATTTGTTGATTGATTGTATATCCTCTTCTGAGAAGTATCTGTTCAGGTCCTTGGCTCATTTATTGATTGGATTATTTGTTTTTTGGTGCTTATCTTGTTGAGTTCTTTATATACCCTAGAGATTAGAGCTCTATCTGATGTGTGAGGGGTAAAAATTTATTCCCAGGATGTAGGCTCCCTATTCACCTCACATATTATTTCTTTTGCTGAGAAAAAACTTTTTAGTTTGAATCCATCCCATTTGTTGATTCTTGGTTTTAATTCTTGTGCTATAGGTGTCTTATTAACAAAGTTGGGGCCTAATCCCACGTGATGGAGATTAGGTCCTATTTTTTCTTCTATTAGACTCAGGGTCTCTGGTTTAATTCCTAGATCCTTGATCCATTTTGAGTTAACTTTTGTGCATGGTGAGAGATAGGGATTCAATTTAATTTTGTTGCATCTGGATTTCCAGTTTTCCCAGCAACATTTGTTGAAGAGGCTATCCTTTCTCCAGTGCATGCTTTTGGCACCTTTATCTAAAATAAGGTAGTTGTAATTTTGTGGGTTAGTCCTTTGTCCTCTATACTGTAACAATTGGTCTACCAGCCTGTTTTGGTGCCACTACCATGCTGTTTTTGTTCCTATTGCTCTGTAGTATAGTTTAAGGTCTGGTATAGCGATACCACCTGTTTCACTCTTCCTACTTAGAATTGCTTTTACTATTCTGGGTCTCTTGTTTTTCCAGATAAATGTCATGATTGCTTTTTCTATTTCTATGAGTAATGCCACTGGGATTTTGATTGGAATTGCATTGAACCTGTATAGTGCTTTTGGTAATATGGTTATTTTAATAATATTAATTCTGCCTATCCATGAGCAAGGTAGATCTTTCCATCTTCTAAGGTCTTCTTCTATTTCTCTCTTTAGGGTTCTATAGTTTTCATTGTATAGATCTTTCATCTCTCTTGTTAAGTTGATTCCCAAGTATTTTTTTGAGGATATTGTGAATGGGGTAGTTTTCCTCATTTCCTTTTCAGAGGATTTGTCACTGATATACAGAAATGCCTTTGATTTATGGGTGTTGATTTTATATCCTGCCACTTTGCTGAATTCATTTACTAGTTCTAGAAGTTTCTTGGTAGAGTTTTTTGGGTCTTCTAGGTCTAGAATCATATCATCAGCAAATAGTGCTAGTTTAAGTTCTTCTTTTCCTATAGTTTATTCCTTTAATTTCTTTCATTTTGTCTAATTGCTCTGGCCAGTGCTTAAAGAACTGTGTTGAATAGAAGTGGTGAGAGAGGACATCCCTGTCTTGTTCCAGATTTTAGAGGGAATGCCTTCAGTTTTTATCCATTTAGAATGATGGTGCCCTGAGGCTTAGCGTAAATAGCTTTTACCATGTTGAGGTAAGTTCTTGTTATCCCTAGTTTTTCTAGTGTTTTGAACATAAAGGGGTGCTGTATTTTGTCAAATGCTTTTTCTGTGTCTATTGAGATGATCATATGGTTCTTATCTTTAAGTCTATTGATATGATGAATTACATTTATTGATTTCCATGTGTTGAACCAACCTTGAATCTCGGGGATGAATCCCACTTGATCATGGTGCATGATCTTTTTGATATGTTTTTGTATCCAATTTGCCGGAATTTTATTGAGGATTTTTGCATCTATATTCATTAGAGAAATTGGTCTGAAGTTTTCTTTCTTTGAGGTGTCTTTGTCTGGATTTGGAATCAGGGTGATATTGGCCTCATAGAATGAATTTGGAAGTACTCCCTCTTTTTCTATTTCCTGAAATATAATGAAGATTATTGGTATTAATTCTTCTTTAAAGGTCTTGTGAAACTCAGCTGTATATCCATCCAGTCCTGGGCTTTTCTTGGTTGGTAGTCTTTTGATGGCTTCTTCTATTTCCTCACTTGATATTGGTCTGTTTAAGTTGTGTATATCTTTCTGACCCAATCTGGGCAGAGCATATGAATTTATTGATGGCTTCACTATCTTCTATTTTATTAGAGTATAAGGTTTCAAAATAATATCTAATTATCTTCTGTATTTCTGTAGAGTCTGTTGTGATATTGCCTTTTTTATCCCATATGCTAGTAATTTGGGTTCTCTCTCTTCTCTTCATTAGCATGGCTAAGGGTCTGTCGATCTTATTTATTTTTTCAAAGAACCAACTTTTAGTTTTGTCAATTTTTTCAATTGTTTCTTTTGTTTCAATTTCATTGATTTCAGCTCTGATTTTAATTATTTCTTGCCTCTGCATTTGCTGCTGATTTGTTCTTCTTTTTCTAGGGCTTTGAGATGTAGTGTGAGGTCATTTATTTGTTGGCTTTTTCTTCTTTTAAGGAATGAACTCCATGCAATGAGTTTTCCTCTTACTACTGCTTTCATAGTGTCCCAGAGATTTCAGTATGTTGTGTCTGTGTTTTCATTTACCTCTAAGAATTTTTTAATTTCCTCCTTGATGTCTTCTGTAACGCTTTGTTCAATCAGTAGCATATTGTTCATTCTCCATGTGATGTAGGAATTTTTCTTCCTTTTTATCATTGATTTCCAATTTCATTCCATTATGATCAGATAAAATGCATGGCAGTATCTCTACTCCTTGGTATTTGCTAAGAGTTGCCCTGTTGCATAATATATGGTCTATTTTTAAGAAAGATCCATGTGCTGCTGAGAAAAAAGTGTATCTGCTTGATGTTGGGTGGTATATTCTATATATGTCAATTAAGTCTAAGTTATTAATTGTGTTATTGAGTTCTATAGTTTCTTTATTCAACTTTTGTTTGGAAGATCTGTCCAGTGGTGAGAGAGGGGTGTTAAAATCACTCATGATTATTGTGTTGTGGTCTATTTGACTCTTGAACTTGAGAAGAGTTTGTTTGATGAACATAGCTGCACCATTGTTTGGGGCATATATATTAATGATTGTTATGTCTTGGTGGTGTATGGTTCCCTTGAGCAGTATGTAGTGTCCTTTATCCCTTTTGATTAACTTTGGATTGAAGTCTATTTTATTTGATATGAGTATGGACACCCCTGCTTGCTTCCAAGGTCCATGTGAGTGGACCTTTCAACTTTTACCTTTCACCTTCAGTCCCTGTATGTCTTTTCCTATCAGATGAGTCTCCTATAGGAAGCATATTGTTGGATCATTTTTTTTTCATCTGTCTACTAGCCTATGTCTTTTGATTGGTGAGTTTAAGCCATTAACATTTAGGGTCACTATTGAGATATGGTTTGTATTTCCAGCCATATTTGTTTATTTTTGTTATTTCAATCGATTTATTTTTCCTCTTTGATTAGTTTTTCCCACTGTTGATTTTCATTGTTATTTTTCATTTCCTCTTCATGTAATGTTTTGCCAAGGATGTTTTGAAGCGCCAGTTTTCTAGATGCAAATTCTTTTTAACTTTTGTTTATCATGAAAGGTTTTTATTTCATCTTCAAACCTGAAGCTTAATTTTGCTGGATACAAGATTCTTGGTTGGAACACATTATCTTTCAGCATTTGAAATATGTTGTTCCAGGATCTTCTAGCTTTCAGATCTTTGTTGAAAGATCAGCCGTTAACCTCATAGGTTTACCCCTAAATGTAATCTGCTTCCTTTCTCTTGTGGCTTTTAAAATTCTCTCCTTGTTCTGTATGTTGGACATTTTCATTATAATGTGTCTTGGTGTGGGTCTCTGGTGGTTTTGTACATTCGGCATCCTGTAGGCTTCTAGAATTTGGATTTCTGTTTCATTCTTCATGTCTAGAAAGTTTTCTAAAATTATTTCATTGAACAGATTGCTCATTCCTTTGGTTTGGACCTCTATACCTTCCTCTATCCCAATAACTCTTAAATTTGGTCGTTTTATGCTATCCCATATTTCTTGGATGTTCTGCTCATGATTTCTTATCAGTCTCTTTGTGCTGTCTGCACTCTTTTCGAGATGATATACTTTGTCTTTGTTGACTGATGTTCTGTCTTCTAAGTGTTCTACTCTTCTGGTGATACTCTCATTTGAGATTTTAATTTGGTTTATTATTTCCTTCATTTCCAGGATTTCTGTTTGGTTTTTTTGTATAACCTCTATCTCCCTGTAGAGTTGATCTTTTGCTTCTTGGACTTGTTTATGTAATTCATTGTCAAAGTGATCTTTCATTGTCTGCATTTGCTGTCTAATGTCTTCCTTGAGACTCCAGATCATCTGAACCATGTATATCCTGAAATCTTTATCTGACATTCTTTCTTCTATAGATGTTACCTCCTCTAATGTTGAATTGCCCTGCATTGTTTGTGGTCCTTTCTTTCCTTGTCTTTTCATGTTGCTCACGTTTCTTTCCAGCTCTGTATGACTTTTGTGTTATTGTTTTTCCCCTATAGATTTGTATTGCTCTCATATAGTTCCGAGATCTCTCCTTTGTGATGGGAGACAATGTAAACAGTTCCCAATATCAACTATACATCATCTATGAGCTAGTTTCTGTTATTAATACATTTATAATTAGTCTCTATGTTTAGAGATGTTGGATTCAATTATAATTTAAAATTTATTCATTAGTTTCATAAAATGCATAGTTTCTGGTGACGTATAGAGAACTGAGGGTCAGGCATAGGACATTATGTTAAGGGGGAAAGATGAGAGGGTATGGGGTTAATATATGTTAGCTACTTTGGAGGAGAACTCTAATGAAGGAAGTTATTAGCAGGAAAATAGACAGGAGGTATTTTACAGTAGTTAAGTATATGGGAGGACACTAAAAGCATAGAAACAAACACCTATTTGCATTTAGTAAATTATACGTAATAGAAATAGTAACACTTGGGAGGTTGAGAAAGGAAGAGAATGAGGAAGAAAAGTAAAAAAAGAAGAAAAAAAGGGGGAGGAAAGAGATAGAGAGAAAGGAATGTAAAAAAGAGGAAAATAGAGAAGAAAAAGATAAAAAGAAAAAAGGAAAGAAGGGGGAAAATGCACTGTTAGAATTCTGTTTTCTTCTCTTCCAGTAGGTGGCGTTGTGCACTCCAGGTAGGGTCTCTGCCCTTAGGGTGGTGGAAGCAATCTGTGTGAAGCAGCTCTCTCTCACCTGCTGGGTGCCTCTCCAATCCTGGTCTCTTTGGGTAGCTTCCAATCTCTATCCCCCTCCCCTCTCCTGCCCACCAGGCCCCAATTGATGGGTCTCTTGTCCACAGCCCTGGGTTCACTCGGGGTGGGTGGCCCCTGGCTGCCCCGTGCTTCTGATCAACTGAGCGCTATCTCTGTGTTGGGTAGTCACCAAGTCATCACAGCTGTGGAGAGGGGGAGTTGGAAACCGGCAACCTGTTCTGTCATATTCCCACGGAGAGCTGGTGAGAAAGGTTTTGAGTTATCACAGCTGCGTAGAGGGGGGGGCTGCAAATCACACACCTGTTCAGATGCCCATCGTGCTGTCAGCTACACCCGCCAAAAGTTGATGAGGTAGATTTTCCAAGATGGCAAGCACCCGTTTCCACGGCAGGGTGTCCAGAGAGGTGGAGGGAACTGGGCTGTTCCTACCCTACGTCCAGAATTCGGTCCTTGGTCTGGTGCTCTGCAGTGTTGTAGGTCACAGTCTGGCCCACACCAGCCCTGAAGGATCAGTAACCCTGTGTCTCTGCGCTGCCAGAAATCCTCGGTGCTCAAAGTCCGCCCGTCTTTCGGGGGGGTTCCATCGTCACGCTGCTGGCCAGCATCCGTGGCAAAGAGCAACTCTGGTTTCCCCACGTCCTGGGCTGGGCTTGCAACAAACTGCTGTTTAAAATCCTGACACATGCTCCATGAAGCTTAAATTCATGAATGGGAGCCCCTGTGAGGGAAAACGTCCTACCACTCACTGGGAGTCACTCCAGTATGAGTGTTGGGTAGTCACCAAGTCATCACAGCTGTGGAGAGGGGGAGTTGGAAACTTCACCATCTTGGAACCCAAACATTTTTTCTTCATTCTTCTTTAAGACTGAGTAGTATTCCATTATGTTTATATACCACAATTTCTTTATCTACTTATCTGTGGAAGGGCATCTAGGTTGGTTCCATAGTTCAGCTATTGTGAATTGAACTATGAACATTGATATGAATGCATCACTGTAATATGCTAACTTTTAAGTCCACTCATAGTGGATTAAAGTTTTAAATGTAAGACCTGAAACTGTCAAACTCAAAGTAGAAAACAGGGAAAAAGCTTCAAGGCATGGGCCTTGGCCTTTATTTGTTGGACACAATAACAAAAGCATAGGTAACGAGTGGGATGGCATCAACAAACAGACAAAAGAGCTTTTTGTGGCAAAGGAAACACTTCAGAGTGAGAAGGCAACCTAGATAACAGGAAAAAAACATTTGCAAACTATATATCTTACAAGAACCTAGACCTAATCTTTAACCCAAATTCAATTACATTTCCAAGCAATATTGCAGTTTTTAAGATTCACCCTTAAAACAGAAAAAGGAGAGAAAAACTTTCTTGAAATAAGAGAAATTACTCTCATGAATGTCCTCAGTGAAATTTCATCTCCAGAGCTGTAGGAAGGGGAAATGACCCACTAGAGAAAACTCCATTAACCTCTATGTAGTGGTGGCATCTGATTAGGGTTGTGAGTGAAAATTCAAACCAGCTGGGCAAGACCTTCAGTGGCACCACTCTTTGTAAACAATTTAACAACTTAGGTGAGAATCAGGAGCTAAAATTTTCAAAAAATGTTTTTCTTTAATCATCCATTGGCCTGATTAAAATGCTTAGGTGTCCTGATTATCAATAAAAAAAAAAAAAAAAAACTCTCCCTGAATATGAAGAGCATTACCTTTAACTACATCCAATTTTTAGACAGAACTGTCTTCCTTCGAGACATCATAGTAGTTAAGAGTATGGTCTCACTTTCCTTGAAGCAAATGTCTATTCAAGTTTCATTTTGCTACTTCATAACTGTTTGACTGTCATCAAGTAGCTTTACTCTCTTTCAGTTTCCTCAAATGTAAAATGGGAGTAAAGACAGTTTATACTTCACAGAAGTCTTATGGAAATTAAATTAGTTAATGCATTGTTTGGTCAAAGAACTATAAATTTTTAAAACTAGATGATTTTAGGAAATGTGTAATTTTAGTAGTAAAAATATGTGTATGCAAGCTAATGTTGAAAATTCACTATGACAATGACTTTTTTTTTAATTTGTAGAGATTAAATGCCCTGGCTACAGTAGTTCGAGGCAGTCTACCTAAATTGCACAGAAATATCATAACTGCATTGATCACTATTGATGTGCATGCAAGAGATATAGTCACTGAGCTTGTTAACACGAAGGTAAATGTTTCATTTAAAAGTAAGATCACATACTTCTTCCTGAAATTATTGTGTCTAATATATATTTCATCCATAATCACTTATGTAGGTAGACAAAGTTGAATCCTTTGACTGGCAGAGACAACTGCGCTATTATTGGGATGTAGACATAGACAATTGTGTGGCTAGAATGGCACTATCTCAGTACACTTATGGCTATGAATATTTGGGAGCATGCCCAAGATTGGTTATTACTCCTCTCACGGTGAGTGACTGATCACTTAGGTTAATATTGATACAAGTGCTTTTTTGTCAAAACAATGAGAAGTTTCATCTAACAATTTTAAAGGAATTTGCTGTGATACATCTTTGTAAAGCAGATATTTATATACTTTAATTATGTACATGGACCATTGAGTATACTTCAATTGTATAAAACCCTACATGGGAACCAGTGGCCCTCCTATAGAAAGCAAATGACATAAATTTGTAGCTAAAGTCAATTCCCTTCAATGATGACAATTTATTAATTTCTTCAGGATCGCTGCTATCTTTGCCTCATGGGGGCTTTGCAGCTTGACCTAGGAGGTGCACCAGCTGGTCCTGCTGGCACTGGAAAAACAGAGACCACCAAAGACCTAGCAAAAGCTCTTGCCATCCAGTGTGTGGTCTTTAACTGTTCTGATGGTTTGGACTACAAGGTACATTTCCCTTATCTGAATTCTAACGTTAAGTGTTTTGTGTGGCTTTCAATATTTGCAACACAACATAACAAAACAAGGAAACAATGAGGTTATGTCAAATAACGGAAATGAAGCAGGGCAAAGAATGGTTAAAAGTGGAAAAAGAGAACAAGGAAGAAGAATCAATCTACATTCAGACTATTGCAGTATGTTATTTTGCTTGTAATATTTTAAGAAAATCTAGCCTTACATAGATATGTATTCTTTAAAGAGACAAATATTTTAATAATGCTTTAGGTAAATTGTCAATATTATTTGAAATTATATCAAAACTTGATGAAGAATGGTTTCTTAATGGTAATTTACAGTGTAAAAACTGAAACCATATCAGTGATGCTTTTCTACTCTGTACCCTGATGAGAGAAGAAGATTGGAAAAGGCAAATAACACCTTAGTGTTATTATAAGAACACCTGGATTTTGCAGACTGCTGAAAAAAACTTTTTGACTTACAGGAATACTTGTTTTCACTTCTTCTGATAGTTGCTTTTAAAACATAAATTTATTTCTGTATTTGCAATACATTAGTGGTGAACATGATCTGCCAGTTCATTAAATAAGACTTTGTTCAGTTCAACCTGCCAACTTTCTGTTCCACTTTCACATTTCTTTTCACTTCCAAGGCTGATGAAATTTACATACTATTTTAAAACTATAGTTATGTTGTCTTTGTTTTGTCTAGGGGTTGAATATAAAAATGTAAACCCTTAGCACAGCACAATCAAGAATATAGTTCATCACGGAATTTAACAGAATATTAAACCCATAGAAAAGAGCCAACACACCATCATGAAACCTCGGCCATTCAAAGAAAGCATTCCAAGTATCAGGGCTAATAGATTTTTTTTTCATTTCTATTCTACTCTCTCTGCTTCTTTTTAGAACAGTGTCTTTCTAACTTTAGTATGCGTATGAATCCTCGGGCTTAACATCTCCTTCTCCCTGCCAACCAGAGTAACTGCTACATCATTACCACTGACAGCTTCAGGCAGGCTGTCCTTCAGCCTGATAGACAAGTATTATTAGGGTATGCATTATAGAATTGTTTCTGCTTTCCACACCTAATTCAGAGTGGTGTGGATTGATTTGTGTCTTCCTAAAAGATGTTCAAGGCCTAACACCTTGCATGTGTGAACATTACCTGATTTGGGGATAGAAATCTTCACAGAGGTAATCTAGTTAAAATGGGATCCTACTGGAACTGGATGAACTAGTGTCCTTATGAGAAGAGGCAAATGTGACAGTGGTCACACAGAGAGAGGAACACCATGTGAAGGTACACAGAGGCATAGATTAGAGTGATGCAGTGCAAGCCAAGGAATGCCAAAGATTACCTGCAAGTACTAGAATCTAGAGTCAAGGAAATGTCTTCCCTTGAGCTTTTGTAGTGAATGTGGCTTTGCCAATACTTTGGGTTCAAGTATGTAGCTCCCAGAACTGTAAAAGAATAGATTTCTGTAGCTTTCACCACCCAGTTTATGCAAATTGTCACAGCAGTCCTAGAAAACTAATATACAGCCCAAAATTCTTATTATTAAATGTTCCCCAAAATTTCCTAATGTAAACCCAAATCCTGTAACTCCTCCCAAGGCTCCTTTACTAAGACAACCCACAGTTCCCTCATGGTTTCCAAGGTTCCCCATAATGTGTGATCTCACTTGTTGAAATAAATAATATGCCCAATTGTGTTTGACTATAGGTGTGTTTCTGGCTTTCACTTATAAGCACTGAGTCCTTTACATGGGAAGAGAAGAATTAGAAACTGCCTGACTTGCAAAAGTGTTTATTTCCCAGTCAGTCAGTGGAAATGTTCCTTTGTTCAAAATTAGTATTTGGAATTTTTCCTTTGCTTGACAGGCTGGAGGTTTTCACATTCTGGGGAAGTATACCAGAATTAAGATTTAGTATGAATGAGAGCATGGAAGCTACTAGGACCTATTGGGTCTTTGTACATGTGGCACTTGACTTAGTGAATACAGCCATAAGGAGGCTAAATTTCAAAACCTCGCTTTCCTCCTCTCCTAGGCACAAACTACACAAACAGGAGTGAAGGAAAGAGGATCTTTTGTGGAGGACATATAGAAATGAAGAACCAGTGTGACCACCGCCATGTTCTCAAGAGATAAATTATAGCAAAGAGTCTATATCAAAGATAAAGATCTAGAATTTTCTTTTTTACTTCCTTTAAAACTGTCCATTCACAAATATTCCTTGAGAAATCTTTATGTACTCCAGGAAGTAAGCATAATCTCACATACAAAGACCATTGCTCTGGAGTGGCCTCCCACTCTTATAGAAGAGTTCTTCAATTTTGTTGTCTAGAATACCAACTTGATCATTAGTACTATCCATTCTACCATTCCGTGCACCCATTTAATTCTCCATTTAATTTTTTATCATGGCTATAGTATTATTAATATTCAAGAACTATTTCTAATCTTTGACAAATTTGTTTTTAGAGCATATGATTTTATGCTTTAAAGTACAGTTTCCTCTCAGATCTCAAGGATGCCATGTGAGTTTTCAATATTCTGTTCTGTTCCATAAATTATCTCCATTTTTACCAGCATTGCTCATTCAGTTCATCCTTTTCATTCCTTCTTTTTCTTGATATTGATTTTTCTCAATTGTCTGTTGCTCTTCACTTTTCAGTTCAGAAGTATGGATTGGACTAGTGTGGGTAGCTTGTTTACTCAAAATGTCCTTCTCTGAATGAAGGAGCTATTGTGAGTATTGTAGAAGTATAGGATGTGTGGACAGCATGCTTCCCCAGTTTATGCAAATTGTCACAGCAGTCCTATGGAGAAGCCAAATATCAGGAAGCCCCTATTAAGTGTCAAATAAAATTTTTTCTTTCAAAGAGGTATATTTCAATGGAGTTTACCCTTGGATGGAGCTGTCTTTTCTTTATTATCTTTGAATTTCAATAACTAAAATAGAAATTTGGATTTATCTTTCTTTCCTGTCTCTTCTTCCTTTATCTCTCTAGCTAATGTCTTCTCCCAATAACTCCCCAAAGCAGATCTCTTTTCTAGAGAAGGCATTACTTGAGTTTTAGCTTGGTAAAAGAAAGTCAGTACTGAAATCTCAAGAGTCCTGTTACAGAGAGATAAAGGACCCAAAAACCTGATTTTTCCAAGTGCTGATCTTTGGCTGATTTCCAAAGATTGCCCTAAAGCCTGTTCCTGATTTCCTTACATGTACTGATGTTGGGTTTGGAGTTTCTTGTAGGTACCACTAAAGGGCAGTTCTCCTCCCTCTCTGCCTTGGGTCTGCAATTTTCCCTTCTCAATTAGGCAATCTGTTTCCATGTATTTTCCATCTTCCAATAATTTTTTCAAAACTCTCTTCATACTACCAGTTTCCCTTTCTGTTATGTTTCTGTCAAACCTAATACAAGTATAGACACAGAAATGTAGAGAGATACACACATATCCACCTGTCTTTATACAATTTATGAGAATTAGAATAAGGTGAGGTAATGCATGCTCAGTTGAACACCTAAGAGACAGAAAACCCATTAGCTCTGTTTTTAAAGAGATGGGTAGTGCAACATGTATCAATCCAAAATTCAAGTCTCCAAAGAAATTGTACACTTTAGATAGCAGCAGTACATACTCATTTTCTTCTGTCATGAGGATTCTGCTATAGAAAAAAGCAAGAACCTGTACTTTAACCTGTGCAGTTATGCCTTCTGCTCATTAGTAGTCATGTGCTGTCAACCACTAGAGTACCTTTGAAAAATAACAAAAGCTTACATTAATAAAATTTTCTAAGGGTTTTTTTAAGTCGTTAAATTTGTGTCTTCCATGTCTTAGAGTCTTGAGAACCTGTCAAGTATTTGTGGAGATGAGTAGGATTATTTTAAAAAAGAAAGAAAATTGGTCAGATTATTTTGTTATTTAAAAGTAAAAATTAGATTCAAAGCTTGGAGAGAGGCAAAAAGATTTCTTGTAGAAAACTTCTTACATCTGACAGTGCACTATTTACTTAAAACCATTGCTTATTTGTAGATAACACCTCTTCTGTTTAATACTTCAGCTCAAAATTTAGCTTTTGAAGGAATTAAACTGTGTAATTCAAAGGTGAATGACTTTATTTTGATTTCAGATGATGGGGCGCTTCTTTAGTGGTTTGGCCCAGTCAGGAGCCTGGTGCTGCTTCGATGAATTTAATCGAATAGACATAGAAGTTTTGTCAGTGATTGCACAGCAACTCATCACCATTAGGAATGCCAAAGCCGCAAAAGTAAGGATTGGTCAATTCTCTATCTTAAGTTAGTAGCTAACACACAGCTTGTTGTATTTGAGGAAAGAAAATTCTAGATTTAGCCTATCTAGTTCATATTTCTGGTTTAATTGATGAATGCTACAGCAACAGGACTTAATTGGATGAATTAATTCTGCATCCAAGCAACACAGAGAAAAATCAGTGCTGTGACGATACAGAAACTATGAGATTCAGTTCCAAAGTAGTCTCATGCTGTCAACCTCCTAGAGTGCCTTTGAAAAATAACAAAAGCTTACATAAATAAAATTTTCTAGGGTTTTTTTTTAAAGTCTTCAGATTTGTGTCTTCCATGTCTTAGAGTCTTTAAGAACCTGTGAAGCTCTTCCTCACATATTCACACCCTGTTCCTCTGCTCTCCACTTCCTTTTTCTCTCCTTTCACTTCCTTTTTTGCGGGGAGGGGCATACTGGGGATTGAATTCAGGGGCACTCAACCACTGAGCCACATCTCCAGCCCTATTTTGTATTTTTAATTTAGAGACAGGGTCTAGCTGAGTTGCTTAGCACTTTGCTTTTTGCCAAGGCTGGCTTTGAACTCAAGATCCTCCTGCCTCAACCTACCAAGCCGGTGGGATTACAGGCATGTACCACTAAGCCGGCTCCCTGCCCTTCTTGTTTCTGTTTCTCTAAGATTGCCTCTTATGAACTTCACTGTCTTCATTATAGCCCCCAGGCTTAGCTTACTGCTGGTGGAAAAAATGGGTAGAAATCCTAGGAAATCCAAGAGGACCTTGGCTCTCCAGAGCTCACTGGACTAGAAAATCTAAGGAGTATAGGGTCAAATGAATGTTTGTAGTAGTCTTGTTATTTAAAGTTTGTTTCAGCCACATATGAATATGTTTTGAAGAAGGGGATATTGTAATGGAAGCTGATTGCAATGAAAGATGAGACCAAGACTCCTAATGCTCTGTATTGACCTTCTGAGCTTTAGTCACTGAAAGGCAGCAGTGACGCACAGCCCATACAAACCAAAATCCCTCCAAGCCCCTCAAGGGTCCCCCACTATTCCCTAGGCCCCATGTCAATAAAGCCTCAGATGTCCTCAAGCTCTATAAGTAAGGTTTTACCTGACAGAGCAGGGGACATTTCAACTCCCCCTCTGGAACAGGAACCACTCATATCAAAAGGGGCCCTGATAAAGAGTTGTTAAGTTTTTGGTTATTGTCTCTATAAAGAAACAAATTATAGAACAAATAAGAAGAAAAGAAATGAGGAATTAGACTTTAATAACTGATAAAAAGTCATTGTGGTATACTTTACATTTATCTCATCTTTACACCAAACTTTTGTGTAGTATATGGTACTTTCTCAAAGTTATAGGTAAGAAGGATTAAAAGTTAAAAAATATTTAGTAGACATCATAATACTAAGATACACACCTAAATCTATGTGACCCTGAAGTCTGAACTCCTTCATCTACCCACCCTCTTCCTTGCGACATACTCTGGGGATGTCTATATTAAAGACAAGGACTTTCAGATATAACCAGTAAATCATTATCATCCTGCTGAATAACTGAAAACAAAGCTGGAGGAGGATGGGGAGCAAAGACCAGAGAAAATAGAAGCACTGCCAGTTCAAGAGCTACCATGTGAGGGTTAGGGAAAGTAGGAGGACTCTGAGATTAACCAACCTTATCCTCAATTTCTAGTGGCCAGATGAAATACTTGGAGTGGGGTGCATCCCCTGGTATAGAAGAAATAAAGCACAGAGATGGAGGATTTGAACAGCACATTTAGTCTTTTAACATCAGGAGAATTGGCCTCATCTAGCAACGACACATTGCCCTAGCTCTGCCCTGGTCTTTCCCTTATTCCTCGTGTTTGTTATAGCACCTTCATACAGTGGCCCAACTAGAAACCCTGAATTTGCCTCTGTCTGTTATCAACCCAGAATCTAAAATGTCACCAAATTATATTAATTATACCTACTAGGTGCCTCTCATCCCCACTTAACACCTCTCAAATTCTGGCTTTCATCTTCTTGCTAGTGACAGTTCTTTAATAGCCTCCCTGTCTGTAGTTTGTCCAACCTCTCCACTACCATCTTTGTTCCTATCACTCTGCTTACAAGAATCCTCTGTTTCCCCTCAACCAGGGGACTAAAACTAAATTCTGCAGTTTAGTGTGCAAGACTCTAAATGCCCAGGCCCCAACCTAGCTATACTTTTACTTTGTAGCAAAGTAGATTGCTGGTCATTCCTGGAACATGCAGGGCTCTTTCTTCCTCCTGCTCATTTTGCCAGGAAAGGCTGCTCCTGCTTATGTAGCTGAAATGTCCTTCTTAATTGTTCAGGTCTCAAGCAAACTGCCTCTCCCAAGGGAGGCTTTGCTCATACCTCCACTATAATATTTTTAGCACCATGTTGTCATACTGTCTAAGTCTGAGGGCACACAACAAACCTAGAGCTTCTCAAGAGTCAAGTTTCCTTCAGCTCTGTGCCTCCATGGCTAACTTAGAGCCTCATCCACAATAAGTGCTTAACAAGCCTCTGCTGTTGAATGAAAGTGAAAAGGCACCAAAGATTAAGAATAGATTAGAATTTCTTGGAAAAAACCAGAAAGTGGGAGTGGAGAACGTTTAGTGACAGTTGAACTGAAGAGTCTAAGCAAAAGATATTGAGGCCTAGAAGATTTCAGGATTGGACCAGGAAAGAAGAGAAATATTGGTCAAGGAAGGGGCAGGGAAGCAGAGAATATGAAACACTGAACCCAGAGATTGGAAGTAGGTAGAATAGAATCAGAAGAGAAATGCTCCCTGTTGTCCCAACAACAGGATTCAGTAGTCTTTGCTTGAATGTTTCATGCTCAGTTATTATGTGAGAATTTACAAATGCCCGGAGAAGGGTTAATTTATACTTTCTTTTTAAATAGCTCTCTAGATTCATGTTTGAGGGAAGAGAAATAAAGTTGGTTATGACTTGTGCAGCCTTCATCACAATGAATCCTGGATATGCTGGCAGAACCGAGTTGCCAGATAATTTGAAGGCTCTATTTAGACCAATGGCAATGATGGTTCCAAATTATGCTTTGATTGCAGAGGTAAGCTTTCTATTTTTTTTTATTATTAAGAAGCAACATTTTCAACGTGATTTCTTTTATTGTAGATATGATTGTTATCACATAGAATGTTTATTCTGCATGTTTGGTTTTGGTAGTTGTTTTTTGCTGCAATTATAGTAGGCCCTTAAAACTGGAATAAATCCATGAGTTTCATTAACCAGTTCATTTGTGGTTTTATCAGTTCATCTCTAGAAATTAAAATGTAAGTATTGGTTCTTGAAATACTATATTATTCTCACTTCCCTTTATGCATTTTTTGTTGTTGTTAGAATCAAGGAATGCTGAGTAGAAACTATATTAATCAATATGATGGAAGGATTGGTTTGTCAGTCTATAATAATTAGTAAGAAAACAGTAATCACTAATAAATTAATTGTGATATTGTTTGTTCTACCTTTATCTAACAAGACATATTTTATTTCTAATTTCAATGGTATTTATTCCTTAATACTAGCTAAGAATAAATGTTCTTAAGTATCATATTTATTTTTCAAGGAACTTAGATTAAGGTACGGTCTGTATGCAATAAAGGGCACAGGCTCACAAGGGTAAAACTCAGTGAATTCTTACACATGTATTCATCTGTCTGACCACCAAGACCAAAATATTGTCAGACTCCAGGAGGCCCCTTATGTTCAGCACTGCTTTTCATAACGAGACACCACCCTTTTAAGAATGGAATTTCTTAGAAAACACAGATTATTCCTATAGCTAATAAATTCCTTTGATAACAGATAATTTTAAATATTCTCTATAAAGTTAAGGTAATTGATTAACATCAGAATAGACCATGCCAAGTCCTGTCATTGCAAGAATTACAGCTCAAAAGCTCAGTATCCTCAATAACTTTTGTAGGCATGGTGGGGTGGGGAAAGCAGTTAAGATGGGTGTTGGCTTCACTATGATTCTCTCTGTGGACATGGATGATTATTTCTTGCTCATTGTCCCACCTGGTAGAAACTAAACTGGGTTTAAAGCCCAGTGCAATATATTTTTTTCATCTCATATTTTGTACTATTGCTGTTAGTCAGTATTGAGGGGGCAAATTTAAAAATCTCATCTTCTGAATGTTACTCCTCTTGTTACAGATTGAGAATAGTCAGAGTCTGTCATCAATAAACATTTTTATCACCTGTGTGCAAAACACTGCAAATCAGTAATTAAAAGCAGTAAACAAAACAGACCTTTTAAGACATCTATTCATCCTTCAAATTCTGCAGTGGTTAGGGCAGATTATGGGTAAAAGGAAGGGTCCATTTCTACCTCCACTGTCAAAGATGTCAGGCTTTATTCAACTAATTTAACCAAGGATGCAGAAATTTTTCAGGAGCAAGGTAGTCTTATACGGAGAAGCTACAAATCTTTATGTAGCTTCCCTTGATTCCCAGGGAACCTAAAGAGAGCAAGTGGCCATCACTGGTACTCTCCACCAAGGTGGCCTTTTTGTCAGATTAGAGAAGTCCAATTCTTGATTTTGTACTCAGGAGTTACGATACCATCCAACCTCTATTTGTACATTTCCAAAAATTGAACTCTGCTATTCCTTGAACTAAAAGTCACCAAGCCCACATCTTCATTTATACAGAGAAAGAAAATCAATTTCCTGCTATTACCTATAATATTCTACCTGACCCCTTATTGTGGCCCTGAAAATTCTTTTCCCTTCACTCTTCACATGTCTTTATTAAATAATATAAAAACATTAAAAGGCATGAAGTCAAGAAGTTGATTTTTAATATATTGGTATCATACTAATATATTGTCATCAATACAATATAAGAAGTATTGTGTTAAATTTTTCTGTTCTAGGTAATCCTATATTCTGAAGGATTTGAATCCAGTAAAACATTAGCAAGAAAAATGACCCAGATGTATAAGCTTTGCAGTGAACAGCTCTCTCAACAGGATCACTATGATTTTGGCATGAGAGCTGTGAAGTCTGTATTGGTCATGGCTGGGTAAGAAACCAAATTAATTGAGAGTGAAACTTCCAAACTCTGTAATCAAATGCATTAAGTGGGTCACTCACAGGAGGCTCTTACAGCAACACTTAATCCATAGCAAGTGACTAATAAATGTTACTGGCTGCTTTTGCAGCATTCTTCCTGTGACTCTCCCATGATATGTGACAGATCTTCACTGAGTGCCAATATGGTTGCTCTCCTGAATCCAACTAGGCTTCAGCTTGCCGCAGTCTGGCTGGGCACATAATCACGAGCCACCACACAGCTTGAAGATTCAAACAGCAACTCTTTATTCCCAAACTCACACCAGCCGTCTACAATCACGTTCTGGGGAAATCCACGTTCTCTGCCCAAATCCACCTCCACTGGGCATCTGTCTTCCAAAAAATACTGTCTGAATCCCGTGAGAACTCAAGGGGAACTCAGGCAGAGGATAAGCCCTATTCCCAGCAGGAATAATCTTAAACCTTAAACCTGGAACCTAAACCGGGAACGCCCTAAGCCGCCTTGGTCCTTGAGCAAGGTCACCTACATTCAATGTCACTGCAACATGGGGTACGCTGGCAAGGAAATTGTCATACCCACTTGGCTAATGGCTCCCAGCATCAGCTAAGTTTCATTTTCCCTAAAGTCATAGCATATATTGGGTTTTAGTGTACAAAAGCCTTTGATATCATCAGACAGGATGACAAGACTTAAAAAGCACATAGTTTGATATGCATATATGCTAAGGTGATTTATACGTGTTGCCTTAAAAATCCCCAAGAGTTGAAAGAAATTTTGTCATCCTATTTTCAGTTCAGGTTTATGCCATACATTCTATCTCTGTTTTTGCAGTGCAATCCAAGATTGGACTACATTCTAGTTTCTAGCAAGGCAAGAAAATGAGGAATTTTCAAACCCTAAGTTTTCTCTTTATAACTACCTGAAATGACAATATCTGGAATCCCCAACTTGCCTGGAGTCTTTTGGAGACTCTAGTCTTTCTAGTCCTTCCTCTCAGGAATGACTCACTGACTCAGGCTCAGAACGTCCAGGGCCCCTGTTGTGTGTGATCCTGTAGCTTTGCACAAATCTCTTTTGCCCTTTCTAGACTCCATTCTTTCTTTTATCCTCCTAGATTCAGTACATATCCTCTTTACAGGATTGCCAATAAGGGACTAGGGAACTAAGAGTTCAAATACACTGAACAAAAAGTTCAGTGGACAAAACTGACAAATATTCAGTCATCTATACAATGTGGTAGGGCAAAATTGGGCTGTGCCAGTGGTTCACAAGAGTGTGATGGAAGATAGAAGACTTTCTAGAGAATAGAGTAAGTGGGCTAGGTTTTGAAAGGTAAGTTCAAGTGGACAAAAGAGCAAAGCAGGGCATTCTGGGCATTCAGGAAAAAAAAGTAACAAGATGAGAGTCAAGGTGATGCATTCAAGGAACTATAAGCTAAAGTTGGATAAAAGTCTGGGTTAATGGGGAAGGGCATTTGAGAAGATGTTCTTCTCATTCTCCTCAAGACTATGTATCCAGTGCAGGACTTAACATGTGATGTAATAGAGATGGATACATTTTGGAAATAGAATGGGAATCATCCTGCAGCTTTCTACAAGCAGAAGCCCTGGCCCATAATTCCGGAAAATCACATTCCATCTCATGTTTTTGGAACATAGTCTGAAATATTTCCTTGAATTTAGGTCTTTAAAAAGAGAGAACCCAGACCTAAGCGAAGATGTGGTTTTGATAAGAGCTTTACGAGACTCCAACTTGCCAAAATTTCTAACAGATGATGCTATTCTGTTCAGGTAAGTTTCTAGACGTCACAGAATAAAGCATAGCTACCATATAGAGAAAAAGAATGGTCTTGTTTTCATTATTTCTAACAAATTAATAATTTCTCATCTTTTCTGAAGATATTTATAATACTAATTAAGAAATACTAGTTTACAATAAAGATACTCAACTTTTAGCATTATTCAAATCACTTTTTTTTCTCAAAATATTGATCACCAAGCTGTGTGCAAATTAGCTTTTGGTAAAATACTTTATCTAAGAGAAATTTCTAGCCTAAAAAAATCAGGCTTGGTCTTAACATAAATGTTATTGCTCCTATCCATTTTTTTATTATTTAATTTTATGTTTCTCCAACTTATATATGTGTATAGTCTTAAAAACAAAATAGTTTTGCAAATTAGTCTCATTGAAAACAATTACCTGCCTTTTGCCAACTACTACTTCTAAATACAATCATTTTTCAACAATTTTATTTTGTTATTCCCCTTCATACATCTCAGTACCATACTTATGTTGCTTCTTGATTTTTCAGTTTTAGATATTAAGTAATTAAAGTGAAATGAGGATATGCAATGCACTTTTTTCCTTTCTACTCATCCTCTGTATGGCTAGATTATACTATGACTTGAGCTAAATAGCTAGTATTTTACAGAATTTTTTTAACTATATACATATTACCCACTGCTGAACTATGTTTTCTTTTCTATTAATTTATTCAGTTTTTCTGTAGTTATTCATTGTCTTGGTTTATTAGTTTTTATATGTGTGTGTATAATTAGAAATACATACACATTTGCCTAGGGGATATTCCCAGAAACAAGTTCCCTGGGTTTGCACATTTTTAATTTTAATAGATTTTATCAAATTGTCCTCCAGAGACATTTTATAATAATGTGTCTTAGAGTGGATCTGTTTCATAATAATGTGTCATAATTATGTGTCTTGGAGTGGATCTGTTGTGGTTTTGTATATTTAGAGTCCTATATGCCTCCCATATTTGATTTTCCATTTCATTCTTAAAGTTTGGAAATTTTCTGATATTATGTCATTGAAAAGATTTTGCATTCCTTTAGTTTATATATCAGAGCCTTCATCTATCCCAGGGAATCTTAGATTTAGCCTTTTAATGTTATCCTAGATTTCTTGAATATTCTGTTCATAATATCAACATCTTTTCTCTATGACCTACTTCATTTTAAAGAATAGTTTGTCTTCAAGGCCTGAAAATGTATATTCAAAGTGGTCTAATTTATTGCTGATGGTTTCCTTTGAATTTTTAATTTGGTTTATTAATTCCTTCAAGATTTTCTGTTTGGGAAGATGGCGGCGAAGGGAGTGCATCAGCCCCGTGTACCGCGTCACTGTGCGGGAGAATGACGAGTTAGAACTGCTAAAAGCTATCTTGTTAGGAATTTCCAGCAAAATTGGGGTGCTCCAAAACCTAGAGGAAGGATTTCCATCGCACGAGGACCAGCTACGTGGGCTCAAACGCGAGAGATTTGTCCACACGGAGGGTCACGCTGCTTATTCAGCAAATCGCCCTGCGGCTAGAGTCTGCGGCGTGCGCTGGGAAACGACGAGATAGCAACGCAAAGAAACAGCGCTGCGGATTCTGCGGGCTTATGCCAGCTGTGCAATCACCGTGCTCGGGGCTGAATTCTGGGTTTGAGACGGGGGAAGGAAGCGGTCCAATTCGGTTATCCACACCGGTCAGACCACAGAGGAAGCCAGCGGCCACCATCTTGGAGAGCTGACATCACCATCCCTGTTTTCGACTGATCACAGCTCATTCAGCCATAGAACAGGTAATTTCAGGCTGCCATTCGCCTGCGTCTCACAGACAAATTACTCAGGCTCAGTGCTAAAGAACCTGCGGAAACTGCTTCTTGGAGCCTGCTCCTATCAGAACATACACCGAGCCCGGAGAGGCCGAATTCCGGCTCCCGGAACTGCTCTGGCCCAGGGCTAAAGAACCCGCGGAAACTGCTTCTCGGTCTGGATCCTGCTGAATACTGTGGAGGTAAATACCAACCGAGCCTTCATAGGCAGTGGCAACAGGATTGAGACGGGGCTTGTGAGGGCCGGTCAGGATTCACCCGTTGCTTTGGTCACCCGGCAAAGGGAACGAGGTGCTGCCATTCGCATGGGATACCAACATGGCAGAGATCTGATGTCATCAGAAAGCGGCGGAGGAGAAAACTTCATCGATACCAGCGGCGACAGAAACAGTTGGTCTCCTGGTAAAGAAAGTGAGTCACAAACACCTGAGTCTCTCTCACTTTGTCATCAAGCCAGAGGGGCAGAGCAGAGCCGCCGCCTGCGCCCGGAACAGGCCCAGCGGCCCGCCGGCGCGGTAGTCACGTCACCCCAATTGGAGTAGGGGCAGAGCAGAGCCAGCACCCGCGCCCGCAAGGTAGGCAGACCTGCAGCCGACCGGCGGGACAGGCCCAGTGGTCCGCGGGCGTGGTAGGAGGGGCAGAGCAAAGCTGCTGCCTGCGCCTGCAAGGTAGGCAGACCTGCGACCGACCGGCGGATCAGGCCCAGTGGCCTGCCAGCGTGGTACACACGTCACCCCAATTGGAGTAGGGGCAGAGCAGAGCCTTCGCCCGCGCCCGGAACAGGCCCAGCGGCCCGCCGGCACAGGAGTCACGTCACCCCAATTGGAGTAGGGGCAGAGCAGAGCCGCCACCCGCGCCCGGAACAGGCCCAGCGACCTGCCGGCGTGGTAGTCACGACACCCCAATTGGAGTAGGGGCAGAGCAGAGCCGCCACCCGCGCCCGCAAGGTAGGCAGACCTGCGACCAACCGGCGGAATAGGCCCAGCGGCCTGCCGGCGTGGTACACACGTCACCCCAATTGGAGTAGGGGTGGAGCAGAGCCACCACGCACGCCCGGAACAGGCCCAGCGACCTGCCGGCGTGGTAGTCACGACACCCTAATTGGAGTAGGGGCAGAGCAGAGCCGCCACCCACGCCCGCAAGGTAGGCAGACCTGTGACCGACCGGCGGAACAGGCCCAGAAGCCTGCCGGCATGGTAGACACGTCACCCCAATTGGAGTAGGGGCAGAGCAGAGCTGCCGCCTGCGCCCAGAACAGGCCCGGCGACCCGCCGGCGTGGTAGTCATGTCACGCCAATTGGAGTAGGGGCAGAGCAGAGCCGCCGCCCGCACCTGCAAGGTAGGCAGACCTATGACAGACCAGCAGAGCAGGCCCAGGGGTCCGCGGGCGTGATAGACACGTCACACCAATTGGAGGAGGGGCAGAACAGAGCCGCCGCCCGTGCCTGCAAAGTAGGCAGACTTGCGACCGACTGGCAGAACAGGCCCAGCGGCCCGTCAGCGTGGTAGACAGATCACCCCAATTGGAGGAGGAGCACAGCAGCCGCCCGCCCCTGCAAGGGAGACTTTGCAACTACACAAGAGCAATATAGATATATAGGGGGAAAATTTCAAAAACACAACAGTTTCACCAAGCAGAAAGAAACGCGAGCAGTATGAAAAGACAAGGAAAGAAAGGACCACAAGCAATGCAGGTCAACTCAACTTTAGAAGAGGTAATAGCTACAGCAGATGGAATGTCAGATAAAGAATTCAGGATATACATGCTTCAGATGATCTGGAGTCTCAAGGAAGACATCAGACAGGAAAATCAGACAATGAAAGATCACTTCAACAATGAATTACATAAACAAATCCAAGAAGCAAAAGATCAACTATACAGGGAGATATAGGTTATAAAAAACAAACAAACAGAAATCCTAGAAATGCAGGAAGCAATAAACCAACTTAAAAACTCAATGGAGAATACTACCAGCAGAGTAGAACACTTAGAAGATAGAACATCAGACAATGAAGATAAAGTATTTCAACTTGAAAAGAACATAGACAGCTCAGCAAGACTGTTAAGAAACCATGAGCAGAACATCCAAGAAATATGGGATAACATCAAGAGACCAAATTTAAGAGTCATTGGGATACAGGAAGGGACAGAGTTTCAAACCAAAGGAATGAGCAATCTATTCAATGAAATAATACGAGAAAACTTCCCAGACTTGAAGAATGAGACAGAATCCCAAATCCTAGAAGCCTACAGGACGCCGAATGTGCAAAATCATGAGATCCACACCTAGACACATTATAATGAAGATGCCCAACATACAGAATAAGGAGAGAATTTAAAAAGCTACAAGAGAAAGGAAGCAGATTACATTTAGGGGTAAACCAATCAGGATAACAGCTGATCTTTCAACACAGACTCTGAAAGCTAGAAGATCCTGGAATAACATATTTCAAACACTGAAAGAAAATGGGTTCCAACCAAGAATTGTGTATCCAGGGAAATTAAGCTTCAGGATGGAAGGTGAAACTAAAACCTTCCACTATAAACAAAAGTTAAAAGAATTTGCAGCTAGAAAACCATCTCTTCTAAACATCCTCAGCAAAACATTACAGGAAGAGGAAATGGAAAATAACAATGAAAACCAACAGTGGGAGGTAGGACAGTAAATGGGGGAAAATAATCAAGGAGGAAAACAAACCATGTTTAGTAACAGAAATAAACAAATATGGCTGGAAGAACAACCCATATCTCAATAATAACCCTAAATGTTAATGGCTTAAACTCACCAATTAAGAGACACAGGCTAATAGAATGGATCACAAAACAAGACCCAACAATATGCTGCCTAGAGGAGACACATTTGATAGGAAAAGTCATACATAGGCTGAAGGTGAAAGGTTGGGAAAAATCATATCACTCATATGGACTTCGGAAACAAGCAGGAGTGTCCATACTCATATCAAATAAAATAGATTTCAAGCCAAAGTTAATCAAAAGGGATAAAGAGGGACACTACATACTGCTCAAGGGAATCATACACCAACAAGACATAACAATCATAAATATATATGCCCCAAACAATGGTGCAGCTATGTTCATCAAACAAACTCTTCTCAAGTTCAAGTGTCTAATAGACCACCATACAATAATCATGGGAGACTTCAACACACCTCTCTCACCACTGGACAGATCTTCCAAACAAAAGTTGAATAAGGAAACTATAGAACTCAATAACACAATTAAAAACCTAGACTTAATTAACATATATAGAATATACCACCCAACATCAAGCAGTTACACTTTTTTTCTCAGCAGCACATGGATCCTTCTCAAAAATAGATCATATATTATGTCACAGGGCAACTCTTAGACAATATAAAGGAGTACAGATAATACCATACATCTTATCTGATCATAATGGAATGAAACTGAAAATCAACGATAAAAGAAGGAAGGAAAAATCATGCATCACTTGGAGAATGAACAATAGGTTACTGAATGATCAATGGGTTATAGAAGACATCAAGGAGGAAATTAAAAAAATTCTTAGAGATAAATGAAAACACAGACACAACATATCGGAATCTATGGGACACATTGAAAGCAGTTCTAAGAGGAAAATTCATTGCTTGGAGTTCATTCCTTAAAAAAAGAAAAAACCAAAAAATAAATGATCTCATACTTCATCTCAAAATCCTTGAAAAAGAAGAGCAAAACAACAGCAAAAGAAGTAGAAGGCAAGAAATAATTAAAATCAGAGCAAAAATTAATGAAATTGAAACAAAAGAAACAATTGAAAAAATTGACAAAACTAAAAGTTGGTTCTTTGAAAAAATAAATAAAATTGACAGACCCTTAGCGATGCTAGCGAAGAGAAGAAGAGAGAGAACTCAAATTACTAGCATACAGGATGAAAAAGGCAATATCACAACAGACACTTCAGAAATACAGAAGATAATCAGAAATTATTTTGAATCCTTATACTCCAATAAAATAGAAGATAGTGAAGGCATCGATAAATTTCTTAAGTCATATGATCTGCCCACATTGAGTCGGGAGGATATAGACAACCTAAACAGACCAATATCAATTGAGGAAATAGAAGAAATCATCAAAAGACTACCAACTAAGAAAAGCCCAGGACTGGATGGGTATACAGCAGAGTTTTATAAAACCTTTAAAGAGGAACTAATACCAATACTTTTCAAGCTACTTCAGGAAATAGAAAAAGAGGGAGAACTTCCAAATTCATTCTACGAGGCCAACATCACCCTGATTCCTAAACCAGACAAAGACACTTCAAAGAAAGAAAACTACAGACCAATATCTCTAATGAACCTAGATGCAAAAATCCTCAATAAAATTCTGGCGAATCAGATACAAAAACATATCAAAAAAAATGTGCACCATGATTAAGTAGGATTCATCCCTGGGATGCAAGGCTGGTTCAATATACGGAAATCAATAAATGTTATTCACCACATCAATAGACTTAAAAATAAGAACCATATGATCATCTCAATAGATGCGGAAAAAGTATTCGACAAAGTACAGCATCCCTTTATGTTCAAAACTCTAGAAAAACTAGGGATAACAGGAACGTACCTCAATATTGTAAAATCAATCTATGCTAAGCCTCAGGCTAGCATCATTTTGAATGGAGAAAAATTGAAGGCATTCCCTCTAAAATCTGGAACAAGACAGGGATGCCCTCTCTCTCCACTTCTGTTCAACATAGTTCTCAAAACACTGGACAGAGCAATTAGAGAGACGAAAGAAATTAAAGGCATAAAAATAGGAAAAGAAGAACTTAAATTATCACTATTTGCAGGTGACATGATTCTATACCTAGCAAACCCAAAGGGGTCTACAAAGAAACTATTAGAGCTAATAAATGAATTCAGCAAAGTGGCAGGATATAAAATCAACACGCATAAATCAAAGACATTCCTGTATATCAGCGACAAATCCTCTGAAATGCAAATGAGGACAACCACTCCATTCACAATATCCTCAAAAAAAATTAAAATACTTGGGAATCAACCTAACAAAAGAGGTGAAAGACTTATACAATGAAAACTACAGAACCCTAAAGAGAGAAATAGAAGAAGATCTTAGAAGATGGAAAAATATACCCTGTTCATGGATAGGCAGAACTAACATCATCAAAATGGCGATATTACCAAAAGTTCTCTATAGGTTTAATGCAATGCCAATCAAAATCCCAATGGCATTTCTTGTAAAAATAGAGAAAGCAATCATGAAATTCATATGGAAAAATAAAAGACCCAGAAGAGCAAAAACAATGCTAAGCAAGAAGTGTGAATCAGGTGGTATAGCGATACCAGACTTCAAACTATACTACAGAGCAATAGTAACAAAAACAGCATGGTACTGGTACCAAAACAGGCGGGTGGACCAATGGTACAGAATAGAGGACACAGAAACCAATCCACAAAACTACAACTATCTTATATTTGATAAAGGGGCTAAAAGCATGCAATGGAGGAAGGATAGCATCTTCAACAAATGGTGCTGGGAAAACTGGAAATCCATATGCAACAAAATGAAACTGAATCCCTTTCTCTCGCCATGCACAAAAGTGAATTCAAAATGGATCAAGGAGCTTGATATCAAATCAGAGACGCGCCGTCTGATAGAAGAAAAAGTTGGCTACGATCTACAGTCGGTGGGGTCGGGCTCCAAATTCCTCAATAGGACACCCATAGCACAAAAGTTAATAACTAGAATCAACAAATGGGACTTACTCAAACTAAAAAGTTTTTTCTCAGCAAAAGAAACAATAAGAGAGGTAAATAGGGAGCCTACACCCTGGGAACAAATCTTTACTCCTCACACTTCAGATAGAGCCCTAATATCCAGAGTATACAAAGAACTCAAAAAATTAGACAATAAGAGAACAAACAGCCCAATCAACAAATGGGCCAAGGACCTGAACAGACACTTCTCAGAGGAGGACATACAGTCAATCAACAAGTACATGAAAAAATGCTCAACATCTCTAGCTGTCAGAGAAATGCAAATCAAAACCCCCCTAAGATACCATCTCACTCCAGTAAGATTGGCAGCCATTAGGAAGTCAAACAACAACAAGTGCTGGCGAGGATGTGGGGAAAAGGGTACACTTGTACATTGCTGGTGGGACTGCAGATTGGTGCAGCCAATTTGGAAAGCAGTATGGAGATTTCTTGGAAAGCTGGGAATGGAGCCACCATTTGACCCAGCTATTCCCCTTCTCGGTCTATTCCCTAAAGACCTAAAAAGAGCATGCTACAGGGACACTGCTACATCGATGTTCATAGCAGCACAGTTCACAATAGCAAGACTGTGGAACCAACCTAGATGCCCTTCAATAGACGAATGGATAAAAAAAATGTGGCATTTATACACAATGGAGTATTACTCTGCATTAAAAAATGACAAAATCATAGAATTTGCAGGGAAATGGATGGCATTAGAGCAGATTATGCTAAGTGAAGCTAGCCAATCCCTAAAAAACAAATGCCAAATGTCTTCTTTGATATAAGGAGAGTAACTAAGAACAGAGTAGGGACGAAGAGCAGGAGAAGAAGATTAACATTTAACAGGGATGAGAGGTGGGAGGGAAAGGGAGAGAGAAGGGAAATTGCATGGTAATGGAAGGAGACCCTCAGGGTTATACAGTGGAGGAGATAGAGAGAGAGGAGGGGAGGGGAGGGGAGAGGTGGGGAGGGGGGAGGGTGGAGGATGGGAAAGGCAGCGGAGCACAACAGACACTAGTATGGCAATTTGTAAATCAATGGATGTGTAACTGATGTGATTCTGCAATCTGTGTATGGGGTGAAGGTGGGAGTTCATAACCCACTTGAATCAAAGTGTGGAATATGATATGTCAAGAAATTTGTAATGTTTTGAACAACCCACAATAAAAAATTAAAAAAAAAATAAATTAAAAAAAAATGGCGATATTACCAAAAGTTCTCTATAGGTTTAATGCAATGCCAATCAAAATCCCAACAGCATTTCTTGTAAAAATAGAGAAAGCAATCATGAAATTCATATGGAAAAATAAAAGACCCAGAAGAGCAAAAACAATGCTAAGCAGGAATTGTGAATCAGGCGGTATAGCCATATCAGACTTCAAACTATACTACAGAGCAATAGTAACAAAAACAGCATGGTACTGGTACCAAAACAGGCGGGTGGACCAATGGTACAGAATAGAGGACACAGAAACCAATCCACAAAACTACAACTATCTTATATTTGATAAAGTGGCTAAAAGCATTCAATAGAGGAAGGATAGCATCTTCAACAAATGGTGCTGGGAAAACTGGAAATCCATATGCAACAAAATGAAACTGAATCCCTTTCTCTCACCATGCACAAAAGTTAACTCAAAATGGATCAAGGAGCTTGATATCAAATCAGAGACACGCTGTCTGATAGAAGAAAAAGTTGGCTACGATCTACAGTCGGTGGGGTCGGGCTCCAAATTCCTCAATAGGACACCCATAGCACAAGAGTTAATAACTAGAATCAACAAATGGGACTTACTCAAACTAAAAAGTTTTTTCTCAGCAAAAGAAACAATAAGAGAGGTAAATAGGGAGCCTACACCCTGGGAACAAATCTTATTCCTCACACTTCAGATAGAGCCCTAATATCCAGAGTATACAAAGAACTCAAAAAATTAGACAATAAGATAACAAATAACCCAATCAACAAATGGGCCAAGGACCTGAACAGACACTTCTCAGAGGAGGACATACAGTCAATCAACAAGTACATGAAAAAATGCTCAACATCTCTAGCTGTCAGAGAAATGCAAATCAAAACCCCCCTAAGATACCATCTCACTCCAGTAAGATTGGCAGCCATTAGGAAGTCAAACAACAACAAGTGCTGGCGAGGATGTGGGGAAAAGGGTACACTTGTACATTGCTGGTGGGACTGCAGATTGGTGCAGCCAATTTGGAAAGCAGTATGGAGATTTCTTGGAAAGCTGGGAATGGAACCACCATTTGACCCAGCTATTCCCCTTCTCGGTCTATTTCCTAAAGACCTAAAAAGAGCATGCTACAGGGACACTGCTACATCGATGCTCATAGCAACACAATTCACAATAGCAAGACTGTGGAACCAACCTAGATGCCCTTCAATAGAAGAATGGATAAAAAAAAATGTGGCATTTATACACAATGGAGTATTACTCTGCATTAAAAAATGACAAAATCATAGAATTTGCAGGGAAATGGATGGCATTAGAGCAGATTATGCTAAGTGAAGCTAGCCAATCCCTAAAAAACAAATGCCAAATGTCTTCTTTGATATAAAGAGAGTAACTAAGAACAGAGTAGGGACGAAGAGCATGAGAAGAAAATTAACATTAAATAGGGATGAGAGGTGGGAGGGAAAAGGAGAGAGAAGGAAATTGCATGGAAATGGAAGGAGACCCTCAGGGTTATACAAAATTACATACAAGAGGAAGTGAGGGGAAAGGGAAAACAATACAAGGGGGAGAAATGAATGACAGTAGACAGGGTAGAGAGAGAAGATGGGAGGGGAGGGGAGGGGAGGGGAGGAGAGGGGGGATAGTAGAGGATAGGAAAGGCAGCAGAATACAACAGACACTTGTATGGCAATATGTAAATCAATGGATGTGTAACTGATGTCATTCTGCAATCTGTATATGGGGTAAAAATGGGAGTTCATAACCCACTTGAATCAAAGTGTGAAATATGATATGTCAAGAACTATGTAATGTTTTGAACAACCAACAATAAATATTTAAAAAAAAAAAGATTTTCTGTTTGGTTCTGTTTCAGAATCTCTATCTCTTTATTGAAGTGATCTTTCACTTCTTGGTATTTTCTGATTTCACTGCTTATGTCATCTTTTATCTCATAGAACAGTTTAACTCTGAACTTTCTCAATTCCTTCTCTGACATTTCCTCTGCTGTGGTGTCAACAGTCTGTTGTTGAGGCATTCTGGGTTGTTTGGGATGGTTTGGTCCCTTGCTTTTTTATGTTGTTTGTATGTCTACTCTTCTATCAGTATAGTTCTGGCTTCTTCTTTTAAGTGAAGGACTATTTTGTGAATTAATTTTTTTAATTCAATGTGGGACCTCTTCTACTCCCCACTTTAAGAGATGCCACTGAGCCCTATTTACTATAATGACTTCTGAGCCATGCCTCATTCTACTCAACCTTATAAGATCAAAAACTTGCTGCAATTGTTCTCTATGGTCCTCAATTTCAGGCATAAACCTATAATAAAATTCTGGAACAGGTTAAAATATTAGTTGTTAAATTTGGTAAACTTATTATAACCTTAAGTATGAACTAAAAGGAGAGAGCATGAAAGATTAGGGGGAGAGAGAGAGAGAGAGAGAGAGAGAGAGAGAGAGAGAGAGAGAGAGAATGAGAATGAATAAAAGGGTAATTTACATGAAGGTTGAAAGCAGAAATAGATGAATGGATGTTATTTGAGGTAGTACCAGATAGTACAAGTATAGTGGGTAAGAGAAGCAGGTATAAACTAGAACTAGGAACACAAATATAGGTAGATTGATTCCAATTGATGTTTTAAACCATTAGATGGAATATATTCAAATGGGTTGAGGGTACAATGTTGGCTATTGGGTTAACAATTATCATTCGAGTTAAGTTATTTATATAATCAAAATTGATATTAGAGTACTTTATAGCATACCATGTCAAGGTGAAGAAAATTCTTGTTGAATCTGGTTTGGACATTTAGCAGATGTCCATCAGTCTTTAACTATGGATCTCTTCTGAGTTGCAGGGGCACAAGAGCCAGTTCCCTAGTTGCTATAAACCTCCTACCAGCAGCTTCTGGTTTGTCAGCTCAGGGGCCTGCACCTCACTGCTCAGAGAGTGTACTGTTGTGGATTGGCTGATTCTGTTGTGTGTAATAGTTTATAATTCAGCTTCTGAAGTGCCCCTGTGTGTGTTGTGGGTACCTATTCTCCTCTACTGGATCCTTTTTGCAGAAGTGAAGATCCTGGTGGCTGTCTGTGAACATAGAAACTCTGGTTGTGGATTTTCTGTGAATGATCTGTGGTACAGAGGTATTACCCTGGCTGATGTTGCTCTCTGAGGTACTGTCTGAAGGGTTTCCAGTGGTTCACTTGGATTCTCATTTCTGCTGCCCTGGGCTGTGAATGGCCGGAATTGATTCTCTATGTTTTCTAAATCTGATGCAAGGTCCTACAGGTATCCACAGTGCCTCCCCACGTTGTCAGTGACTGAGGCCTGGTGAATCTATTTTCCTTTTTGGGAGGCCAAAGATGCTTCATTGTTGTCTTAGTCAAGCAACGGAGTGAATGCTATGTAGGGAGGGAAAGAGGGTGGGGGTTTCTGCAATTTATGGCTAGTAGTGGTCCTTATAGAAGTTCTTTCTGGATGGATTTATAAGAGGTCCCACTGCAGGGGGCTTCCCTCTGCTTTAATTTGCAGCTGTCTGGGCATGGGAAGTCACCATGCTGATTTAAGAACTTAGCTGGTTGCAGATTCCCAGCTCTTTACACAATTTGGTTTTAAGCTATTTGTACTGTTTAAGAAGCCTTCTATATTACCATTGCAGTTTAAATTTGGTCTTTTCAACAGTTTTTAAGTGAGTGAGCTTAAAAGAATGTCCGCTCCCCACCCTTTCTCTCTCTGGTGCCCTTCAGTTTCGGGTCAAGTTCTGAGTTTTTTATCTACTCTGGTAACCTATCTTCCAGTCCCTTCAGGTCTCAAACTTTGTAATGATGATACTTAGAGGATTTATTTTGCCACCTACCTCTCAATTCTGCTTTTCCTTTACTGCCTCCTTTCTGTGTTGTGATAAGATCAGGACTCACTGCCTAGCTCACTTCTGCCATCTTCCTTCACGTCCACAACCTTATACATTTAATATCCTTAAAGCATGTTTTTATTGTGCTCTTTTCTTGTAAGAACTCATAACCTTGATCTGACATAAACATTGGAAAAATACAAGTCTCTGATTCATTCTTTAAGTTTATGTATAAAGCCTTTAATCTCATATAAATATATTTTTTGTCTGTTTGGTTTTATGTTTTCACTCTATCAACATTTTTTTTCAGTTGTAGACTTCCTGTGTTTCTTAGATCTCCTTACCACAATATAGCAAAATTCATTTTTTCCACACTTTCACCTTATACTTTTGTCACTTTATGTAAGGTCTTTACTGTATATCAAGTGTATTTGTGTATAAAATATAAGGTAGAGATTTAATTTCTTTTCTCCCATACAAACATTCCCTTAAAAATGTTCCTCAAAGAAACAGCCAACTTTTCCCTTTCTCCCTTTTTTACCCCGTATTCATTGTCTACTTAAATTCTCATCTACTTTTCTGAATATCTATATATAGTTATAAGTGTAGGTAAATACATTTGGAAAAAGTTGAGACACAAATATAATTTTTAAAATAAATTTATAAATTTATCACCTTCTATGTGTTCGGTACCATACCACATACTATTAGCAATACAGAAACATAAGACATATTGCATATCCTCAGAGAGTTCCTATTATATTAAGAACATTGGTCTACTGTACAGGAAACAAAATTATACGAGATATCAGAGAAAAATGATTGCTTCTGTTACAGCATATAGGACAAACTAATATTGTGCATATTCAGAAGAATCAAGTAATTGTAGAAATATGAGAAAGTATCAATTACCACTGCTTCCTAATAAATTTTATTTTTGTTTTCTCAGTGGAATCATATCCGATCTTTTTCCTGGAGTCCAAATTCCAGAACATGACTATGGTATTTTGCAGTCAACAATTGTGGATGTCATGAATGGAAAAAACCTTCAGCCTGAAATCTGTATGGTTGAAAAAGTGATACAGTTCTATGAAACTATGCTTGTGAGGCATGGTGTTATGTTAGTTGGGCCAACAGGAGGTGGCAAGACCACAGTTTACCAAATACTAGCAGAAACTTTAGGGAATTTACGAAAACTTGATTTAGGCAATCCTTTTTATCAAGCAGTTAAAACGTATGTTCTTAATCCTAAATCAATCACCATGGGTGAATTATATGGTGAAGTTAATAACATAACCTTAGAATGGAAAGATGGTTTGATGGCACTAAGTGTCCGAGCAGCTGTGAATGATACTTCAGAAGACCATAAATGGATCATCAGTGATGGACCAGTGGATGCTCTTTGGATTGAAAACTTAAATACAGTATTGGATGATAACAAGATGCTTTGCCTGGCTAACAGTGAAAGGATTAAACTCACACCTCAGATCCACATGCTCTTTGAGGTAAATGTATGACTTACTGTGGAATGAAATCATTCCTTAAAATTGGCATGCCATCATTAATTTTTTTACTGATGTATAATTTACCATCTGTGCTATTTTGTTTACTTAATAAGTACCTATTAAATTATCCTTTTGAAATAGTTGCCAATCCTGAAAAAGCTTCTTAAATGTTCCTGTCTCTATAAATGGGAAATAGAATTAATTCTGGTTTTCCTAGCACTTGGTTTCTTTGAAATTTTTCCTCATTAAACAATATTATTTTATATGAATAAATTATCCTACTGTGGTATGAATGTTTGGCAAGAAATTAGAGAAAGGATGTGGAACCAAATACTGCTACAAAATATGGAAGAGACCACTCAAGGTCTAGTCATTCATTAATTACTGATTAAATGTCCACTGTGTACTATGAATTTGGCTAGCTATTGGGACACAAGAATGAGAAAAGTAAAGAGAAGAAAAGAAAAATAAATAAATGCCTATTCCTTCTGATATTTTTTTCCTATACTGGGGATTGAACCCAGGGATGCTTTACTACTGAGCTACACCACCAGCTCTTTTTTTTTTCCTTCTTTGAGACAGGACCTCACTAAATTGCCCAAACTGGTTTTGAACTTGTAATCCTCCTGCCTCAGCCTCCTGAATTGCTGGGATTACAGGTGTGTGCCACTACACCCAGCTCTTGCCCATAAGGATTTGACAATTTCCTCCTACACTCATTTTTTTTACCCTATGCCTCACTTACATTTGCTTCTCCATTTCGTATTACTTATTGCCCTCCCACTGTCCTCCACATGAAGCCTTTTGGTGTTAAACTTTAAAAGGTCTGAATCACTACCACTGAAATTGGATGAATAAGAAAGTATAATTAGCTATTTCCTGTTCAACTTTTTTCAATTTTAGGTGCAAGATCTAAAGGTTGCCTCTCCTGCAACAGTCAGTCGATGTGGAATGGTGTTTGTGGATCCCGAAGAACTAAAATGGATGCCTTATGTTAAAACATGGATGAAGCGGGTTTCTAAAAAGGTAAGTGCAATCAAATGTGCAACCAGATGTTTCCCAGTATCTTCATCTGTTGGGGCTCACACTTCCCCAGAGTGTACAAATAGCAGTAGGTTATAGCAGCATTGTTCTCAGTTGAGGAAATTTTATTTTGTCCTTCTCCCTAAGAATTCCTGGGTCTTCCAGGAATGTTTATATACTCCCCAAGTCTTTCCTCATTACTTGTTACCTCAGCCTGCCAGCCTGCAGAGTCACTCTGCTTCCAGTCTGCTCTTCCTGCCTTCTGACAGTAGAAACACAAGCCACTTCCTGAGTCCCTAAAAATACAGATAGAATAAGACTGAACCATGGAAAGGCTTTGCAGAAGGCACAAGGGTAAAAAGAGGAAATCACTATGAATAAAAAGAACTGTTAAATACAAACACTAACTGGATTTTATATTTTAGGAACCCCCAACACCTCTGAGAGCCAGAAAGGAAAGAAAAGTTTCCACCCTTGTCATAGGTGCAAGACCCATGACACATTCTGACCTCAGATTTATAGTTCCACTCCAAATGAAGGAAATCCTATACATTATTATCCAAAACAACTCAGTTCCATGCTAGCCTCTGAATTTCCTGCATTCTAAAATAGGATTTTTTCTTTACCTTAACAACATTTTAACATTTATAATAATTCTCACTATCCCATTACTTCTCCAAGGGAACAATCTTCTTCTCTGCCTCTCCCACTCCAAAGATGAATTAGAGCAAGAGAAAGAAGAGAAAGGAAAGAGAAAGAGATAAGGGGGGATGGTGATAAATGAGGAGATGGACTAGAGGGAACTATCTTTCTCCATTGCAATGGCCTTTGCTCTTTGTCAAAAATAAGTTGACCATATTTGTACAGGCATCTTTCTGAGCTCTATTCTGTTCCATTGATCTATTTTTTAATCCTTTTTCCACGTCTTGTTATTATAGCTTTATACTAAATCTTGAAGTTGGGTTTTGTCAGAACTTCAGCTTTGTTCTTCAGGGTTGTTTTGGTGATTTGGGGGGTTTGCCTTTTTGTATAAACTTTAGAATCAGTTTTTCAGTATCTATAAAGAAATTTGCTAGGAATTTGATTGTTGAATTTATAGGTGAAATTTAGAGAAACTGACATCTTAACACTAATCTTCCTAGATATGAACATGGTTTATCTGTTCATTTATTTAGGTCTATTTGGCTTCTTTTATCAGAGCACTGTAGTTTTTCTCATGTAGATCTAGTACATGTTTTATTGGATTTAAAGTTATTTCATTTTTAATGCTAATATATAATCATGTTATATTTTTTATTTCAAATTCCACATATTTTTCATTTATACTTGACTTCTTTATATTAACCTATATCGGGCAAACTTACTATCATTATTGGTTCCAGTTTTGTTTTGTTATTTGGGGGTAGATTTTATATATAGACAATCATGACATCTGTGAACAAAGTGTTTTACTTCTTTCTTTCCAATCTGTATGACTTTTATTTCCTTTTATTGCTCTATTGCATTAGCTAGGGCTTCTAGTTGAATAAGACTGTTAAGGGGGCTGAATTCATTTTTAAATCTTTGGAAATTATTCCTTTTTGCCTGACAGGGAGATACTTAAATGATATCTTCTGTGTTTCTTCTTTTTTAATTGTTTTTAATTATAAAAGGTTGTCAGTAAAGAAGAGTGCATGAAATATGTATTGGCAGTTTAAGAAATAATTATAAAATGAACACCTCTGTACCCATTATCAAACCAAGAAGTAGAATGTTTTCAACTCTCCAGTAATTCTTTCCTGTGTTCCTTCCTAACCATATAAGGTTCCCTTAAAATTTGTTTCATACTTTATGATGCTTATATCCTCGGGTCTAAAGGTTACTGAATGCATTGAATATATGGATTTTAGCCAACTCCTTTCTAAACATAATGATATGTTTCATCTGATTTTGTTAAACTTTTATTTATTTGTTTCATTTTTAGCTGAATGAGGAAGCCCAAGAATATATATTGAACCTTTTCCAACGTTATGTTGATGAAGGTTTACATTTTATCAACAAAAAGTGCACCCAAGCAATCCCACAAGTGGACATCAGCAAAGTTACTACCCTCTGTTGCTTATTAGAGTCTTTGATATTGGGAAAAGATGGAATTAACTTGACAATGGTATGAAGGGTTTTCTTACTGTTGTGAAGCTAAGAAAATGAAATATTGTATAGATTCTTTGCAAATAATTAACTCTAAATTTTCTGAAATATAGGTCATTGATTTTCAAGTTAATTTTTCAGAGAAGTAATGACTATTATTAGTTTCAAAGAAGCTCAAAGTTAGAAGAAATGTTAGAGGTCCTATAGTTTAGTCCTCTACTCAATTTTCAATTCACATGCAGTGTACAACATAGTCTCAATCTGCTTAAATAACTTTATGCATGCATTTAGAAAAGTTATAATAGGCAGCTAAAAGACAACTTTGAGCTGTTCTTCCTACATATGCCTTTTCATTCATTGTCTCTTCAATATTTAATTATGTAGATAAGAAAATTCCATTTTGTGAGCCATTAAACATATGTGGTACAACTTAAGATTTTTCTTATGTTTATTTATGAAATATTAAAACTATTTTCTTTATTTTTTAGGAACAAGTGAAATTGAACACTGTGCTATGCCAGACATTTGTATTCTGTTACTTATGGTCTTTGGGTGGAAACCTAAATGAAAATCATTGGGATTCTTTTGATACATTTATCAGAACACAATTTGATGATAACCCTGATGCCAGAGTAAGAACTTTTGATATTTATTTTTTAGTTATCGGCAGACACAACATCTTTGTTTGTATGTGGTGCTGAGAATCGAACCCGGGCCGCACGCATGCCAGGCGAGTGCGCTACCACTTGAGCCACATCCCCAGCCCTATTTTTTTATTTTTTAATTTGTTCTAATTAGTTATACATGACAGTAGAATGCATTGTAACACATTGTATACAAATGGAGCATAACTTCTCCTTCCTCTGGCTGAACATTGTGTAGAGTCACACCAATGGTGTAAACATACATGTATATCGGGTAATAATGTCCATCTCATTCCACCATCCTTCCCATCCCCATACTCCATCCCTTCCCCTCACTCCCCTTTGTACAATCCAAAGTTCCTTTATTATTCCCCACCCCTGCCCATTATGGAGTAGCATTCACTTACCAGATAAAACATTTAGGCTTTGGGTTTGGGCATTTGGCTTATTTTACTTAGAATGATATTCTCCAGCTCAATCCATTTGCCTGTAAATGCCATAATTTCATCTTCTTTAAGGGTGAGTAATATTCAGTTATGCATATGTACCACAATTTTCTTTATCCAGTCATCTGTTAAAGAGCATTTAATTGGTTTATCTATTGTGAATTGAGTTGCTATAATCATTGATGTAGCTGCATTACTATAGTATGCTGACTTTAAGTCCTTTGGGTACAAACCAAGGAGTAGGATAGCTGGGTCAAATAGTGGTTTCATTCCAAGTTTTCTAAGGAATCTCCATACTCCTTTCCAGAGTGGTTGCACCAATTTTCAGTCCCACCAGCAATCTAAGAGTGTCCCTTTTCTCCCACATCCTCACCAACACTTACTGTTGCTTGTATTCTTGATAATTGCTATTCTGACTGGAGTCAGATGAAATCTTAGTTTTGATTTGCATTTCTCTAATTGCTAGAGATGTTAAACATTTTTTCATATGTTTGTTGATCAATTGTATTTCTTCTTCTGTGCAATGTCTGTTCAGTTCCTTAGCCCATTTATTGATTGGGTTATTTGTTTTTTTAGTATTAAGTTTTTTGAGTTCTTTATACATGCTGGAGATTAGTGCTCTATCTGATGTGCTTGTGGTAGATTTTCTTCCATTCTTTAGGCTCTCTCTTCATGTTATTGATTGTTTCTTTTGCTGAGAAGAAGCTTTTTAGTTTGAATCCATCCCATTTATTGAGTCTTGCTTTTACTCTTGCCCTTTAAGAGTCTGGTTAGGGAAGTCAGTTCCTAAGCCATCATGGTGGAGATTTGGTCCTACTTTTCCCTTTATTGGGCACAGGGACTCTGTTCTAGTGCCTAAGTCTTTGATCCACTTTGAGTTCATTTTAATGCAGGGTGAGAGATAAAGGTTTAATTTCATTTTTCTACATATGGATTTCCAGTTTTCCCAGCTCCATTTGTTGAATGGGCTATTCTTTCTCTAATGTATCTTTTTTTGGTGCCTTTGTCTAGTATCAGATAACAGTATTTATGTGGGTTTGTGTCTGTGTCTTCTATTCTGTGCCATTGGTCTACATGTATATTCTGGTGCCAATTACTATGCCATTTTTGCTATTATTGCTCTGTAGTATACTTTAAGGTCTGATATATTGTGATGCCTCCTATTTGCTAATGAATGCTTTGGCTAATCTGGGTCTCTTATTTTTCCAAATGATGAACACTACTGAAATGCAGAAAATAATTAGAAACTATTGAAAATTTATACTCCAATAAAGCAGACAATCTCAAAGACATCAACACTTTTCTAGAGACATATGAACTACCCAAACTTAATCAAGAGGGAATACACAATTTAAATAGATCAATTTCAAGCAATAAAATAGAAGATACTATCAAAAGCTTACCAACCAAGAAAAGCCAAGGACCAGACAGATTATCAGCCAAGTTCTACAAGACATTTAAAGAAGAATTAACACCAGTACTCCTCAAATTATTCCATGAAATAGATAAGGAGGGAACCCTTCCACACTCATTCTATAAGGCTAGTATCACCCTGATACCCAAACCAGACAAAGACACATCAAAGAAAGAAAACTTCAGACCAATATCCCTGATAAACATAGATGTGAAAATTCCCAATAAAATACTGGAAAATCACATATTAAAACATATTAAAAGATAATGCACCAGGATCAAATGGGGTTCATCCCAGGGATGCAAGGGTGGTTCAATATAAAAAAATTCAATAAACATAATTCATCACATCAATAGATTTAAAGACAAGAATCATATGATCATCTCAATAAATGCAGAAAAAAAGTGTTTGACAAAATACAGCACCTCTTCATGTTCAAAACACTAGAAAAAACAGGGAGAGTAGGAACATACCAAGCCGAGCATCATTTTAAATGGAAAAAATTGAAAGCATTCCCTCTAAAAACTGGAATAAGACAGGGATGCCCTCTTTCACAATTTCTATTCAACATAGTCCTGGAAACTCTAGCCAGAATAAACAGACAAAAGAAATTAAAGGAATACAAATAGGAAAAGAAGAACTCAAATTATCACTATTTGCTGACAACATGATTCTAAATTTAGAAATCCAAAAAAATTTCACCAGAAAACTCCTAGAGCTAATAAATGAATTCAGCAAAGTATCAGGATATAAAATCAACACCTATAAGTCAAATGCATTTTTATACGTCAGTGATGAATCCACTGAAAGAGAAATTATGAAAACTATCCCATTCACAATAGTCTCAAAAAAAAAAAAATACTAGGATTTTTTTTTAGAGAGAGAGAGAATTTTTAATATTTATATCTTTATTTTTTTTAGTTTTTGGTAGACACAACATCTTTATTTTATTTTTATGTGGTGCTGAGGATCAAACCTAGCGCCCCATGCGTGCCAGGTGAGCATGCCACCTCTTGAGCCACATCCCCAGCCCCTAAGATTTTTTAATTCATTTTTTCAACCATAGATAACATTTTATTGTATTTTTTAAAAATTTAGAAGTCCTTTTTCGTTATAAAGAAATTAAGGTGTGGAGTCCATTAAAACTCTTTACAATAGATGAATATTAAATTCTAGCTTGTAAATTTATTTTACTAATTTTTAGACTTGTATTTTCAGCACAGTATTCCATAAATTGCATGAGATGGTCAATAATTAATGTAAACTGGTTTTGATTTGCACTTCTCTAATTGCTAGAGATGATGAACATTTTTTCATATATTTGTTGATTGATTGTATATCCTCTTCTGAGAAGTGTCTGTTCAGGTCCTTGGCCCATTTATTGATTGGGTTATTTGCTTTTTTTAGTGCTTAGCTTTTTGAGTTATTTATTTATTCTAGAGTTTAGGCTCTATCTGATGTGTGAGGGGTAAAAATTTGCCCCTCGGGATGTAGGCTCTCTGTCACCTCTCAGATTGTTTCTTTTGCTGAGTAGAAACTTTGTAGTTTGATTCCATCCCATTTATTGATTCGTGGTTTTAATTCTTACACTATAGGAGTCTTATTAAGGATGTTGGGGCCTAATCCCACATGATGAAAATTAAAGCCTACTTTTTCTTCTATTAGACACAGAGTCTCTGGTTTAATTCCTAGGTCTTTGATCCATTTTGAGTTAAGTTTTATGTATGGTGAGAGATAGGAGTTTAATTTCATTTTGTTACAGATGGATTTCCAGTTTTCCCAGCACCATTTGTTGAAGAGGCTATCTTTTCTCCAATGCATATTTTTGGTGCCTTTGTCTACTATAAGATAATTGTGGGCTGGGGATATGGCTCAGGCGGTAGCGCGCTCGCCTGGCATGCGTGCGGCCCGGGTTCGATCCTCAGCACCACATACAAACAAAGATGTTGTGTCCGCTGAAAACTACAAAATAAATATTTAAAAATTCTCTCTCTCTCTCTCTCTCTCTCTCTCTCTCTCTCTCTCATCTCTCTCTCTCTTTAAAAAAAAATTGTAATTTTGTGGGTTAGTCTCTATGTCCTCTATTCTGTACCATTGGTCTACCAGTCTGTTTTGGTGCCAATAGCATGCTGTTTTTGTTACTATTGCTCTGTAATATAGTTTAAGGTCTGGTATAGTGATGCCACCTGCTTCACTCTTCCTGCGAAGGATTGTTTTAGCTATTCTGGGTCTCTTATTTTTCCAGATGAATTTCATTATTACTTTTTCTATTTCTATGAGGAATGCCATTGGATTTTGATCGAAATTACATTAAATCTGTATAGTGCTTTTGGTAGTATGGTCATTTTGATAATATTAATTCTGCCTATCCAAAAGCAAGGTAGAAAAAAAAAAAAGCAAGGTAGATCTTTCCATCTTCCACGGGAAGCAGTATGGAAATTCCTTGGAAATCTGGAAATGGAACCACCAGTTGACCCAGCTATCCCTCTTCTCAGTCTATACCCAAAGGACTTAAAAAGAGCATACTACAGGGACACAGCCACATCAATGTTTATAGCAGTACAATTCACAATAGCTAAACTGTGGAGCCAACCTAGATGCCCTTCAGTAGATAAATGGATTAAAAAAATGCGGCTTATATACACAATGGAATTTTACTCAGCATTAAAAGAGAATAAAATCATGGCATTTGCAGGTAAATGGATGGTGTTGGAGAAGATAATGCTAAGTGAAGTTAGCCAATCCCAAAAATCCAAATGCCAAATGTTTTCTCTGAGATAAGGAGGCTGACTCATAGTGGGGTAGGGAGGCGGGAGCATGGAAGAAATAGATGAATTCTAGATAGGGAATAGGGGTGGGAAGGAAAGGGAGGGGGCAGAGGATTAGCAAAAATGGTGGAATGTGATGGACATCATTATCCAAAGTACATTTATGAAGACATGAATTGGGTGTCAACATACTTTATATACAAACAGAGATATGAAAAATTGTGGTATATATGTGTAATAAGAATTGTAATGCAAAAAATAAAAATAAACAGGCTTTTGTTAGATTGTTTTGCCCAACAATAGACTAATGTAAGTGTTCTGAGCATGTTTAAGGTAAGCCAAGCTATAGGGTTCAATAAGTTAGGTTTATTAAAAGCATTTTTGAACTTATGATATTTTCAGTTTGCAATGAGTTTAGCAGTATGTAACACTATCAGGAGTCAAATTTATACATACATAAATTTCCTAGTTCTGTGTGTTGAGGAGCTAGAAATAACACTTTGATGGAAATGTGCATACCTAGTATGCTACTTTCTAACTATTGTTCTCCACAGAGAACCTAGCATCCTTAGTGAAATAATCATTTTCAGAACTGAGGCAGAGAAAGTACACAATAACCTCAAATATCTTATTTTAGATAGTAAAAACAAAAAGTGCTTAAAAAAATGTTGGGACATGTCAAAAAATATGCAGAATCGAGTCCAAAGGGAACTCCAACCAGTCAAAACTGCATAGTTTTGAACATCAAATACTAGTAGAGTGGGATTATGACCCTTTGAAGGAAATAAAAATCTATGAGGTCATACTGATAACAGAACTATGCTTAATCAAACAAATTAGTAGAGGAAAAAGCTCTTCCTAATCTACAGTGAGGGAATTATGGATACAGTTAGAAAATCATCACCTTGCAACTATTATTGTAAAATTGATTAAGGAAGAAATATTCAATGGATGACAAATTAGCGAGTGAATATTTGATCAGAAGCATTATTTACAAGTTCCAAAGTATCTCCACAAATTTCTGATTAATTGCAAAAATAAAAATAGTATCTTTAGTAAAGAAACATTGAAGACAACACCTTAAGAATGTGATCAGTTTAACTTCATTAATATCAGGACACACCTGTGCCTTCCTCCCAACAATGGTACAATACAAAGTGTACAATGTTGCTTCTGTGAAATCCTTTTGAAAAAAATGCATCACTTGAATCTAATCATGAGAGGGCACCAGGAAAATCCAAACTGAGGGACATTTTTATCAAATAAACTAGCCTGTATGCTTTAACTATGTCTATGTCATGAGCCACAAAGAAAGTTGAAGAGCTTTTCTAGATGAAAAGAGACTAAAGATACATAGCCTAATGCAATGTATGATTCTGGACTGGATATCAGACTTGAAAAAACATAGCTATAAATGACATTACTGAAATAGATGGCAATATTTGAATATATAAGTTAATTAGATAGTATGTCAGTGTTCAATCTTGATTTTGATTATTTTATAATGGTTATGTAATAAAATATCCTTGTTCTTAGAAAATAAACACTCAGCTGTTTAGGATAAGGTGGAATAATGTATACAACTGACTCTCAGGAATAAGTTAATGAGACAGCAAATAGGGCAAAACACCGAACAATCCATTGATCTAAGTAAATGATATATGAGAATTATTTGTACTATTATTTTAACTTTTCTAAAGTTTGTAAAAATTGTATCAAAATTAAAATTTATCAAAAAATTTAAAAGGATGTCCCAAGAATAGAAGACCTAATGAACCTAAGATTTTCTAATAGATATGAAACCCTGTTGCATCTTCAAAGTGATTGTATTATAATTGAGCAGGATGAAACAGATTGGGGACTATAGGGAGTTTGATACAGACAGACAAACCCCAACTAGCTCCAGAGAAGTGATGTGGATCATCCACGGGCAGCAAGAGGTGACCCAAATCAATTATTCAGCGTTCAATTCAGTAAATATTTATTTAAAGCCTATTAAATCATAGTACCATTCTGGAAACTGGGGGTAAAGCAAGTAATCAAAGTATCTAACTTTATACAGCTTACATTTCAGTTAAGGGAGTCAGGAATAGACTAATATACAAGACATTAGTTGGTGATAAATGCTTTAGAGAAAAATAAGTCCAAGTAAAGCTGATAGGGAGTGCCAGGAAGTAGCAAAGAACTGGTTCATTTATGATAGGAAAGTTTTAGTAATAAGGTCATATTTTTAGAGTCCTGTGTTAGTCAGCTTTTCAATGCTGTTACCAAAACACCTGACACAAGCAACTTACAGAAGGAATGATTTATTTTGGCTCACAGTTTCGGAGGTTTTAGCCAATGGTCAGCTGGCTCCATCACTTTGGGTCTACATTAAGGTAGAAGGGCATGGTAAAGGAAAAGTGCTCATCTCATTGCAACTGGAAAGGAGGGAAGAAAGGAATGGGCCAGGGAGCAGATACACCTTTCCAGATCATGTCCCCAGCAACCTACTTCCTCCAAATAGGCCCTACGTCCTACAGTTTCCGCTGCCTTCCAATAATCCCTTCAAATTATTGATCAAATTATTGATCAATTCAATTATTTATCAATGATTATTCCACCAATGAGGTTAGAATCCTAATGGTCCAGTCATCGCCCAAAAGTCCCACCTCTGAACCTTGCTGCATTGGACATGCTTTCAAGTATATGAATTTGGGGGAGACATTTCAGATCCAATTAATAACAACTCCTGAAGAAAGTCAAGGAGCTAGCAATAATTTAAGGGGCAAGTATTTCAGTTAGAAGGAAAAGTACAAAGATCATTAAACACTAAGGCACTTGGCAATTCTGAAAAATAACGGAGAGGGTAATGAGCTCAGAGTGGAATGGCCAAATGGGAGGGTACTAAGAGATAAAGTTAGAGGTGTCTTAGTGAGGGGAGGGCTGAATATGTAGAACTTAGAGGCTATTGTACACTTTGAAAATCTTTTCATTTAGCTCTTTTCCTTTGTTAGTGGATAGCCATTGATGGACTGTGACCAGAGGATATTTGGCAGAGCAGTTCGAGAAAACTGTCCTGGCAGTAGTCATTCCATCTCAGCAGCAGGAGGGAGTCCAGATGCAAAGTTGGATTCTTTTTCCTGTCTGCAAGTACCAATGAATGAGTTACTAGATTTGTGTTCCTTGTCTCAATTAAGAGCCTTATCCGTGTAATACTAGTCAGAACTTAAGGTTTTTTACAGTCTCAACTCACATCCCTATAGCAAGTGAAACACTAAATTCAATGAACTTTATCACCTAAATATTTTTTCAAATATGTTCTCTCTTCATCCTCACTGTCTCTGAATCATTTATGTACTTACCATTTCTTCTCTGAGCTATAGAATAGCCTATTTCTTTTTTAAAATTAATTAATTTATCCTAATTAGGTATATATAACAACAGAATGCATTTTGATTCATTGTACACAACTGCAGCATAACTTTTCATTTCTCTGATTTTACACAATGTAGTGTCTCATGATATGTGCAGTCACACATGTACCTAGGGTAGCAATGTCCATTTCATTCCACTATCTTTCCTGCCGTTGCCATGCCCATGTACCCTCCTCCTCTCTCCCTCCCCTTTGCCCAATCACAGTTCCTCCATTTTTCCCATCCACCTCACCCACGTCATAGGTCAGCATCCCCTTATCAGAGAGAACATTCAGCCTTAGGTTTTGGGGGGATTGGCTTACTTCTCTTAGCATGATATTCTCCAACTCCACCCACATACCTGCAAATGCCATAATTTTATTCTCTTTTAATCCTGAGTAATATTCCATTGTGTATATATGCCATGATTTCTTTATCTATTCATATATTGAAGGGCATCTAGGTTGGTTCCACAGTTTAGCTATTGTAAATTGAGTTGCTATAACATTAATGTAGCTGCATTTCTATAACATGCTGACTTTAAGTCCTTTGGGTACAAACCAAGGAGGGGATAGCTGAGTCAAATGGTGATTCCGTTCCAAGTTTTCTAAGGAATTTCCATACTCCTTTCCAGTGTGGTTTCACCAATTTGCAGTGTGTGAGTGTGCGTTTTCCCTCACATCCTCACCAACACTTATTGTTGCTCTTGATAATTGCCATTCTGATTGGAGTGAGATGAAATCGCAGAGTAGTTTTGATTTGCATTTACTAGAGATGTTGAACATTTTTTCATATATTTTGTTGATCACTTGTATATCTTCTGAGAAGTGTCTGTTAAGTTCCTTAGCCCATTTATTGATTGGGTTATTTGGGTTTTTGGTATTAAGTTTTTTGAGTTCTCTATATATCCTGAAGATTAGTGCTTATCTGGCATGCGTGTGTCAAAAATTTGCTCCCAAAATGTAGGCTTTCTCTTCACCTCATTGATTGTTTCTTTTGCTGAGGATAAACTTTTTAGTTTGAATTCTTGATTTTATTTCTTGCACTTTAGGAGGCTTATTAAGGAAATTAGGGACAAATACAATGTGATGGAGATTGGGCCTACTTTTTCTTCAATTAGGCACAGGGTCTATGGTCTAATTCCTAGGTCCTTGATCCACTTTGAGTTGAGTTTTGTGCATGGTGAGAGATAGGGGTTTAGTTTCATTTTGCTACATAGGGCTTTTTTATTTTTCTAGCACCATTTGTTGAAGAGGCTATCTTTTCTCTAATCGATGTTTTTGGCATCTTTGTCTATTATGAGATAACTGTATTTATGTGGGGTTTTTCTCTGTGTCTTCTAGAATAGTCTTTCTTATTTCCTAGACTTTTGTTCAGTTATATATAATTCACCCTATCCATGCTTTTAAAATTATAGGTCACAATCTATTAATTTACCATGAAGGTATCATAACTAGTTTTTGGAAATGAAATAACCATTATCACAACATTTAGTCAGCACTATATTGGAGGTTCTAGCCAGTGTGAGAAGGGCAAGAAAAAGAAATAAAACATACAAAAACTTTGGAAGGAAAGAAGTACATTCATCATTATATTCAGGAAACAATATTGAATATGTAGAAAATCCCAAAAAAATTCACGAATTATTAACATTAATAAGTAATTTTGCAAAGCTATTGAATTTAAAGTCCACAGAAAGTTAACAAGTGAAATTTTAAAGCAATATCATTTACATTAGCAAGAAAATATTAAAAACAGATAAATCTAATTAAAGATGTAAAAGACTTCCCTGAAAACTTAAAAACTTTCCTGAGAGAAACTTTTAAAGATCTAAATAAATAGAGATATGCAGATTACATTTGTGGGTTAAAATATTTATAACTATTGAGGTTAGCTCTCCCAAATGTATTCTGAAGATTCAAGGTAATTCCAACCTCAAAACCCCAATAGGGTTTTTATGGAAACAGATTCTCATTCTAAAATTTGTTTAAAAATGTAAAACCCTATAATAACAAAGATAATCTTAAAGAACACAAACTTGGAGGACTTAAACTACATGATTTTAAGAACTCAAGGACCTGGGGATGAAGCTCAGTGGTGTGCTTGCCTAACATGCTTTGAGTTCTAACGATACTTTGAGTTCTATCCCTATCACTGTCAAAAAGAAAAAAGAAAAAGATTTTAAACCAATAAAGCAATAGTAATGAAGAGAATGTGGTATTGATGAAAAGATAAATAGAACAAATAAACTAGTAATTACTTCATAGGAGAATGCAGGTGTGTCTAGTATTAATAAGGAAGGGGAAGACAGTATTGAAGTGTTGGGCATGTTTTATGTCTTGATCCAGAGGTAAATGTATACATTACTGTTTGCATATATAACTTTATAACATGAGCTCTTTAAACTGAACTCTTAAAATCTGGCATAAGATGTTGTGTTCCGCCTCAAAAGAGTTTTTTTTTAATAGGGTGAAATAGAAAACAGAGTGAATTATACATTGCAGGGGCAAATATTATACATTTGTAGATGTGCTTGTATGTCTGTACAGGATCCCCATGTAAAATTACCTTCTTACTAAGAGTCAGTCACTATTAAATGAGCTTAAAACAACACTGCTTTATATAGTTGCCAGAATGAACCTTCTAAAATACGATCTGATTATGTCACTCACCTACTTAGAATCTTTAACTGAGTTCTTTGATACATAATGCTTTGTGCAATCTAGCTCCTGTCTGTATTCCCACTCTTATCTCTCACTTTGCTTTAATGGTTCTCAGTATGCACTATACTTTCCACGGCTTCAGTCTTCATACTCTATATTTTTAACCTGAATTTGATCTCTTCCTCCCCATCCCTATCCTTCTTTACCAATCTTATTCCTGCCTGCTCTTCAAGTCTTATCTATAACATTACTACTCTGAAAGCTTTCCTGCATCTCAGCCACCACCATAATTCCTCTGCAAATTGAACTTAGCCATCCTTCCTTTGTAAATGTAGCATCTTCATGAGACCTCTCATTTCCCCATGGATATTAGCTGAAGTGCATATGTCTTCCATGTCATTGAAGACAGAAGCTGGGTCTCATCCAGCACATGTTTCCAGCACAAAGCACAATATTTGGCACAGGGTAAGCCCCTGGATTTTGAATTATATTGAAAATACTTTGTATTTCTGATATGAGATTTTAATATAATTAGTAAATTGAATTTTCCATGCATTATGTTACATGATTCTGTTTTTAAAATTAACCTCTGATACTTAAACACTTACTCTTCACAAAGAAAAAAAGAAATCCAAATAAATTCATGTTTTTTGACTTCCCTTTGTTTCTATGAGAATATGTCTATTGCAATTTGCTGTGTTGCCTATTACCTATTGAAAGTGGTGTTTGATTTTATACTTTAGCTTCCGAGTTCTGGTGATCTTTGGAGCATTCATGTGGACTTTGACACTAAACGGATGGATCCCTGGGAACGAATTATACCTACTTTCAAGTACAGCCGAGATATTCCGTTTTTTGAAATGCTTGTCCCCACAACAGACACAGTGCGCTTTGGGTATCTAATGGAAAAACTACTTGCAGTCAAACATTCAGTTTTGTTTACTGGAATAACTGGAGTTGGCAAGGTAGGAAACCTAACATCAAAAAAAGTTCTGTTCTAAACATTAAGGCATGGTGAACTTAAGAATTATTCTCACCAGAAATAGCACACATTTCTCAGGGGAAATTTTTTAAAATTTTGTTATGTTTTCAGGAAGTCTATGGCTGTACTAAATCTATACTGACCCTAGGAATTATTTCAGAGTTTGCCAGTTTCTGAATAAATCCTTGGGCTGATATTATGTAAACCATAGTAGATTTTCAGGCCAGAGTTTGTGTTTAGGGTCTTTATTATTCTATCTGTTGGTATTCGTGGGACTGCTACTGCACTGATTGGGTAAGAATTGTCCAAAATAGTTTTTGTCCTCAAAGCACTATTGATGAAATTCAGTTGGTTCCCTCTTGCCTGTTTACTTCTACCTGATATGACAATAACATTATTTTCATGTTTTTTTTTTTTAAGTAAGGTAATAGGAGGATTCTGATTGCTTGATCTTTATTTTGGAAGATTCCACATATGCGGTGGTTCATTATTTCCCATCTAAATTATTTCCAAAAGAAGTTTAAATCTTCCTGTAACTCTCATTGTCAAATTGTCTTGTATAATAACCAAGATGGCTTTGGGTAGGCAGCTAAAATAAGATTATTTTTCTGAGATAGAGCTGATTAGAGTATTTTTTTTTGGTTTGGATTAGTATAACTAAATAATAGAGAACATTTCAATCTGGACTTAACTTCTCTCTTATATTATTTCTTACTCAGTGCACAGGATACTAATATAGGTTATTGAAAAATATGTTATGTTGAATGTGAGCTTAACAAACTGATTTTTTAAATCTAAAGACCGTTATTGCCAAAGGATTGCTAACTAGAATTCAGGAATCTGCTGGCTATGTCCCTGTTTATCTAAATTTTTCTGCCCAAACTTCATCTGCAAGGACACAAGAGATCATTGAATCAAAACTGGAAAAAAAAAGAAAAAAATATTCTAGGTAAGAACTGTCATTTTAATTTGTTCTATATAAACTACTCACTAAGCCAATAAATTATATAAACACCACAAATAGTAAAGGAAAATTGGATATTTTCTTACATTATTTGTAAAGATGTGCCTTGGTTTGATTTTTGTTGCAACACTAAAATACCTGAGATTGGTTACTTTACAAAGAAGAGAGAGGTTTATTTAGCCCACAGTTATAGATGTCCAAGAGCATGAGGCCCTCATCAGCTTCTGGTGAGGGCCTCAAGGTGGACAGCATCACTTGGCAGAAACACATATGTGAGAGAGAGGTCACATGATGAGAGAGAAAGAAAGTGAACAAGAACTTACAACCCACTCTCATGGTGATCAATGAAGTACCTTGAGAGTAAGAACTCACTCCCACAAGAAAACATAAATCCCTCATAAAGGTCTCAGTACTTCTAAACACTATTGGAGTCCAAGCCTCAACGTGAGTTTTGGTGGAGACAAAGCATATTTAAACCAAAGCAAGGTGATTCTATTAGTGATATTTTTCCTGTACCCGATATCTAGATATCTTTCTGTTATAAGCAAGCCATTTATTTCTACCATCCCCTTAAAACCAGAACATCTTCAGTCTTTGCTTCTTCATGGCTCTCACTCGATCCACCCAGGCTTGAATTGATTTCACTTTCTTTAAAATCAACAACTCTGATTTTACCTAGCACACTGAGTTTCTGAACTCAGTGGGGAATAAACATGAAACTATTTGGGTTTTTGCATCAGTCAGCATTTTAAGTCAGGGATCTCCTTTACCCACCCTTATTAATTATTTAAGATAAATAGCTCTGGTCACCTTCAGATGTTTTGAGTCTGGGCCAATGTAAAACTTTAATCCCCAAACCTAATTTGAAGTTCCCCTTATCTTCTGTCATAAGCCAGCTTTGTGGTTCCAGGTACTGGAGATAGAGGGGGAAATGGGATATTCTTTACCTCCATCCCATGCCCATTCCACATAGGAAAAACTGATATGTTGGGATGGGAAAAGAAGAAAGCACAAGTGTCTTCCCCCTGACCGATAGTTAAATAGGCATGTGGGCATGTAGATGATCCCTGCTTCTCTGGCTGGTGCTGAATGACTGCCCAACCTGTCTGAGAGGCACTTTCAGGATTAGGCTCTTGTGAGGGACTCCTATAAGGTCTGTCCTCATTTTAGGCATTAAGCCTCCCCTTTGGAAGATTCCCTGAGGTTGGGAATCAGGGTCTCAACCTTCATTCAGTTTCATCCTCCAGCCTCTTGCTGCTAGAGTTCACCTGCCCAACCTACAGCCCTTCTGGGTGGGTTACCAGTCAGAACTCAGGTCCAGCTGCTTTGTACAGTATACAGCATCTAATAGGCTCTGTTATGCCAAACACTGGAGTTGCTTACTGCCTCACAGCTTTCTTTTACCTGCTCAGTTAGACAAAGGACATTGGTCTATTTTCTGATGAGGGATCCAGATTTTTAAAAATGATTCCCTTACATCCTTTCCAAATCCTGGTTCATGCTTCTCAGCTTTCAGGAACCAGAGGATAGAGTAAAATTCTGAGTTATTCTCAGTTACCTTGGAATTACCATCCAACATTAATACCAACCAAAGAGAAATGGCTATTTGTCCTTTAGTCTTAAGCACTGGGTACCGAATAGGTGAAGTCACCTCCTATTCTTCAGTTGCTACTTTTACTCTGCTATCACTAATTATTTTTTCTGATGAGTATATGTATTGGTTTTCTTTAAATGTGGCATTGTGTATATCCACAATCCTGGATTTCGCTTTGATTTCCCTTTGATGCAATGGGAATGCTTTTGAATTTTGAACTGTTTTCCATGTGAGGGCGATGAGATGGCATTTTTGAAAGAGAACCTTTAGCTTTCCACACCCATGCCCTGGCCCCATAATTAGTGAGGGCACTGATGTGCTGAGACTTGAGAATGGTCCAGACCTCACTAGAGAGCTACCAGTATTATGGGCTCTGAGAGTAAGGGTGAGGAACAACCTGACATAACAATGTGGGCCTCGGAGCCAGATCTACATCTAGCTGAAGGGCCTGTATGGGGACAGAAGGAGATATGTCTCCTTGGAGTGGGACTCTGCTAGGTCTCTCCTCACTCTTGAGAAAAGAATTAAACTCAGTATGACTCGCAAGTCAGTATGACTCTCATTGAGTGCAAAGCCATACCTATGCTTTCTTTCTTTTTTTTTTAGTCCATTATCATAACAGAATATCTGAGACTGACAAATTTATAAAGAGAAAGGTTTTTTAGCTCCAAGTCTTGGAAGTTCAGGAGCGTGGTGCTGGCAGCTGCTCAGCTTCTGGTGAGGGCCTCATACAGGTCAATTCTTGGCAGAAAGCAAAAGAGCAATCAAGCACATGCAAAAGATAGAAAAGAGGGCCAACCTCCTATAATATAAACCCATTTATATAATAAAAACATTAATCCACTCCTGAGGGAAGATCCTTCATGACCTCAGATGCCTCTTAAAGGCTTCATCACCTCTTAACATCATGTTATCAGTATATTAGGAACAAAGCCACAACATGAGTTTGGGTGGGAACAAACCACAGTAGTTTTGTTCTGTACTTTCTAAGAAAAAAAAAATTTAATTACTAAATTGAATTTGTTTTCCCAGGGGCACCAGGAAATAAGCAAGTTATAATTTTTGTTGACGACTTAAATATGCCTAGACTGGATCGCTATGGCTCTCAGCCTCCCATTGAATTACTTCGCCAGTATCAAGATTTTGGTGGATTTTATGACAGAAACAAACTCTTTTGGAAAGATATACAGGTTACTTTAGGTTTTAAATCATTACTTAATGTGTTCAAATTTAAATGGCAAGGAAATATGTGGTACATTAATTTTATGTAATTGCCATAACAGACCATAGACTGGGTAGTATAAACAACCTATTTTCTCATAATTCTGAAGACTGGAAGTCCAAAGTCAAGGTATCAGCAGGATCAATTTCTTCTGAAACCTCCATCCTTAACTAGTAGATGGCCAACTTCCCCCTGTGTCTTTCCATGGGTATATTAATTTGCTTTCTGTTGCTTATAACAATACCACAGATTGGGTAAGTTCTAAAGAAAAGAGGTTTATTTTGGCTCATGGCTCTGATTCAGAAGTAAGGGGCCATATCTAGTGATGGCCTTCTTAATGGCAGAGTTCTGGGACAATGCAGGGCATTGCTTTAGCATGACACAGGGAATACATGTGTGTGTGTGTCATCTCTCTTCCCCCTCTTCTTATAAAGCCACAAATATTCAATCATGTGGGCTCCACCCTTTGACATTATCTGCTTTTAATCACCTCCCAAAAGGCCCACATCTAAACATCATAGTTAGATTGAATTTCTGCCCTCTTAATTCCTTATAGTGGGGGAATACTTCCAACATGAGTTTTGGTAGAAAAAGACAATATTCAAACCATTTCATTTCTTGTCTGGCCCCTGAAACTCAAGTCCTTCTTATATACACCATACTAATAATTCATTCCACCCAAAAAATCCCAGAACCTTAATTCATTCCAGCATTAATCACAAGCCCAAATTCTCATCTGAGATTCAATGCAAACTGCTTCCAGCTGTGAGTCTGTAAAACCAAAGCTGTCTACAAAGGTGGGATAGGCACACAGTATACATTTCCATTCTGAAAGGAAGGAGTAATCAGCCCAAAGCAAGTCTGAAACCTAGCCAGGGCTGGCATTAAATCTTACTGCTTCAATTCTGGCATCCTGTGTATACCATGGGGCTGCAAAGCCTCAGGAAGCCCCAGCTACACAATTTGCTGGTTTTGTCCCACATAGTTGCTTTCTTGGGCTGCAAGTTGATGGCCACAGCTTACCTAAGCTGGTATTGCACACTGCTCGTAGCTAGTCACTTCCTGGTGTCTCAGCTGAGGCTCTACTCCCATGGCTTCATTAAGCATTGCTCCACTGGCAACTCTCTGTGGTGGCTCCCCTCACAGCACACTTCTGCCTGGCTTCCCTGATTTTCTTTGACATCTTGGTGGAAGCTGCCATGACCCCATCACTCTTTCATTCTGTGCACAAGCACTGTGTGAATGCTGCCAAGGTCTGCCATGTGCTAAGCAGTGTCTAGGCCTACTTGAATCATAGCCACAGTCTCTGTGGGGTGCTTTTCTGGAAAACAAGGAACATAATCCTGTAGAGTCCCTGAGTAGCCCATGAATAGTACCCCGGGCTCCTACTTCAACCAAGTCTAGAAAGCTTCTAGGCCTGTGATGGGAGAGGCAGCCCTGTAGACTTCTGAGATGTTTTCTAGGCCTTTTTCTCATCTCTTTTTTTTTATTGGTTGTTCAAAACATTACAAAGCTCATGATATATCATCTTTCATACATTTGACTTAATTGGGTTATGAACTCCCATTTTTACCCCAAATACAAATTGCAGAATCACATCGGTTACACACTCACATTTTTACATAATGGCATATTAGTGACTGTTACATTCTGCTACCTTTCCTTTCCCCTACTATCCCCCCTCCCCTCCCCTCCCATCATCCCTCTCTACCTCATCTGCTGTTGTTCAATTCTCTCCCTTGTTCCCCCCCCCTTTCCCCTCACATCCTCTTCTATGTAATTTTGTGTAACATTGAGGGTCTCCTACCATTTCCATATGCTTTCCCTTCTCTCTCCCTTTCTCTCCCCCCACTCGTCTTTGTTTAATGTTAATCTTTTCCTCATGCTCTTCCTCCCTGTTCTGTTCTTAGTTGCTCTCTTTATATCAAAGAAGATATTTGGCATTTGTTTTTTAAGGATTGGCTAGCTTCGCTTAGCATAATCTGCTCTAATGCCATCCATTTCCCTGCAAATTCTATGATTTTGTCATTTTTTATTGCTGCGTAATACTCCATTGTGTATAGATGCCACATTTTTTTATCCATTCATCTATTGAAGGGCATCTAGGTTGGTTCCACGGTCTAGCTATTGTGAATTGTGCCGCTATGATCATTGATGTGGCAGTATCCCTATAGTACGCCCTTTTAAGATCATCAGGGACTAGTCCGAGGAGGGCGATAGCTGGGTCAAATGGTGGATCCATTCCCAGCTTTCCCAGGTATCTCCATACTGCTTTCCAAATTGGCCTTACCAATTTGCAGTCGCACCAGCAGTGTACAAGTGTACCCTTTTCCCCACATCCTCGCCAACACTTATTGTTGTTTGACTTCATAATGGCTGCCAATCTTACTGGAGTGAGATGGTATCTTAGGGGGGTTTTGATTTGCATTTCTCTGACTGCTAGAGATGGTGAGCATTTTTTCATGTACTTGTTGATTGATTGTATGTCCTCCTCTGTGAAGTGTCTATTCAGGTCCTTGGCCCATTTGTTGATTGGGTTATTCGTTTTCTTATTATTTAATTTTTTGAGTTCTTTGTATACTCTGGATATTAGGGCTCTATCTGAAGTGTGAGGAGTAAAGATTTGCTCCCAGGATGTAGGCTCCCTATTTACCTCTCTTATTGTTTCTTTTGCTGAGAAAAAACTTTTTAGTTTGAGTAAGTCCCATTTGTTGATTCTAGTTATTAACTCTTGTGCTATGGGTGTCCTATTGAGGAATTTGGAGCCCAACCCCACAGTATGTAGATCATAGCCAACTTTTTCTTCTATGAGATGCTGTGTCTCTGATTTGATATCTAGCTCCTTGATCCATTTTGAGTTAACTTTTGTGCATGGCGAGAGAAAGGGATTCAGTTTCATTTTGTTGCAAATGGATTTCCAATTTTCCCAGCACCATTTGTTGAAGATGCTATCCTTCCTCCATTGCATGCTTTTAGCTCCTTTATCAAATATAAGAAAGTTGTAATTTTGTGGATTGGTTTCTGTGTCCTCTATTCTATACCATTGGTCCACCTGCCTGTTTTGGTACCAGTACCATGCTGTTTTTGTTACTATTGCTTTGTAGTACAGTTTGAACTCTGGTATCGCTATACCTCCAGATTCACACTTCCTGCTTAGAATTGCTTTTGCTATTCTGGGTCTTTTGTTTTTCCATATGAATTTCATGATTGCTTTATCTATTTGTACAAGAAATGCCATTGGGATTTTAATTGGCATCGCATTGAACCTGTAAAGAACTTTGG